>NC_134834.1:65767718-66485683 GCF_004210375.1 Tachypleus tridentatus | reverse complement strand
GAACGTTATAAAATTGCCATGGGCAATAAAACTTTTATCGGCAAGTTGGGATGAATTCACTGTGGATTATATCAATAGCCTTATAAATAGCCTTGTGAAGGTTATTAGAGTACACAAACGACCAACCAAGTATTGTAGGTTTAACGTAAACTGATATAAGATTACGGCCGCTATTAATGATAACTTTGTTATATTTTATCTTTATATATGTATCAGTAAGGTTGTGATAGGTGAATTGCTTAATTACACATATTTCTACAAGAGTTTGATAAAACTGTTTGTTGTTTTAATGAAGCCTTGATGATGTCCATTGAACATGTCTCATTGTACATATTACATATGTAGATGTTTAAAGAACATGCATTTCTACGATTGACAACGCTAGGCATATTTTTATTCCATCCTTATAATAATGATTTTTATTTATCATAAAATGCTCAAACATTTTAGCCAAGACTAAATAATGTGAGACAAGTAGATCAACGCAATGACAATGTATCTCCATTTCTGTATTGTATTTTTTTGCGTAGTTTCATTTGTTTGCCATATATACGGAAATTGTTTTGTTTTTGCCTTATTCTTCTAACATATATGTAAACACATCCACGTTTTTGGAATATTTTGGAATATTATTTTTCCTACTCTCACCAAGACATCAAATTATTTTTATCATTCTGATGTCTATTTATCATGCTTTGTCACTGCATAGCTTTATTTTATGAGCTTAACAAGTAACTCACATGCTTTAGTTGATGTTCGTATTAGCAAAACAATACTCATAACAATAAATTACCACAGTAGTGGGGTTTGTCTTGTACATTTATCTCTTAATTACAGTGCACCAGGATATATACAACAAAGAAATAAAATATTACTTATTCTGTAAGGCAATAATAACAAAAATCAGTTACAAATATCCCTGGAAATAAAAAGATGTTCATTAAGTGGCTAGTCCAAACTAGGCCATGATAAAAGCTTTTGTAAAATTTCAATTTGTTTGTTTCAAAATGCCAAAAAATCAAACTAAACGAATGAAAGTTCGCTGTTATTACAATATCAAACTTTCTGTATTCGGAGCCAAGTTTTTATCGAATAACTCAATATGTTATCGTGCTTTGTTTCGTTTCAATAAATTTCTACTCTAATGTTAAAACGCAAACATAAGAAATGGGTTGCAAAACTTATTATAGAAACATTTTTTTCTTTTTTTAACAAAAAACATAAGTGTTAAGTCTAGCTTTGTTAATAGTCTTAAATGAAAACAAATATCGACAGGAAATCTAATCATTGCCTATCAAAATATTGTCCTAAGTTCACACTGGATTAAACACTCATGTGCTTCCCTTTTTGGTCTAACTGTAAAGCTCTTCTGTTCTCTTGTTTCACATCCTGAAAAACTCACGTTCTGACTGCAAAAAAAGAAGAATAGAAAATAAACACGGAACACTAACCGTGATAATGAAAGCTTAGATATAACTGAACTTTGAACGTATACTATAATGTTACGATGTGAACTGAAGGGATCTAGTAGCGAAGAAAAGAGAATGTTTTTTATTGAAAAATCAGTAATTGCAAACAGCAGGCGCCAATGATGTTAACTGATGATCACTTATAATTTTTAAGCTTCAGTAAAATGAGATTTTTCTTGTTTGGTGCTATGGTTAGTAAGGAATGTATAATATCTGTAATGGAGTGATTTAGTATATAATAATAATTTTCTAAGCTTTGTTATTTATGCTAAATTCTTCCTTATTGGTCATCTTTAGAGATGTCACGAAAATACCGTTTTGTTTCCGTGATGTATTATTTGTTTGTTTGTTTTTTGAATTTCGCGCAAAGTTACACAAGAGTTATCTGCACTAGCCCTCCATAATTTCGCAGCGTAAGACCAGAGGGAAGGCAGCTAGTCATCACCATCCATCGCCAACTCTTGAGGTACTCTTTTACCAACTAATAGTGGAATTGACCGAAACATTATAACGTTCCCACGGCTGAAAGGGCGAGCATGTTTGGTGCGACCGGGACTCGAATAACTTAGATTACGAATCGAACGCCCTTAACCCACCTGGCAACGCCGAGCCTTCGTGATGTAATATCATAATTAACACTACTATGATAACAAAGCATTTGCTGACGGTTACTACGTTACAAATCTAGCTTCAACTAAGGGTTACTTAATATATGGAAGGACAGTCTGCCTCATGTTTCTGACATTCATGGAAGACATTTTAGTGAAGGTGGAATACAAGAGATAAATAATATTTCTTCTTAGCAACTCCTAATTGATAAATAAGTTGGATGTAATTAACATAATTAGCATTTAAAAATAGCACATTTATCACTGACTAAAATACCAAAATTTATTATGCAGACCTAAACCTGTCGGTTGCTTTGTTGCATAGACACGTTTTCTTTTATGAAGAAAAGGTTTTAGAAACGTATGTGTAAATAGAAAGTAATCAGTTATGTTTATGTTTATAATGTTAGAATTAATATATCCCGGCAACAAAAACATAAATACTAGAACATCTATCAAAGAAAATAGAGAATATACAAAATTATTGCATAAAATATTAAAATATTTGGTTGATCGTGTAATATTGATGTTATTATTTTACGAAAGATTAAAAAACATTAGATTTTGTTCACTAAAATTAAATGTCTTCAACTGTTGGATATGGAAACACAAATCACAGCCTTTAAAGGCAAAACCTTGAATTTTAAAAATGAAATTGCAATCACTTACATTATAATTTATAAGCGTTTTGTATTTGTTTACAGTGATTATTTATATCACTATTTATAGAAATTTATGTAAATATATTTTATGAATTGATATTTTTTAGGTTTGTGCTTTATAATAGAGCATTGTTATATTTTGCCCTCTGTTTATTGTGGGATTTATAGCCTGAATTTTAGCGATGCAAGTCTGTAAAATTAACTCTAACCTAAACTGAGAATAATTTGTTAAGAAATTAAACAAAGTTCAATGAATTACAAATTTCCAACGTATACGTGTTAATTTTTTGTTTTCACTGAGAGGCAATTCATACATACTTGATACCAATAGCCAAAGATGAGCAAAAATTATATCTTTATTTGTTTAAAATTTTCACACATAAAAAAACATCAAAGGGCAATTCTTGCGTAACAATCACTAATGTTTATTGATGGAAGGCAGCTAGTCAACAGTACCTGTCAGCGATTCTTGGACGCTCTTATTAGACCGAACAGTGAAATCCGATTGTCACTGTTTTAAAACAACTACAGTCCCGAAGTGTGAAAACACGATCGAAGTCAAGAACCTTCAATTCATAGACAAGGGTTTTTAAAATTCAGTCAAGCCTTGCGTAAATGACAAACTACTGAACAGAATAAGAATAATGCACCGTCTATATAAACAGTCACATCAACACGAATTTATAATGACGTTAAGTTCTCATTAAGTAATATATATTACCAAACCATTGTTCTGTCTTGGGTTGCGTTTAAGAGTGAGCTATTCAGATATATTAATAACATTGTCAGAACAAACAAAAAAAGAAGTTTTTTTAGAATTTAGACAATAAAGGATAAATATATGATATTTTATATTTAGATAACAAGAAAGGTCCGCCTTTCCAAAGTATTTTAGTTAGAGCGTGTCGTATCTTTATGATGAATTGATTTCTTGAATCAATGTAATTTTTCGAGCGTCATGGAGGTAAACGATAAATATTTTTCCTTTTAAAAATTCATATCTGCACATTCTGAGTTTTTGAGAAGATATTTTAATGGCGGTAAAATAAACAACCTACGATTGAAGCAGCAATTTTTATATAATGATTTTGTTCATCCTAATGATTTCTACATATACCTTTAAAACAATTAATCGTAAATATTATGACCCGTCCATGGAACAAAAATGTTTCAAGATTTATATATAGCGTACAGTAAACATCTACTAACTAATACAAAGATGTGAGTCAACAGACGGGTATTGACAGTTAGTGGATATTATGAATTTGACTGAAATTGAACTCAAAGTCAGTACTGGAATCAGCTTCCAATAAACATGACATTGATTCTTTTGAATATAACACAAAAACGTAGAGCCGAATCATAACTGAATATATCTTTTATAACAAATATTATAATTTAATATAAGAAAACTCATTATAAATGTAGTTTTCTATTTTTATAGTATAATGTCATGCGTAAGTAAAAGAATCGCAAATATTCAATCCTAAGCCTTCTTAAGAAGTGAACGCATATATTTTTATCGAAAATAAATTATTAAAGAATGTTTTATTATTTTGTACCTATTTATATCCGTTATTGTTCTAAACGACGAGTTCTAATAATAATTCTTTACACACTATATATTTATATACACTATTTCATAACTTTTCAGTCCAGTGTATTCGTATTTATATTTACAGCAAAGATATTAAGATTATGTGCTGACGTCACTAATTTTAAATTACCAATCACAATTCACGCAGTAATATGAATTGACTGTTACTGTTAAAACGCCTCCAAAGCTGAAGTGTGAATAATATTTTGAGGTATTAAAATAATAACAAAAGGGGATGAATAAATAAAGAATATTATAAATTTAAATAAATGATGGTGTGTTATTAATTTTTTAGTTATAAATCTAATTTGTAAATAGCTTAAATAAATTTATGATAATTACAAGTTGACTTGCTCAACCTAGTTCAAGCAATAATAGTTGTTTTTCATGAGAATGTATTATATATTTAAATAATGCCTAGACCAGTATTATATATATCATATTCCTGATAATACTTGGTATTGAAAAAAAAAATGTTTTTCGGAACCGTATATAGCAAATGTATTGTGGATGACATACCATAACGCATATGAATTTGCTTTCACTCAGTTTTGTTTTCTGTTTTATTTTAAGCACAACGCTACACAATGTGTTATCTGTGTTCTTGTTCATAGCGAGTATCAAAACCAACATCTTTAACAATGAACCACCAAATGTATTCTTAGAAATACTGTTCTAGGCTTCCCCCTGTTGTTGTACAACTCACTCAGGTAACAATAACTCTTTTTCTTTATTTGTTTCACGCAAATTGAATTCCATATAAAATAATAATAATAAATTAATAATTTAATAATCAATGTTAAAAGGCTAAAATGGAATAAACAATGTTATGCTCTTAATTCTCAAGCTAAAAATGTGACAAGTAAATAGCTTCGGCAAGTTTATAAATAAATACAGTTTATTTGCTCAATCTACATCATGCATTAACAGGTATTGCTATTACGTGTTACGTTTTAACTCAGACGCGTCTACGATTTATTATGTTATGTACGTTACGTATTATGATTTAAATAACCGAAAATTTTAATTTTAATTTAGAAGTTAATTGAATTTCAATATGTATCATATTTATGATATTTGCCAACAAGATTGATACACACAGTTTTCTTTATTAAAACAAATATATTTTAAAGTACAAACAACAGTATAATTTATAATAATGGTTATTACAAAAAGTGGTTTATATACAAGAGTTTCAAAAACTTACAAACTATACTGAGTTTTCTATTTGGTCTAGAACTGAATATTTTATTGATGGTCCACGAGGAGCAAATTAATTCTAAGTTGATGTTTTACACCCCGCTTTAGCTAGCTAACTGTCTTTTTGTGGTTGACCTCACACAGCTTACAAACTGTCTTGTTACCGATGAGGATATTTAAAGTCCTCGTAGAAATACTAACTTCTGAAGTTAATTCACTGAAGTTTGTAATGTTAGAAATCTATAAACGTTCCTGGTCAAATTCTGTAGCTTTCTGATTAATAAGCGTTAACTACAAACAGAATTTTGAGGCTGATTGTAGCTAACCAAAAAGTATTGTTGTGTCTCTTAGCACGTCGATTTATATACTTTAAGGCGAAATTCTCGTATATTCATCTATGTTCAAAGTCACGCTAGTGTTTTAGTAAATCATATATTGTAAATTTTTGCTCTCGAGAATCTTCTACAAATTTAGAGAACAAGCGGGACTTGTCCAATAAATATTTAACAATATACGCTACATCCATCAATAGTGAAACAAAGGTCTCGCACTAAAATAAATGTATGGCAGTAAATCTGTTGAATCATCATAAAAATCAAAGAAACATGTAGTGGCTAGATCGTTGCCATGTCTGCTGTACTCGAGCTATCTTGATGAATCTTGATTTAATCAAAAGGCTTTCTTGACACAGTGTATGGCACTTGTGGTGTGGATGACATGTTAAAATATATTCAGCTTTGATTTTACTCACTGGTTCTTAGAATTGGAAATAATCATTAAATCAGTACTTTAGCACATTTCCCCCTCTATATATTTATATATATACGTATATATCTGTCTCTGTGTGTTATTTTTACTTCTTAGTTCACAAACGTTTGGTTCAAATGCCAAATCCTTTGAGAAATGTGTGTGTGTGTTTTCTTATAGCAAAGTCACATTGGGATATCTTCTGTATCTACCGAGGAGAATCGAACTTCTAATTTTAGCGTCTTAAATCGATGACTTACCGTCGTTCCAGCGAAGGACATTGACAAATGAATTTAGCGCAATACCATTTGGAAGCTTCTTCTACGAATTTCATACAATATTAGATAGTTGTAGTTGCCAAAGAAACAAAACCACTTGAACTTTCTTTAGTATGCAATACTGTTGAACAAAATTTTGGCACAGTGACTACGAACTAAGAATTAAATTGCACTGAGGCAATAGAAATAATCAGTATTTAAAAGTAAAATAAAAGTTGAGTTATCTAATTATATAAATTAATTATTTTTAACAAATTGGTCAGAAAGTCAGATTAATAAGAATATTAGAAAATTAATCGGATAAATTTAGATCCTTATTATATTCAACTCAGACTATTATTTCCTTACCAAAGGGTAATAAACGAAAGTGGAGAGGTTAACGTAAAAACTGGCTAATCAGTGAGACCGAAAATAAAAAAGGATAACATTTGGGAAATTTGGGACGAGTTATTAAGCTAAATACTTTTTTTCTTATTATGGAACAGTTAGCCTAAAGATGGTTCCAAGTGAGAAGCTTAAAACTTTCCTTAAAATGTATTGGATGTGGAAATTAAATGCTTTCTTTTGTACAATTAATTTTAAACAGGATTATTTACAATAAATTTCTGTTTGTTTTCAAGGAATTACCTAGAAAAGTACAGGAAATTAAAATGCGTGTTTTTCTTTGAAAAGAAACATTTTTAATCCGTTTATTTTCGACCATTTTGCAGCTATATCTATCTTTATTTTGTGTATGATTGAACGACAATTATGCAAAAACGCTGTATTATCTAAGAACTAATAAAAATATTGTCAAATTTATGCACCGTGAAATTAAAAGGGAAATATTACATTTACTTCATAAAATTAGTACAACAACATAAAGTCCAAAACTAGTTTCAGGTCAAATTCACAAATAAATTTTTCACACGTAATATAACTTCTAGGAAGATTGATAGTTTATATTTATTTGTATCGTGTAATAATGCCTATAAAAAACTTAAATGGCGATACATGCAATATTTTATGACAACTCAATTTGTTCCAATGCGTGTCTCATGTGAAAAACAAATATTCATCTTGAACATATTCTATTGAACAAAAGCCTGTACTGAAAAATTTTATTCTAGAAATGTATTTACGTTTCTAATATCCTGTTTCCCAGAGGATGCACGTATTATTTCCTGAAATTCTTAGTATATAAAATGTTGTTGAAAAGGTTTCTTTAAAGCGTTTTTTTTTTAAGTTAAGAATGTATAGTAGCTCTTAGCTCTTCCAGAACGTTAATATGAATCATATATTGTTTTATTCCCCTGCTCAGACGATTTACATTTCATATAATTTCTCCGAGGCTTGCGATTGGAAATTTTTACATCGAAATTTTACCAGGCGTTTGTACAAGAGACACACAGCTTTGTGTGGCTGGATGAGTTAAAATAATAAAACAACAGCAACATCGAAATAACGTACAGTGCAGCAACAGTCAGATCATAGTTAAAGTAGTCAAATTGCTCAAAAGGAAATTTGTGAATTGTTGTTATGTGAACATGGATAGTTGGCATTTTAATATTATTAAGTATTTTCTGATACAGGGTCAAACTCAACGTGTCCTTCGTGGTAGTTCATCCTTACCCCGTTTTGTTGGCAGTAGGCAACTTATGAAACTTTACTAAAATGCATACTGCTTGCAAGTAACTTTGACTATTTACAACCTGATTTATGTTTAATTATATCCAAAGCATAATATAAATAACTAAACAAGTTGTTTTTATATAGCGCTTATTAATGAAACAACAATAATGACAGATCAGGTAATGTGTAACTTTTATAGAAATACTACTTTTGTCCATTCCAATCCTGCTTTTTCCCCCGAAGCTTAGCAGTAAGTCTGAAAGATTATGACCCTAAATAATGGTTTTCGATACTCGTGGTGACCAGCGCACAGATTAACTTTTCATTATGGCCAGCATAGTTGTATCATTAGTCCAGTAATTTTAAAGCTAAACCATTAAATGTGTCTCATGTACAAAAGTATATCTATATTACAAATGTCTGTTCAGTTATTTAAACCTGAAAACTTCAACTATATATTACATTAGCACATTTAACTGTCTAACATACCACAATATCGGCCTTATTACAAAATAAGGAAGACATAAACTGATTTATCATGTAACAGATGAACTTACCGTTAATATGTGCTTAGTTTACATAAAACTGAATACACAAACCGTTACTAAAAAAAACGACCTTGATTACATTTGGAAATAATATCTATATTAAACTTCCTCTGATCTTTTATGAGTGAGTTTCTTCCCACAATAGTCACTTTAGTGGCATTTTCCAACAGCTACAGTAGGTTGCTTTAGAGTTTTTGTTTTGCATCAACAGAGAATTAGTTTTCGTTATGCCTTGAATTCTACAGGACAAGTTAACCACACAGATTCCCACACTGTGCTACGTGCTTTCCTCTGTAGGAGGTTCGATAGCACTTCCTTAGCAAGCAAACAACTCCCTCTTTGTCTTGTTGACTTCCATAAACCAACACTAAGAACTTATTCAAAATAACTCTACACTCGGTTGTGATGTCCAGTAAGTTTCTTAGCGTAAACGTTGTTTTGACTATATTTTTAAATAACGCTAATTTCACAATGTTGCCCTTTTTATACTTCACATAATTTGTTGTTATTATTAGGTACTTATTGCCCAATTTACAATCTAGCTTTTAACTACCAATCTGTTACTGTAACCAATAATATCCATAACCAAAACCTTATTGAAGATACTAAACAAATAACTGTAATAGGTGGGACTGTTGTACGGTGTAAAAATTAATAATGTTTTCCTTTTTCAGGTAACTAGTCTGACTTGTGCTATAAATCAGATTGTTTCATGGTAAAGTGGTTATTTCCAATTTTATGAAACTAGGAAAACGAACTGGGACAAAAGCGTTTATAATTCGTTATTCATAGGCTTGATAAAACAAAAAGCAAGACGAAAGCACTGATGAACCATGAAGCCAGTTAACCCAAAAGATGTTGTGATACAATAAACAAAATTAAAGAGTTTCTTTCTGAAAATCAACTGTTAGACTAATAAAGAAAGTGCAACAGATGAAAAATACCGAAAGGATTTGGTATGAATTGTGGATTCTGTGTTGTTGTCCTCTCATTGAAAGTATAAGTAAAATAAAGCTAAGGTAACTGTAGTTGGATTCTGGAACTTTAAAATTCTTCTGATAATTGTCAGTTAATAATCTGGCATGAGTTCTTCAAGTTCCTATCACAAGTACTCTCTTTACCTATTCTCCTTTTCCCGGTTAAGATATCGTATTAACATCAGCCAGAAAGAAATGCTCACTGCTTGGAAGAACATAAAATTCTACCAATGAGTGAAAGAGATTTTCATTGCAACTTTTCTTAGTGATATAAACAGTGCATATAAAATTTGTTTTGATCCCATTGATTTAAAAACAAATGAATTAAATTATATCAAAGTCATTAGAAATGATAGAGATTATACTATTGATATAATTAAACATTTAATAGAAAAAACAATTCAAATTTAATTAAGCAATGAACTATATTTAACACTTTATGTGAAAAAAAAGGAAATAGTATAGTGATATTAACATATGTAAACTATATAACTAATCAAGTGATATTAACATATGTAAACTATATAACTAGTTAAGTGATATTAACATATGTAAACTATATAACTAGTCAAGTTACCAACTTATGTAGGAAACTTTTTTTTCGATTTTTAAACTATTTAAGAAAATGAAAAGAATACTGACTGTCACTATATGTACAGGCATATATATCAAATTATATGTGAATGTAACAAAATTGTATTCGCCAAACTAAACTTACTTTGAAAAACCGCATCGTAAGATATAAATATTATATAAGTGATAAAAATATGTTAATTTATCCGAACACATTATAAAAAACAAGTAATTGATAAAGTAGTATAAAACAATAATTTTAAATGAATCCAACACAGTAAACGATTTTGATATAAAAAAATATACTGAAATTTTTTGTTTTAAATGTAAATTAAATACTTATGTGTCAAAATACAGATAAATGGTAGGCTGGCGAAAGTGATCAATTTTGGATGGAAATATTTACTTCATATGTGCAGTATTCATGTCACAGTGAGATCAACCATTCTTGTATAAAAACCAGCTGTTCACGTAGATTTTTACTGGTGGTGTCGGAAGTAACTGAAACATGAACAGTTGTTGTAATGTAGAAAAAATAGTGTGAAGTGTAAACGTTGTTCTGCTTGTTTTTTTAAAATTAATTATGTTCTAATTATAAATTAGACTTAGTTGATTTAATGAGGCACGAATTGTGATAGTGGTGCACGCAAGAATCATTAGATGACATAATATAAGAGAAAGCTAACCACAAATACCTACTTCGTTACATAAGTTGGACAGCAAATTAGTCTGTTCTGATTTAAGCTCAGTCAGAAATTTTAAAACGACTACTTCAACACATAACAAGTTGAATTACATTAACAACTACAGCTAGTAGCAATCTGATTTACCACAAGTGTCTGCTAAATTATAAACCTTCAACCGCTACAGCACATGATTTACCACGCACATCTGCTTAACCTCTTAAAATTAAAAATAGTGTAAAACATATTCAGTTAACAACAAATTACGATTTTATTATAAAAAGCCAACAACATAAACAACTTCGGCATATATCAATCTTACTTATTACAAATGTCTTTTGAGTAACTTAAAATTGAGGACGTAAACTATATATTACATTAGCACATTTAACAGTCTAAGTTATCATAAATATTGGCCTGATTACTTAACAAGGAAGTAACAACTGATCAAACATATCATAGCTGATATTACTGTATCTCTAAACCCTCTATTTGTTTCTTTTAAACTAACGCTTTGACAAAGCAACCATTTTAAATTCGAAATATCCTTCAATGTTGGCCCGGCATGGCCGTGCGTGAAAAGGCGTGCGACTCTTAATCTTAGGATCGCAAGTTTGCATCCCTGTCGCGCCAAACATGCTCACCTTTTCAGCCGTGGGGGCGTTATAATGTTACGGTCAATCCCACTATTCGTTGGTAAAAGAGTAGCCTAAGAGTTGGCTGTGGGTGGTGATGACTAGCTACATTCCCTCTAGTCTTACACTGCTAAATTATCTCCAGTACCTTTGTGCGAAATTTTAAAACAAACAAGCAAAACAAATCTTCATTGTTAATTGTGAAAATCACAAGCTATATCGTCATCCTTACATATGATAATTATATATAGTAATTTTCCTTTAAGCTTCTTTTAATAATTACAAATTAGTAACTCAGTTGATCATATGATCTAAAATATTTTGTTTTTATTTATTTTTCATCGACCCACCGCGAAAGTGGTTTCTTTTATCAGTAACAGCTGTTTTCACATTTGTTCACACAAAGTCGGAAAATGAGACACATTGATTAATACTTTTTTCATAAGATATTTATAATTTGTCATTTAAAAATGGAAGAAAGCGAAATTTTTAGTTAATTTCATATAAATAAAATGACTACTATGATTAAGGAATAATAACAATTATATTTTTACATTTGCCATCTGTGCATGACGGACAATACTAAATATACACCAATTAATATTCGACGTATTTCTACTTGCCTAAATTCACGTGATAACACAATACAGTAATGATTACATTAGAAATAAGTGAAAATGCGTACACATGTTGCTTTGTCAGAATAACCAAATATGATATTTACGACACAGTTAAAATTTCTTGGTTAAAAGAGGGTTCCGACGACACGTAAATGAAGTCAGTACTGAATCTATTGTACTCGATTCGTTATCGTTTCTTTTCACTTCTTAGCATTTCTTACAAGGTGTACAGGTAAAAATATAAACAATTTGTTCACAAACCATCTTCAGGTGTATTTTGAGACGGTCATGGAGCAAAGAATAAAATATAGGATTCAGAGAACAATTAAGAAGTTTCATAACCACAAATTTATAACGTACGACCAAGTCTGAGACTTTGGGTTCTTGAACAACTGTTCCTAGCCACAGATTGTACAAGCTAGTTGGTGCTCTGCAGACGAAGAACAGGACAATGAGAGAAATTAAAATCTTAACAACACGTTTCTTTTTGAGCTGCTGGATACCATACTGTTGAGTGGACATGGACTGTAAATCTCCTACTGGTTTCCTAGCCCATAGAAAGTATGAAAGATACATGTATAAGAACATGATGATAAAGAAGAGCGGAAGGAACATGATTGCTGGGAAGATGAAGGTATAGCATTTGATACTGTTTGTATCCATGTATTCTTCTGTTTGTGTACAGTACCCCGGAAGGTCTTCAGAGAACGCAGTTTCTGCTAAAGCTTTCAGCTGAAGCGGCGACCAGTTTAAGTCAGTTGTTTGACTATTTTGTTTCTCAGGAACGTGGTAAGAAAATATGAAAGCCACTGGAATACTTAGTGCTGGTGATGTTGCCCAAATAATGACGACAATGAATGCCAATATATTTTTACTTTCCAATGATTTCCAGTGTAAAGCCTTCGTGATGGCGACGTATCTGCCAATTGCTATGCAACACAAAGTCAAACCATTATCCATAGAAGACATGTTCTGAATAATGGGGATAGTTTTGCATGCTGAAGATCCATACACCCATCGCATATCTGCTACGATATTGCCAACTTCTGCTGGCAACACCATCACGGTTTGTAATATGTTACTAATGGCCAAAGACAAAATAAAGAAACATGAAACTGTCCTAGTTTTTCTAAAAGACCAAGCGACAAATGCACTAGTTCCATTGCCTAGCAACGATGTAACAAATAAAATGCTGAGTATCATGACAAATAATACCTTTCATGTCACTGGGAAAGAAAGGACCCCCTATTTGGGATCCTCACACTTTGAACCTCGACTTTGCTTTCCGGTAAACATTAAAAACTCGAACATTGTCTCAAGGAATTCATCGGGAAATAAATCACTGAATAAATTCAAAAAAATTTCCACAGTGCTCTAGGTCTGAAACATTGAGCAAAGCTAAAGAAGATGTAATCATGAAATCAAAAAATCCATCTTCTTCGTTTAGTTGACGTCTATTCCAAGGAAAAGTTGAATGAGCAGCTTCTCTTACGATTTTGGTATGAAATCTGTGCCAGGTTTCGCATTCACTACGAAGTCCAAGATTATATATACACATATATATATATAAAACAGATCAAGATAATCTAACAATACTACTTTGTTGCCGTAGAGATACTCGACAGCATTTGGATGATAAGCTTTTTCAATACGTTGAACAAGCTGTTGACTTGTTTAAATCAGGTTTATTCAGATATAAGCATGAAGGGTTGTAGTCTAGCCAAGTGGCAAACCTCGATAGCATGGTAAACACTTCCTACTTATCTGTTCGCTAAGTTCACTCGTGTAGAACACATTTAAAGTTCTCTCGATAACGATTTATCAAAGTTAGCTTCAAATTGTTTTTCAAAACAACCGGGTTTATTAAAACAGGAAAATGAAAAGAAACTTTATAACAAGAGTAAAAAACTAAATACCAAATTTTGTACTTGAGTTAACACTATTAAAAATCGATGGCTTCACTGTTTAATTAATTCTTAAAGGTATAACATATGAAAAATAAGGATAAATTTAAAATTGAATACACATCAGAAAGATTTTCAGCTTTGTTTTTTGTTATACAGGCCTGCGATGGTTTTATTGTATTGATATATTTACGTGTTCTAAACTAATTCGTGTACAATGAATCGGAAAATGATGTCCATTTTCTTAATCACGTTCATATTTTTCACAAAACGACGTATGTACTTTCACATAAGTAAATTATTTTCATTGAAATCGGGTCACATTTAATATGCTAGCAATCGCAAACTATAGAGTTCTTGTGACCAATCGCAAACTATAGAGTTCTTGTGACCAATCGCATCTTGGGAGTCTAATAGGTGGTTCTAGAATTCAAACATAACAAACATCATAATAAAAACATTTCACTGTAGTACACGAAATAGTAATTTGATCATAGTGAGAGATTTTTTCTTCTTGATTTGTAAAAATTATCTTTACATGATAGAAAAAATATATTATTTTCGAAATCTGCATAACTGAATTATGTAAAATTCGTAATTACACCTAAAACAGCTTTTATAAAGTTTAAATTTGTAGTTCTGTGTTATTTGCTGATATTTGGAATATGAAAATCAGCATGGAAATTACATTGATTAGTATTGTGAGTTAATTCTACTTCTTAATTAAACAAACTTTGTGACAATCTTGTAGAAGGGCTTAATTTATAGCAGCAAATGTTGTTGATATACATGTTTAAAATATAGCTTCAAAATATTAATTACAACAAATAGGTTATAAATGTGCGTTCATTTTTTTTCTTGACTTATTAATTGGTTTGCCACCAGAGGACGCTAAAACCTACCGTTTTAGTGAAACGTTTTGTTTATTGTTAAACAGAAAATTACTAAACGGGTTATCTGTGCTTTATCCATCACAGATATCGAAACCCATTTCTTGGTATCATAAAACTCAATATTTTCCATTCTTACTATTAAGTCGTTCGGTACTTTCTGTTTGTCACATGCCACTATCGTATCCTTACTGGAAGTGATGTCGTAAAATTTAAATTAATAAAAAAACAGTGACATAAACAATCTTTTTTTTCAATCAAAATACAAAGCAATTGTTAATCTAGAAAATATCTACATAAAAAAAGAGATAAAATAAATGTAATTGTGTTGTTAGTAGAGAAATTAGACAATAAAAATAACTGGGAAAATTAAACACAGTTTGAATTGTTTGAATTTCGTGCAAAGCTACTCGAGGGCTATCTGCGCTAACCGTCCATAATTTAGCAGTGTAACACTAGAGGGAAGGCAGCTAGTCATCACTACCCACCGCCAACTCTTTGGCTACTCTTTTAACAACAAAGAGCGGGATTGACCGTTACATTAAAACGGCCCCATGGCTGAAAGGGGGGAGCATGTTTGGTGCAACGAGAATTCGAACCTGCGACCCGCGGATTACGAGTCGAGTGCATTAACCACCTGGCCATGCCGGGCTTGAAAAAAAAATAATTATGGTCGTTTTATCTTTATTAAAACCAATCTTGTTTCGTACCATAGACAATAAATGAAAGTATTTATTTACGAGCAATGTAATATGTTTCATTTTTTTTTACATAAATGTTGTTTATGTTTCCTACTTAAAGAGAAATAAAAAGGTTGTCTGAAGAAAAGTGAATGAAAATAAAATAAACTCAGGTAATGCTGAAAGCAACTGTACATCACAAGAAACATAAAAGAAGAAGAGATGTAATTAATATTTAGTTAATTTAGAAGTATCACCTACGTAAATAGAATGAATGCAGGAAAGTATACTCATGATGTGACGTGTGACATTATAAATCTAATTGGACATTTAATGCTCCAAGGATTTGCTATGGTAGTTTGTAGTCAGTTGCTTTATAATACAGATAATGGGCGATAATGTATTATTTTAAAAGCCTATATATAGAGAACATTTATATATATATATAGCCCAACGTATTTTAATTTGTTGTATTAATAATTACGGCTTTCTATACAGCTTGGTTTAAAAGGTTCTCGAAAAGAGAAGTCAAAATTAAATAACCATAGCAGAGAACGTGCTCAAAAACTTAGGATTTGAAAACTTTAATAATAACTCAGCTTCGATACGACGAAATAGATATTTTTTTAGACGAACTCAATAAAACGATACCTGAGCTCATACGAAAGAATACTTAAGAGTTAAAATTAATTTGTGTTAGATGTTACCCAACAAACTATTCATAAGAAATTATTACTTCCTGCTTGTACTAATATCCTCAGAGGTATTGTTGCATCTCTAAACAAATTCTGCTATTTTTATCTTTATTGTTATCTCGATGTTATGGCATGTTTTAAAAATATCCTTTTCAACCAAAGTGTTGGAAGGTCTTAATTAATGACAAGTATTCAAGAACACTTAATATTTCTTAATACGTTCAGAGAATTATCATGTATTTTAGAAATTATTTTTACCACACTGAATAGTAGAATTGACTGTGGAGTTACAATCTCCCACGCTGAAATGGCGAGTATGTTTGGTGTAACGGGGATTCGAACCCGCGACCTCAGATTGCGAGTCGAACATCCTAATCACCTGACCATGCCGAGCCTCTCAAGTGTGAGTGCAATGTAAAAAAATGGCAGTCAGCTTCGTTATTTGGTTCCAGAAGGCGGTGGGTGTCATACTATCTAAAGTCAAAATGAGGAGCTATATTTCAACCCTGATAGGAGTCTCTGACCTGGTCGTCTACTCCATTTCCACATAAAGTGTTGTTCAGGTACGAATTACTGATGCATAGGCAAGCTTTTAAATTGGAGTCGTTTACAAATTATATTTTTTTTATTTCACTCTTAATTTAAATTTCATTTGTGATTAATTATTCATGTTCAGTTATATTTTTGCATACAAATATATTTATTTGTAATACTTAATATTTGTTTATACTGGCGTTAATTTATTTGATGAAAAAACTTTGCTAGTCTTGTTAGCCTAATATCATTCATCGCATAATTCATGATTGAAAGCTTTCTATAATCGATAGTAAGGTTTATATAGATATATATGCATAAAATATTTGCCATTTTCTTCTGTATGTAAATGTTTATCATGAAACCTATAATACCCGATGCATTTTTAAATTTATCCTATAAGCATAAAAGACCTTGCTGAACGAACGTGATCGGGCTTGGCTAGGTGGTTAAGGCGTTTGACTCGTAATCTGAGGGTCGCAGGTTCGAATCTCCACGGCACCAAACATGCTTGCCCTTTCAGCCGTGATAGCGTTATAATGTATCGGTCAATCCCACTATTCGTTGGTAAAAGAGTAGCCCAAGAGTTGTAGGTGGGAGGTGATGACTAGCTGCCTACCCTCTAGTCTTACACTGTTAAATTAGGGACGGCTAGCGCAGATAGTCCTCGAGTAGCTTTGCGCGAAGTTTAAAAACAAACAAAGAAACTGAATGAATTTAACTACTATTCCGTCTGGTTTGTGCACACCAGCGATGAAACAGCTTAACAAGATCAGTAGAAATAACTTCGTAGGAATACAAAACATGGGCTACAAAATTCCTTTAATCAAACATCTTACATGGTTTAAATTGAAACTGTGCTAGATTTGAGAAGGAATATTATTTCATGTTCGAAAGATAAACTGATAGCAATCACGAGAAAAAAACAAACAGAGTATTTATATTATACATTCTTATCATGACACTTTGGCTAATAAGTATCGTTTGGACTATATATTCTCATCATGACATTGTGTGTGTGTCAGAAACATTCGTATTAACAATTTCTTAAAATATGATCCTAAGAGTGGTATATTACGAACTGTTTAATGTATTAAATAATGTTCTTTTGACATTCCTGGATCTATGATATGCTACTTAATTCTTCACAATAATAATCTGATCGTTGATGTTCCTTCAGTCATAGGTTACTATTTGATACCTCACAGCCATACTAGACTACTTGTTCTTTCAAACATAATGTGCTATTTGACATCCCTCGGAAAATGATGTATTATTTGACATGGTATTTTCTCAATCTTTGACATTGCTAGGACAACGATGCAAGACTTGATATTTTCTCAGTCATAATGTATCTCTCGATGTCCCGCGTAATAACGCATTACTTACTGTCCATTCTGTCACGATGTGCTTCTGCCACTTTCTTATTAAAAAGAAAGATTATTTATTCTAAAATATTGCTTATTTGTTTGAAGTTGAGCACAAAGCTACAAAATGGTTTATCTGTATTCTGCCCACCACGGGTATCGAAACTTGGTTTCCGGGGTTGCAAGTCCGTCAACATACCACTGCGCCAATGTAGTCTCAAGATCAATTACAATACTAAATACAAAAGATATCTTTGATGAGGAATCTAGTTTTTTTAAAAGATAAAATATTGGAGACGGCTTGAATGTTAATGAAGAAAATTTTATTAGGAATATGCAACATTTTGATAAAGTTATGTCATCATGAGATAAAATAATTTACAAAGGTACAGGAACATATATACATATACATTTCAGGGATAAATGGTAAATCACAGTGCAAAGTTGTGCAGTTGAAACTAATACATTAAAAACAACACAACATTAGATTGTAGTTTCCCATTCAACCATGAAATGCGTTTAAAAATAATCAATACTTGGAGAAACCATGCCATTAAACATAAACTTTCTGATCATGGCATAATATTGTAGAAACGTTGTACATTTATAATAAGGTTTTTTTTTCATTTGCCATTATAGCCACTTCCAACCTCTTATTTTGCAAAAATTACATTTGATATTTTATACAGAAGTTACTACTAAATTATAATTACCCTCTTCATGAAGAATTTTAGGTTAGCTTAAGGCTTATTTTAAAATGTTTTATTTGTTGTTAAGCTTAAAAGTATCGCAACCAGATTCAAATTTACTGCTGAGCCACCGAAGAGTTTGAAAACTTTCTTAGTGAGTTTCAGTAGTTGATCTTCAGAAAATAATAAATCATTTTACTCTATATGCTATATAAACAATGCCTATTGTAGTTGAAGTCTCTAAAAAAATCCGTTTGGGTCAGAGTTGCTAGAAAGAACTAAATAGCTTGTCTGTTTTTTCAGAATACCAAAATTAAAAGTATGTTTAGCAAGACAAGAATGCATAAGTTTCGATATCGTTTATTTTTCAATTTTGCTTAAAGTGACACGAGGGTTATCTACGCTAGCCATCCCTAATTAAGCAGTGTAAGACAAGAAGAAAAGCAGTTAGTCATCACCACCCACTGACAACTCTTGGGCTACTCGGACGCCAACGAATGGTGGGATTCAACGTCACCTTATATTGTCCTCAAGGATGAAAGGATGAGCATGTTTGGGGTGAGGAGGATTCAAACCCGCGACCTTCAGATCACGAGTCGAGTGCCTTAACCACCTGGCCATGCTGGGCCTCAATATTTTTTATCTTAATTATATTTCTATACCATATGCATGGAAATATCAAAATTGTAATAAAATATTTTGACATTTCTTTCAAATTTATAGAAACTAAAATATTACGCATAGATGGAATTTATTTCTCTCTTTTTAAGACCCAGAAGGTAATGTTATTTGCAAGAAGAAATTGTAAATTAAAAAAATCAAACAAAATACTGAAGAAAAGACCATTAATGTTGATGTTAATAATGCTAAGAAATGTCTTCATATCGGTATTAATAGACAGTATGAAAAACATAGTATGACTGCTTTGAGCGCAACTGTATCATAAAGAAATACAGCAGATCTGGAATAAGACACTCATTATAACTGTAAATCACGCAAACTAAATCGTAGAAGATCGATGCGACATCTTGTACAAGTCGGAAAAATACAGCTCGAGTTTCAAGGATTTAATTTCTTCTGTCGTATATTGACAACACACTAGACACAACACATCATATTAATTTTAAAATAAAAGCGTAGAAAATTCATACTAAAATTCTTTATTATTTGTTAACGTTTTCGGTTTCTATGCGCTACTAGTTGTTGATGTTTTGGCTTCGCTGAAAACATTTATTTGCTGAAGAATCAATAGGATCAATCTCTTTAGAGAAAGTTGCAAAGTTGAAAATCGCTTATTTTGAGCTTCTAGCCAACAAAATAATTGCAGCTAGAATCCCTTGGTACATGTACAAGTGGAAACTATAATAATCTTGGCTCAATACAGAAGTTATTTTTCTTTGTTCATTTAAACGGTTTGAAAAAAACATGGTCATTTTGAAACGTCGACACAACATGATGTCCAGAAATCGTAACAGATTTTGAAAACTGATTCAGTTTATCTTAAGTATTGAACAAGACACGTTTTAGTTTTCTTTAAGGAAACAGCTGAGCATATCATGCTAGCCATTTCTTGTTCACAATATATATTGTTACTTGCATCAGATACTATGTACAATTAATTCATTCTGTTAGACCATCATCCGCATTGATGCACAACTTAAGACTGTGCTGAATTTAATATAAAAGCTGCCATCAGAAGGCACGAAAAATCACCGGGAAATTACTTGATTTCAAAACAAATCAAAATTAATCAATATTACAAGATTAAATAAGGATCTTTAACTTGAATAAACGTATCGCTCCCCCGTCGCGTATTGTATTCTTTATATATTTTCTAGTGGTTATTATCAAGCCAGTATTATCGCCAAAAGACAAATACAATACCAAACTTGCTGAAGAGATGGTATTGTGATAATTAGAAGCGACTCAGACAAGAACTTTCACAGTACATAATAATAATACCTTTCACGAAGAAACAGAATACAGAACTTTCGCTGCTAGTCGGAGATTTCTCTTATCTTTTACATAAGTTTGCATAAAAGTAAAGTAAGATGGAAATAACCTGCATAAATATAGGGGCTCACATGAGGATATATTTCTATAATGCAATGTAATTTTTGTCCTAAATGTTATGGTAAAACGAAATAGTTCCAGAGGTATACTACACTAACACCTTATATCTGTCACAAATGTGCCATAAATGTGCTAAGTATACAAATGCATTCAACAGTTGTCTTTATAATAATACAAGATTAGTAAAACTCGTTAATTTAAAAAGGGGAATAGCAAACGTCATACAACTTGAATCAAAATTCAAGTGTCATATTTTCAAGCCTACAACTAAGGACTTTACAAAATTAAACAAACAAGCAATGAATAGTGTTTACATTATAGCTACGAATCCATGTTTTGATTCCCTGTCTACAGTACTTATCAATTTTAGTAGAGTCAAAATATGGATTTGTAGGTAGAGAAAATAATATATACAATACTTTTAGCTTTCCTTGTTTTCCTTTTTTAAAAGAGTTCATAGTTGTGGCTTAAAATGCAATCTATTTATTTTGATTAATCTATTTCTGTAGCTTCTCGACGATCTCTATTTCTCCTTTTAAGTGTATACTTTTACTAATCTTGTTTATTTACATTTATGGAGAATAAGTTTTAAGCTACATATGTGCATATACGTTCAGTTGAATGCTACTTATTCTTCAATAGTTTACTGTTACATTGCTTTTTTTCACCCAAGCACCATACTGACATTATTCAAAATAAATAACAAATGCACTTCAAATAATAAACACATGTACTGGTATATGCAATAGTACCATATACAAGAGAGCCCAAGTAAATACTGAAAACTGCACTCACGATTTCAGTTAAGTTCAAAACAAACAAACAAACAAACAAATAAGAATATGCATAGAAAACATTCACCACCATTGTCTGAGTAGGGAGAATATACTATATTAATCATCTGGTGTTAAATATTTCCAGAAATATAGTCGCGAAAATCCAAATAGAAACAGAATCTTTCACGTGATAGGTTTTGATGAGTGCGCTTAAAACAATGCTTGAGTTGTAATTTCAAAATGCGCACACAAGGAAAACTCCCGATTGTTTAATAGCAGAAAAATAATGATTTATAAAATTTCGCATTATGAGAAACTTAGGAAATTCGAATTAAATTTAAAGTACTCTCTCAGGTTTTTGAAAATCCCTGTGCGATCCTATCCAAGAGTAGATATCACTTACAATAATTTTATAGTGGAGTTATAATAGAGAGTTGTAGCTTGAACATCTCTCTTTTTGAAAATCCCTGTGCGATCCTATCCCAGCGTAGATATTACTTACAATAATTTTATAGAGGAGTTATAATAGAGAGTTGTAGCTTGAACATCTCTCAGGTTTTGAAAATCTCTGTGCGATCCTATCCCAAAGTAGATATTGCTAACAATAATTTTATAGTGGAGTTATAATGGAGTTGTAGCTTGAACAAACTGTCAGTAGTAGATTTGCTTACTTTTTTGCGATCTCTATTTTTATATTTTAAATTCTCAATTTTTAATTATGTTGTATGCTGACTTTATTAAGTAATAGGCAAATGTATATATGCGTAGAGTAAGGCTCAACCCTCACTAAGCGCGTATAATATTTTATTAGTAGAAAAGCAGCCTTTTCAATAAAATAAATATGTCTAAAACACAGCTTAAATAAAACTTCGTGTTTTTTAAAGTTACACCGAGCCAGTTTAACACGCTTCGAATGCAAAGTCAGACGCTTATAAGAACATCGCATCTATTTTGTATTTATAGCCACGTTACTGAGCTTTAAATTAAAAATTAATAGACTTGTAATTCAATCATGAACATTCACTGCCTTTTATATAATGTACTTGTATAAGTTTTAGTGCAAAATACCGAGTCACGAGTGCTGTAGACTTGTGAAACAATATGACTTATAACATGAACAAACAAGAAAATTTTGATTTTTTGTCCAAAAATCGTGAAATCATTTATTTTGTTTAATATGAACGTTGGCGTGGTCAGAACAATTGAAAAGGAAGATTTTTTAAAGAATAAGTATGTTTTTCATGTGGTTTTGCCCGAATATTATATTAAAGTTTCGAGCAAATTCATGCGCGATCCCTATTATGAACCACTATCGTGGTTTATGACAATTGAAATTTTAAACTAAACATCACCTAATGCGATACATGGGTTAAATATTCAGGTCAAGTTCCTCGGCACTCAGGCGTGCCCGGACTGAGTTTTGAAATAATAACCATTGGGGCACAAGCAACTAAGCACACCCCGCCGTTGAAAGTTATTTGTCCAACCATCTGAATCGAATGACAGGATTGACTGTTATCTGCATACCGTGTTCACAACTAATAGTACTTAACGTGATAGGCCCGGCACGTTGAGATGGTTAAGGCGTTTGACTCGAAATTCGAGAGTACCGGCTCGAATCCCTGTCACGCCGACCATGCTAGCCCTTTCAGTCGTGGAGGTTATAATATGACGGTCAATCCAACTATTCGTTGTTAAAGAGTTTACAGTGAGTACCGATGACTAGCTGCCTTCCCTCTAGTCTTATACTGCTAAATTAGAAACGGCCAGCGCAGATAACTCTCGTGTAGCTTTGCGCGAATTTGAAAACCAAACAAACTTAGCGTGCTATTCATCAAGTCCTGAACTTTGGACCTCACGATCAGTAGCCTGACACATAACCAGTAAGTCACACCTGACTCGAGATTAACACAGAAACAAATCAAAATACGTAATAATGGTGGTGTTATTGTAACATCATTATAATGATTTCAAACGTTTTTTTACATAAGAAACATGTTTTTGCTTTTATTGTATTCAGAGCTTTCTGGTGCTATTCTAAGAATGCCGAATAGTTTCTGTAGTTACCGTTACTTGTACCATGATTAATATTTACATAAAGAAGCTATAATTGATAGTGCATTCAGTTTTGGATCGTCCTTTCATCATTCTCTTTATTTATTAAAATTATTAAAAGAGAAGTTAAGTTGTCGATATATAAGCTACTTAATTGAATAATCATTTCGTTACCAAAATTTCAAATCAGAAAATCAATCAGTTACGTTATTTGTATAACGTAATATCTGACAATACATTTTATTTTTTCTGAAATATTATATGTCCAAGACATGAGGAGGAAGTGAAAATACCTACATGAATATCTAATAAATTATCTGCTATAGCATAATTTTAATCGCTTTTATTTCTATGCACAAAATATAGTCATGTCGGATATTGTTTTTCACCATTTGTTCCTTTCGTTGGTAATAAAAAAACTGATTCAATTAATATTCTTTAAAGTTTTAACAGAATTAATTTCTGTTTTATTCACAATCCATCTGGATTTCAGATACAAAAGTTCTATGAAGACATGTCAATGCCGGTAACTTAATAACGATTTTATAATTAATGTTTGCAGATTTTCTTTTATCGTTTAACATTTTATACATGTGTTATTGAATATGTGTACGTATTAAATCACTTATTATAAACACTATAAACGGATGATTTAGTGAAACAGTTGTTAGATACGGAGTTACAGTCAGACAGCATGCTTGTATACCAAATAGTTAATGTCGATATTTTTGCTAGTATGTATTTTAAAGATCATTTTCTTGATTTTATTTGTAGCCTTTGGTTTTCACGACTTAAGTTCTTTATTCTACAAGATAGATAAATTATCATGTAAACGCAAGCCATATTTCGCCAAAGATAAATCAATCAGTTAAAAACTCAACTTGATCGTGACCTTAGAATTAGTGAATCCATTTTAAAAGGTTGAAAAAATAAAGAAAACTTCGCGCTCTGCCTTGAATGTTTCAGAAGAAATATCTGATCTCCAGAAACTCAAATGTTGAATTTCTATCTTCGTTGCATATACTATATTTTGGTTATCATAATTCATTGTGTTCATTTAGAAGATATGTTTACCAAAGGGTTTGAGTTAAGATATTTATTATTTTTATTCCTTTTGAGCCTAGTCGTAGCTTTTATTGATATTACAGAACTCACAAAACAATAAATATCTCAACATGAAGCAATCACAAACAGAGTTTTCAAAAATTCAGTAATGAAATAATGCAAAAATGAGTGTTGTAATATATTTCATTTAATAAAAATAATTAATCACTACAACATCTATCACATTTTAACGTGTATCCGTCTACTATATCTCATCAACTAACCCACTCTTCCACTCATTTAAAAAAAATATCGTGCAAGAAACCATATTTGTTAAAGTGGCGTGAATAACAAAAGTTTAGGAAAAGCTGACTTAAGTAATTATTCTGTCCTAGCTCGCAAAACCTGCAAAACAGAATACAAAGATTTTAAGTTATTCTTTACCCTATAGAAAAATGGTATAATTAATACGGTATAGTAATTACTTACATTATGTTGTTTTATGTACCGTGCTCTATACTTATTTACTATAATAGGTTTATAAATTTCTGGAGCTATTCATTTGAAAATACGGGTTTATAAGTTCTTTGCAGTATAAACCACAATCGCTTGAGAAAAATGTAACAAATATATACACAAAATCCAAAGACTATTTCCGTTTATACATATAGTTTTGAGGAAGTTTTGCAATTTCTCGTATTATTTAAGTTACAGTTGTGAAATCAATATTTCTGTAACAGTTTTAAAGAAAATATTTAACTCGTAATTTTTATTATGCACTGTGTGTATAACCGTAATTAGTAACTTAATATTATACCAACGCTTCCTGCCATTCGATTTGGAATATGAAAGATGTATGTCGATTTTAGGTTTGAGAAATATCCTTAAAACTTACGAGTTAAGGGAAAAAAAACGAAATAGGTAAAATGTTATATTTAAATACCAATAAAATCAAATTTACTAATATATAAATCAATAGTTTTCAGACGTAAAAAATAATTTTGAGTGTAGTAAGTTAGGCTATGTAAGTTAAGTTTATATTTTTGATAATATCTATCTCATTTTAAACAGAAAAGTCTAAATTTATTCTTCCTCACTAATGAATTTCTTATCACGGGATATATTATTTCTACTGGTAGATAAAGTTATGTGCATGTTTTATATTGTTCTTTATAACATAGAAAGTTACAAAACCAAAAGAACAGAAGAGCCAACACGTTTACTAGTGAATACATTTTTCAAATACATAACTCAATCATGTCATCCACATGTATCACAGGACAATTATCTCACATGCTGCATACATAAAAAGTTAAATGGACGTCATTTGGGTTAAGTCTGCACTTTTATGTCTTTGATTCACAATTATTTAGATAATATCATTTTATAAACGTTACGTCATGAGAATTTATTATTTATTAAAGTATATATTTATAATTACCTGGAAAAAAGGCAAACAGTCAGAGAGACTTATGACAAAAGCTGCCATAGTCGATTTGAAAAAGTGGTATGTACACACACGCACAGTACTTTGCAAAAGTATTAGGGAAAAAAAATATATATTTTAGGCTACTTTCATAGAAGGTAAATCACGGGTGAAACATCAAATTTTTATTAATTTTTATGTTTAGTACAACAGTAATTCAGTCGAAGTGCTTGAGTTCAACAAACAGTTAATATTTTATGTGTCTCTCAGGCATTTTTGCAACATATTTAGTCAAAGTGTTCTTTGGGACCTTATTCTAAATGTCTCTAATACGTTCCCATAAAATTTATTTGGAAGAAACTATTCATTTGTCAAGTTTTTGATCTATCAAATCACATATCTTTACAATTGAGTTACATCATTTGTATCACTCCAGCAGCTTATTTCTTAGCTAAATAATTTTTACATGTATTTGATAAATGTTTGGGGTTATTATATTCTTGGTAGTAGAATACTTTACCAATAATACACAAATCTCTGGGTAACAATAACGGATCAGTATCTGGTGGTACTTGTACATGTCCATTATTCCATGTATTTTGCAAATACCTCTTGTCGTTTCAATAGAAAAACACCCCAAACAACCATACTACCTCTCACATATTTCACTGTAGGCACAATGCTTTAAGGTAGCTTTCTTTAGTCGGAGGTACAACCTACACTTTGAACCAAATATCTCAAACTTGAACTCACCTGTCCATAATACACTTTTGGCATTTTTCAAACAAATTTCACACTCTTAAAAGTATCTGGAGATCGAAGTAAAAGGTTTTAAACTGCTACGCTACCAAATATTTTATTTTCATTGAACCTTATCGATACTGTAGATCTAGACACTTTTCTTTAATTTGATACGCGGTCGTTTATCTCATACTTGAAACAGTTGTAGCTTCCTTCTCTCCTGAAGATACTCAACATCAGTATCAGTGAGTTTTTGTGATATTTTCAAATCTATCTGACTCAGTCTGACGATCTAGGGTGTACTTGACACAGTTTGGAAAGCATTTCAAGTCTGCATCAGTTTGTCAGAGAGTTCAACCAGCATTCACGGTGCTGCGATCTCTTTCCTTTGCTGACAATTATATACGCTTTTGAAGCCGTGACAACAAAACATAATACATAATGTTAAAACCATTTTTATAAAGGTATATTTGTGGGCTTATTTTATTATAGAGACGCCACATCTGGCTATCTACTGTGTCCACCGTGAGGAATCGAGCCCTTGATTTTAGCGTTGTGAATATGTAAACTTACTTCTGTCCCAGCGGGAGACATTTATTTGTGAAGTGCTATTAAATTGATTTCTTCTAGCATATACCGACACCATATGCTAGCTCCTTGCATGCTTCTTTCTATATAATTAAGACATTGCACAGAGTTCCATGAAAATTATTTGAGACCCTAAATCTGATAATATGAAACGGTAAGAATGACAAAATATTCTTTTGTCCCAACTCTTTTTCACAGAACATATATATGTACGAGAGTTACGAAATGACGTATCAAAAAAGAAAAATCTGTACTGTCAAATAGCTTAATATATATATATGTATATCCTTAATAATAAAAATAAAGTATAATAGTTTCAGTGTCAACTTTCAGTCTGTTCATAAATTAATTAGTTCCCACTCATCAGCCATTTGTTTCAGTCTGCAATTCTCCTACAAAACTGGTTGTGTTATATATTCAAAACAAATGTGACAAAACTGAAATTATGGAGAGGTTCTACTTCCAGAACAGTCTGTGAGAAATAATAATCAGTGACGACGAGAAAACCCATTTGTAGAAAAAAAATATGTAAAAACGGCTGGTTTGGGTTAAGAAAATGTTTTATATAGAGAAGCGAACAACGTTTCGACCTTCTTCGGTCATCGTCAGGTTCACGAAGAAAGAAAGAGGTAACTGACCGATAGCTGACTACATATTTGAAGGGGGTTGTGTAACTGAGTGTGGGAATGTAGAGGGCGTGCTTAGATGTTTGATTATATTTATTAATATAAGTATAAAGGTGTTCCTTTGTATTGATTTATTTTGAGCTTGAGTTGTTGTACAAGTAAGGCTTCTTTAATTTTGCGTTTGTTTATGTTTTTATTATTATTAAGTATTTGAGTGTTTTCTATGGTTATATTGTGTTCATTTTACTTACAGTGTTCGAAAACGTGTGATGGTGACTTTTTGTGTTCTTTGAATCTGGTTTCCATTTTTCTAGTTTTTTCTCCAATATAGAAGTCGTGGCAGTTATCACATTGTATTTTATAAATAATGTTGGTGTGGTGTTTGTCAGTGTATTTTTTTACATAGTATAAACCTATATTGGAGAAACAAGTAGAAAAATGGAAACCAGATTCAAAGAACTCAAAAAGTCATCTTCACACGTTTTTGAACACTGTAAATAAAATAAACACAATATAACCATAGAAAACACCCAAATACTAAATAAAAACAAACATAAACAAATGCAAAATTAAAGAAAACTTACTTATACAACAATTCAAGCTAAAAATAAATCAATACAAAGGAACACCTTTATACCTATATTAATAAATATAATCAAACATTCAGTTACACAAACACGCCCTCCATTCAGTTACACAACCCCCTTCAATAGTTAGCTATCGATCAATTACCTCTTTCTTTCTTTGTAAACTTGACGATGACCGAAGAAGGTCGAAACGTTGTTCGCTCCTCTACATAAAACATTTTTTCAACCCAAACTAGCCGTTTTTATACATATAGTCTGTCAGAAAATATTCAAAATCTCTGAATAAGATGTCACATAATTAAATAATTAAAGTTTACAAATTTTTAATGAATCAAACAAGAGAGTTTTCAACAGGTGTTCTCCCAAATTTAGAAGAAGGACATTAAAATTTGATAAAATATTTTCAAAGAATAAATGCAGTGTTATAGCTCTGTAATTTTCGAATTGCTTTGCCAGCAAGAATGAGTTTTAAAAATTTCTTTTCTGGTATTGAGAAACCTTTCCCTTTTGTGCATTTTCTTACATTGAAAGTACTTTGAAGTAATAGTTTGAGAATTGGATAGAATTGGCTGAATTGTTCCCAGTTCCTTACACTGAAGTAAGTACGCTGTCATCGAACAAATTTCTTTGCAAATTTCTTTTAAAGCAGAAATTGGTGATCATATCCTGGACATGTTGTAGATTATATTTCTGAACACATTAAATATTTTGATTGAAATGTTTTGTAATACTAAAAAAATGACCCTAACAAAAAAAACTTAACTGACTCCACTATGGTTAAAAACTTGCTGAAGGCAGTAAAAATGCTATAAGATATTTTACCGCTTTAAAGGACGTCTACACAAAATTGATGGAACTTACTGCCAACTTACAACGCTGTAATGTCAAAAAGAGACATAATAAGTAGTAAATTCAAAGAGAAGCAAGATAATAAAGAAGTAATTCTTCGGGAAGTAACAATGTAAACATTTCTATTGTGCCACAAGTTATAACAATAACAAAAGCGTGTGTTTTCGGTAATATAAAAATTCATCTTGTACAAACTGTACTGATAGGAGTAGAGCGAGACGTTTTGACAAGTAACAAATACAACTATGCCAATAAATGTTTCATGTTTTAAAACAGCATTTCTGAAACTGGAGTCTGTGAATCATAAGGAAGTCTGTGAGTCATGTTTGATATTTCATTTCACATATGTTAATATAAGATTCTGTCTTATAGCTGTATATCAGTAGATATAAGGGTGAGAGAAGTGCTGAGATAGCATGTTCTTACTGCGCAGATGGTCCATTTTGATAGAGTAGAAACGATAAAGCAAAATTATCCCTGAATAACGCCTTAACTAGCCAAAGGATACCCACATGATCTACAGAAATAGGATTTTTGCCATATTATTAGACGTTGTTGATATTTTCTTAGGTAAATTTGATATTCACTTATGCTTTATTTCATAATCCATACTTCGTCTTTAGAATATATAATACGGTTTGATACACGACAAAAGTAGACAAGGATTTACTTTTATACGTTTCTTTCTATCTGTGTAAAATGTTCTAATAATCATTTCACATATGAAAATACAACATTTATAACTAATGGTTAAAGACCTTTGATGATTTCAGGATTTATTAGTTAAATTCCACGACGAAACGTCTAGTCGTATTTCTTTCAACGATCTCGCATCATAACAACGAACCTGGAAAACACTAATTGTATTGCGAAAGTCTCTTTCACTCAGGTTTAATGTTCAAAGCACTCTCTTTCCCTTTGCACACCTTCCACAAGCTGTCCAGTTAATCAGGACATCGCTTTATTCCAGTATTCCTTTCAAGAGTTAGACAGCAAAGAAATACATAGACAACTTATGCAACATGTCTTTGTACAAAAAAGAATCAATGCCAATTTAATTGTTGCTGAATGACTTGTTTAGGTCTCTTTCTAGATAGTACTGATGCTTCCATTGGTCAATATTCCTTTGTTTTCAATGTCATTAAGTACAATATATACTCTATTTTAAAATTATAAATTTCTGATCAAAACATATGTTTATGATCTGACGACATTGGAAAGAACCATTGTTATCTATTCAAAAATCAATCAATTTGTGATGGCAGAAAACAATGCCAAAACGTAATTCTGATATATTCCATTCCAATGAGGCTATAAATCATCTGTAATTGTCACAACACTTGCTGATTTGCATATATACAATTGTTTTACAATAAGTAATCAATAGTAACCCAATGCTGTAGTAATGGCTATTAGTTCTAGAAGTGTAAATGCTCAGAAGAGTTACTCACTGTTACATGTGATTGATAATTTTAAAAGAGTAGGTGTCTAAACTGGTTGTTTTAATACAGATGGCTGATATTTCTGAAAGGGTAAGCGTTCTAAATAACTACCCAATTTAATCAATAGCGATGGCTAATTATTCCAGTTGTAGAACAGTAAGTATTCGAAATGGTTACCGAGACTAATAATGATGATGAATAATGGTTCCAGAAATGTAAATATTCAGAATAGCTACTCAATTTGATATCAATGACTGGTGATTCTAGAAGAATAAATGGAAATGCCTATATAGAGTACTGAATTTAACATATAGAATGTGAAATATAAAAGGGTTACAGTGCTTTATAATTGTAATTGGCTGCTCTATACTGTACAATATTTAAACTATATTCAGTGTAATACAGAATACGAAGGAGTTCACAAGAGTTGATGTTCAAAATCATTATCAAGTTCAATATTGATTTTAATGGTTTTTGCAGATGTAACGAACAAAATTTTATTCAGTTTGATTTTAATAATTAAAATGTTCTAGAAGGGTAAATATTAAAAACAGTTCCCTATTCATACACTATTTAAATACGAATGACGCAAGATCCTAGAAGAATTAAAAATTAAAAATATTTACCCAAATTAATGCCAAGGAGTAGTGGGTTTAAAACTGTTCAAAGAGGTTACCCAATTGTATTAACCTAATTATTCGTTAGGAATTTTGGATTTAGAAGATAAATGACTAAAATTTTACTATAATTTAATAACACAAACAGTCATACGCCATTTAAATTTATGGTAACAGTTCATCATTTATTTGAGTTTCATTCGAATTCATATCATACTTATAACCTGAATAAATTGCACAAAAAAACAGTATTTATTCGAATAATTGTAGATTGTTATATATCTCTTGTTCATAAATATATAAGTAAAGGCAAATAAAGGGGGGTTAACTTTGTATTCAGTGTATTCTTCATTAAAATTCCTGAAAAATCAGTCACTCACAATACATGCTATCTGAAAGCTACAATTATTTATCATTTTAACCAACGATTAAGTGGAGGATGGCTGTTTCGTACAAAATGGAATAGAGCTGATCGTATTAGTCGTCTTCTGAATGTAGTATTTGTTAAAGGGGTTTCTTTTATGAGTTCGTCAGCTTTCTTGTTTCGCTTTAACCCTGCAGAAACCTACGGGTAATGATCTTATCAAGCAGTTCTGTTTTGTCTATATAACTGGAGAACAATCAGTCTGAATTTTTATGCAGGAAGACAAAGTTATGTAAGACGGTCTCCTTCGATAAAACGGTCATACTTGTGTTTTATTAAATATGACGTGCTTCTAACTAGCAAGATGTTTGTATAACTATTTTTCATGCGACCTCGTCCAAGATTGAATAATCAATACTCGAATTTGTTTGTTTATTTTTGAACAACTTTAATTGCAGGAAAACACATTAGCTTTTAATGCTTCATTTGAGTGTAAAGTCTTGTAAATTTAACACAAATATTAGTCAATGTTTTCATTTTAGATAGTTGAGGACTTTTTTTTCATATTACTTGAAAATAATAGGGAAATACAATGTTTAAAATTACCTAACTTTGTGAGGTAGGCAAAAATAAATGTTTTATCCAGTTATCTGTTAAGAACGTCTTTGATGATATGCATTACGACTTTTTAGTTTATATGTATATATACACAACACGATTTGAAGATTATTTGTTTGTCAATGAGGACACTTAGCTGGACAGCAACTGTCTGTTATAGAGAAACGAGTGTAAAGAATGGCCTTTCGTTTTCACTGTAAAGTTGGTTTATAAATTTGTTCTCACAGTGTTTGTTTGTTTTTGAAATTTTGCGCAAAGCTAAACGAGGACTATCTGCGCTAGTCGACTTTAATTTGGCAGTGTAAGACTAGAGGGAAGACAGCTAGTCAACACCACCCACCACCAACGCTTGGGCTACTCTTCAACTAACAAATAGTGAGACTGATCGTCAAATAATGCCTCCACGTATGAAAGGGCGAACATGCTTGGTGTGATGTGGATTCGAACACACCATCCTCAGGTTACGAGTCGAACGCGCTAAATACCTGTCCTTACCGGGTCTAATTTGAATAGCTATCTTCGTACTACTTTCATTTATTCTGAAATAATACAGTGTATTCTTCATTAAAATTCCTGAAAAATCAGTCACTCACAATACATGCTATCTGAAAGCTACAATTATTTATCATTTTAACCATTGTATCGCAGCACACCTGATAAAATTGTTTTTTTTTATTTTAAAATGTAAGATTGTTATCGTTTCGTTATAACGTACAATGGAACTATCGACGATTTGGCATAGGCTGGAGCATTATTCTGTTATGTATATTGAACTTTTACAACGGATAAGCGAGCGGCAAAATTTGCAGTGTTTTCTAAATGCAGTCTTATGGTTATATCTGAAAAGCTTATTTTAACTGGTTTTTGCAAAATCTGTTTGAAAGATGCGACCTTTAAGTAATTTTGTCTCAGTTTAATTCTCCAGGTCTTTCTTTAGAACATGTATCCATTAACAAAATCTAGAACACGTTTCTTAGTTATTTATTTACAACACCAATTCGTCTGCACGCCACCTTTATTATAGCTTGATAGTGGAATATTAAAGAATTCTACTTTCAAGTTACATATTTCACCAAATAACCCAGATTTCTATTGGCAAAATCCTTTTTATTCAAAGAAAAATTCTTTATTTAAATTACTGAGTGGTTTTCTTTCTTCGACAGACAAATACGTACAGTAACAAATAATTAAATATACAGACTAATATAGAAAAGGAAAGAAATTTAGTGTTTGAACCTTGTAGATTTGAAAAGTGTTAGTGCTAACATTTCATTAGTTTAAAATTTTCTACAAATACCTAGTCCTTGGACTTCATAATGATTAATCTTCATTATTTGTTAAAATATATTTAGAAATATTTACTCCCTTTATTTGTTTAGGGTTAATATAATAATCATTTAGTTTATTGTTAAAAACGTACCTATAAATATCTTTTTTCTGTATTTAAAAGGGTTGACGTTAAAATTTATTGATTATTAAAAAATCCCTAAATATCCACTCCATTTTCAAAAAAATGTCTAGTAAATTATAAAATCCGCAATTCACTACATAGTTTGTATTAAAGCTTTAGCACAAACAACGAATACTCTGTATTCTTTTAAGCACTTTTAAATAAACCACCAATATTTCTAAGTTTACAAGATACGTTTTCTGGCAGTATCTACTGGAAAACATCGTGAATTGTCACTTTCATTTCCGCCCAAGACGGTATTCCTATATGAAATATGTGTTACCTGCGCGCGCAGTGCGATCAGGGCTGTAGCAGTTCGAATGATGAGCTGGCTACCTCAAAGTTAGACAGTAACAAGTTGCCAATCGAGAAGCATCTGACCTGGCGCAACAACTAGGTCCCAAACTAAGTCGGAAACAGCAATTAACTTTAGAAAATTCTTTTAAAATTATAGTTGTTTTTTTTTTCTCTTTCGTATACATAATAATTTCATTATTCTCCTAACAGTATCAGTAAATAACTGCTTAAAAGCTTTTTGAGCTATTCTTTCTAGCTTCTCTTTTGATTCGTGCCAAATTCCGAAATGGATCCCAGTAACTTTATAAATTACAGTAATATTTCTAATATCGGACGTCAACTGGAGGCCTTGGGTCCGGATTTGCAGATATTTTTAATCGTTTTGTATTCTCTAACTGCATTCCTAGCCTTAAGCGGGAATTTCACGGTCATTGTTGTCTTAACATTTGGAAAGAAGTCTTCCCGCGACTTAAGGGCGTACCTAATCAACCTGGCAACTTCTGACATCACCATGGCGACCTTTTCTATACCTTTTACATACACAGACTTCATGCTTGGGCGTTGGATCTTCGAGCCGTTTTTCTGCCCAATTGTGATGTTCATGCAGCACTGTTCAGTTATTGTTAGTGTATTCACACTAACGGTAATTGGATTAGACAGGTCAGTTAATATTTTTTCATTGAATTTCGCCAAACAGATGCGAAAAAATGCATAGCGTATAATGTATAAAATTAAAACAATGACTCTTTGTACATAAAATATTTATTAATCAGTTTTATTTTGTTAAAATTTTAGAACCGGGTTATAAGTTCAAGGGGCAAAATAATAAAATTTAAACCTTAAACTTTTTATTCATTATGGTAGAATAATTACTACCGCGTGTGTTTTCTTAGAATGTTTGCTAACACTAAAACGCGTATTCAATTGTTTTATTTCGTTTCTTCAATAAAAATAGAAGATATAAATAGTTACCAAATTGCCTAAAAGTACGATAAACGTTTGTGCACGTACAAATAATTAAAATTATACTGTATTAAAAACGTTCATATACTTTCACTTTAAATTTTCTGTAACTTTCTCAGTTAAGTATAGTTTCTTTCCACTGATGATTTCTATATGAAACTTTATCTATAAAGATTTCTACTTGACTACAATTTGAAGCTTGTTATGACTTTATAACCAACGTCTATTTTCTCCTGGCCCGGCATGGCCTAGCGCGTAAGGCGTGCGACTCGTAATCCGCGGGTTCGCGCCCGCGTCGCGCTAAACATGCTCGCCCTCCCAGCCGTGGGGTGTATAATGTGACGGTCAATCCCACTTTTCGTTGGTAAAAGAGTAGCCCAAGAGTTGGCGGTGGGTGGTGATGACTAGCTGCCTTCCCTCTAGTCTTACACTGCTAAATTAGGGACGGTTAGCACAGATAGCCCTCGAGTAGCTTTGTGCGAAATTCCCAAACAAACAAACAAAAATCTATTTTCTCCATTGTTCATTTCCATTTTTTAAGATATTTCTTTTCTCAAGAACAAGAGCATAAAAAGTTCTAGTAACAGGTATAAGTAAATAACGTCAAGAATAAAACGAAGAGGTGAAATATTGAAAGTGTATATTGTTTTTAATGACACCTATAGGAGAAGACACTCTATATATAATTAGAAATATTTTTAAAAACATCGTCTTACAAATCCGCTAGCCTAACAAAATTCATAATGGATAAAAATGTCTAAAGAGTATAAAGAGTTGATGTGGACGTTTTTACTTAAGGGTTGATGATGGAGTTAAAAACAAGTGTTTAAAACTCAATTAATTTAATTGTTCATTGTTTTTGTATTTTTGTATTTAAGAAATATTTAAAATATATTCAATCTCCCTAAACTGTACATACACGTATGTTTACATGGAGGATGGAGCGTGCTTGTAACATACAGCCTTCTGACTGAGTCTTTTGCAATGGCTATTACGCTTCAGGTCTATCGTCAAAATATAATTATTATATAGAGAATAGCCGAACGTGACGATGACTATTGTAACAAAGTGGTTGTACCCCAAAATGGTTTAATATAACGTACATAAGCTCTGTATAACGGTTCGTCCAAAAACGTCAACTCAACGCTGATGTAAACTATGACCCCGTGTAATATATAAATTGAGGTCGATAAAGAGCGGGAGGAAGACCATATAAAATGTTTGGATACATTTGTATGACATGTATGTGTTAGTTAAGAACACTTGATAGGATAATGGCGATGCTTAAAGTATACGATTCAAAAGTAATTAACATCAATTGTAAGTCAGGGTTATGGAGAAGGTCAATAATCAGTATTATATCAAATTTCAGGTTCATTTATTTATATTTTCATTACAATGTTTAATTATCATAAAAATGTGGTATTTAAGATACTATAGCAAAAGCATCGCTTTAAAAATATTATAGAAATGGGAATGGATTTTGTTACAATGTTGAATTATCATAAAAATGTTATCTTTAAAGTACTATATAAAACGCGAAGCTTTAAAAAATATTATAGAAATAGGGATGTTTGTGAGAGGCGTGTGTTAAAATGCTTTGTGACGTCTTCTTTTGCCAGGTGTGTGAAGAAAATTTTTGTGATGTTTTTTTTTTATTCTTGTTTATATTCGTTGGTAAAAGAGTAGCCTAAGAGTTGGCGGTGGGTGGTGATGACTAGCTGCCTTCCCTCTAGTCTTACACTGCTAAATTAGGGACGGCTAGCGCAGATAGCCCTCGAGTAGATTTACGCAAAATTCAAAACGAAACAAAAAAAAATCTAGTTTGTTTGATTTTTATTGCATAATTCCCACTTTATTTTAAAAATTATATTTTTAATGCTCTTGTTTCTTTATTTTTTATGTTATTCCTTTTCTAAGTATATACTTTAATTTTAGAAACCGTCATGTTTTTATCCATCGATATTTAATTGAATTGGGTTGAAGAGATATTTAAGTGGGTAGATGATATGTTTACCATTTTTATTATACCTGTATATATATGTGTGTGTGTATGGCTGTGGTTGGAAGTTATATTAGTTACTTTAGATTACTGAATGAAACCCTTAATACTAGTGTAATTTGTTTACTGGGCTACCAATTGGTGCCTCTCTACCATAATGGAAGCTGGCATAGTAACTTCAAGAGATAAGTTTATTTAACTTACTTAGCCCCAAATGGTAGTACTTTTTTTTTTCTACCTATTTACTTTGGAGAGCAGTCAACTTCCCACAACTGTCTGCAGGTAGTGAAAGGTGATATAGGTGTGGGATGTTGTGGGCTTGAGAACTCACATGTCACTCTCCTAATTTCTATTTCTACATCTATTATTTTCATTTCAATTTCTATTGTTATTCCTTTATTATATTTTATTTTTTATGTGAGACTGGCGAATAGAGGTAAAGACTGATAGACAGTATAGTCTCACCGTAATGTGTATCCTACTTCCCAATCACTTCCAAAACCTAGGGTATATTTTATATCCCACATTTTAGTTTGTACCTTGGGATCCTTTCAATTTAGGCAACGTTTTTTGTTTTTTATTTGCTTGATTTTGGTTATAACAAATTAATATAGATATGGGTATACATGGATCTTTTATCGGAATGCCAAAAGCGAATACTCCAAACCAATTAAGTCTGCTGGAGAAATGTTGTAGCGATAGTCAGAGTTGTCTAGATAGATAGAGGACGAAAAAGTTGCTGTTTTAGACAGTTTGAATTGTTGCATCAGCTACATTAGCAATCTTTCTCAGTACATCTGTGCTTAATATACCATAGCCAGTGTAACTAATACTTTGAATAGTCGAATTTGTGCTTAGGAATTAGATAGGATGGTTTTTCGCGTGTGAACTATCTAGAATCTTTGCCTATTCCAACTGTTAAGTACTAATATACTTAAAATTATCTTCAATTGATGTGTGACTGTGAAATATTATGTATATAGTATTTTATTCAAATATGATTGTGAGAACTCTTCAGTACACGATTTTCTGTTCAGAAATTGTGAGAGTTCGGTTTTTCATAATTATCTTTACAACTACACAGACTATCAGAGAAAACTGAAGGAATGTTTTCTCAAAGTGAATAATGCATTAAAACCATCGCATTGGATGTTTATTCGCTGATAACGCTACACAGAAATTGACGACTTAATTAATTTGTTACGATAAACAAGCAACAAAATAAAACAACAACCAAATAATACAAAAATTAAATTAATAGTTTTTCATTAACCAACGTAATAAACAGTATCCTATTTTCCTTTTCCACCAATAAGAGTAATTACACAATTGTAGTAGGTCAATGTTTTCCTAGATGTAGAATTTGTCAATTTTTTATGACAAACAATAGTCTACTTAGCCTACCTCTCGTAAAAATAAAATATGAACAGTATACAATGTCCACTTATGGTAAAACATGTTTTTCCTACATCATGGGGACGTCTAATCTAAATTTAAGTACTTTTTCTCCATCTTGATATCGTATAATGTCAAGTTAAAATATTTTTCTCCATTTTGATATCGTATAATGTCAAGTTTAAATATTTTTTTAACCTTGATATAGTTTAACCTCACCTAAATTATTTGTAGAAAATAACATCCCTAGTCTATATTCGTATTTTTTCTTCTTTACAATAAGTGCACGTAAAATGCAATCTGTTTAGCATTTAAAAAGAGTAATTTCTCAATCTAGTAGTAAGAATTGAAGGGTAATGTGATCTTTGTGGCTTTTTTCTTATCAAAAGTTTCATATCCTTTCTTTACATGGAAATCGATTTTTTCTTTAAATAACAAGGAAAGATTGTCCGTTTGCACCTAATATGGTGATATATGTTTTATGCTGTACAAGGCCTTTCATGTGATATTTGGTGTGCGGTGGTATCCAAATCTTTTTTAGAAAAGTACAAACCCACTTTTTATATAACCTCACTGTGTTGTAAATCTCTTTATCATAAACCGAGATAAGTGGCTTTCATTTTCTTTGGAGAAGTCTTTGAGGTTTCTTGAAAAAATGATCTTTGAACATCTTAGCATATCATCTGACTTAAGACTCGAAACATATAAGTAAAATATTTACTCTAGGCTCACTATTTGAAGATATAATAAAGTATACTAGCTTATTAGCCAACGTGCCGGCTTAAGTATCCGCGGTTTCAACATTCTCATCCTGTTGTCGTACTTTGGGTGTGTTGTAAACGTGACGATGATGTGTCAATGTCCAATCAGACAGGAATAGCCTAAAAGTAGGCCGTTGTGCTTTGGACGTGAATGGCTGGAAGCTAACAAACTTTAGATTTCTGTCGTAGAGCACATAAACAATATAACTGTATTATTCTTACTCGACTGGTAACAAAACATGTTTTTGTTTCTTGTGTGTGAGTGTGTTTCCTTTCATATCAAATCCAAATCGAGTTATCTGCTGTCTCTACCAACAGGGATCCAATCCTCTGATTTTAGCTTTCTAAGTCCGGGAGATTTGTTTTGTTTCTAATCATTTCCCTGAGCTGAAGCGACGAATAAAAAAATACGAATTGTGAACATAACATATAAATGTATGTTACAAAAATATGATTACCTTGTAACCAACCAAACCTGAGATAAAGAACGTCACTAAGGTTATGTGTTTTCTATCTTCTATTATTATTAGTACCAGTTCCATTCTCTTTAAATTCTGGCATATATCTCTTAATAAAGTTATTGCACGATGCATCCATTCCGAGCCAAAAATTTTATTTTAATGTAATGTAATTTGGTTTTCTAGTTCTAAGAGCTTGATTTAAACCACACATTACTACTACTACTGGGCGTAGAATAGTGTCTGAACTTTATTCAACTTTATACTGATGTGGCTTGTTCTGATTGGTTGAACGGTATATTACATATTCTTGTGCACTTCTTTCTTGTACAATAAAGGAATAGCCTTCCTCACTACATGCCTTTTGTATCCTTCATAATTATTTCCAATACCGTATACATACTTCTAATGAAAAACCTTCATGACAACTTAATGCATACGTAGACACTCATATCCATGTTTCAGTATTTATTCAAGTGAGCCAGCTTAACCTAGATTACCGTGCTGGACTCAGAATTATAAGGTATAATAATCGAGCCCTTCGGTATCCCACTAAACACGTCTGACACGCCTGGTGTGAATATGTACAAAAGTAAAAATCAGTCTCGCTGTTCTGTAACGAACATCCGTGTCGATGTCGGGTACTGCTGATTAAAATAATCTAACCCAACTTAACCGAAGGTAATTTTCAAACTTACCTGAAAGCTACTATAGAATCTAACTTACCATAAAATAACCTAATATAACGTAATCAAAATTGACTCTGCACTCTAACTTATCATAAACTAACGTAAATTACTCAACCAACAGTTATTATCTACCTTATCATAAAGTAACCTAACCTAAATTAGTTAAAGGTTGCTTTAAACTTTAATTTACGTAACCTAAAATAACTTAAGTGAAAGTCACTCTGATGTTATCCGTATCCTCAAGTAACTTCACCTTTTTTTTTGAAACACTTTCCCAAACCTATCCTATTCTAGCGTAACGTAAATTAATAACCCAAAGTGACTCGTCTAACTCACGCTGAAATCATGGATGCATTATTATGACTGTCAGGCCCGGCATGACCAGGTGGGTTAAGGCGTTCGACTCGTAAACTGAGGGTCGCGGTTTCGAATCCCTGTTAACCAAACATGCTTTCGCTTTCAGCCGTGAAGGCGTTATAATGTACGGTCAATCCCATTATTCGTTGGAAAAGAGTAGCCCAAGAGTTGGTGGGGGCGGTGATGACTAACTGCCTTTCCTCTAGTCTTACACTGCCATATCAGGGACGGCTAGCGCAGATAACCCTTGAGTAGCTTTGCGCGAAATTCCAAAACAAACAAACAGTTATGACTGTCAATTCCATTTTTTGATTAGACTAGTTCAAAGTTGGCGGAAGACGATGCAAACTTGCTACTGCCTCCCCTCTTGTTGGTCACTTGTATAACAGATCATTGTCGAATAGCCTTGCAAGAAATTTAACAAACAAACAAATAATTGTTAGAAAACAGCAAGCAATCGTTCTACATAGATTATTGAGGTGGTTTAGTTATGATACGTAAAACTGATCGACAGTCGTTTTCTTTAAAAAAAAAAAAAGAGTTCTACACACATGTTCTAACTTTAGGATTCTCGAGGAACAACACTAGGTAAATTCAGTACTATTCGTGAGATAAAGTGTTAAAACTATTATATTGATTTCTGCTGCTTACTGTTGATTTCAAAGAATAACTATAGATTATATAAATGTAATAGTAGTATTCCTTCGTTGAAGTATAAACCACTGTAGTTCATTTTGTTCATGTTTTGAGAAAAATCGATACGTGGTAACGGAGTATTTAATTAAGATATGTCCAGATTAGATCATCCGCTTGCTTAACTTAATAACTGTTTTGGCCTGCAATATTTATGATGTATAAATTGTAAATCTTTTAATTAGTTATTAAAAATATAGTATATAATTAGATATAAGTTACAGCATCCGATCTATAATTGACTGTTGCAGGTTCATTATCATTGTGTTATATTCGTTTTAATAAAACAGTTTTTTTTTATAGATCACAGTAAACATAATTTGAAACGCTTCACCGTTAAACTTGCTGTAAATTTGTTATTAACCGTGAATATTTTGTGTGTGGATAATCATACCGAGGAAGGAGTTATTATGGATGAATTGTTATTGAATTATGGTATAAGATTTTGGTGTAGAAAATAGAACGTCTTGAACTTTAATCCTCCCGTTTTAATATTTTATTTAGTAACTTTGGTGATGTTTCATGCTGTGGCATATTATACGCTCTATGTCAGTCTATATAACTATTTTTTTTTATATTTCTTCCAAAACGATGTTTTGGGAAGGTTTTAGCCTTCAGGTAAAACAAAACTAGAACGTTTCAATTAATTAAACTGAATTTAATCTGAATGTAAAGTATATTGAACTGTTCCCAGTGCAACAATGAAGAGTGTTATTCTTTTTCGCGCGAAGCTATACTAGGGCTATCTGCGCTATCTGTCTCCAATTTTTAGCATGATACGCTAGAGTGAAGGTAGCTAATCAACACCACCTACAGCCAGCTCTTGGGTTAGTTACTTACTAATGACTAGTGAGATTGACCTTCACGTACCCTGATGTGACGGCAGTAAGTCTGCGCACTTGCAACGCTAAGATCAGACTTTCATTTTCCCGCGTTGGACACAGCAAATCGCCCGAATACAAACACACACACTTGAGTGTCGCATTGTAATGCTCTAACGGCTAAAAGGACGAGCATATTTGATGACGAGATTTCGAACTCACATAACAGATAACAAGTTGAGGCAAGAAAATAACTGACGTGTCATTCTGTTTTGTTCTAGAACAATTAAAATCAAATGCGTCAGACAAAAGAGAGAGATAAAAGACAGATGGCAATGAGAAACACGCAAGAAGAAAGAGGTAAAGTAACACATACAAGATGAGGAAGACAGGCTAATATACAAAAAAAATGAGACACGTAGACTTACAGGCAGAGAAACAAAAAACACACGAGAAGAGGAAGATGAGTTGTTACACAACGAGAAAGAGGCACTAGAGGAACAGACACAGGAAGATAAAGGAAGGAAATACTCAAACACTGAACACGGAATAGACACGAAAGACAAACAGAAAAACGAAAATATACGGTCACAACAACATGGCATATGAAAGATGAAAATGCACTTAAAAATATGTACAGGTACATAGGAGGAGAAAATAGTTGACACTAAGTGGAAGATATGAAAGCCCATATGCTCAGGAACGAAAACTATAACACAAAATACATATAGAATCGAAGTTGTTTGATAAATCGAATTAAAACTGTTATGTTACCAACCAACCAAGTTTGTTTCAAAAACACATTCTTATGATATTGAATAATCCTTCTATCTTGCTCAGAAATTATAATAATATGTCAACTCGTTTTCTATACAAAATATTTTCTAACCCTGTCACGTTTCTAAGAAATGTTCTTTATGAGTAGCAGAATTTGTTTATTATAAATTCTGCTACCTTCCATAGAGATAGTGGATTTTTCATGGAACACTTTGATATTTCTTTACCTAGAAACAGAATAATATTTACAAAAACACAAAAGAAATGAAGCGGTAAAGTGTTGTCAAATAAAGCTTTGCAAGAGACTAAAAATTTAGACTTTCTGTACGTAATTTCAGGAGAGCTTAAGTAGATTACGGTAAAATAATTTCTTTTCTGTTGGACTGAAACATGAGAATGTCGGAACTCAGCTGCATACATTGATGAAACTTTCAATACAGTCAGAAAGTATGGATGAGATTGTAAGAACTCATGAGAATTTTCCAAGTAAGACAACACAGAGGTTTTAAGTTACTTAGCACTCGACTTTTTCTGATTTTTATTTTATTTAGTTTTGTTCCTGTTGTTATTATAATGATTAAACATTCGCCCATATTTGTATTTGTCTCATTTTGTTCTGATTCTGTTGTTGTAATTTTATTGTCCACTATCTTTTAAACTATTTGGTGTAATATTACCAATAGAACAAGATATTATAGATTATATACCTACCATGGTGGTAACACTCATGCACAGGAACGGAAATTGATACTCAGGTGAAGAAAGAAGAACAAAGACAAAGCACCAGAGAGAAATACGTAGAAAAAGGTTGAATAATTCTACCCTTGCAGTGATAACTTATCGTATTTAAGAACATTCGTATGAAAAATAATGTTAAAACGATTGGAGTCGATAGCTCTTTAACAACATTAATATATTAAAGATTTTTTTAAAAGTTGAGTAAAAAGTATTAGATTTCAAATATTTTATATTGGAAGTTAAATATCATATTATCTCCAATTCAGTTTTAACTGAGATTGGAAACTCTCTGTGATTTTAAATGAGGCAAGACATTTTAAACTATGATAAAACTTAATAAAAATTACTTTAAAATGTTTTTAGGTGTATCAAATGACAACGAAGGATGGTATTTTAAGGAGTATTTCGCTTATTAAGCTCGAATATCTAAACAACTGGTAGAAATAATAAATACATTAGAACTAAGTGTTCTAAGCTTCTAATCAAAATTTACAGTTGTGGATAAGCTAGAAAGGAAAATAAAGACAAAAAAACAGAAATAATGTATCTCGTAATGGAAGGAACTGTTAAGTTATATGGTAGTGGGTACTGTTGAATGATGGTCTTTCTTCTAAGCTGATTCATATAGTTTTCTAATCATTTATATATAAGGTGTCGTTCAACATTCCAATTACAATGTTTTGTTTTTCTTTCGTATTCTTTTTGCTCAGCAGAAACCTATTTCTCCTGCTTACAAATTTAAACGGTTGCCATTCACTCTTTTACACTATCCTCCTCTTATTACTACACCTATGAAAGGTAGTGAAAATATTGCTATTGTGTATTGATTGCTTTTACTTGAATTTTGCATTGAATCTCTTAAAAATGAAGTGTTGAAAATTACTTTCTGTGAAAACTACCTGTTTTTCTCAAGTTTACCACAACAACTGTATTTTTCTTTAAATCAAACAAAATGTAGCGAAAATATTCTTCAAATATTAGAAAACAAACTTATGCAGTTTAATATAGATTTGTATTTGCTTGATACTTTCCAAAAATACGTCAATTATAATACTACACATAAATACTTTAATTTTGACTTGACCACTTTTGAACTTTAGAGCAAAATGTAATATATTGTTTCAAGAGTAGACTTAAAATAGTGGAAAGTCAGAGAAGTAATTCTGTCTTTGTGTTGAGAGTAAGCATTTTGTGTCTTATTTAATGGGTTTCGTTTGAAGAGAGCCCTTGCGATAGCCCTTGTGTAGCTTTGCGTGAAATTCAAAACAAACAAACCATGTACAATAAAAAAGTTATGTATTGTTCAATTTTTAATGGTTCTCAATGTGACGAGTTATTTTTTCGTGTTGTTAAAAATTATTCAAGGCTGTTCTAGGTTTTTTTTACACATTTTTATCCCCAGCTCATGCTTCTCAAAGCTCTGCCACCGCTACATTGCATACCATATCTCGAAGACGTTCCTTGCCATTAGACGTTTATAACGTTTATAATAAATCTTATCGTGTCTTTGGTGCCATCTATACAGTTCGATGGGAAATGACGTTTTAGTTCTTATAGATACAGACGACAGATACCATTTTGTTAGTAGTTCAAAGTATATTGAAGTGGATCTCGCAGCGAGAGCACATTTGAACTAAAACCAGTGGCTAGAAGATCATTTAGAAAGTCATGATGTATAATTTTCTTTCTTTCTTTCCTTCATCATTACTTTGGATGGTTCCCTGAAAACAAGTTTGAGTCTGAGTTGGTCGATATATTCTTGAAACATGCAAATTTTAAAGGATTTTTACTGAATGATATTTTTCAGATTCAAATCTTATCAATATACGATTTCATATTCTCTATTAGAAAAGTAAATATTTATTTACAGGACAGAAATTCTGATATGGGCTCCAAAAGAAAGGTCAAGAACTTAGCTCTGAGTTATGTGTTTCTTATGCGTTTTAATGTTTAATCATAATGTCTGAAAAAATCGTAGATATTATACTTTTGTTATTATCAACATATGAATGTTTGAAAAGTTTGATACGTAAATTTCAAATTATTCCATGAAGATAGGAAACTAGTGGCAACTCCAAAATCTTATGATACGTTGTTTTACACAAAGTAAATATGCTATTCTTAAATATAGTTCTAGTAACTGGCATACAGTCCCTGTTAGATATTTATCACTTCATCTCTTGGAACAGAAGTCAGCCATGACCAACATTATAAGAAACCAGTGTTTCTTCTTGTGTCATTACTAACTATGACAGAGACACACGTACTTCCATACTTGTGCGGAATTGTCGACGAGATGCTTAGCTTTTCCCAATCAATAAATAAGAGGGTCTTCAGAAAGATGATACGTGGCCAAGTCTAAACATAATACAATGAGTCTGCTAGAGTCTTCGATAGATATATATGTTTACACGAACCTTGTACCTTATGCAAAGTAATAAAGCTATAGCTGAGTATTTCATAGATTCTGTTGACTATCTTCCTCCAAATTATAAAAGCTAAGTTCTTTGTATTTCTAGAATATTTTACTTTAACGCCGTTATACAAGTGCGCGCTACCTACTTTGTTATTAAACTATACAAAACTATAAATTACCATCAAACTATACAGGACGTTATGTAAATTACAATCAAGCCATTTTGAACACTATTTAAACTTGCTATCAAACCTCACAGGACATTGTGAAACTCACTTGAATTTGTTATGGATCCTCCCAAAAAAACTGTTTATCTAGTTATTATCTTTCACACCGTCATTTATGTGTACCAAACGAGACACAATTTTTCAAGATGTTAGCGAGGATTATTACAAAGGATGGGGCTCTTATAATGATATATGAAGCAGAGTATAATCATAACATCAATTAGCCTATCCACAGACATCAGGAAGAACAACTTAACACGAGAATAACCAGGAAATTAACGGGACCTTCTATTGCCGCTTGGGAGACTACAAGTTAGGCGGAATGTTCAGTGTATGTAATCTTTCCACATACAGTAGCACAGAATAATTGTTAGTCAGCATTTTATTTGTAGTAGATATAATTGTGGTATACTAGTAGTTTGTATATGGTTGTAAATGTGACAATATGTCATCCATTGCGGGGGTTGTTCTAATAATCAACTGATAATTATATGTTGTGAGTGACATGCTAGTACTTTGTATAGTTCGTGGTCAGCTGTTATTATTATGGTTATTTTCTTTCAATTTAAAAATATAAAGTTTTTTATTAGTATTTTGCTGATTGAAAATATTTGTTTCAATAGTACGAACTGATGTAGTAATCACGCTGGAGATATTGACCTGCTTCTGTACATGTATGTATGTTTTCTTGTAGCAAAGCCACATTGGTCTACCTACTGAGTCCGCCAAGAGTAATCTAACCCCTTATTTTAGCGTTGTCAATCCGAAGAATTACTGCTGTACCAGTGGTAGACCCGTATACGTGTAAATGCACAGCCAAGCTGTTTAAACCTAAAAGTTAGGCTTAGTAAGCAATTAATATGTTTTGAATCAAAGTTAATCTTTGTACTACAGAGTACGTAAGTACAAATTTCATTGCTTTTCTCATTAACAAATTATACACAAACACGTGATTAAATACATTTATTAATTTTAATTCAACAAGCGTTCTGACACGCAACAACTTCAAATAATTCTTACTGCACGCAAGCACAACTAACAAGCTGTCAAACTCGAGAACATGATGAAGATATGTTGTTGTTTATCTAAGAATTTATCGACTCAGAATATTGATTTCCGAAGCTGGAAATCATGCAGAATATAGTATCATACACAATTATCCTTGTTTTTGTAATTAATGCGTTTCATAACGGTGGCAAATAATAAAATCTTTAAGTGAAAGCATGTTTAAATTAAATCTACTTAGTCTTCACCATAGAAAAGTGATCCTGAGAATCAACTGAGTAAATGTGGAACAGGAAAGTCAGTTCTACAAGATAATTAAAATTGATTCGGAGAGGGGGAATGGGGTAGCCTCTTTACATTGGAGCACTTGTGACACTTAGACTCTTGCTGTGAGTAAGGTGGAGAAATCAGATTAGCAGCAATATCACCTCGAACTTTATTAATGCCTTGTTTTATCACATTTTCACACAACAGTAACAAAGGTTATATTCAGGCTACTCCAATTATTTAGTGTTTTTTATAATACTTTTACTTATATACCTTTTAACAAGGCCCGGCAAGGCCAGGTGGTTGAGGCACTCAACTCGTAATCCGAGGGTCGCGGGTTTGAATACCCGTTACACCATACATGCTCGCACTTTCAGTCCTGGATGCGTTATAAAATGACGGTCAATCGCACTATTCGTTGGTAAAAGAGTAGCCCAAAAGTTGGAGGTGGGTGGTGATGACTATCTGCCTTCCCTCTAGTCTTACACTGCTAAATTAGAAACGGCTAGCGCTGATAGCCCTTGTGTAGCTTTGCGCGAAATTCAAAAACAAACTTTAAAGTGTCACTACTTTGCCTATTCGTTTTGAAACGAACTTTACAAATATAGTTTACAGAGATAATACACTTTGGAATTTTTAGAGAGTGTAGAAGCAGCTCATCTATATATTTAAAGTATTACGTATTACGATTTATCCTGGACGAGCCTCGAATTCATTATGTTATTAATCATATTTCAAAAAGCATAAAGGGAGTTAAACTATAATTTAGAATTAGAAGTTAATTAGATGTAGAGATATATCAAATTTGTGATGTTTGCCAACAAGATTGATACACACAGTTTTCCTTCTTAATACGGCTCGGCATGGCCAGGTGGTTAAAGAGTTCGACTCGAAATCTGAGGGTTGCGGGTTTAAATCCCTGTCACATCAAACATGCTCACCCATTTAGCCGTGGGAACGTATAACGTGACGGTAGATCCAACTATTCGTTAGTAAAAGAGTTGGCAGTGGGTGGTTATGACTAGCTGCCTCATGTAGTTTTGCGCGAAATTCAAAATCAAACAAATCTACTTAATACAAATATATTTTAATGTACAAACAACAATACCATCTATAATAAGGGTTAATATAAACAATCGCTTTCGCTTTGAACTTGGCAGGGGTTTAGTTCAGAGAGTGAGAAGTCTGAGGAATTCTCTTCCTAATAGGGGTGGTCAGGAACATTGTGGTTCCTCTTCGTCCCCGTTCATGGAATATTATTTACATTTACGTTGAAGTTTTCTTGTAATTTGGTTTGGCTTGTTTAGAGTGAAGAAGTGAGGTGAATATAAACAATTATGACAAATAATGATTTATCTAGAGAAGTTTTACAAACTATATTGAGTTTTTATCTGGTTTGGTTTATTTTGAATTTGTAGCAAAGCTACACGTAAGCTATCTGCGCTAGTTCTCCCTAATTAGGCAGTGTAAGACTAGAAAGAAAGCAGCTAGTCATCACCACCCACCGCCAACTCTTGGGCTACTCCTTTATAATGCCCCCACAGCTGAAAGGGCGAACATGTTTGGTGCGACGGGGATTCGAACTCGTGACCCTCAGATTACGAAACTTGTGTCTTAACCACCTGGTTGTGTCGGGCCTCTGGAACGGAATTTTCATGATAACATATCAAGGGTTCACGATGAGCGAATTACGTTCGGGTTGATATAGGTACAATTCACTTAACGGGGAGCTAGCCAGCTTTTCGTGTATCACACGCGAGTTTTTCACTGCTGATATTATATAATGTCTTCCCTAAAGTATAACGTCCGATATTAATACGAAGTTAAGCGGTTTGTAATGTTCGAAATCTATAAACATTCCTAATAAAATATCTGTAGTTTCCCAATTAATAAGCGTTAATTACAGTTCTAACTTCCCATGTTTATAGTATAGCACCTGTAAGAAACTAGCAATAGAAATATTGTCTCTTGGTGTGTTGTGTTGATTAATTTTATAAGCCTGAGAGAAGAGTCTAGAAATTTTAGTTAAGGCAAAAACGTTGGCATTAACATACAGTTTATATTGTTGATTCATACACTCAAAAAACTTCTACATTTTTAGTGAATAGGCGGAAATTTCGTAATAGCATATAACAGTATAAGGTACACACATTTCTAAACAGGTATTTAACTGAAAAAAACATTAATATTAAACTAAATATGCAATAGTAAATCTGCCGCACAAGTCTGTTTTTTTAGACTAATGATGTTGTTTATATACGTTTTATTTCATTGTGACTTAATTATAGCTGTAACTAAAAGCTATGACAAGAAATTGAAGATACGCGGTTTTAAAAATGTTAATTTCTAAATAACATATTTAAATATAAGATAATTTATTACTTAAGACATTGAAAGACCACATTTTGCCATTTAATTTTTTTACTTAGATACTACGCCATAATGTATCCTCTTGGACTGCAGTGGACAAAATCTAAGGAAACAGTCATCATAGCTGCTATCTGGGGAGTTGCTTGTGGAGTGTCTAGTGTTCAGTTGATATATGGACGAGCAGAAGTTTTCTACTTGCAAGGCCAGATGTTTTATGATTGCAAGGAAGTAATGGGTGAATTCGACAGTCAGGTATGGCTAAATATTGCAACAGCCAATTAACTCTTATTTTCTCTACACCCGTTAAAATATTGTATCGTATCTAAATTTATCATTTTCTCCCCATAACACCAATGTGTTTTTACGAGCAAAAACGATTTGAGTTATTTTTTAATTAGAAATTTATATTGTAGCTAGTGTGGGCTCTTCCTGATGTAAATTTTCTGTGTTTTGCATAAGAAAAGTATCTAACTAAGATGTCAATTGGTTTAGCATGATAGATGTAATGCATGATAACTTTCTTTTAACATCGGTATATTTAGTGAAAGTTTAGCTCTTAGGATATACTAGTAAAATTCTTAGTACAATAGAAGATTTATGGCAGTTAATACAACAAAGAAATTCATTATTACCTGAAACAAGATACCACAGAATTAAAGGGTAGACATGAAAGTTATGAAAGGGTTATGATATTTTGACAAAATGAAATAGTTGACTAAAACTTACAGATGGAAAGCAGTGATGTTACGTGAAGCAAATAACTAGTGTTTGTGTTTTTTAAATACATTAAACTCCATTTTAAATTACCATTTTTGTTATAAGAATTAACTTCCACTTTTAGCTTATTATATAGACTCAAAACTAAGATGGAACTTGTGAGATATCTTTGAAATTACTGTCAAACATTATCGATTATAAAAGAAGGTACCAATTGATGAAAATAGGTCCAGCATGGCCAGGTTGGTTAAGGCGTACGACTCGTAATCTGAGGGTCGCGCGTTTGCATCCCTATAGCACCAAACATGCTCGCCCTTTCCGCCGTGGGGACGTTATAATGTAACAGTCAATCCCACTATTCGATGGAAAAAGAGTAGCCTAAGAGTTGGCGGTGGGTGATGATGACTAGCTACCTTCCCTCTAGTCTTACACTGCTAAATTAGGGACGGCTAGCGCAGATAGCCCTCGAGTAACTTTGCGCAAAATTCAAAACAAACAACCAAACTGATTAAAATATTCATTATAATTACGTAAAAGCTTTTTCTACAGTGCATGCGTGTATTTAGTTATGCTTCACATAAGACATTAATGTTATGCTTATTATTTTTAACGCTACATCATTCAGTCTCTTAGACTGTTGTGCATAAAAGTATTAAAATATTCATTATAATTACGTAAAAGCTTTTTCTACAGTGCATGCTTGTATTTAGTTATGCTTCACATAAGACATTAATGTTATGCTTATTATTTTTAACGCTACATCATTCAGTCTCTTAGACTGTTGTGCATAAAAGTATTTCAACAACACTATAGCTGCCACATTAATGCTGTCTATGCATTTTTTTATTGCTTACAGTTTGTATCAGATATCTGAGAGTATATTTGTTTTACATGTACAATCTACAACTTTGTTTCAGCTGTACACGGTTGTTGTATTCGCTGTGACATTTTTACTTCCTTTGCTGGTTTTATCCTATGCGTATGCAACCATAGGCTTAAAAATGTGGAAGCACAGTGCTCCAGGGAACGCTCATAACATGCGAGACAGCCAACAACATCAATCTAAGACCAAGGTAAGGTCTACTGTATAATAACTCCGTCTGGTTTATGTACTTGAACAAGGATGTATATATTTGTAATATAGGAAATTAAGTTGAATTTATAATATGTACACATATATAACTTTTTACTTTAATTAACATTGCACACTTAATCGTTTTCTTGACTGACAACATGAATATTTTTTAACATCTCTTATTAGACTTAGTTAGAATTATTCGCCTGAATAACGAAGTATTTCTTGAAAGACTTTTAAACTGCTCTGTGAAATTAGCCTCTCGGATAAATATGTGAACAGATGTGTCCCTCAGTAATGAAATTTAAACAGTAAAAAAGAGAGAAAAAATACTTTATTCTAATGTTGAATATCAGACGTAAATCATTTTTATTATAACATATTTATAGTAATATTACCTTCACACTTACTTTTAGCTGGTCTTTTTCATACCAAAGCTATGATAAAATAAAATACGTTAGAATGAGAAAGACCAAATGCTTTTTTTGATACAGAATTAGTTGATAATGGTTTTGAAATTATATACAAAAAATAATATTGATGGCGTATTTTTCATGGTGGAAGCGTTGAAGTTAGTTGCTAGAAATCTAATATTACTTCTTGTTACTGTATGAACAATAATGTCGTATAAAAAGATGTTTTTTATTTCAGTTGAGGTAGATAAAAAAAAACAACTTAATTACGTTCTAGTTTTAGCCAGACAATACACTTGGTCTTATTAACTGAATGTTTTTGAATTTGGTGATCAACACACATACATCGAAGCGAAAACTTCTCATTTCAATGAAGGTTTATGAACACAGCAGTCTATATTTTTTTTAGGTTATCAAGATGTTGGCTGTTGTTGTCCTGCTTTTTGCCGTTTGCTGGCTTCCGATTCATATTTTCAACATGTTAATATATTTCAAGGAAGACTTCACCGTTGTTAGCAGCCAGGGAGAATACTTTGCTTTTGTTGCTTCCTTCTTTTGTTGCCATTGGTTTTCCATGGCCAACAGCTTCGTGAATCCGATCATTTACTGTTTCATGAGTGAGAATTTCAAGGTAATTTTTTTATATACATTTTTTTATTAGTAGTCTAAACAACCAGCTGTTTATTGTAGAAGTGAGAAACCTGATATTAGGTTTTACTTTTCAGTGTTTAGTATAAATATAATAATAAGAATTAATATTCACTTACAGTAGTTAAAGTATGTGTACATACCTAGCATCACTTTTGAGAATATTTACTATATTAAGTTAAAATATAAAATAAGTTTTATAAAATTACTATGAGCAAGTCAATATATACCTTCAGTATTGCTTTGTTTAATCCAGTCTTATGGTTTACACATTAAGTCACTTTAACTTCTTTTATTGTTCTTTCGTAATTGACTAATCAAGGGTTGCATATTATCTTCTTATATATATGTACTAGTTAAAGTACCCAGCTTCGTTCTATTTGAATATGCTAGTGTATGTATTCTGAACCAATTTTAGCATAAACATATAACCTATATACTTTTGTTGCTAAGCAACATGACATAAAAGCCACTGTTTGAACGCATTTATACCAAAACGCACTGACTTTTCTATATATTAAAATTTATTATACAAGAAACGACTTCTTTTTTTCACGCGTGCACTAACCCATATGCTTGTCTGCCTGTATTTCTATTACTAATGTAAGAAAACACTTCTCTTTTATGTGTTTTTCTGTTGCTTTGCCTCATTATGAGTAATACCCAGGTGCACATTCTCAAGGTCCACTTAGAATGGGTTCAAAATTTCAGGTTTATAGGGTCTTTCCTCTTAGGTCTATGGCAATCACATTTACTTTTCTATAGTGGTTTGTCGATAGCTTGCCTCGTAAAAGATGCGCACATGCGAATGGAATAATGATACCCACTTGCACATCCTCATGACCAGGCATGGCCAAGCGCGTTAAGGCGTGGACTCGTAATCTGAGGGTCGCGAGTTCGCATCTGCGTCGAGCCAAACATGCTCACCCTTCCAGCCCTGGGGGCGTTATAATGTAACGTCAATCCCACTATTCATTGGTAAAAGAGTAGCCCAAGAGTTGGCGGTGGGTGGTGATCACTACCTGCCTTCCCTCTAGTCTTACACTGCTAAATTAGGGACGGCTAGCACAGATAGCCCTTGAGTAGCTTTGTGCGAAATTCCAAATCAAAACAAAACAATGCACATCCTCATGGTCCACTTAATAGATGTGCAAAATTTAAGGTTTCTATATTCGTTCTTCTTAGTTACGGCGTTCACACATTCGTTTCTACGTGTGTTTTAGCTTACTTACTCCACAAAATATGCACTTGCGCACGTAGATGAATTAGTAATGATACCCAACTACACACCCTTAGGGCCAACATAGATTGTGTGCAAAATTTTAGAGTTCTACGTTCTTTCCTTTAGGAGTTATAGCACACACATATGACCATCAGACACACCCATTTATATATGTAACTACATTCGACTCTATGTTTTCCAAATTGTTATTTATTATTATACCGGTTTCAAAGCACAGGGTACTCTACAGCATAAGATCTATAAAATGCAGAAAATATCTCAACACGTTTTGAAAAGTAAAAATATTTAGGTCTAAAAATCTATAGTTTAAACAAAAATTAAATATACAAGTTTGTTTAAAACGAATCCTTAAATGAAAATCGACAATAAAATATTTTTGACGTTAACGATAAAATTGCAATAGATTACACAAAATACACATATTACAGATATTAATGTTATTAAAAAAGCTTTCTTTAGTTTATCCTAAATAAGATTAATCCTTCAGGTACGAGCAAAAACGTCCAGGCTCACTATCAGTCGCCCTCTCCTTCCAGAGGCTTAGCGGTGAACCTGCGGACTTCTAACACTAAAAATCGGGTTCCAATACTCGTGGGGGTACATCACGAATAGTAAATTATGTAGTTTTTTGCTTTACAATCAATAAACTATTTTCTTAGCAATTCGCTTCTTAACGACTTTCCGTTCAAATTGTGTCCTGGTAGAGCAGCTGTATGTTTATGGGCTTACAACTATAAAATTAATCGTTCGAATCTTTACTACAGACACAACAGATAGCCCATTATGGCTTTGCGAAAATAAACAAACATTCCAATTCAGGGAAGTGTCGAAAGTGTTTTTAAATTAGTCGTTTCTTCTTTACATTAAAATTCCGAAAAAAGAAAATCTTAAAAGAGGGTCATTCAGTCTGTTAAATTAATTGGAATTACACAAATAAAAGTGTGTACTTAATTAGGAGGTAAAATGCTTCGGATTTGTAATATGATACCAACATCTATTAACTCTTAGACTCAGGTTAGTATTTTTTCCAACACGCAATTCTTCGAGTGGAACATTTTAAAAGAGAAATTGCATTTTGGGAATTACAATTAAAAGAATCTCTCGACATCAATATCTTCTGTACTTCTCATTCATGGCCAGGTGGTTAGAGCGCTCGACTCGCAATATGAGGGTCGCGGGTTCGAATCTTTGCTATACCAAAGATGCTCGCCCTTTCAGTCGTGGGAGAGTTGTAATGTGACATTCAATCCCACTATTCGTTGGTAAAAGAGTAGCCCATGAGTTGGTGGTGAGTGGTGGTGACTAGATGCCTCCGCTCTAGTGTTAAGCTACAAATTAGGAACGTGTAACGCAGGTAATTCTCGTGTAGCTTTACATAAACATAAAGTGTTTTACTTTCATGGAAACATATTACTAGCATGTAAGCCATTTATTTAACTGAATCATTAGACACAGGGAGAAGCAGTTAGTGATTGAATTAGTGAGCTATTTTAATGTAAAATAATGCGAAGTAGTTTCATATTTTTAGGTACCTGAATTACAAAATATTTACTGCCTTTGATATATATATACCTTCCAATCTAAGAGCTTTCAAAACAATATACAATAAATTACTTAGCGGTTCAGTAATTTTATTACTGCTTTCCACAGTAAGTGGGGGATTAACATATCTAACTGGTTTGGTGGAATTAACATATCTAACTAGTTTGGGAGGATTAGCATATGTAACTGGTTAGGCAACTAAAGATATTCCGATCTTTTGCTCTCTAAAATATTCTTTCAACATTTTACTGTTGTACAACTTGGGTAAAATATGTAGTTTTCCCAATCTATTTTGACTCTAATTTAACATGTAAACTGAAAAAAGTGTTTTAGAAAAGGAAAACTCTCAAATATTTATATATATGTTGGAGTAGAAAACAGTATTGTGCCATTTTATTGATACAACTCTTGTTTCTTCTTTCAAAGGTGTTCACAGTATTGTTTTTTACCACAACGAACAAATAGCAGGATAAGCAATTGTAGAAATACTTGAAAGTCTTTTTTTTTTCAAGTTATTCTGTTTTGTTTAACTACTATATCGTTAAAACATCGTTAGTTTTTCTATGACTGAAATTAAAAACTCGAAAATAGGCTTTTAGCCGTTCTATAAGATTAACAAAACAAGGATGCATTTTAAAGTGGAGTTAAACTCATAATTACAGAAAAGAGAGAAACTAAAATCATAAATATAGAAGGCTGGACTAGTAGATAGTCAATTTGAATAGGAAATCAAATATGATGAACATTTGATGAAGTGTATAGGGTTGTATAAGGATGACTTATGATGCTACAAGCTACTGGATACAGCGCCTTTTATTTCTAGGTTATCTTAAATACTCGCGGCACTTGAAATTCTTCCAGGCAAGATTAGAGTAAATTAATCTTAGGGGCGTGATCAAATACATCAGTCGAAAGGATTTAACTTCTGAATATAAAACTCTAATTAGATCCAACATCAGGCAAGAGAGGATGAAGCTATGAACTAATAGTTTGTATATTAGAGAAAAAAATAGCTCGAGACATTCTATGAGCCGATGTGCCGCGGCTGAAAAAAAAAAGCATTTTATTATCAGTGTGAATAGGTTTAGAAGCTGTATAGATTTGTTTAGTGTTAGTAAATGCACATGTGAGAATTGCTTTCTGCCTCTAAGGACAAATGCAGATTTGTATTCTTTTCTTATGGTATTTAAAAGCAAGTAGATGTAAAAGCAGTATTAAGATAGAGACAGCTCTAAGGGCCATATTTTGTTGTTTAATTTTAAAAGAACAGAGTGTAAATACTGTATTCCACTGACTTTTTATCAGTTAAAGAAAGTTTAGAGGGTGTTTTAAATTGTTTGTTTGACATTTATATGTCATTAGAGGCAAGTGGAAAACAAATATTAATTTATTTAGTACCTGTAGAGGTAGGTTGGTAGTATTACTGAGTCGATTATTTAGTAGAAACAGGGTTATAGTGTGTAATGATTTGTTTTTCTTTTTATAAGCATATAGAAGCAGGTTATAAGTGAGTACTCAGTTGTTTTGTATCAGTATTATAAGTATATGTAAATTAAGGTAATTAATTTCAGTTATACTTTATGTTGGAAATGCAGTAAATTGTTTATTCAGACATAACTGAAGCTGTAGAGGGAGCATTGAGTTCACTACCGTCAACTCAAACATACCTTGTGGATTTATTGCGTTGTTTAGTGTTCCAAGCAATGTCATGGAGATCGGTTGAAATCTTTTATCTTAGTACAATTGTATGTCAGAATTGTGATTGAATATTTCTATGTTATTAAGGGCAGAAATGTCTAAAATGACTTTCTGGAGTTGTGAAAGTCTTACTGAGTAGAGAGTTGCATCTTTGTGTATTGTGAAAATACGCCATACACAAATAGAGAAAAAATTAGAAAAATTAATATTCATAAATGGCTGACAAAACAATTTTGAATAAATCGCCATGTATTCACATAGAAGTGGTTAAACTGGATTATTAGAAAGATAATGTTTCAGTTCAAAAAATAAAGTGTAAATCATTCTATCAAATAATTTTCATCAGTTTGTTTGTTTATAAATTTCGTGCAAAGCTACATGAAGGCTATCTGCGCTATCCATTTCTTATTTAGCAGTGTAAGACAAGAGTGAAGGCAGCTAGTCATCACCACCCATCGCTAACTCTTGGGCTACTCTTTCACCAACTAAGAATGGGATTGACCATCGTATTATAACGCTCCCACGGGTGAAAGGGCGAGTATGTTTGGTGCAATAGGAATTCGAACCCGCGACCTTCAGGTTATTAGTCGAACGCCTTAACCCACCTGGGCATGACAGGCCGATTTTTCTTTTCATCGGAGCCTCTCGAGTTGATAAATTCTGTATGTTGCATATCTGAAAACTATCTTGTGCGATATACAGTATTAAGAAATATATATGTAAGTGTAAATGATGTTTCTTTCAAATATTTTCTAAAGGGCACAGTGTAAAAAGGATTTATAGTAGTGGTAAATTTATACGTGCATAAAAAGCGTAATTGATGTTATAGCGACACTTAAAATGTTAAGATAATAAACAATAGAAAAAGCCTCATGATTTCTACGATTTTTATTAAACTCTTATCAGCGTAGCACATAAATGTCTTCAGCTAAAACGTTAGTACCCGTAATATTAGAAGAAATATTGATTTTCACATTAATCATGAGTTTATTTATTTTGTTTTTATATATACACACACGAACATTTGTACTATAATGTTAACTTTTCATTTCTGGCTAACATTATCCGTCCTTCACTAAATAGGTGATTTCATTACAAACAAATGTAAACATTTCTGATTAGATAGTCTTCTATAAATAATAAGTCGTTTTTCCCTCCCCTTTAAATAAGCATTCCTGGTCAAACCGCGCTGTGTTTGTTTTGCTTACGCGAACAATAACTCAGAAAACTAAACGAAGCAGAAGCCATTTGCTTTCATGTAATACTTTAAAAAAGCACACTAAGTAACCTTGTTGACTAGCTCCAGTAATAACACAGTCCTGTTAACGTCTGAGCGGCCTGATGAAAGGTGGAAAAAATAAAGCTTTCGTACTTGTATGTAATACAGATCTTGCACGTGAACGCTTAAGGATAGATTTGGTTATTCATTTCAGGGGACTGTTTGTTTGTACTTAATAACTAAGCTATACTACGTGATATATGTGCTCTTCCCACCACAGATATCGAAACTAGGTTTCTAACGTTTCAATTCCGCAGACATACTGTGGTGTCACGAGAAATCCATGCAGTATTTTTCAGCTATTAGGATCAGTTAGTAAAACACCTGTTCTTATTAATTCCTTAGAGCTCAAACAGCCTAAATTCTTGCAAAATGAGTTCTGATTAATGATATCCGTTCTATGGCTGTCAGTGTGCTGCGTTTATTATTTTGTTAAATAGCTTTTTTTTTACAAACTAATAAACTAAAACCAATAAGTGCTGTTAACGTATTGTTCTCTGCTTTATCCTGGTCGTATATACATCAATACTTGTGTGTAAATGTAGTTGTTTATTAGCGCTGAAAATGAGATTAATTTCTGAAATTGATGTTTACTGGCTGTAAAATATAATGGTTTATATATATATACTACTTAATTTGTAATTGGTAAATTATACTTAAAACATAATATACTGCACGATTGTACTACAATGTTAACGGTTAGTACACAATTCGAATAGCAGTCATTCATAATAATATGACAAGAGATCTTAACACGCTATAAGGTTTATTACCATTTTATTTGTTCAGAGTTTGCTCAGTGCATAGTGGAGTATTTTAGACGCTTCATAAATAGACAACCTTAAGATCCAAAGCAAAATCTTTAATTATTTATTGTTCAAAGTTTCCGTTTAATTACTTACTGGCTTTTGGTGTTTCAAACCCTAACATTAAAGGCTTAGTGTTGCATATAAAATAAGTTGGTTGGTTGTTTAGTGTCTATTGGTGCAGATATCCCAGTTGCTTTGTGCCAATTCACCCTTGACATTGGTCAGTGTCATTGGAGAACCCATCGTAAAAATATGTTTAAAATAACGACGTCGATCGTAAGGTAAAAATAATAACGAAATATTTTCTGGAAACAGATATGCTGCTAAGAAAATAAATTAAAATACTATTTGAGCACATTCTTAATTTGAAATATTTATGAGAAATTTGTGAAAAGCATCTTACAATCTGTGTAATTTTTGTTATTGTTATTATACCTAATTGTTGTGTCCATCTCGAGATCTTAGTATTACTAAATCATTAAACCATTATTATTGCTACAATAATACTTAAAAAAAAAGTGTTAGTTATCAAAACTTGCACAGGCTTCAGCTTTGTAATGGTGTAAAATTTCTAAGCCTCTAAGACAATTAAGTTAACGGAACAATAACGCTTTTTAGGCAAAACAAAATTTGGGCCGGCTATCGCAGATAGCTTTCGTGTAGCTTTGCACAAAATTAAAAAACAAAAAAATACTTAACGTCATATGTGGCAAGCATAACACTGGTCTGTATGTTTGCTCTTACAGACTCTCATTACATGTTTATAAAATCTTAGCAAAGGATAAAATAAAACAAAAACACTTAAAATCAAGCTGATTTATTCATTCATTTATAGCTGAGCCTCGTGAGCATTTGTAACCCTTGATAAAAGTATAAAATACAAACGTTACAAAACATAATTAAACGTTATTCATCTGCACCTAAAGGCGATATTTCTGTTAGGTAATTTACGTGTGTTAATTGTATTTTTATCACCGTAAGTGAACTGGGCGTGGTTACCTTGACGTGATTGCAGCTATAGAGATCATGACTCTCGTACTACTGACGTAGAACGTGCGTCGCTTTATGAAGTTATTGTTGCATTGTGAGATAGATAATAAAATTCCACTAGTCAGTTAGAGAACAAACAATTCTTAAGTTTACTTTTCAACTTTTATGTATACCCACGTAGATTGTATTCTACACCCATCAAATTAACAGTACACAAAAAAAAATACATATTATATGTACATATATATATATATACATACATATATAACTTTCCTTCATTGAATGAGTTTTTTAAAGGTTTTTACTTTATGTTCACCAACACATTGTAATTACCCTTTGGGGACCTTCGTTCAGAGCAGTTTGAAATTAGTATTCTTATGTATTTGTGGTACATTTTGTCGGAAATGAAAAGAAACATTATTCTTTTTAATGGAATTTGCACGTAGAAAAAGAAAACCTGTTAAACTGGTAATGTTACCGTAACTGTTTCGTCCACCACGCCTACTTAAGGAATTCATTATTGTTCCATGTACATCATAAAAACAAAGTGCAATGCCATAAACAAAACCGTTCTTTAAAACCATGCTAACAGCGATGTGCAAAGCATAGCTATAAATAATTTTAAAATTGTCAGATTCCTCTTTGAGTGCTTGTATTACTATAGTTTCTTAAACGCTTAACTTAGTTTATTTAAGTGATGAAATTAGCATTAGATTTGGCTGTTACATGTACTTCAAGTATATATTCTTTAGCCTAAGTACAAGCAGAATTATATTTTTTAAACTTTTTCTTACTCTCCATAATGTGCTTTATGGTCTAAGACACCTCATATATTGTGATGTGACGTAAAAATATTTATGTACAAAATTATCTGATATGTTATTTAATATTGATGGGTGTGAAATGAAAACAAAAACAAATCATTAGACTTTGTTCCAAATATTCAATTGATAAATTTTCCGTCATCTACAATGTTCGTTCGGTCTCTACTGAAATAATTCTTTAAAGCGAGGTATCCATTTACACGTGGCTTTGATTTGTTTTTGACTTTCGAGCAAAGTTACACGAAGTCTACCTGCCAATTGAGAAATATATGACAAGAGGGTAGACAGCTAGCCATCACCATCATCCCCCGTCACCTCTTTGGTTACTTTTTTTACCAACAAACAATGGGTTTGGCCGTCACATAGTGCCCCGACTATTGAAATGGCGAGCATGTTTGGTGTGACGGGGATACGATTCGAATGCCTTACCACCGGGCCAGATGGTTTTGGGGTAAATACAAAATAATTATCAGCAAGAAGAGTCATATCAATTAGATGTTTAAAACCAACTCTAAGGACTTTATTAATTAGACGTTTGTAACTAACTCTGAATGATACCTCTTTGTCTCTTCTAGGCAAGAGCACTGCATAGCCCAAATATTTTACATTGGATTAACTGAATGAATTTAACTTTTGAAATTTTTTAAATCATTTATACTGTTTTGCAATATATGTATTACTATATTTATTTTTAAAATTTCAACAAATTAGTTCAGTTTCTTATGCTATGTTAGTTACTATTAGTTAAGATATATTTATTAATTTAACTAATTATATAATATAATCTATCTCTATCTGTGTTTTTCTTATAGTAAAGCAACATCGGGCTATCTAGTGAGTCAACCGAGCCCCTGATTTTAGTGTTGTAAATCCGTAAACTTACCGCTGTACCAGTGGGGTACGACCAGATTATTCTCTCTGGATGCTGTGTTTATTTGTTACATGTATAAGATCGTCTACGTACCCATGCGTAAAAGATTAAAAATTAAATTAGAAATTATTTGTTATTTAGAATTACTCTTGTCTGATCGAATAGTGGAGTTTGAATGTCATTCAAAATAATGTAGTGTTTAAATATATAATAGGTCTAATACTAATGTAGTATAGCAAGTATAACCTACTTGTACTGTTTTAATTCGCTTTGTTTTAGTTAAGTGCACTGTTTCTTGTTCAACTTAACTTTATATATCGAAGCCCAACCAGCCTCATGACCTGTAGTATTAAGATGATAACATCGGTGATAATGATCTGTAACAGATTTAGTATAACTAAAATTAGATTAACATTCTTCTGGACAGAAACATGTATTGTATTTTACTGTATTTGATGTTGTACTTGATACAGCTTGGATGTTTTATCTCTATTATTAACATTTATCTTTTGATGTTTATCATTAAGGTGAAAGAAACTAAGTGATCAGAATTTAAAAGGTTTAACCCATTTTTAAGATAGTCACTGCTAAAATCCTCAGAAAAATAGACACACTATTTTTCCTGAAGTTTGTAGGAATGCTTATCTTCAAAATGGCTTCAAATTTTTAAATTCCGATTTTATTATACTATTACCCACAACAAATACTAACTTCATAAACGAATTTTTGCAGAAAAAACAACGTTTCGGCAAACTTGTATCATATTTCAGCAAAATCATTATTTTTCGCCAACTTGATATACATATATCAAAAACTAATCTTTTAAAATAGAGTAAAGAGAAGCGAGAAGCAAAAGTTTCTGACCACTTCAGGTTCTCATTCACGCCCAAAATTCTTTTTTTTTCAGAATTTTAAAGATTTTTTAAACCTAAACCCTTGTCACGATTTTGATATTATTTGAGCTTTTATGGAAATTAAATTTTGCTTAGATTTGATGTCTAAAGGCCGGGCTTCCTGAAGTTTGTCAAATATCTAGGGTGAGACATCATTATTGCTCTCTAGAATCAATCATGGGGAGTGACAGTCGATTATTAAAAAAACAACAAGAAAAATATGAGGAGAAGAAACCAGTTCATCTGCTCCTCTACTGATATAAATCCAATGCCCGCTGAAAACGAAGTAACCTAAGACGTATCTTCAGTTGTTTCTGTTTTGCTGAATGTGCATGGCCGGGCTTTCCTTGCCCGGGTTACAGCAGAAAAAGGCCAGTTACTTTGTTATATTACTTCCAGAAGAGCTGCTTCGTAGCTATTTTGATATTGGTGACTCGTTTCCTTTTAAGCAGCCTGCATCCTTTTGCCAGTTACACACTAGCTCTATCTGGTTTTTGGGATGGGCTCAGCTCGCAATTTGCATGTCGCGGGTTCAACTCCCCATTTACTCATTGTTTCAGCAGTAGGGCACTTTAATGGGACTCAATCCAATTATTAGTTGTTAAAATAATAGCCCAATAGCTACTGACGGGTAATGTTGACTAGCCGTCATCCATCTAGTCTATCACTGCTAAATTAGGGACAGCTAGTGCATATAATCCTCCAGTAGCGATCTATCTTCGACATTCAAAACAAATCAAAGCTCAAGAAAGAAGTCTAGAAATATGAGATATCTTTGCAACAACTTTTAGCAAAGGTTCTTACTCGCTCAACAAAATTCAGTTAAATAACCAAAACCTGAAAACACAATGTTCTACTTGTGTTTTCTTGACAGGAATGATCACTTTAAATCTATCAGTATGGAAGAACTTTATGGTGTTACTGTTCCAAAGTGTAACTAAGCTTCATTTGATTTATGTTCGTATCTACTTAGAATTGAAATATTTTTGTATTTCTTACTGGAACATTTAGCGGCTGTTGTTGTTTAGCGTGAACGTATAAAATGGGCTATCTATGTTCCGTTCATCTCGTGGAATCTAATACCAAACCTTTGTGTTGTGCGTCTTTTAAACTTATCGCAGATTCACGAGGATGGAACTTTTATTGTTCACTGTTTGTCGCAAAGCTGTTAAGGCTACTTGCTGCGGTTCAGACTTCGAAATGTCGATCAGAAGGAAGAAAACTGGGCGGTATCACTCACTACCAACTATTGGTTACTCTTTAATAATGAATTGCGAGACTGGTTGTAACATTATATCGCCCACAAAAAGAAAGGGCTATCATGTTGGATATAGGCTTTCCATTAATCGAATAGTTGGGTTTGATTTAACGGTCAGCGTTATATAATACATCCACAGCTTCAAAATGTAAGTGTGCGATGATTTTGGTTAAAATTAAAAAGACAGATCTGCATTCGATCCAGCTGATCTGACTTAAAAGTAACAGTGTACTAGAGTGTTTATTAGTCAATTGTGATATTGTTCAATATTTGATAGCTATAGATTTATAAAACGAAAATAATCGTTAGATAATAACTCAGGGGCAATTTTGTGTTGTACCCGGCATAGCCGAGCGCGTTAGGCGTGCGAGTCATAATCTGAGGGTCGCGGGTTCGCATCCTAGTCGCGCTAAACATGCTCGCCCTTTCAGCCGTGGAGGGAGCGTTATAATGTGACGGCCATTCCCACGATTCGTTGGTAAAAGAGTAGCCCAAGAGTTAGCGGTGGGTGGTGATGACTAGCTGCCTTCCCTCGTCTTACACTGCAAAATTAGGGACGGCTTAGGTTTCTCCTCCTGGTTGGGGGTTGTGCGGTAAGCTAACAATCTACTCACTTAAAACAACCAACCTGTAAATTAATCCGCAAGCGATTGCGGCCCTATGTTCCTTCATGGAATCGAGAAGCATAATAATAATATAATAATTTTATGTTAAATATTTGATAATTTTTATGTACACGAAAATAAATCCAAGTGAACACGTAGCGTTCTTTCTTACTATGTGAATGAAAAGCTGTATTTATTAAATAATCAAATGCTAGCAGGTCAACCAAATTTACAACTCTATTTTCAATCAATAAACATTTTAAATATTTTATTTCACTAATTTAGGAATTCATATTTCTGACAATTGTCGTCTATATTTTGTATTTAAGTGATAAGATATAAAATTCAGCAGAGCATTTTTAAAGTGGAAAATAATACAATTGATTATTTAGCTAACCAGCATTAACGTCGACTGACATATGCTGCTATAAGCCTTCACATTATCTAATCCCAATTTTGAAGCAGTGGAATTAGGCGCGTCTCATATAAGAATTAACAATACGAGGACCAATTGTTATATTTACAATATTTATTTATCACAACCTCGATCGATCATATTTCATCCATGCAATCGTTTGACAAACATAATAATTTGACAGGCGTTATTAAGTCTCTGTACATAAAACATTAGTGATACGTTACACATGCTCAACTGTATTAAAGCCTTTAAACGAATATTTCTCTACTAAGCAGCATTTGGAGTTTGAAACGTCAACTTATGAAGGCCCGAGACCACTTAGCTTTTATAATTGTTAAAATGATGTGTTTGGTAGCATTATCTACTTTCATCACAGAAATATACTAAACCCTCAATGTAACTAAGTTATTATCAGTAAAAGCAAAAACGTATCCATAAAGTTTGACTTCATCCTTTGGGAGTTACGTTACCAGTGGTATATCGAGTCTTTCTTTACATACAGAACGTTCTGTAATTTATGTTTACAAAAATCGATGTTACATTGAGACAATAAAATTGAAATATTACATTTACAACAGAACTATTCGAAACTTTTTTTTATTTTATAAATGAAGTTAAACTATTCTTTATGTGAGCTTTCAAATATTACTTTTCCACCCTGCTTTCAGCTTGCTTGTTTTTAATGCAAGACAACTTTGTACTATATGTTGTGTTCATTACGCGAAATCAAACCTCGTATTTTAGCATTATAAGTCCATTTTCTTACTGATTTACCGTTAGAGGACCTTGCTTATAGGATAGCAGCTATTATCCTTAGAATGCAAAAATATGAAGTGAAAATGATTTTAACTATAAATAACTGTCCTCCCACTGTTCAAGTATGATGATTAAGTAATTAGATATATTAAAGCTCTTACATGATATCTATATACGTGTGTGTGTATATGATCAGATTTCATAGTACTTTAAAGACAAATGTCATGAATAATATAGTTATAAGGATAAGTGTATTTGTAAAAGTGACTCAGCAATAAAAGCTGTGTAACAAGAGCATCATCACCCAAGGTACTTGTTTTGTGAAGAAATTATCTACGAGTAGTTCAGTGCAATTGTAAAATAGCTTTTAAATTTAATTATAATGTCTTAATTAGATATTCAAGGTCAAACGCTGTTAACGCTTGACTATTGCTGTTTCTTATCTCAGGCTGATTTGAAACAAATTTGTTTTCTCTGTTACACGTGGAGGACGAAAAGAGTCACAAGACTGAACGTCCACTTCACTCGTAGCCGTTACACCAGTTCCTTCCGCACAACAACTGACGTCATCGTAACAGCTAACAACTGCAACAGGGTGAATATTCCTCCCCCTCCTCTGATCAAGATGAAGTCATTTTCCTGTTCTTTGTCTGAAAAATCTTCTAATTTCCTCGAAGAAGCTTCTTGAACTTGATTTGTTTCTTTCTTCTCAGGCGTTTAAACTCATTGTCAAATGTTTTATTTGATGTTCGTTCGAACGTGCATTATATTTGAAATGTATTTCTCAATAGGTAAATTTTACGAGTTAAGTGAATATAGGAAATTATACAACCCCATTTTTTACTTACTTACTTTGTAAAATTCCTTGTCTTATTCTGTATTGAAAACTGATTTTATTTTGAAAAATTGATTATAATATTAATGTTAATAATCACCGCACTACAAAAATAAATAATGTGATTTTAAACTAATTGTGACATTGTTCAGTACATTGTTATATTCAATGTTGAAACTTACAGCGTTATTCCTATAATGATTTGCTGTGAAATACTACACAATTTTAAGAATGTAGCTATATACTGAAAATACATTATAGAGTTATTTTGTTAAAATCATCAACATTATTTTATATGTATTGATGAAATAAGCCAAATAGTAAAGCGAACGATGAGCTGAAGTTAACAAATTATTTTTAGCATTAGTTTAATTTATAAGAAAAAATACTTCGTTAAAATATCTGTGTTTTAGTAAATGAAAGATACGTGTGGTAAATATGTTTGAATATTCATGTGTACTACATATAGTTACTTACGGAATAACATACTGGTTTACGTGTGTCTTTCGTAAAAATATGTGACCATGTTAAATTCCAAGAGTCAATAGTACATAATAAAGTCCAGGAATTTTGCGCTAATAGTTCATGGCTGCGTGTAGAACTTTTGTGCCAGTAATATGCGAAGTGATCTTTCCGAAGTGTCAGTAAGTTACAGTGCCATTTGGACCTTTTTAACAATGGACGTTATGGAGTTAATTTTTTCACTTCGAATCTTAGGAGCTCTAGAGTGTATCTCATCAATATTCAATGTCAAATATCACATGTCCATGGACAACTATTTATAGTATTTATAGTTTTCAATGATCATTGCAGAAGATGTACTATCGTGTATTTTACGTTAGATATAAAATAGGGTTTCATAATGTAACAAATAAGAGGGGAAGTAATCTCAGTTCACTTCATTATCAGCTTAGAGATTCACATCAGCTGCTGTAGAAAACAGACACCGTGTACGTGTAGGATGGATATTCTGTTGTTATATTCGGATTAGTCATTACGTGTAAAACCAAAACTATTGTTTTCGTGCTGGTGTGCATGGATTTCAACCCTTATAAAACATTTGATGGTTGAGATATATTAAGCTCTTTGTTTATAAACCTTAACCACGTGTTGGACCCACTGATGCTCTTTCATGGAAACAACTAATTATTAAAGTTTAATATCATATGGTGTTGAAAAAATAGATATCAAACTACAACACTATTTTTTAACGTTGTGCTGCTCTCGTCCTAGAGTTTTAACATGCATAGAATAAAATGTACAATTTTATTACCAGGAACTAATGACCACATGTGCATAAATATTTCTAAAGCTCAAGTATGTTATAATAATATATTAGTTGGGGAAAGCAAGGATTTTGTGATGCACCATTCTCATTTTATATATTATCCACATATCATTTCTTTTGTTCGTCAATCAAATCGTGTCGATTGCAGTAAATTTATTCTCTTGTCTTACAATGTATGATGACACTGTTCATGCATATGAATATTTGTCCTTAAACAGGAAATAACCTTCAGAAATGTGATAAATATAATAAAATAAAAATATTTATTTAGAATAACTGTGCCATGAATTACAGCTTATATTTTCCTGGTGAGGAAATGCACACTAACTGATTACGTGACGTGTCTGCTCTTCTCTACAGTATTATAAATGACCCGGTCAAGCACATTCTCAATCATTCTATGCCACACCATGTCATGGCTGTTAGTCCTGTAAACGGCAGATAAACTCATACTTGGGTATCGACCTTAATAAAGTGGCCGGCAAGTGTATACATAATGATAAATATTCTATGGTCCCTGTGACATTCAAGTACCTTCAAAGTAGATGTATTAGTTTTGAGGCCTGTGGAGGAAAGAAGGTTTAATGGTACTTAGATCTCAAGTGTTATGTAGGCTTAGCACTTTTTTGTATAAAGTCACGCATACGATTTATAGGAATAAAAATCAGTGATAACATATAAGGCAAACAGCTGGTTTGTGTACGTGTATATATTTATTTTTTTACACTTATAAATATTATTTTTCTTGTTGGATTTGTATATTGCATTACGACTAACGAAAATTTTCTGATCTGCTGTACGTTGTTAACTATTATTGGGATTACGGTCTATCCCAATGATAGGGAGGATATCAAACTGATGAATCGATACATTCTTATCATGTTTGTTTGATGACATTAATTCTAATTAGGCCAATACTTGTAATTAGCTAAATTATTTACTAACATATTATTTATAGTTCTGATCTATACAATTTGTTTACTTTGATCACGTGTTTTCGGTACTCTTCAGAATATTTGAGACATTTGCTCTCTAAGACATTTTTATATTGTCTCCATGTGTTAAAATTTGATTTTGTAAAGACAAGTTTTCTTTCCGTAAGATAAATGTGAATCATATATATAATATACTGTTATTTAAGAGTGTTATAAGTAATGTTTCATTATTTCATCAAGAAGGGAAATATTTGACTACCGGTGTCTGACGCCACACAATAATAGCTAACCATTATTCAGCTCATGATATGTTTTATGACGGATATTGTACTTAACATTAATTCAGTAGTAATGTATCGAAACAAGTTTAAAAATTTTATATTTTTTGGGATTTTTGTTTTATGAATTACTTTGTAAGCATATGTTTATTGTTAAGCACAAAGCCACACAATGGGCAATCTGTTCACCACGGATATCGAAACCCAGTTTTCTAGCTTTATAAGCTTTGATACTTATCGATGAGACACCTGGGTGTTTTATCAAGATAAACTGAGATGGTCGTTTTCCAAACAACTGTAATTAATGAATTGGTAACTTGTGTTTAGTGTGGTTAAGACATATTTTATATGTGTATTATGAAGATGTACAGTTCAACAAATTTCATAATTACTTCAAGTTGATACTCTTGGTTAATCATGATAATATTTTTGAAACGTAATTATAAAAAAATATAAATTAAAACAGAAAATAAGGTAACATGTCGTTTTGGTCAACTTGACACAACTGTAATAGCTCGTGCTATACTTGCACTTCACTTTTCCTTCTTATGTCCATTTACTTTATTTATAAACTAAATAAATCGTGGTTATTATAATGGTCATTTTTACATTAATTTTATTGAACTTAACTCTCAATAATGTGAGACAAAATATAAATTATTCCAAGCTCATCCAGATTTGAAATAGGACTAAAATTTAGAAATAGCACATAGAACTGATCTATTACATCGTTGTGCAGTCATAGGACTTAAACGTGGCTCACGTGAGTTAAAAGTATTGTATACTTTGTTAATTCTACTTACATTTAAGTGGCTCAAGTACAGTTGTTTAAGATAAAGAGGGAGAAGCCATAGTAAGTGATATAACTAATAATTGGAGTAATTCACACAGTTCTGAAGAGTTATAAGGTGCAATATTTGGAATTAAAAAGGTAAGAAATATTAGTATACACTAGTCGCAATTTCGCTATACAGGTCGAACAACGTATGCTCAGTAGAAACGTTATTTGGCGTACGTGTGTTGCCTCTTCAACATGAAGTTGAACTGGTTTGTGTTATAAATAAAATAACTTGTGTTCATTACAAAATAGAGCAGAAAATTTGCTCTTCAAGACCAGCATAATTTTCTATTTCTTCATTGAATAAAATTAGAAGAGTGCAAGAAGAAATTGAATTAGCGAACCAAATAGAGAAATAATATATTTAGAGTGTGTGTGTTTGTGTTTTTCTTACAGCAAAGCCACATCGGGCTATCTGCGGAGCCTACTGAGGCGAATCGAACCCCTGATTTTAGCGTTGCAAATTCGGAGACATACAGCTGTACTAGTGTGGGACAATATAATTAGAATTAAAACTTATTTCTAGAATTTATTTATATAGTGGGCATTTTATAATATTTTGTATACGCCCTTTATAAAAGATGTACCTGCTGAACACTTGAAAATTAGTTTATCTACTTGTCAGTTTATCTCGATCCATTTATAATCGTAGAGAATTCAATACATTTCAGTTATCCATGCATTATAGTGTTTCCAATCGTTAATTTTCACAAAGTGTTTCTTGATTCACTAGAAATAAACGGCTAATTTCAAATCCTAAAGTATTATTATCCACCCGGAACGTTATTTCAAACCGAAACTAAATCAGTCGAAGTAAAATGCAAATATCCGAGAAAAAGAAACACGCACGTCTCAGTCTTATCTTAATCACAGAGAAAGTATCTTAATATATAGAATCAAAGAGAGCTGTAAGCTTCACAAACCTTAGATCTATTACAACAATTGTTAAATATAGAGTTTCACCGATTTCAAGTATTAACATATATATCGCATTAGTGTCGTTGTGTTTCTCGTTTGTTTCGTTTCTGTGATGTAGAATTAACATTAGAAAGCTTCTGATTCATTTTAACGGTTGTATTTAGTTTAAATGACATTAGTCTAGATATAAATAACCAATGAAGTCTTCAGTTCACTGAAGCTCGTTCTATGTCTATAATACATATAATCGTTTGTATTTTGTCTTTTAAGGTAACTCCAAGAAGCCTCAGGCTGTAGGTTGTGCGTTTTATAATGTTTTTTTTTTTTTGTTATTTAGGAAATACTGTGAAGTTTCTGGATGTTTTCTTACGTTCTATAAGTATAGCCCTTAACAGGTAGCTATTGTAGTGACAGTTGAAAATTTTCAGTGTAAAAATATAACGAATACAATGTGTTATTTTGTAATGTGTGATTTTATTGGTCTGTATTTCTTGATTAATGTGGAAATAAAATACTTCAACGTATTCCATTGGCTCTTCTTTAATGTTTCTGCTTTATTTATATATTCTCTAGCACATTATACAAATTACGTCAGTGAAGCCGAATTTTGGCTTATTTGAATAGGTTTTCTTTTGGAGTTATAAGGCAACCAACCACCAACTTTAGTATTCAACCGCATGACGATGTGATAGTCTTAATTAATATTTTTAGTTTTCTTTATTTTCCCTTTGGGTTAATATGCAATCGGTTTTTATTTTCTGGAACTATACCTAATGTACCGTTATAAGGAATAACCATTACTTATGATACCTCTATACATCACAAGTGAAGGTAACAGTCTCTTCTATAAAGCTGTAATTAGAAATGTGTTACTATGAAAGATTGAAAGACAAAATTTTGTAGTTAAATTGTTCTGTAACCATACTTAAGAGGACAAATATTAGAGTATAGTTTTTGAAGAACATTTTTTCAAAGAATAGAGTTAATAAACCAGTTTCAGAGGAAGAGCATTACTTGTTAAAAACCGTGGGACATAAATACTTTCAAATTCAAAGTAGTTGGAATTGAGACTTCACCTAGTAAATATTTATAAGACACTCATATCTATCAAAACGAGGCCTCCCAGTGGCACAGCGGCATGTCTACGGACTCACACCGCTAGAAACCGGGTTTAGAAACCCGTTGTTGCATATCAGACTCCTGGCAGTGTCATTACATTAGTCAGTGCATCTGAAAGACATCCTTCAGACCAATCGGTAAATGACATTGTAGTGTGTCCCATCAATCCAAGCAAAGATTCTTTGACTTCAATTGGTTGAAGAAAGTGCTGACATACATGACTTTGAATGAGGCGCACGTGTGTTTTGATCAATTTAATTCTAAACTAAATATTAATTATTAAATGACCTCTTACGTTTGTTTAAGATAGTCCAGCACGATCCTTGAACTTTTATATCGAGCATCATTCTGCATCAGGGCAAAGATGTGTGGTACTTTTACGCCAGCGAAAAAACATACAGTTTGATCCAATTTTGTGTTAATGTATGTTTAACACTTTCAGTTGACTTAACCTTGATCTTTATATATTACCTATTTAGTTGTTAGGAAAAAAAAGAGAAAATTTTTAGTTCGTACAATACCTGTGATACACATACTCATTTGTATTTTATTTTCTAAAGTACATCCTACCGGCATGAAACAGTAGATTTGTTTATTTGTAATTTCGCGCAAAACTACACGAGGGTTACCTGCGCTAACCGTCATTAACCTAGCAGTGTAAGACTAGAGAAAAGGCGACTAGTCATCAACATCTACCGCTAACTCTTGAACTACTCTTTTACCAAATAGTGGGATTGACCGTAAGAATATAACGCCCCCACGGCTGGAAGGGCGAGCATGTTTGGTGTGACGAGGATTCGAGCTTGCAACCCTCAGATTGAGAGTCAAGCGCCATAGCTACCTGACTATGTCGGGCCTCAAACAGTAGAATATTTGTTTTATAGTTTTATTTTTATTATTATTTTGAAATCACAGCACAGTTTTTGCAGAGTGAGTAGATATTCTCTTGCGTTCTTCAAGTCAAGCCCTTAACGCGAAACTATTATAGTGACGTTCATTGTAATATAGTGTATCAATACAGCGATGTAACATGGCATCTTGTGATTCATAACTGATTTGTTGTAAATTATTAGTTGTGGTATAACACTTTGGATTTTATATGTATTTATTATATTTATGTCTATAGCTTGAGTACTAAGTTTTGTTTGTTTTTAAGTGAAAGCTACACAGTGAGTTATCTTCCTCTACACACTGAGGGTATCGAAACATGATTTTTAACGTTATAAGCCCTCTGAGTTACTGATAAACCACTAGGAGATGAGCTGTAACTCCTCTTCTCATGTCATTGTATCCGTTCTCACACCATTACTGAACTAATAACAAAATGGTCATATTGAAAGATGTTGTACTGAACAAATTCTTCAACCATTGTTCTTTAAACACTGACACCTCAATCACAGGTTACGATATAAGTTATTGACAGTTCGTAAAGATCCAATGTTGATACTGTCTAATCTGTTCATCTCGGCAAAAGTCTAAATACGGTATGAGTCTGCATGTTCAGATGGAAAAATAAAACAGTTTTCATGAGCTTAAGCTGTACTAGTAGTAATGACTCTCATTATCTCCCTGGAGTTCATACTGACCCCTTGGCTGAGGTTGGCGATTTCTAGTGGTAATGTTGTGCAATTACCGATCATTACATGGCGTAATTAATCTTTAGTCTATGTGGTGAATAGGACATTCTACTGGTAAATATCCATAATATTTTTACCACAGACATGGAAACACCAATATGAGACGTTGTTTGTTTCTACGTTTGTCTGGTTTTCAACGAACGAAACATCTCTTGTCGTTATATACTTTTGTAATTAACCTCAACGTGGCTCCAATATTAACATTGTTACTTAATCTTACAAAGATAAAAACCAACATTGAATTCGACAGACAAATCAACAAATTATCAAACCTCGAAACCCAAATGCGTTTTCTAGGACAAAGAGCAAAATATGTTTCAACTTTAGGCACGTATTAATTTTTGGAACATAGTGAAGTATAATTTTACATTTGTTGCTAAGCGCTCGCACTTTTGTTTTTTGGTGTGATATAATAAAACATAGACATAAAGAAGAATAAGTAAGAATTCAATTAACCTATTTTTGGATTATTAGGTAACATTTCATAATTTTCAAAATTATTTAAATAATGTTTACTTAATACCTGTGAAGACATTTCTCTGTAACGTGTTTATAGAATAACTTTGATTTAAGTAATTTTTCTTGCCTTGAAGCAACTTTTTCTTTTTTCAAGTCATTGATTTTGTTTTTCCTGGAAGAGCAACAACAATCGTTTGGTAAAATACAAGTCAGTAAAAATTGAAAGAAACTTTTTTTTTTAAATTCTTAGTTGTGGTGTAATGATTTAACTTTTAACTTTAATGTTTTATAATTATGTCTACAGTGTATCGTACTTTAACTTAGGCTTACAAAAAATAATAATTGTTTTTCGTCCTTCAGTGTACATGGTATGACTTTCTTTTCAATAAATGTTAAATGTTTTGTAGTAAAACAAGTGATAAATAAATAAAAGGTTTTATTGAATCTGATCAAAACCCTTAGCGGAAAGTAATAATATAAATTTGTTCCATAAGAATTTGGAAATGTAAAAAACTTATTTCATTAATTGATAAATATTTCTTTTGTCTAGAAGAAGGATTGAATAAACTAGTGATATGGCTAATGGGATAATGAGAAAGTTAGGTTTTACTTTATTTGATGTGTGTGGAAGGCAGAAAAATCACTGAATGTAAGCAGAATACAAAGTATTCAATATGATTCTACAACTCAGTTTATTAAGACCATAATTGGTAAACTTAAAGAACTTCTTCAAAACAATAAAATTAACAAAGAAACCTTTTAGTATTTGATACCCAGACAAGCTTTTCCTAGTAGATTTTATCTCTTACCCGAGTTACACAAACAAACAATTCTGGCCGACCAATAATTTCAAACGTCAACATTGCTACTAAAACGCTGTCCGATTCTGTCGACCAGCACGTTAAATGTATTCCCTGTACCCTCATATCTTATCTGAAGGATACAACCCACTTTCTTAACATCACAAAAGATATTAATACTCATGAACAGCTACCATCCACTATTCTTTTTTTGCACAATGGATGTTTCTCTCCATTTGATGAAGCACTAGCAACTTTAAAGTCCGCATATAACCTTTCTGACCCATCAGAATCTCAACAATAGCCGATCTTTCCAACATGGTTTTAACTCTGAACAACTTCTAATTTAATAACGAATATTACATTCAGGTTAACGGTATTGAAATGGGTACCAAAATGGCTCCCAATTATGCCAACCTATTTATGGGTCATACTGAAAACCAGCTTTTACAACTAACCTCTGAAAATCCTCATACATTGAAACGTTGCACAGACGACATATTTTTCATTTGGTCAGCCGGTTTAAATCATTTAAAGAATTTATCACATATGAAAACTCATTTTAAAAAACAATAAAGTTTACCAGTGATTACTTACCAGCCCAGGTTAGCTTTCTTGACGTCATAGTTTTTCTAAAAGACAGAATTTTACTCATTGATTTGTACAAAAAACTTACAGAGAGACCACAGTATTTTCACTATAAAAGTTGTCACCTCTCACACACTAAACGAAACATTACCTACAGTCAAGCTCTTAGAATAAAGAAAATATACTCAGGTGAAATATGCTACACAAAATACACTAAGGATCTAAAACAAACCACGTTACAAAGAGGATATAAGGATACCGAAATTGACAGACAAAGTAAAAAGACTATCAACATTCAGCGGAAAAACATTCTAAATCTTAGTAAAACTAAACTTTAAAATATAATTCCTTTTATTATTGCCTATCAGTTTAAACTCAAAAACGTTTCACGAATTCTTAAAAACATTTTCATCTCATACAGCTCAACAATCGTCTTAAACATTCTCCTTCCGAATAGGCAGAACTCTAAAAGATATTCTTGTTCAGACAAATGTGAATTACATTCCATCCAAAAATATTTGTCGTCCATGCAGTAAAGTCCGTTGTCAACCTGCTAGTTCATAAAAATCATTGACTCATTTTCTGACAAGCACAAAGAAACTTTAAGACATGTCAAGAAATCACTTGTGAAACAAAAAAAAAAATATTTGTTTTTCACACAAACAACTCTCAGAGAACGTATCAACTGTCATAAATCTTCTATTAACACCGAAAACGATCTCCCTATTGTTCAACACTTTAACCAACCCAGTCATTGGTACTGAAATATAATTCAAAACCAAAGCAGATAGAGAAATAAAAAGAGCTTATTGGATTGCTGATCTATACACTGTTCAACCATTCGGAATTAATCTAGATCCTAGAATAAATGATTGCGTTCGTTATTTTCATGTTTGTCATTCTTATTCTTTGCTTATTTTTTCATGTAATATGAAAGCTGAATTTCCTAAAACTTATTATTTGTTTAATATAATTTTTTATACCTGTTTTTATAAATTTATTAGCATAACATCTTTTTTCAATCAGTATCCAAGTGTCTTTTTTTTTACTTACACACCCAACTATAATTTTTAAATATACATATATTTAGCTATTTCAAAAATAAAATATCCCTAACATCTTTTCATATACACCCTCGTCATCGAGCCAGGTGTGTTAAAACGTTCGATTCGTCATCTGAGGGTCACGGGTTCGAATCCCCGTTGCACCAAACATGCTCATCTTTTCAGCCGTGGGGGCATTATAATGTGACGGTCAATCCCACTATTCGTTTGTAAAAGAGTAGCTCAACAGTTGGCGGTGGGTGGTGATGACCTCGTGTAGTTATGCGCGAAATTCAGAAACAAACTATCCCCGTTGGCTACATTGCACCGGAAATGAGACGCTTACAACAGAACAAAGAGAAGTGAAAATTTCTCGGAAAATCAGATGACCTTCATTATGTCATTAAACCCGCTCTCTTTTTTTTTAATCCTCGTTCGATTACACCACCATTCCCAGTTTTCCATTGACGAAGAAAGGTCCACTTTATGAAAGCGATCAACTTATAGCAGGGGTGTGCAACATTTTTCGTCGGTGGGCCATATAACCAACTTCATCAATCAAGCGGGGCCACTTAAAAAACAAGCTTATTCGTGTACATGCACAATAAATTAAAAAAAATTCTCAAAATGCAAGCAATAATATTTTATATTTTTGCATGAGTGATCATTTTAGTGCGACACTTGAAATTTAGAGTCCTTGCAGAGCTTGTCAATATCAGCTTTGACAGAAGTGGTTGCCACTCTTAACTGCCTGGTCAAATGTTCATCAGTCAGCTGACTTCTACATTTGGTTTTGATGAGCTTCATTTTGGAGAAAAATTGCTCACAGCAGTAGGTGCTACCAAAAAGGGAGGCAATTCTTTGTGCATGACGGGACAAATTGGGAAACTTTTCACGTACACAGAGTTTGTAAAAGTCTAGCAAACTGTTTTCAGAGAATTTCCTTTTAGTGTCCATGTCAGCCTGCAGTTCAATGAGTTCCATTTGGCAATCATCAGGACTGTCTTCCACTGCCAAATCAAAAGGTTGAGCGAACAATTTCAATCTAATTTCAGTTTGTCTGAAATCTGGAAATCTGTTTGCAAACTCATCACGCAGCTTTTGTACACTGGTTCCATATTTGGTGCAATCCAGATTAGGAAATTCCAGTTTCCTGGTTGCAAGACATGTAAAATGGGTCAATATGGCTCTTCTCAACTGAACCTGGAAAAGTTCCAATTTCTTCTCAAAAGCACAAATATGCTCAAACAACTTATTCACAAGTTGACTTTTCCCTTGTAGTTTTAAGTTTAAATCAGACAGATGCTGTGTAATGTCTGTGAGGAATGCTAAGTCATTCAGCCAGTTCTCATTGCTCAAGAAGTCCACATTCTGACGTTTGCTCTCCATGAAGAACTTAATCTCCTCTCGCAGATTCCAGAATCTCTTCAAAGTAGCAGCTCTACTAAGCCAATGTACAGCAGAGAAGTACAAAACATCTGAATACTCACTGTCCAGCTCATCTAAAAAGTTTTAAATTGTCGATGATTTAATCCTCGTGTTCGAATATAATTTACGCATTGGACGACATTTTCATGACTTCTGCAAAATCCAGAACTTTGGTGCACAAGCTCTCTTGGTGAATAATGCAATGGCTTACAACTACGTCTTGTGCTCCAATTGCAGTTAGAAATTTCTTGGTGAATCCATTTGTCCTACCTGTCATGGAAGGAGCACCATCTGTTGTAACACCACATAATTTATAAGGATTCAGTTCAAACTTTTCTACAACCTTAAGCACTTGTTCACAAATATCCTGTCCTGTGGTTGTGGAGGAAAGGCTTGCCATATCTAAAACTCTTCGAAAACATCAAAGCCTGCAGTAACAGCTCTGATGAAAATGACAAGTTGGGATGTGTCATTGATATCAGTGCTTTCATCCAAAGCCAGACTGAAAGCTTCACACGAATTCAATCTCTCTTTCAAAGTTTCTTTGATGTCCTCTGAAAGATCTTTTGTCCTGCGTGAGACAGTAAAGCGGGAAAGGCTAGTTTGCTCCACCAAATATTTTTCTCTGGACATGCATATTCTGTGAATATTGTTAAACAATTTTAATAAATTCTCCATCACTGAAAGGCTTTCCCTTTTCTGCCATACATTCACAAAGCTTAAAACTCAGTTTGTCACCAGTTCTGAATTTTTCTTGAAAGTGGTAAAACACCTTGTTGCTTTTCAATGGATGTTTTAAATGTTCAGTTTTGTCCTTTCGTGCCTGACCAACAATTTCATCAAACTGGGAGGAGTGCTTAGTTGCGTAATGTCGCTTAATATTGTACTCTTTCATGACTGAAATTGAAGTTTGACAGACGAGGCAGACAACACCTTGATTATGTGGGACAACAAGATATTTTGTGCACCATTCACTGTTGAATAACCTTCCCTCATCATCAATTTTTCGTTTCTTAACTGCTGACATTTTACTAGCCCTGAAATCAAAACAAAATTATTCTCACGAAAATAGCAAAGTAGAAAAAACATAGAATTTATTTACACATGGAACCTCTTATGGACAGAAACACATGTTTCTAAATTGGCATCCCGATCATAGCCTTCCGGTACTTAAATTACTTGAGAATAGCAAAATACAGTGTGACCTCGCCTATTCGCGGTTCGCCATTCGCGGGTTATGCGCGAACTGCGTTTTGTAGGTCACAGAGACTGAAAGGGCTTTTCGAGGAGATTTCTGTTGTATTTACTCAATCAAGCCGTTTTTATCAATTGTCGTCTTCACCAAACAAGATTGGACTGCTATTGGCTGACTGCCTCAACTTCCCCAACAACGCAAACGGCAAAGCACAGCCCGGTAACGCCAGGTACAATTTAGTGAAATACATAACAGTATGCAATATTGCTACATTATTACTGCATCAATGAGTATAAGTATCATTAGTGTTTGGGAAGCATTTCATATAGTATATAATCGCATACATATACGTTTTAAAACTGCATCCAATATTCGCGGTTTTTCGCTATTCGCGGGAGGGTAAAGAACGTAACCCCCGCGAATAACGAGGTCACACTGTACATAGAATCAGATGCATCTAAAAGCAAAAATTTTAATAAATTCAGTAAAGTCACAACAATATGCTAAATAATAATCAATTTACCTTCAATCTCTTGTAGTAACTGTAAAAGGTAATAAAATTTTCACCAATAATGAATGACGGACAGCAGAGGTTAGGGAAAATTGTCGCCAGCGGGCGAAGGCGAGGTTCAGGACATGACGTTGAGTCGTAGACAATAGTGCTAGTGCACGTCACCTATTCATGCCCTAAGGAGGCCGACCAATCAAATTCGGCCTGCTCCTCTCTAGCAAAGATAATTTTAGACGTTTGTCGAGTCGAAGCCTGGGAATCCCGTAGGATCGATGCTTTTAAAAATATTCCATTTGCGTTGGATTACAGATCAGGCCACATGGTTAGATTACAACAACTAGGGCCACACTAAATGGCTTGGCGGGCCGGGTTGTGGCCCGCGGGCCGCCTGTTGCACACCCCTGACTTATAGGGTGTTTATTTCATTTCTATCATAAAGCTAATGATATTGGTCTCGCACACTAGATGGATTTATAAAAAACAGAAAATAAAACCAGACAGAGGAGGATCTAAAGAAAAGAAACAAGTAGATATATCTGTTTTCTTGTTAAATACAGAAGAACCTGAAAAGTAAAGAATTTCTTTTGTGAAACAGAAAATAAGAAACCGACAAGCGTAGCAGTACCTCCAAATACACAGAAAATAAAAACAAAATCCAGCAGATAAAACAGTATCCTGATAAAATAGATATCTAGAAACAGAAGATAAAACGGCATTCTGATTAAACAGAAAAAAAACAACAGAAAACAGGGTTAGCTTTGACGAACAGTAGAGAAGCCGTAAAGTTTAGCAGCACTTCGGTTAGACAAAAACAAAACCGGCAGAGAAAGCAGTACCCCATTAAATATAGAAGAGAAAAAGTACCTTAGTTAAATAGAAGAGAAGCAAAAATAAAACATTCTCATTAAAAATTAAATGAAAAGCTGGAAAAACAAAAAGATATTCTTCTCACTTTTACTTAACACAAACTGGAGATTATTATGAGAGATTTTTATAAACTTAAATAACATCACTTCCTATATCTCCAAAATGTGACTTTACTAATTCAGTTTCGTCAGGAGCTATCAATATCCTACAAGTTCACAAATCCACTTAAATCTAAATTGGAACACGATCATTTGTAAATCAAACATTCATTCACGTGTTTATAAAGTTCGTAATATATGAAAATAATAACAAACATTACTATTTGTTTATTTAGAATTAAGCAGAAAGTTACACACCACAGGTATCGAAACAACGTTTTTAGCCCGCAGACATACCGCTGTGCCACTGGAATGCATCAATTATTATTTAATTTATATTGTTAAGACAAATCAATCAAACAATGCTAAATAATTTTGTCCATTAAGCAAACTATTAATATTGTGGAGTTTGAAATAGAATACGTTCGTATTTAAAACAGTTCTTCAGATTTCTGTTGGTAAGTATTTTTTTCCGTCTTATTATATCAATACGTACATAAAATAATTTTTGAACAAATATTTCAATCCTTATAAATGTGTATGGAGAATTCGTCAAAGTTCAACATTTTAAAATATTAAAAATGCCATTAACGTCTCTACACAAAAAACCAATCTTTCTATTTGTGCATTTTAGTTGTTTTTTTTATTAAAACAGATTATTTAATTATTCTGTCAAGAAAATTATGACATTTAGATAAAATCTTGACATCAGCTAAGATGTTCTTTTCGTAACGTTTTGCATCAACAATGTTAGTATTAAGGTTTTGAAAGTATCGTGACTAAATAAATAAGAAAAAATAGAAGATAAATAGCACCCTGATTAAACAGAAAAGAACCCACAAAATAAATATCTTGCCATGATGAAAAGAAAAGAAGAAACCAAAAGATTTAGCAGTACCTTAGTAAAGCAGAGAAAAATCGCAAATAAAGTAACATTCTGGTTAAATATATATATAGAGAGAACAAGTAGATAAAGCTACACGATGGTTAGTTTGAGAGTAAAGTAGAAACATTTCTACCTCAGCTAGGTGGAAAAGAAGCTTCACTTTTGTTCGAAGACAAGAGACGGACAGGTAAAACTACAACTTAGTTGAATAAAGAACAAAAATTGGGAAGATAAAAATAAATTCTACTTTTATATACATGTAGAGAGTAGACTACTTATTTCGTTCTCGTTGAATTACTTCTAAATTTTTGTGGGAAATTTCTGTTAATGGGTGATAAAATAATTCATTCTATATTATGTTCTTATGTTCACCAATACATCAGAACGTGTACTTATGAAGGAACTTAGTGTTACGTTCATTACATGCAATTCAGCCTGAAAACAAATATAGATCTGCTGTAATAGTGCTGCCGTAGAATTATAAAATGTTAATGTAATTTTAAATCTCGTTTCTCATTCACGTTTATTTTCTAAAGGTGTTCGAATTGATTTTATTTACGAGTAAAAAAATAACAAATGCGATCCATGTATTTTTAAAGTAATTTAAACTGAATGTATATCAGATTTCAAAGTATTATAAAATCAGATACATTGAAGTGAATTACAATAACAATAGCAGACGTCGTGTGTTTTGACAAAGGAACTATCACATCAGTACACTTATATATTTAAAGTTTATAATAAATTTTCCTCGGTCTTAAGGGAAATGATAATTGGAGTGAAATAGCCTTAGTACGTTATTTTGTACCATTGCCCTTCATTATAAAAATTAATATATGATATTATATAATTCTCCAATTTAAAATAAAATATGTTATTGGTTATTAATACACGTTGTAAAATCCCTTGAACTATAATCTTCTCTCAAGATTTACTCATCTCGTCAAGTTTAATAACATTACCTTAGGATTTTCTGAAAAATTGGTTTGTTGAGGATGGATTTGTTTCCTTTTCGATTCCAGGTTACTCCTTTTATTCTTCATCTTCTAGTCTAAATAAGGCTAGTGGAGTGGCAGTTTTTGTTAAATTTGAGATACTGACTATGATAAAAGAAGTACAGTACATTAAGTCTGATGCTTTAATTTTATTTTGTATGATTCAAAATAAGAAATTTAATCTCTTTGTTGTTTATCGATCTCCTAGATTGCCTGTATTGAAATTTATTGATGAGCTTTCATTAGAATTGAATTTATACAAATATGATATTAATATACTTGTTGGTGATTTTAATATAGATGTTTTGGCATTTGATGATGTTTGTTATAAGAATGCATATTTTAAGTTTTGTCTGAGAACAATCTTCGTATTATTATTTCTTCTCCTACACGGATAACCAATGTTACTAATTCTTGTATTGATCATTTTTTAATTAGTGGAAATACTGTTAAAAATTGTTATTCTTATATTGTTGAGAGTTTTTTGACCGATCATTTTCCAATTGTTTTATGTATAGACATTTTATCGGATCTAGAACATGTCTCAAATGTTCAAAAGATTAAGTTTAATGAATTGAGTTCTTGTTTGAATTTTTCAGATTGGTCCTGTATTATGAATTGTTCTGATGTTAATGTTGCTTATGATAATTTTGCTGAAGTGTTAACTGATTGTATTCAAAGTTGTACTACTACTGTTTCTGTGTCACGAAAGTTTAGAAAAATTAAGCCATGGATTACCAGTGAATTGGTTTTGTTAATGATTAAAAGAGATAAGTTAAAAAAGAAAGTACATCAATTTCCTGATGATATTTATCTAAAGATTAGATTTAAGTGTTTAAGGAATTATGTTGTTAGCTTGACCCGTAAGACTAAATGGACTTATTATCATAACCTGTTTAAGAATGCTAAAACTATTAAACAGAATTGGAATATTGTTAACTCTATTATTGATGTTAAAAAAAAAAATAAGAAATTTTGTAATTTTGGTACTACTGATTTATCTGATTTGAATTGTTTTTTTTTGTTAATGTTGCTAAATCTACTTGCTCCAATCCTAAATTTTGTTCTCAGGGCATGCCTCCTGCTCCTTCTTCTTCTTGTTATCTATATCCTGTTACTGTATCTGAAACTATGAATAATATTTTCTCCTTATCAAATTCAGCTTCTAATGGTGTAGATGGTGTTTCGGTTAAGATTTTGAAAGCTAATGCTAATCTTTTGCACCAATTTTGACTTTTTTAATTAATTTATCTTTTACTCAAGGGAAGTTTCCTAATGCTTTAAAGTTATCATTGGTCATTCCTATTTATAAATCTGGTAATATTTCTGATTTTACGAATTATAGACCTATTTCCTTATTAATACATTTCTCTAAACTATTTGAAAAATCTATGAAGATTAGAATTTTATCATTTCTTGATAGACATTCAGTTTTGTCTCCTTCTCAATTTGGCTTTCGGCCTGGGCTTGGAACGGAGGTTGCTGTTGCTAAACTTGTGGGAAGTATTACAGAAGCTTTGGATTCTGATCTTCATCCAATTGCTGTTTTTCTTGACTTAGCCAAAGCTTTTGATTCTGTTAATCATAAAATATTGTTAAATAAATTATCTTATTATGGTTTTAGAGGCATTGTTTTTGATTGGTTTTTTTCTTACTTTCACAATAGAAAGCAATCGGTTTGTATCCATAATAATTATAGTGATTGGCTTACAATTAATGTTGGAGTACCACAAGGTTCTGTTCTGGGCCCTTTATTATTTCTCATTTATATAAATGATATTCTTTACCAACAGTTTTTTGGAGATATCCAAGCCTATGCCGATGATATTGCTGTTGTCTATAGTAAGCCAAATCTAATTAATGAAGCCATTATATCTAGTGATCTTAATAAAATTAAAATTGGCTTTTCTGTAATGACTTATCCTTAAATATATCTAAATCTTTTCTTCTTCAGTTTAACCTTTATGGTGTCATTCCAGCTTTTCCTTCTATTTTTATCATTCTAGTGATTGTTATACTTACCCTAATTGTAAGTGTCCCAAATTGACTCAAGTTTCCTCTGTTAAATATTTAGGAATTATTTTAGATCGAAAATTAAATTGGCAATTTCATATTAATTCTTTAGTTAATAAATTAAAATATAGTTCTATGCTAATTTTGAACTTAGTCATTGTGCTCCTTATCATATTTTGTTAAGTGTATATTATGCTCTCTTTCAATCTTTCTTACAATATTGTATTTCAATTTGGGGTGGCACATATAAGACTTTTTAATTCCTATTCACAAGTTGCAAAAAAGTGTTTTCTCTCTTATTTTACTCATAGGCTTGATACCGATTTCAGTAAATTTAACTCCCTCTTTCATATGATAAACTTTATTTATATTTTTTAGCTTTATCTACATTGCATGTTTCTTTTAATAGGCCTTTTAAAGTCACTTCATATTTTACACGACTTCAATCTTTTTTTCCAATTAATGTACCCACACCACGTAAAACAGTTACACTTCATCAATATCTTTATTTGGCACCTCGTATTCATAATTTTATTCCTTATAGTATAAGATCTTCTATTAATCGTGTTAATCAAAAGAAATACTTAAAACAATGGATCTTAAATACTGATGATAATATTCTGGGAACTTTATATTGATTTTGTAAGTTTTGATTTTACTTTATTATGTGTTTAACCATCACAGGACGAGTTAACTCTTTGTTGATGGTTTTATATTGATATTTGATTTTTTGTGTCTAATTTATTGCTTAATAAATTTATTATTATTATTATATTATTAAAAGAACAAACATCATATAGAACAGATGTTTTGGCTTATTTATTTAGTATATTTTGCACAACATTTAAAATACCCTATAAAACTCACATATTTTTAAAACTTTGTAGTTTATTGACACTTTTCATTAATGATAAAAGATGACAGCAATAGGGTCATGTTATTCAGTTATATTATTTGAGTTAAAGTTTTTATGTGACTGCTTTGAATGGAAACACAATCTGTTAGTAATAATGAAGCACCAATTTAATGAAATATGCTGTTTTTATTGTAATAAAATGTGCCCATTAAATGATATAAATGATTAGTTGTGAAACATTCAATAAAAGATCCAACAATTAAAATACAAATATAGTTAGAGCCGCATAGATGACGAAAATATCAAAATAACATAAAATGTTCAACAATCGCCAAGATTTTATGTAATTTTTATGTAAAGAATGGTGAACTTTCGAATAACTGCTCTCGTGAGAAAGTTCTATTCAATTTCCAAAATAAACGATTCGTTCAGTTTTGTTAGAATTATTGACTGACTATGTAATATAAAATACACTTGTATTATAAAACTTCTTACCAGTTAGATTTCTTTCTTTATATTTCAACCTGAGGGTATGCCATAGTTTGATAATCCACTAGTTCTCTAAAGTAAATACAAGTTTGCATTTACTTCGTTGAAAGCGAAGATATACCGACACATTCTGCAGATTAGAAGATATTTGGTTACAGTTTTTCGCTGTTTTTTGTTCATTATTTCTTGGTCAGCTACGCAGAAAAAAAAACACCTTAGCTATTACTTACATAGTGTTATTTGGTTTTGATAAACCCTCCAGCGACACGAGGGTTATCTGCCCTAACTACCCTAATTTAGCAGAGGAAGACTATAGAGAAGTTAGTCATAACCATCCATTGCCAACGTTTGGGCTACTGTATTTACCAACGAATAACTGGAATGGTCTTCATATTATGACGGCCCCACGGCTGAAAGGTCTAGCAAGCTCGGTGTAAGTGGATTCGAACACACGACCCACAGATTGCGAGTCAAGTGCTCTAACAACCTGACCATGTCGAGTCTCGGGAGAGAGAGAAATTGCATATATATAATACGCATATTCAAACTATTGTTAGTAAACTGAAAACATAACTTCAAAAGACAAGAGATGTCACGAAAAAAAAAAGATATGACAGACACCGTTGTAGAGTTTTATTAAGGATGAATATTCAGACTTCTAATTCCATGCAATAAAATGGGAATCAAAAAACATACGAGTTTCTTTTTTAATATTTTTTTTTGTTTTTATTCAGCATATTTCGTCTCTTCTTCCGAAAAGAACTTCAAGAAAGAGATGGAATGTTATGAGAAAATAATATTAAAAATAACTTAAACACTATTGGAGTTGAATTAATGAAGGATATCGTAGAAACACTGTTTTCCGTCTCTATCATATCAACAATCAAAATCAATATTTATTTATGTGTAGATCAAAGTAGTCAAAGTTGTGAAAAAAATGGTTTCGGTGATGTTGCATGATGAATGAATAGTACTTTGAAGAATATCAGATTCGTGTTAGAGAAGAGAAGGTAAGTTAAAAACATTATATAAATAGTGCGACGTCATTCTATTCAATTTAAGAAAAACGATTCATAAAGTTTATTCTTCAAATTGTTGACTTCGTAATATATTTTGTGTGATAAAACATTTTATCGGTTAGTTAGTTTTTATTGCTTCAATTTGATGAAACAATGCATTCTAATTTTTATAAATATAAACGTAAGAAGAGTGTATGTAACTAATTATAATGATTGTCAGACTGATTTATAGTTTCTAAGTACGTAACCTCGTCCGATCAGACGCTAACTTTAACTATTTTAACTGTTAATTTTTTCCTTAATGTTTGATGTGTTTAATGTAAAATTTGATTCAATATAACTTATTACTTGTGGATCAACAGGTCGTAAAGATAAACCTATGACAAATGATTCTTCTCTCGTATTTATTTCCTTATGATTTAATTTTCTTGTAATTGTTAAAACTTTGCAAAACGTAGACTGATAAGTAACTTAGAAATACGTTCAAAAACGAAAATTAATAATACTATGTTGGTATTTTAGCGGTTAATTGTAACTCTATGTTTTAATATATTTAAGCATGCCTCATACTTCATGTGACACAAGTTTAATTGGCACTAAACACTACAAGCAATTGAACAATTGTGCAATCACTCTTTCATTTTTAAGTATTCAAAATTGTGTCCATTGCTATAATAACTAAGTACAAACTATATTTTCTTTACTCTTAAATGACCCATGGCGTAAATGCCTTATCAGATGTTTTAACATATTATTCTAAACTATTTATAGAGAAAATTACACATGGATTCATAATTTGTTATATAACCTCTAATAACGCGGGTCCTGCAAAATATCGAATGAAATCTAATCAATATTCCATTTTATCCCGTTAATTACTGCTAGTTTCTATTATTTATTTTGGACAGAAAATGAGTGATTTAACTCAGTGCTTTTGGTTTGACAGTCACATTGAGCTTTTAAAGGGTAAAAATGATTCACTATTATCAATAATGTGAACTTTACCAGTAGTGAACTATATTTAAAAAAAAAACTTCACTAATTTGAAGGTTAACAATCATCAGGTTATTTGGTTGAAAAAACGTTTGTGTTTGTTTCTCTGTTGCGTTCATCGAGGGGAATCGAAACCCTGATTTTAACGTTGTAAATCAATAGATTTACCGCTGTACAAGCGGGAGACGGTTGAAAGAACGTTGAATCCTTTATCACAGGCTTACACATCCAAAAAGCGAGTTGTAAACAAATGAAATTTATTAACGCTTAAATAAAAATCTGTAACACGTGAGCTAGAGTGACAGATACTGAAGACTCCTGCATGTGCATTTGTTTACAATTTACAGTCCCAGTTTACAGTAGTAACGTATTCTTACATTAGCAGTAAGTAATTTTAATTCAGATTCGTGTTTGCAGTAGTAGCGTAATCTTGAATGCATAGTTCTACCTCAGGTTATGTTTTATGTCCATGGCACCTATGATGCTCTCCTGGCATACAAAAAGCTACGGTGTCAGTGTCACCGAGGCCACTCCTGAGGTGAACTTGGCGCGATGCCACACCCTCGACACCTCATCAAGAAACGGTTGAGTATTTGAAAGAAAAGTATCAGAGGCTGTAAGCAGTGAACAACTAAAGTAGCTAAGTGATTCTGAAAGTTTGGCAAACAGATCAGACAGAATGTAAATATAAACAGTACAACGGGAAGTGAACAGGAAGAGGTACTGGTTAAAGATTGGAACTGGATGAATGTTCCTCGTCTGAAGAGCGTTTGTTTGTTTGTTTTTTGAATTTCGCACAAAGCTTTTGTTTGTTTTGGAATTTTGCACAAAGCTACTCGAGGGCTATCTGTGCTAGCCGTCCCTACGTCCCTAATTTAGCAGTGTAAGACTAGAGGGAAGGCAGCTAATCATCAACACCCACCGCCATCTCTTGGGCTACTCTTTTACCAACGAATATTGGAATTGACCGCCACATTATAACGACCCCACGGCTGAAAGGACGAGCATCTTTGGCGCGACGGGGATGCGAACCCGCCACTCTCAGATAACGAGTCGCACGCCTTAACGCGCTTGGCCATGCCGGGCCGAAGAGCGTTTGTGCTTCTTTAATATTGCAAAGCCACATCAGAATATCTACTGTGTCAACCGAGAGAAATCGAACTCCTGATTTTAGTGTTCTAAATCAGAAGACTTACCTCTGTGCTGGAGAGGGACTCGTCTAAAGAAAACAAAGCTTCAGAGCCAGAAATAAAAGAGTAAAACAATCTCTTCAAAAACGGACTCGCTCGGTTTCACAGAGGTGGACCACTAAAAGTGGCCATCCTAATGGTGAACCAAATGTGTGAGTTAGCTCACATGTGAAACAAATTTTCATTTTAACACACTTTCATGATTACACGTTCAACTAAACTTGCTTCTTAAATACCATTAATTATTTTAACCCTAAATACTAAAGGTTTTAAAAGTAACCTCAAAAAGAATTTACAAGAACTTATATGAGTGGATATAATGTGGGCATCTACTCTTAGAAGAAATTTATTTTGATAGTCAAGACAACAGCTGAACATTTATGAATAATTTAAATTATAAATTGTACTGGAATTTACGATATTCTAGAAAATCAGTTGCTTTCATAATTTGCAGAAAACCTTAAGTGATGAGTTAAACACTGAGATAAAAGACAAAATAATCAGTCAATCAGGTTTCTAAATATACGCTCGTGATAAAAATACCCTAAGAAAAGAAAGATTTCAGGTTCTAGAAAGTCAGTTTCCTACACCTATAATTATATAATAGATATTACTTGCTAAAGTCAATAACAGCAAGAAGAGACGAAATGGTAAGCTGATCTGAACCTATAATCGACAACATTGATTTTATTAACACAGAACGAAACATTCAAGACGCATGCGTTATTAGAATAATAAGACAAAATAGTGGTTGGGTCAGTCACGACTTCTTATTGTTAGTATTACAAGAGAATTGTCTTCGAGGTAACACCAGATGGACGAAAACCACATACACATATGTTACAGCAGAAATTAATTACAAGGGAAATCTATGAAGGAAAAATGCTTATTAGTACTGAGGTAAGACATTAGGCATATCTATATCCAAGAAAAACCACGGCTCATGTAGACGACATCATTCTGAGTTCATCCCTTGCAATTCGTAACAAACTGTACGTATATAATGAATAAAATAACAAAAGAAAATTGGAATAAAATATAAACTTAATGTAACAAAATGTTTATTATAAATATAAAGGAACTATCAAGATTATAACTTGAATAATGTTTGGGACAGGATAAATTCATTGCGTTTGCAAGTGGCTACACGTGATCTCGCCTGGAAGTCTCCATGAAATCATTCCAGAAAAAGACCAAAAAGATTTAAAATAAACACAGTATTTGTCACTTTATCGAATGTTTGTTTTATATATAACTGTGTCATATCTTTATTTTCAATTTAATATATTTTACATTTATCATGGTAATTTTCATCATTCTGTTTCTCTCCCTGAATTTCAGTTTTCTTTCATTTTATGTAAATACAAAGAGAATTTAAAACGCAGATCTGAGTCACTAGATACCGAAAAATCTTTCAGGGTAAAAGTGGTCCCCAAAATTTTGAAAAGGAGGATAAGACTCAGCCAAGATGTTTCTGTAAGATATGGATTCCGGAAAAACAAGAACACATATCTCCGATATTCAGTGAAGCTATGCATCAATAAGCCCGGCATGGCCATGTGGTAACGGTGCTTGACACTCGGTCTGGTGGTCTGGGGTTTTAATCATTGTCTCACCAAACATGCTTGCCTTTTCAGTTGTTCTGGTATTATAACGCAACGCTCAATCTAACTATTCTTTGGTTAAATAGTAGCCCAATAGTTAGCAGTGAGTGGAGATAACCAGCTTGTACTTCACGGCTAAATTACGGACAGCAAACGCAGATAACCCTCTTGTAGTTTTGTACGAAATTCAAAACAAGCAAACAAACCAAGCCACATATCTCAAGTTTAAATACTAGCTACAGGTCCTTGTCATCACAGGATCAAACATGTATACAAGTAGTCGGACAGGAATGAAGAGTTACGATGGGCTCTTAAGCTTCTATCCTGTTGCAGTGTTTTTCTTTTTGTATGTAATTGTGTGGCTCTCATGGGATAATGATAAAAAATGCTACAGTAACAGTACCCACCGATGATAATCAATCACTCAATTTTCGTGCCAGTGTTAAGTGTTTCCCTACAGGTTTTTGAGTTCATCTTCTCGTAAAGGACAAAATAAATAAATATCAAGCAAACATCCATCTGGGTAATTTAGTTTCAATTGACTCTAAAATCTGAATGAATCGACTCCATAAGTTTACATTAAAAGATTTTATAAGCGTCAAGTCCCACAAGTCTAAGCGTAGTAATTTAAAGCAAAAATGGTCACTTCGAAAGTTTTCTCTTCGGAAATTGTCTAACGATTAGCTCTTATTCTTCAGTTTTACTTTCAATCTTGGAAAAGAGCTAATAAGAGACTCTATAAGATCACCAACAATAACAATGGCTTTTGTTGTTTTTATGCAAGACTTTTATAACCCCTGAGACTTACATGTCGGCTATCTAAATTATTTGTCGTTTAATTTTCCAGGTCAGCTTAGTGAAGAATAGAGTTGGGTGTAGAATTGCCACATCCAAGCATCATATAAAACTGAGCAGAAGGTAAACATTTACATGCTTAGATAATTTGCATAAATTGTGATGTACTTTAAAAAATGAAATTAAGACGCATTTAGTGCATGTTTTTATCCACACAAATATGTCCTAGTTTGGAGTGGCAACACTGCAACCGTTCAATGTCTAAAATGAGCTTAAAACACAAACTGAGATTACAAGATATTGAAGATGAAAACTTCTAGCATATAATTAAGTGTTAACACAATATGTAAAATTAAAGTGTATATTTTGAGTTTAGAAAACACTGCAGAAACAATCGTTAAATATAAATATTTGAATTCGTCGTAGGGACAATGTTAAACTATTTTAAAATTATAGATTTCGTTTGTTTTAAGTCTTACACTGCAAAATTTGTGACGGCTATTGCAGATAGCCATCGTCAAAGAATATTGCGATTGACTCTCACATTATAAAACCCTCACGGTTGAAAAGACAAGCATTTTTGATGCTACAGGGATTTGAACTCACTACCCTCATATTACGAGTCGAGTGCCTTAACCACCTGGCTTTGCCGAGCCTGAGCGTAGGGACATTTTACATCGAACAGTAACTTATTTATGTCTAAAAGTATAGAATCCATAGAGATTACAGTTAATTTCCATAGGTAAATATTTGAATACAAAAACACAACAACAGCTTCATAGCAGGACGAGTTTATAGATATCGGTAATAAAACTTAGTACACAACTGGCCTCATCATATTTAAAATACAGCTGAGGTAAAATACAAACAAGATACATAGAAACCTTATTTTATTACGTGTCTTGCAGCAGTGGCTACCAATGGTCCAGCGGAAAGTGTCAAAACTTCTAACTCTAAATACCTGATTTCGATACTCGTGGTGGGCCCAGCATAGGTAGCACATTATATATCTTTGTATTTAACAACAAACAAAGCAAAAAAACTTAAGGTAAGTATTAATCCAAAAAAATATTCCATTAAGCTTACTTAAGCAAAGCTAGCTTTTTTTTTGTAGTGTCTGCAATCAAATAGATTGCATGATATGATCATGCAAATAAATATTTTCTAACAAACATTTAGACAAAACCTATCATACCTTTCTAAATTTACCTAAATTAATTAAGTAGAAAACCAATTGTTTAATATTTTGTAAAATATTTTAAAGCTGCTATAACATGATTATATAAACGTCATAAAAGTCAGTTTGTTTGAATAACTTTTAAACCGAGAAAACTATAAAGCATTCAAAAACAAAACACTTAAGTGAAGACAAAATTTTCCGAAGTTTATTGATCTCCTTTAAATATTCAGCTTCACAGTTGTATAAAAAACTTAGGGACATTCAATTCATTTCTATACATTTCAAGAACATGTGGTATGATTGATACGATTTTGTCATTCGGTGTCAGTTTGGATCCTGTTTCCAAAACAACTGTTCTGTACAAAGTAATTCAATATTCTTTTCGTTTCAAGAGAATTAAAGATGAGAATATTTTGGGAATATTTTTGTAATATTGTCTCTACGTGTATGTGGATGAGTGTGTGTATAGACGAAAGTGTAAAAAGTTGACAAAGAATCTTAGATCCAAGATAAATGTCATTACTATGGATGTATAAAGCTTGCACCCGTAGAGACAGGTTAATAGTAAACTTTCTAACACTTGTGACGAATAGATAAAAATTTTGCAATCAGCGCAGTGTTTTAGATAATATTGCATATAAAATACGATTGTCTGTTGGGCGTTGTTTGTCAGTCTATGTCTTATTTCAATAAAGTTTTCCTTATGTATTTGATTTTTAAGCAAACGAGACTGACTGCAATACATTGTTGACTAAAAGGTGTGGGTGTCAGTGAAATAGGTGCGTTCAGCACAACAGAGCACTCAGGTTAGCTAAGTAGGTGCGAAGATTGTTTGAGATGGATGGTACCGTTCCTTCTCGTATTATTAACCATCAGAAAAGACCACTACCAAAGAGAGCGATTTGTAACAGTTCTCATTTTTATACAAGTGTTATAAGGAAGGTATCTAATTTAATTCAGTTCAACTAAATGAATTCAATATAGTATAATAAAATTAAAGAAAATGCAAAATATAATAATATTTCTTTGACTTCCAACTGAAAAGAAAAATCTTTACATATATTTACGTTTTTATGTTGTTGTTTCTATTTTTTCTCATAACAAAATCTGATTATTTTATCTCCTGTGTCCTTTACTAGAAACAGAAACTGGTGTTTTCGCGTTTTAAGTGAGTAAGGCTTATCGCTTTTACGATTAACAATTGAAGAGATACAGAACGAGACAGAAAGATAGATATTCCATTATCATATATGGCTCAGCTTGACCAGGTGATTAAAGCACTCGACTTGTAATCTCAGGGTCACGGGTTTGAAGCACCGTCACACCAAACTTGCTCGTCCTTTCAGCCGTAGGAGTGTTTTAATGTGACGGTCAATCCCATTATTACTTGGTAAAAGAGTAGCCCAAGAGTTGGCGGTGGGTGGTGATGATTAGCTGCCTTCAATCTAGTCATACACTGCTAAATTAGGGACTGCTAGCGCAGATAGCCTTCGTGTAGCTTTGCTCGAAATTCAAAACAAACAAACCAAACTTGACACCTAGATCTGCATTCGGTGACAAAACGTTTTCGCTATTAATGTGTGTATATGTTATTGATTTTTGTAGGACAGCTGAGTATGTTGATAAATATGAGTGGTAAACTGTAACAAGACTATAGACGTACACGTTTAGAGAATTGAAGGTGTCAGTGGTCTATACTTCCTACACAAGAATACCGTTTGTTTATGTACCACCAGTGGTCCTAATGATCTGAAAAAAATATCTTTCTTGTAGGTGAAATTATGAAATTACATTTAGAAGCAGAACTTAAACGCTTTCTTCCCATGTAATGCTTGAAATCCCACATATGAACGGTTTTCGTATCGTGTGGAAATGTTGTCACTGATCAGGCCTATAAATTGGTTTTTACGATATAAAGTTTTTTCTAGAGAAGAAATGACCATAAATGTAGAAATTTCAAACCCAGAAGAGTGAAAAACAACACTAAATATATTTAATACGTTAAAGACACATTTAACAACACTGTAGATGTTTAAAACATTAAAGAAAACTTTGATGATAAAGCTGTTTTTTATGCCAAACAAAACCCAGAAAGTTTTAATCACGATTTGTCGTTTGCTAGTTTGTATGATATAACATAATAAAAATAGTAATAATTTGAATCATATCTTTTGTAAGAAGTATCTACAGTAGCATTCAAACAACGTATTTTTTTGGATAAAGTGAATTCAAACGTGATTTAATTTTACGAAAATTACAGGTCAAACAATTAAACTTTTGACTGTTAAAATTTTTAAATGTGAGTTAATTGTAATGATCGATCAGGTGATGACATATTCAGCTTTAAGACAGCGGCATTCACTATTTTCTTAATTTAAAGAAACATTAATTATCTTGTTCTATTATTTACATGCGTATAGTTCATCGCTGTTTAATATTACATTAGCGATATCTAAGTTATTCTACTTTGTCTCCCTCTTAATTTGCAGTGTTCTACAATAGATTTTACAGTAGAGTGTAGTACAATGTACAACATAGATTTCAGTTTATGAAAGTATTAAACTATTTCATGTTATTATCAATAAAATAAAATGAACGGAAAAAACACGTGATTACCTTATGTGAATCACTTTAAATGCGACTATGATAATTTAAATAGAATAGAAAGATATTCGCCTTTTAAATGAGCTTTATCTGGTACTATTATTTGCACTAATGTATTGTTCGAAGTGTGTTATAACTTGTTGTGTATGTGGCAATTTTCCTTCGATTTATTTTTAGTATTTCTAAGATTATCATCAATAGACATTGAAAGAATAATATATATATTTAAGTTGCTGATTGTTTAAGTCGAGTTTTAATTCGATGATAAACTTCATAAAACAAAACTATACGACGTAAAAGTATCGATAATCCAAGCACAGTGTTCTCCTGAATTTTAAATAATTATGTAAGGCTAATTATTTGTAAAATGGCTTCAGGTTTTTTGTTTGAGAAAATCTCTTGAGGCGTTTTAAAGGCACATTTAAATTGCTTAGTTTCGAGGAAATTATTACTCTCTGTTTTGATAAAAATAACTGAGCCTTAATTCGATTACTGATTTTTTTATTACTTTGTACGGTTTAACTTCTAATTGAAGTTTGAAATATTCACTACGGAGTAAAAAAAGCACAAACAACTGAAAACTACTTAAAACAATGGCCATGGTAACGTGTGCAAACGATACTTAGACGTTTAGGTTTCCAGCTTCAGAATATCACAGAGATTTTGTTTGAAAAGAAACTTTGTTCTTTAACAAAGAGATGATTATGTTTTATTTTGTAGGGTTAAGCTGTAGTGGACACTCTGCTGTAGTGACCGAGGTGAACTCAGCTCTGAGTTTTGCATTATAAGCCCATAAACTTACCTCTGACTCAGCAAATGATTAAAAAATAACGATTAATGTAAAAATATTGAAACTCAGGTGCAAAACTAGTGCCGTTTAACTATTTCAAAAATAAAATATATTATGAATCAATCAAGTCAGACTTTAGATGAATAATTTACTTTTAGGGGAAAAATACAATACTGGAAATAATAATTATTATTATCATCATAAGGTAGAAATAATAGGCTGAGACTCTATTTATACCTAAATATTCAGAGAACTTTTAAACCTAAAGCAATAGAAAATTATAACAATTCGTAAGTTAAGTTGCAAAGAGTGAAATGGTAATCTGGCATAAGTTTCTTTCGGGAAAACAATGTGTATTATCAACTACAGCTTTACCTGATCTGAATTTATTGTCGACTTCGATACTATTAAAATGAAAACTATCAGTTTTTAATTATCGTATTCAAGCGAAGAACGATAGCTACTTTTTGTCCCCCCCTTTAGTCAATGCACAGCCAAATTAATAACCTTTCGTTAGTGTCACTTGAAGAAGCCGGATCATGAAAGCAAACCCACGCGAAGTGTCCAAAAAGAACGTTTCTTTTAAATCTGTAATAAAAAAAGTAAAAATAAAGGAAGTACATTTTATTTTTGCTCTGTAATCGCAGAACAAACCAAATTGTTTACGAGTAAGAGAATGTTTTATTTTAGTAGAAGAAAACGAAAATACTAAATTAAATATGTATAACTTGTTTAGTAATTATAGCAACAGGTCCTATAGAAAGTTATAACGCAAATTACTTAGTACAATTGATAATTTCGGTTTGATTTAGAATCTTCTTTAGTTTCCATTAAATGCACATCACTAAATAAATGTTGATAATAAAATGTGCTAATGTTTATATATGTTAATAATAATTTGACACGTTTAATACATTCCATTATTTGAATTTTGTTTAGGTTAGAAAATACTGTTAAATCTTATTAGTGGCTTACGTTTCATTTAAATCTATTTCTGATTATGAAATTACAATTACTTGGATAAACCAAACCATGCATGTACATACCCTTATTTGTAGCTTTATATCGTATTCATTCAATTCTATATGGCCGAAAAGAATTATCTTTGGTTATGTCATTGTTTGAGAACACGAAAATGATATTTCGAGGTAATCAGTTTTCTCCATGGTTTTTCTAGTACATTAGACTACGTTTTCTTTAAATGTATCTATAAGCAGTTTCATATATTATTGAAGAAAAAAAAAGACGTTGACTTAATAGTTGTAATGTAAACTCAGTTTGAAGCGATCGATATATACTCGGCACTAGCTGAATATGAGAGTTTCTTTCCCGAACATGTATAAATATTCGTTTTCTTCAAACTAAAATTAGTTGAAAGCGACACACATAAGAAATTCATATAGAGTTACGTTTCTTTCCTCCCTCTATAGGGAAGATGTGCCAGCGCATATGAAATTCAAACTAATGACAGATATTTAATAACGTTCTCTCTTTTAAAACTAAGTGCGCTGTTATTTTTAATGAAGAATTTGAGTCGTTTAAATAAAATAATTAATTAAAATAATTAAAGATAGTCATTGAATTACGGTGTTACAAAAATAAAATTTTGAAAGTTTGGAAATGTGAGCAAATTAAATAAATTGCATCTTTCAAGAGTTAGCATTCCTAGAGGGCAATAATATAAACAAAATATTCATAATGCTACCTATTTGTTTCCCTAACTTTGATTAAAATGTTTAAAACAGAAAAATGCCTGGGATTTTTATTTTTAGAAATTTAATTAAATAACAAACCAATTTTCTAAAAGGTCCAATGGAGAAAAATGGAGTTGAAATTAATTTATGGTTCTCGAGACATATACCAAGAACGATTTTAACCTGTTTGATATTATATAAATTTTAAATAATATGAATATCGCAATACATGTTTATTAAAATACTATAATTAGTGTTTACAGCTAACGTTTTACTCACTCATTACTTTACTTACAACGAACGTTAATTACCTAAAGAAAAACTAAAACACAATAATGCTAATTTACAAAATAAAATTAACTATTAATAATTTATAAATCAGAATATTTTACACAACGAGAAAGCTACCTTGTAAATAAGTGAATAGTTATAGTAATAAAAGTTTCATGACAAAGAAATTCATTACCCATTCACGCATCAACCATGAGGACGCACCAAAATTAAACGCCAAATAGAAGTTTCGTATGAGACTTACATTTTTAAAGATATATATTAACAAGAATACATCATATGGGTAAAACCTAGTTGTTGTTTTATTCTAGTAACCAGACATAACGTAGTCAGAACTTTTTCTGTTATAAGTTGCTGCATTAAATTGAGTATCAGAACTAATGTATTGCACATGAGAACAGGTTTATGTACAATCGCAGACACCAAAAATCAAAATCCAGTATATAAAAGTGCAATAATAAAAGTGTAAAAGACATGTTCACCAGAGTACACTGGCCAGGCGTAGTTTTAGGAATGTTTTTCAGGTTTATTATGTGTTTATTTAAGGGAATTATCTTCTCAACCGAATCCAAGATTTCTATTATTAAGTAAAAAACAAAAGATGACTATTTCATGGATTTTGTTCGCTCACATCTACAGGTTTATAATTTATTATACAAATTTATGAAAAGACTAAAGACTGACAAATGTACCGAAAACAAAGAGTTTTCAAGTTAAGATAGAATGCGTAATAAGGCAACTAACTACACTGCACAACAATTTTTGTGAACAGTTTTGCTTCCTGAAAAGTTTTTGCTGATTGAAACAGTTACCTGGTGGGTATGCACAAATATAGTTTTGGTTTTGTTTCATCACGTAGGAACTCTGAGAAATAGACAGCTAACTGTTTACTGGCAATAATGTAATTAATTGCGTTTTTGTTTCTAATACGCTATTCAGTTCAAATAATTAAAAATGTTTTGCTCGTGATTTTCGTTCGTATTCAATGTCCGGTGCATCACGTTGCAATGTCTAACAGTAGTCAGCAAGCATTTACGGATTCCAGTTGCCCTGATATCGTTTTTCTATTTTATCAATGTCCTGGTGAAACTGAAGATTTCGATGAAACGGTACGTGATGGGCACAATTGAATATGATTTTCGTGATCAGCAGCCAAAAATCTATAAGGAACACCAAACAGTGTTCAAGAAGCAAAAACTTTATTGTGCAGTGCTATTTTAGCAAACTAACAGCTTATCCAGGTTCGTCTTTTTTCTTACGTATGTGGACGCTATCAGACCACACCCAAATTGTGTTGTCTGAAATCACATTGCATCGTTAATACATCTTTATAACTTCGAGCGTCGATAAAATTATACATATACGTATGACTGAGTTTGTAACTAACAATATATCACATAATTAAAGTTAAATGTGTTATGAATAAGACATCGTATCATCTTCTTTACATGTTTTAAACAACTTTATCCGTGTTATCTTTTCTGAATCTTTCTGTTGGACTTACTGTAAAATTTTACATTGTATGGAAATTAATATTTCGTTCTATTTCAGCAAAAACTTACTGATGTTATCAGAAAAAAAAAATGATTACTTTTCGAGAAAAGTTTCAGAAGAATTGAATGAGATATATTTGTGGAATTGCGAGAGATATAATTAAAGATGTTTAAAAAACAACATATTTCCAGTTTAGAGAAGAAGTAAAGACAGTATCGTATAGTTACTTATCACTATCTACTTTGATTACTGTCACTTAGCTTTATTAGCTGGAATACTCAATTATAACCTTCTTAAAAATGTTCCTAAAATAACGTTTGAAACTTTAAAGCAGACAAGCACATTCGAATAGTAGAAAAGCACTGACAATTAATTTAAAGGTTAAAAAATTAGATATAATAAGATATTTCCGTCATGTTCACCGTAGGATCAGACGCTGAATTTTAATGTTATATACCTTAAGCTTATCACTGAGCTACTGTGAGAGGTGGAGGATCGCTTTAATATTAAACATTCTTCGGGGGATTCACTTTGATATTAAGATTCTTGAGGTCTCTCAGCAAAGCAGTAGGAGACATTTTTAACATAATTTACTTCACTTATACATAGCATTGTGCACATTCAATATGTTATTTATTATCTAGTATATAAACATAATAATAATGTCATTTATAAATTGCTAATGAAGAAGTTTTAAAACGCTAGAAATACGGTTTCGATACCCGTGTTTGGCAGTACACAGATAACTGATTGTACAGCTGTGTGCTTAACGTTAAACAAACTTAATATTGTTGGTATTAATGCTTTCCGGTTTTGCGTGTTTAGAACTGGAACCACAGTAGGAAATAACCAAATACTGATATCAACATTGTATTTTTTTTATTAATAAAATAGTATATTTTGGCTAAAGAAGAGTTTCAGGTGTGATCTATTCACGAATTTATCGCGAATTACAGAGTTAAACCGGTTTCAAAATATTTCTACCCTTCAACTCTACACTGAACAACGAAAAACTAAAGACTAGGATACTTTAAACTACAAAATATGAGATGGGACGAACTACCTTCATTTGGAAAAACTCAAATGCTAATTTACAGTTTATTGTGATTGTAAGCATATATGTATCGTTAATGTTTGTCTTGGAAAAAGTAGAGTCAATGTTAAAAGAAACTGAGCTTCGAACCTAAAAGCAACGCTTACAATGATTTGTAAAAGACGGTTTTGTTTGTTTGTTTCGAATTTCACGCAAAGCTACTCGAAGGCTATCTGCACTAGCCGTCCCTAATTTAGCAGCATAAGGCAGCTAGTCATCACTACTCACCGCCAACTGTTGGGCTACTCTTTTACTAACGAATAGTGAGATTGACCGTCACATTATAACGTCCACACGACGGAAAGGGTGAGCATGTTTGGTGTGACGGGGATTCGAACCCACGATTCTCATATTACGAGTCGAGCGCTTTAACTATGTGGCCATGTTGTGCTGCGTGAAAGAAATAAAGCACAAAAGAGAGGTATTGTTTTATATTAAATTTTACTTACACCAATAACACAGGGCAGCTAATTTAAACATCATAAAAGTTGTTTTGGTTTTAATAATAGATTTTAAATAATTCAGCTATGCAGGTTTAAAAAATAATAATATTTTTTTGACAAATCGGGAAAAAAAACTCTTACTTAGATTAAATTATTATTTTGTTTATTACAGTGGACATTTTGTACTATTATGTTTGTTAAGTTTAGGTTTTAGAACGACCGATAGTACTCTCACGTCGTAGTTGGTCTAGAGAAATGTACATAAATTTTTTGGATCCAGCGTACAGGAATTGCTGTAGAATATGTAAAAATATTAAAACAATAAAACCGTTGCAAACTTGTGTTAATAAAGACTTTGAAACCATAATACGAACTCAGGAGACTAGTAAATACTATACCACGTCACACTAAGAATAAGTTCAATCGTTCACAAAATAAAGTAATTTTTAATATTTTCACTGTTACACTGATATGGGATTCAAAATGACTCACAACTTGAGGTTTACAAGCTCGAATCAACCTCCAATCAAATATGTTCGCCCTTTTAGCGCTATAACGTGACAATCAATCCCACTATTTGTTGGTAAAAGAATAGCCCAATTGTAAATGGTCATGACTAGCTTTCTTCTAGTCTTTCACTGCTAAATTAGGGATAGCTAACGCAGATAACATTCGTTTAATTTTGCGCAAAATTATAAACAAACGAATAATACAACGATATATTGATAATTATAGAAATAAATCCACTTCATTAAGAAGTAGATTTATTCCTATAAGTAACAAAGTTTGCTATTACCTTGAAAAGAAGGTTATATTATCACTAATGCCAAAAAAAAATTGAAACTTAAAACCTGGTAACTTATGTGACAGTAAGCACTACAGCTGACACCTAGTGATTCAAGTGATTGAATTCTAAAACTTGATATCTAAGGAGGCAGAAAGCGCTTAATCTAACATCTTTCGACAAAAGGAACTGAATTTTGAAACCAGATATTGGTACAGGAAGTAAGAAAGCAGAACCTGATGGTTGGAAGATCTGAATTCTAATGCCTGGCTACATGCATGACATGAAAACTTAACACTCCCCTTCCCGAACGAATAGCTTTGGTCGTCACTTAATACAGACGGCCGGGCATGGCCAGATGGGTTAAGGCGTGCGACTCGTAATCTGAGGGTCGCGAGTTTGCATCCCCGTCGCACCAAACATGCTCGCCCTTTCAGCCGTAGGGGCGTTATAATTTGATGGTCAATCCCACTATTCGTTGGTAAACGAGTAGCCCAAGCGTTGGCGGTGGGTAGTGATGACTAGCTGCCTTCCCTCTTGTCTTACAGTGCCAAATTAGGAACGTCTAGCGAAGATAACCCTTGAATAGCTTTGCGCGAAATTAAAAAAAACAACAACACTTAATACAGCATTTATAGTCCATCCTCTTTTTAAAAAAACCTGTTCGTTATTATTTCTCAAATATATACACTAATTGTCGTTACTATTCTCAATTAAATAAAAAGTATATTTTTTATCAAAACTTTAATAACTAATGACAATGAGCAACTTCTGAAAAGATGAGATTAGTGTTAAAATAGAATCCATTTATTTGACATTGCAAGTCCATTAACTTACCGCAAACCCGATAGGGGACCATTTTGTGTAGCATTGAAAATTGTAACTTAGTTACATTATGTAAACATAGCTCATGTTTATTAGCAACAACAGAATAATTTAGAAAAAAAATCATATTTCTCTCTAACAGAAAGACAATATATGTAAGAGACAACATGAGTTCATGTAGACTTTTGAAGTATTGTTGGCATTCCTAAAAATAATCAAATTACGTAGGGTTTCGAAAACTCGTCTATACATTCAGTTTTGTATTGTGTGCTAAACGATTATAATATTAAATATACCTTTTTTGCATATTTTTATATTGTGGCACACTGGTAGCATTTTTTAAAAATCAAATACATTTTGGTTCTTTTACTCACATGTCTTTTGTTTTAGAAGCAGAGATGAAAGAAAAAAAATTCTGTTTACATCAAAATACGTGCAGAAGGTTAAAAGTTAGCGTAAGAGATGTCAAAAAAACGAGAGTGAATTTACAAGTATCCGGAAAGTTACAGGTGCGGATTTGCTACTGTTCAAAACTTCAGTGAGGAATAGATTGTTTAAGATGTTACAAATATTTCACGCTAGATTATGAGCATAAAAATATTTGAAACGCTTACAAATCAAATGCTAAAAAAATATGTCAGAAGAAGATGGAAAATCCAGATAAAGAAATATTAATGTCTAAAAACCGATAGATCTTGTAAACACAATACAATACAATCTTTCAACTCTGTAGGAGGTAAAAAGCAAACGGGGTTTGAAGATAAAACATCGCAGAGAAATGTGATCATATACAGAACTTATAAAACCGTAAAAGACAAAACACAAGTGAAGTGAAACAATCGACTTGCATCATGTCTAAAGAGGTGGAACAACGGAAGCTTTTTTAACCATATATAATAATAATTGTGGAATACGTCAGACACTGTTTCGAGTATATCACTCAAGTAAATCTCAATGACAAGTCTATTGTCTTTTTACGACATTTTAATAAAAATAGTTAGTGGTGTTACGGTTTATCTATAAATTCATATTGTGTGCAAAAGAGATCAACTTCTCACTCATTATTCGCTGGTAAAAGAGCAGCCCAAGAGTTGGCGGTGAGTGGTGATGACTATCTACCTTCCCTCTTGTCTTTTACTACTAAATTAGCAACTAAACTCAAATCAAACTCTTTTATGCGACTCCTAGAGGCGGTTTGTAGCTGAATATAATGTAAATGATCCCAAGGTTTAAAATAACATGCCTCAGGTTATTGTAAAGATAAAGATAAATGCCATAACATTTTGCCAGTAGTTATTAAAAGCATGCGAATGTTTGTACTATACATACAAGTAAATACAGAGTTACTGCTATAACTGTTCGTAGGCGATGAAATTAGCAACAAATAAAAGCGATTGGAATTTGTACGTAAACCGAAACCGAAGTGTCTTGTGTGAAATTCATAAGTTTAGCTGTCACTCATAACAGACTTCAACGATATAAACGTCTGGGGTTATCACTTAAACAGGTAAATACAGTAAATTTATCTACAAACAAGACATATATTTCATTTAACATTTTTAAAATCAAATTAAACATTCAAAATCAATCTGTTACTAATTACTTTTATTAATATAGTCAACCCCCTAGTGGCAGAGCGGAATGTCTGAGAAATTTAACTCCAGAGACTGTTTTTCGATATCCAATACGAGCAAAGCACCGCTGGCCCATTGTGAAACTTTGTGCTTAATTTCGAGCAAACAAAGCAATGACAAAGCCGATTGTAACTTTGGGTTTATTTGTGAATTCTAATTAATGAAATTAATTTAATAAAAAAACAGAGTTATTATTAACTTAAAATAATGGAATATAATTTTATGTATTCCAATTTACTTTTGCAATTTCAAAACCACATAAAACATCTTTTAAGTTTAGATTTATTAAGAATTCAGTGAATATTATTGCACATCGGTTTCTATTATGCTTAATAACATTATAGACGTTTTATTTATTCAAATATTTTTTTATCAGAAGTTGATTTGGACCATTATTTCTGGGTTATTAAAAGCAATATACCAGTCATAGAATGTTTAACTCATTAAAATTGCATTAAATCAGCCAGTTCTGTTCTTACGATTTTACAATCCTGTAGATTAAAGTTGATTTTAAAAACCTGATTGAAGTCTTTAACAAGCCCGGCATGGCCAGGTGGATTAAGGTACTCGACTCCTAATCTGAGGGGCGCGGGTTCGAAGCTCCGTCGCACAAAACATAGTCGCTCTTTCAGCCGAGAGGGCGTTATAATGTAACGCTCAATTCCACTATTCGTTGGTAAAAGAGTACTCCAAGAGTTAGCGATGGGTGGTGATAACTAGCTGACTTCGCTCTAATTTTACATTGCTGAATTAGGAACGGCTAGCGCAGATAGCCCTCGTGTAGCTTTGCGCAAAATTAAAAATGTCTTCAATAATATAATTAATCAGTTTTTATACGTAAACACAACTATTTTTTAAATATAAGTTGACTAAAACCAAAACAAAAATATCCTTAACTTTTGTGCATATAAATAATAATTATATCATTTCTAGTGAGCTAGGATTTGAACAAGAAATTTATATCCCTACGGGAGCCAGTTTTTCCTCAAATACAGCTGATGTGTATCTGCACTTTTAGGGAAACTTTTTTCTGAAACAAGAAATAAACCCTAGCTTATATGTTTTTACTTTCTGTTATACCGATGATTTAATATATATTAATGATGCAAGTTTTATCCATCTCTATTCTATTCAACAAAACTTGCATTTCAAATATTTAATAAATACAATTAAAGTGGGTATAATTGAGCTAGATAACTAACCTGCATAAAAACCAATGTAAGTCACGTTACGTTATGCTTCATTTCTCGAAATTGGAGGAGTCACAAAAGCCAAAACGCATTTATCCAGATAGAATAGTTTGATTACTATGTGTTCATTACGATTTAAGTAACAAGGGTGCAAGGGGGGGGGGTTCAGAGAAACCTTTAAAGTGCTGTAACAGTTGGTATAATAAGCTTAAAGACGTAGTGTAGGGTCATACAGCCTAGAGCCAATTGCATATAATTTATGATAAAAATAGAGATATCAACTCAGTTTTAAACTTAAAACGTTTCTGAATTGAGCTGTTTCTGTTATATCAATAATGTTTTTGACAAAAACAAATCTCTTTACTTGACAGAAACTCTAAATTAAGGAATCGACAAATATTTTTTATAATAATGAAGGTTTTAAGTCTTTTTCAATCACAAATAAACTAACCTAAAATAATTCAAGTATTTTAATAATTTTAAAACTCGAGCCTAAGTCATTATTACACATTATATTTCGGACCACGTGTTTAATGATTATATATGAGTGTGTGTGTGTGTTACAGGTTTCTGTTCAAGTTTCACAAAATGTAAAATTGAAAAGAGAAACCATTACGTAGAGGCCTAACGTTTTCCCCGATTGATTATACTCACTGCTGTTTACTGCAGTTTCGCCTGTTGGGCATTCATTGGCACAACTTGGACTGGCAATTCAAAGAAATTGAGAAATTGAAATATAAATCTGTAACGCATATATGTTATCATTAAACACATAGTCCGATATATATAATGCAAAATAATGATTTAGGCACAAACTCTAACATTATTCAACCACCTCAATTATTTTAGGTTTGTTTATTGGTGCTTGAAAGATAACTAAAATCCCCATTAATTTTGAATACGGATCACCGTCATAAGAAGCCTAACTGTATTTCTTTGATTTATACTTGATCGTAAGATCTCCTTTCTTCCTTCTTTGATTTGACAAACCAAGCTATACCAATAAGTCTTCAATTGGCAAAACTGCAATCCACAGCAATGGGTACATTGAATTACGGTAAACAATGGGGCTCCATGCAACGATTCTCTTTTCAATTCTACCTTTGCTGAAATTGTAAAAGAAATATTACGCCTATGTGTGAAATTTGTCATAAGGTTGTCCAGAAATAAATGCTGGAATTCTTACGATGGCATTTAGAAGCTGAATATCGAGTAACGTATCGTTGGTTGATTGGTTAAATCCAACTTTTGTCTTTTACAAGGTGTCTTAATTGTCTGCTGTTTCAACTCTACTCAGCGTAAGTTTCGCAATTCCCAAGGCAGCATCGAAAACAAGGACTTTCGCCTGATTTTCTTCTACGGCTTGGCTCGGCATAGCCAAGTGGTTAAGGAACTCTACTTGTAGTCCGAGGGTCGCGGGTTTTTATCTCCGTCACACCAAACGTACTCGTACTTTCAGCCGTGGATGCGTTATAATGTTATGGTCAGTCCCATTATTCGTTGGTACAAAAGTAGCCCAAGAGCTGGCGGCGGGTGGTGAGGACTAGCTGCCTTTCCTCTAGTCTTACATTGGTAAATTAGGGACGGCTAGCGCAGAAAACGCTCGTGTAGCTTTGCGCGAAATTCAAAAGAATGAAACCAAACTTTTACGACTTCTAATTTTGACGTAAAGCTACCGAAACTACACAGAATATCAACCAGACATTCGACCATGGATGTGTTACTGAATCTACAATTTAGAATTTATTCCAAAGGTTTCGACATGGAGATGAAAGTCTTGAAGACCAAAAAGATCGTGGAAGGAAGCCATCCTTATATTAAAACACATTAAGGGAATCAATTAAGACAGACCCTAGCACAATGTACGTGAGCTTGAATGAAAGCTAGGCACAAACAAATCAAGCATTGCCAACCACCTGCGTACGGTTGGAAGGACGAGAAAGTTGGATAAGCGAGTTTCTCATGAGCTGACTGAAGATCAACAAATTTGGTGTCACGATACCTGTCGAATTGGGAATCGAGGTTCTGCCTCATCCATCTTTTTCCCCACACTTTTCCTTTAACAGATTTTCATTTTTTCAAAAACACTTTGACAACGTTATGAGCAATAACTACTTTCAAAACCAGGCAGCTGCAGAAGAAGCTTTTAGCGACTTCATTGAACATATAAACTCTAATTTATACAGCGGGGGCATAAACAGTATCGTTACACGTTGGCAAAAGCGTGTTAAAGCAAATGCTGCTTGCTTTGATTAAAGCTTGTTTCACAACACTGTTTAAAATTTTTCCAAACTTCGTAGTTTAAAAATAACATGTATATCTGGACAACCTCATACAATTTACAGTTTTACAGTAATAAGATTACTCATTAGAATAGGTGGGACGTTTCAATAATTGGCACCATTTTTATCAAGTACACAAGTTTTTACAGTAAAGAAAGTTTTAGTATTTAAACTAATATCCAAAATCCCACTGTAAACTTTGTAAGTGGTAATAAAATACAATTTTAGTAAGTGTACTCAAAACTAAAAAATATACATGTGTTCAAGAAATATTTTTCCAATAGTGTTGTTTATGCGTTTTATTTTATTGTTTCAGTACAGTGACTAATAAAAATATTAGGTTATACTTTAGTTGCTAAGCTACAGGACATGAAAGTCAGTGTTAGAACGTAGTTACCAACGCGCACTAGCTTTTTATATATTAGAAATGATTCATCTAACTCATTTTTATCAATAATTATTATATGAATTCATATCATTGATGATCTTAGTTTTGATTAGCTCACAAAAGAATTTATTGACTGATTCAACTACAGTTTTCTGCCTCTTTGGTGGTCAAGCTTGATTCCACAAACTTTAATTCACTTAGTTATGAAATGTGAAGTTAGGATATACTATGAAGTGGGGATGGTAGTTCTTTCCAATCATTTTTACCAGATATAGGCTACCATATCTGTATGCTACTTTGATAGAAAACAGAATGTATTTGGCCATTTGTGTTAAAACATGTGACTTCATATTCTCCATCCTGATCTTACCATCCTCAATCTTATATAACCAAAAGCAATATCCATTTTCAATTTTAAATATACTTAACTATTTGCAGTAATACTACTTCATTTGCGGATAATGTTGAACTATTTTGTTTGTTTGTTCAAAATTAAGTACACAAAAAGTTATCTGTGCTTATTAATCGGGAAGCCTTAAATATTTGGTCAGAAGTGCTTATAACTTTTAAACATTATAAACCATTTAACTTCAGTGAATTTTCTTTGGACGCTAGTATTTACATAGGACATTAGATATCTTCGTCGGAGAAAAGTGAACTTGTAAATGGCGTGAGGTTAATCATTAAGCAAAGTGCAACTATATTAACTCAGAATTAATTCGCTCGTAGTAAACCATCGATACAATAATCAGCTATGGACCAGATAGAAGACTCAGTATTGTTTAAAAATTTGTAAAATCTTTGTATATAAATCACTATTTTTAATAGTAGTCATTATAGGTTGTATTTTTTCATTAAACTATATGTTTGTGTTAAGAAAAATATATGCGTAGTAATCTTGTTGGCAAATATAAATTTAATACATACTGACATATTCAATCAGCTTTAAATTAAAATTAAAATTTATGGCTATTTAAAATCGTAATACGCAACATAATGAATGGGAATCTCGTCTCTAATAAATCAGAATACGTAATATAATAACTCGAACATTCGTCCGGGATAAATTATAATAGGTAACATGGAAAATGAATAGTTCTTTTACACTGCTTTGTGATAATTATTGTAACTTCTTAAAACACGAATATTTTATGAATGGAATGGTTACTTTTACTTTTAATTTGCGATCTCTAAGAGGAGGGTAGAATCTGAAGCATGTTTGGATTATAAATACAAGGTTTAAATCTAATGATGCTATCGGAAGCGTGACTTGGTTAGAATATCGCGCCGAAAGATCCAACTTCAGGTTGCTGGGTTTGTCTTGAAGTTCCCAGATTATACTTGAATTAAATTTTCAGGGAGAGAGAGTGGATGTGTAATTATTTCTGAGCTATATAGATAAGGTTTTTACTTCTTGTTAATTATTAATAATTGTTTAAAGAGTATAGGTTACGTATCTAATATAAATTGAGGGTATTTTGTAACAGCCAATAAATTTATACTACGATATTAGTTTTAATTTATTTGGGGGAGGAGTTACTATCATACCCATAAGTGACAGTAAAAGAGTGTGTTGTAGTATTGTTGGTTAAAGAATCTAATCCTTACGTGGCTAGTAGTCTGACGCAGCTATTTCATTACTTATTTGAGTTTTTTCGGATTATACGCAAAGTATCTTTCACGCTTTTTGCTGCTATTACTACAGAAAAAAAAATCATTTGACCTTCTTGTGCTTCTTTGACAAATGTTATAACTTAATTTTTACATGCATTTAGTTATCCATGAAATTTTGATAAGTTTTATATAGTTCAAACTGGTTATGAGTTGAGGCTTTGAAATTCGAAACTATTTTAGACTTCTTTGTATAGGGTGATCGTCTAATTGTGTCTTAATTTACGAGTTTATAGTGTACCAACCTTTAAAACAAAGAGTTAGGATCGAATTCCAGCACCTTCCTCCTCGAGTATCCTTTGGAGACAGCAACAGATCAGGAAACGAAGCTCAGGATATGAAATACAATATGGCAACTTGTAAAACAGGTAAAATAAAATTTAAAAGTTCTCAATTTGGATTTTACCTGTTTAAAACATTAAATGACACATTGAAAAACAAACAAACAATTGAACTAACAATGAGAACAGTGTAACGCATTTTGTTATTAATTTGACTAACAATATTTGTACAGCTGAAATTCGTTGATCATAGTTATCTAATATTATTGAAACAGAATATGTTTGTTTGGAATGTCGAAAGAAAAAGAGCATAATTAGTCTTGAAGAAGTAATTTCATACTAAATATTTGTGATATTAGTAATTTATAAATTGAAATACACACTTATTTCATATCCAAGGTTGTAAAGTTGTTTTTATTCTAATATATTGTACTGAAGAATATACTGCGGTTTCGTTTGCACTATTCACAAGTTTTAAAAAAGTACCCGCATTCTGCACGAAGCAGATTCGAAAACGCTGCGATTGTGCCAACATGTAGCGACGGAAAGTAAATATTGATAGAGTGTAAATAAGACTAGTTAAAATAAAATTGAGAGACATCACTGGAATATTAAATAGTAATGCGCTATTTTCTTTTTTTTTCTTCGCTAACTTTACCTAAAGCCTCCTGTTCTAGTCTCTTTCATGACGCTAATTTTACTTCAATGATCTGTTGGTAAACGGATAATAAAACCTGTAATTAAAATATAGGCATCTAAACCAATGTTGGTAAAGCGGATCGAGTACTACTTTTGTGTAATTTTGTAAATTTACAAACGCAGGCCTAATTAAAAAAAAAGAAAGAAATACACAGTAACAAAACTTCACATTTTTAACACTTGCTTAAGATTGCGAAGTTTACGATTGTTTTTGTTTCTGTTACAATTGAAGAATATGTGGACCATTTTTTTTAATTACCAGGGAAGAAAATACTGGCCAGTCTATGCGGATAGAGAACGAGTCTGTAATTGAGGAGAGTAGTATGTTTATGTAGTTGAAAGCTTGTGTTAAGATTATTTACAAACGTTAAAATTTTATTGTTATTTTTATGTTTGTACGTGTATCACTAACATTAGTTCCATGTATCATCAGTGGTACGAGTACTACGGTTTGAAAATCTCTGATCTACAAAATAGGGGCTGTTATGTATTATACTTAATCACGAATGAGTTTCCGATTTTAAATAGCCTGAAACTGAATTTACTTGCAATTCAAATTTAAGAATTAATTAAAAGTCAGTATGCACGAGATTTATTGTATTTGCTAACAAGATTGATGTACAAAGTTTTCGTTCTTAACACGTTTTGTTTAATATATAAACAACAATGCAAGCTATAATAACGGTTATCACAGATAATAACTTGTATACAAAAGTCTTACAAACAATACATAGTCTTCTATCTTATCTAGAACCGAATCTATCATTGACGACTCACAGTGAGCGATTTAATTCTCTGTTGATACAAGGTAAACTTCTCTTGACGGCGAGCAACCCAGCTGCTTCACTAAACACACGCGTTTTTCACAGACGACAAAGTCTGATGTCCTCGAAGAAACGCTAATTTCGAAATTCAATTCACTAAAGCTAAATGGTTTCTAATGTTTGAAATCTAAAATAATTCCTGGTTTAATATTTGTAATTTTCCAATTAATAAGCGTTTATCACAGTTATAACTTCCGAAATTTATAGTATATTGTTTGTAACAACCCAACAATATTATACTGTCTCCTGGCGCGTCGATTTATAAAAATTTTTAGGTGAGGTTCGCGAAAGTTCAGACGGCCCAACAATACTGGTATAAATAATTTTATTAACACTATCTATTCAGCATAATTAAAAACTGAAAATACTTCAATATCTAATACAGAAGAGCATTATTTAGATTTAGTAATTAAAATAATTGATAACGATATATCAGTGTAAATAATTTTGATAAAATAAAATACTTTGTCTTTCCAATTTATGGTTTACCCTCTTTCAATAGTAATGTACCATACCCTTCTGTTATAAGTATTACAACTTCACAGTTATTCAGATATTGTAAAATTTGTAATAGTTACAATATTTTATCAGTCATGTTGAGATACTGATACAAAAATTAAAAGTTAATGGATTTAATAAAGAAACTTTAAATAAATATATTAAAACTATTCTGTAACAATTATAAGAAAGTACTAAATAAATATAAAGAAATTTTACTAAACATTTCTAACAACTATCTTCACTTATATGTGTGTTTTTCTTATATTAAAGTCACATCAGGCTATCTGCTGAGCCCACCTAGGGAAATTGAACCACCGATTTTAGCGTTCTAAATAAATATATTTACCGCTCTACCAGTGGGAAACTTTTAAGTCATGAATAAGGTCATTTAACATCTTGATACTGCTACTCTATGTGAATATACACCTTGCAGCATGTAAAGGCTTGTTTAAAGCATGATAGTTACAGGAGACTTGACTATTTGGTGGTTAGGTGCTATACCAGAAGTTGGCACGATTTTTTTTCCCTCTGGGTTAGTGATATTAATAAGTGATTGTTGGAGTATTTTTTGTTTCAATTAACAGATTATTGTTTTTTTTGTTTTTTTTTGCTTCGTTCCTTTTCTGTGTCGTGTGCACTGTAAAGTATAAAATATCGAACTTTCAGTTTTCCGTTATATTTTATTAAACCATTTAACTTAAGGGGTGGTCGGCATGGCTACAGTCATCCGACCATATTTCGCCCCACCACGGTCGATCCGGTTCGTTGTCCCCGCAGGCTCAAACCTAGCAGCGAAATTTGACGTTATCGGTGATCATCTGGGTGGGAACGTCCTCAACTGTCTGCGACATTTTGGCAAGGGGCGATATGTAGCGACACTGTCATCGTCCACACTCGCCCCAAAACTTCTGATTAAAGGTGACTTTACATTTAAAATTGAGCCGGCTGCCCAGAATATTAAATGATTGACCATTCGATTTTTGTCTTACAAACTCCCTTTTGGTCCAGCATGGCCAGGTGGTTAAGGCATTCGACTCGTAATTCGGGGTCGTGGATTCAAATCCCCGTCACATGCTCGCCCTTAGAAGCAGACCAGTAGACCAGTGGATACTTACGGGCATTGATAGGCTTAAAAAGGACATAGACTTGGAAAATGCTAAATTATTTCAAGCAGCGAGCATTTCCAGTCTGATAGAGTCAACAGATCCCAGAAGTGCTACTAGGGTTCAACTGTGTAAGGACCGGGAAATGTCTAAAAACAAGCATACATCCAGTCTGATGAGGGAAGACAGTCGGGTGTCTTAAGACACTCTTAACATCCTCAACATGTGCTCTATTATAGCTCCGCCCGTGAACGAGGAAATTTGGCGAGACATTACACAGTTCCTGTCAACCCTCGTACCTTCACACGTTGACAATCCATTACTCTATGTAAATGTTAGGCGGCTATTCGGTTCATGCCACTTGGTATGTGTCCTGGACCAAATGACTTACCAGTGGAATTTTACCACCACGTGTAGCATGTTATCAGAAACGTCTTCATTAGACTTTTTAACGACTGTATGGCTCGTGAGTACATGCCTCCAGATACGCTGGATGGGTTACTCACTCTAATCTTCAAGGATCCCACACGGTCTGAAGATCTTAACTTGTGGTGGCCAATATCCCTCCTAAATGTGGATGCAGAGACTGTAACTAAAGTCCAATGTGTCCAATGTTTGAGTGTTGCTATGTCCTCCTCTCTTGTCCATGACACTCGGATATTTGGTGTGCAGAGTAGAAGTATCAAACAAAATGTGTTGCTTCTATGGGACCTGTTTCATTACATCACAGACAGGAACATCCTTGCAGGTTTTGTGTCACTCAATCAGAGTAAGGCCTTTGATCAGGTCCACCCAAATGTTTGTGGTACGTTCTTGAGAGATATGGTTTTCCTCCAGTTTTCTGCAATATAAACAAACCTTCTGCACGTCTTTCCTGAGCAGGATCTTAGTAAATGAATACTTGACGGCTCCCTTTAACATCTGTCAGGGTGTTCGTCAAGGATTTTCATTATCGCCTTCTCTCTATATGTTGGTGATAGTGCCTGCTTTCTTATCTGTACCACTCGGTTTCGGTGCATGGCCTTTAGTTGCTAGGAGGGGTATCACTTAAACATGTTAGCCATGCGCATGACGTGAACCTCTTTTTAGCAAACCTAACATCCTCGGACTAAGCCCTTGATATGGTATCTTGGGGCAATTCTTCCTTTAAATAATTAAAGTGCACGAGCTGTCGAGCAGCATGTCTACACCTTCCTGCGGAGTGGTAAGACTAAGGCAGTATCTCGTTGTTTTTAACTGAGCCATCCCACAAGGGAGGACTGGGCATCTCATGTGTCCGAACCAAGTGTCTTTGAGCTTCCTGTCCCCAACTTGCTCGTTTCTTGATTGCCACAGAACTCTGGCATTTCGGTGTTTCGCCGAGCCTGAGTAAACCAACGTGTTTTGATCCTTCCGATTTGTATACTGACACTGTTGCGGCGATTTGACAATGTCACACCAAGTCACGTGACTTTACGACGGACTCCGATTCTCTCTACAGTCAGCTTGCCCCATAATGTAGTCGCAGGATAGAGCAACATCACCCTGCTCTTCCATGGGACATTATTTGGGGCCGGATAGTCATGCACCATGTTGATAGTTACCTTCAAGCTTTTAACTGGTGCGTAGTTCATAACATCTTACTGGTGAGAGAACATTTGTTCCTATTAAACATCAGAACTATCGAGCCATGTCCATTGTGTCATGCTTGGGTAGATTTTGCCCTACACACGTTGGTCCTCAGCCCAAAGTTGAATGGAAGAAGGTGGCTCTCCTTTTTCATGCCCCTTAAATTTTGGCCAAGACCATATCATATCATATCACATGCCGATTCCTGTTTCCGGCCACTAGACGTAATGCATATATACATACACTTGGTAGTGAAAGCGCTCAGTTAATTTTTAAAATTGTGATTGTATTTTCATTTTTGTAGCTATATTTATATTTTTGTTACTGTAATTCCAATTTTGTAAATAACATTTCTGTATATATTTGTATCTATTTTTGGTTTTAAATCTTGAATTTCTATATTCTCGTATGTGTATGTTTATAATAAATATTATTACGTGTGTGTGTGTTTATAAATGTTCATTTTAATTTTGTATTTACAATGATATATACATTCTTATATTGTTTGTATACCTCTCAGATTTTTGTATTTTTTTTCCATATTCTAATGTTAATTCCATTGTTTGTATACTTTTTGTACCTTTATTTTGTATTTGACATCTTGTTAAATCACTGCTATATATACTTATTGTTCTCTTTATTTTTTATTCTGATATTGTGCCTAATAAATCCGAAATTATACTAATTAATTTATACAATTTCGTACAAGTATAATTCATTTACTGGACTACCAATTAGCACCTTTATATCATAATGGGGCTGGAACGCTAACTTCAAATGTTAGTAACTTATTTTTCTTATTCTTATTTTTGTTTCTTCTTTATTTTAGAGAGCAGTCACCTTCCTACAACTCTCTGCAGGCAGTGAAAGGTGATGTATATGCAGGACGTTGTGGGCTTGAGCACCCACATCTCGCTCTCGTAATTTCTATATTTATTATTTCTTTATGTGAGACTAGCGAATGGAGATAAAAAACTAATAGACGGTGTATCCCCTCCGCAATGTGAATCCTACTTATTCAGTCACCTACAACACCTAGGGTACATTTTATATCCTATATTAAAGTTTGTACCCTGGGATCCTTTCAATTAGTAAAACGTTTTTTCTTTAATTAATTTTTTCGGTTTAATTATGGTTATGACAAACTATTATATAACAGTGTTGATTCTTTAAAGAATAGGAGAGTCCTTCGCAATGCACAATATATATAGTTATATATATATATAACTGAAACAAACACGAGTATTAAAATCAATGCATTTTAGTGAATCCGTTACATGGCATACGTTTAATATGTACAGATATAATTCATGTGACTACAGAAATAGAAAACTGTTATGGAAGAAAGAAAGAAACAAGTTAATAAAAAAAAAAAGTTGCACACTGCACTGCTCTTAATTGTCTTCATAATACCAATATGGAAAATTAAAGCACCTTTCCAATTTATTCATGACTTTTTTACGCTCCAATTATTTTAAAACATCAACTCGACTGATGAAGTGCATCCTAGTGAGAGTAATAATATATTTGAAATTTTACTCATGTTATTACTAAATTTCGGTCATTGTTTGAATCTGCAATAATAATAATAAATTTTACTTCTTACCAGATGTATATGTAAATTTGGTTTGGTTTGTTTTGAATTTCGCGCAAAGCTACACGAGGGCTATCTGCGCTAGCCGTCCCTAATTCAGCAGTGCAAGATTAAAGGGGAAGCGGTTAGCCATCACCACCCATCGCCAACTCTTGTGCTATTCTTATAGTGGGATTAACCGTCACTTATAACAACCCCACGACTGAAAGGGCGAGCATGTTTAGTGTGACGGGGATTCGAACCCGCGACTCTCGGATTACGAGTCGAGTGCCTTAACTATCTGGCCATGCCGGGCCTTAAGTAGATTGAAAAGTATATTTCATTACTGTGCTAGCAGAGATTCAAAACATTTGAGCCAAATCACTAACTTTACTGCGATAGTATTTCTTTGCTTACAGGTTTTCTAGAAACTGGATTATAATAGCAAACTCTGACTCTATAAGTCCACTTGTCTTAAATCTAACATTACTTACACTTGCACTAAGTATCGATTATATTGTATAAAGGAATAAATTATTTTCTTAGTTTAGTTGGAGCTAAACTTTACCGAATTTAACACTATCAATGAATACATTTCAGTGATTCTACGGCCCAACGTTAGACCTTTTTAAAATTATCTTTTAATATGTTGTACAAAGGTTTCTATTTATAATCGCCTTTTGTTTATACTTGTGAAAGGAAGTGGGTGCACATGCACATTTAGATAGCGAGGTGTGCTCGCACTTTCAGGACAAAAAAAACGAAAAACAAAGTGTGCATTATTATAATAGTTTTTTAACATAGTTAAAAATAACTCTACTCCAACGGTTTTATGCAATGAAGGATAGTTTAAATGTAATTATTTGCTTCAGTTTAGAGTTAAAATAAATGCATATGCAAATCTCGTAATTATATTTCAACGTATTAAAGAATTATTCTGCTAATACCTATTTTATTGAAACCAATTATTTGTCACATTATTCACATTTTTATATAAATATACGTTTCCCTAAACCTTAATCCAAAAGGCATAAACCTATACAAGAGAACGAATCTGACAAATAAAAGCATGCACAGTATATTTGTCTTTACTAAAGACGTTACAATTCATTTCATATAATATTAGTAGGCCTTGCCGATGGCTAGGCGGCAAATCTAGGTTCTGAACTAAAAAATCGAGACATGTTTCTCTTGGTCATATCGCAGACCTGAAGGTAGCGGTTTCGAATCCCCGTCACACCAAACATGCTCGTTCTTTCAGCCTTGGGGGCGTTATAATGTAACGATCAATCCCACTATTCGTTGGTAATAGAGTAGCCCAAGAGTTGACGGTGGGTGGTGATGACTAGCTGCCTTCCCTCTGGTCTTACACTGCTATATTAGGAACTGCTAGCGCAGATAACACTCCTGTAGCTTTTCGCGAAATTCAAAAAACAAACAAACATATCGCAGATAGCTCTTTCTAACAGACAGTTAATATTTTTACATTAATTATATTTGAAACTATGTGTGAGTTGATATACTTACCGTTCATCAGTTAAGTGAAGAAATTAATTTTTATTCTTTTCTACATATTTAACACGAAAACCTAAACTCGATTATATAAATTTCCCGGTATGTACGGATCGAAGTGATCATCATAGTATGATAAAGGCTGAATAATTTTTTTAATAAGATAAGTAAATTTTATCAAATATTGTTACAGAAATACGTCTTTATCGACAAACCGCAAGGAAAACATCTATTTCCGTAAAGAAAGTGAAGCTTTTCATATAAAACTTATCATTCAAACATAAACCTAAGTTTCAGCTGTCGGGTGAATGCTTTTCCTTCAGAGTGGTTGGTATGTAATAAAATTCTATTTGGTACAAATTCTGTTACCAAACACTTCATCTGCAATATACAGTCAAGTGCAAATATTTTTTTTTCTTTATGACAAGCACATACGAGTTTGTTTACTGGAAAGATGAAAGCAGCTTTGTTTTATTCAACGAGCTTATGAGAAGAGATAAACATATAATATAGTAAATAATACAATCATGTCTCGTAAGATTACGTAATTTAGCCATACTTTTTTGCAGTATTTCAATTTGAGTTTGTTGGGAAGCATTAGCCTACATAATGGTGAATCCATCTTTTGTTCACAGCAGTTTTTCAAAGTTGGACATATAATTTGTTCTCCTTAACTTATCAGAATATGAAAAATCAATCATCTTCATATTGCCCATTGCGAGTATGGAACCTGTTTTTGTTATACAGTTGACATCCTTGGGGCTAGTTATTTAATCATTCCGCAACTCTTTGTGTGTGTGTTAGTGAAATTATTTCTAATCTAAAAATTAGAAGCTAGAAATTATGAATTTCTAGGAATGCTGTATTGTTTATTATATGGAAGGTCAAACATGTATACTTCAATCTAAATTGTTAGTTTTTTATTGTTTTTGGGGGGATTTCTTTTTGTTATCTTGAAGTGAAAATAGTGCTTTAAATCTATTTCCACTTCTGTTTTTATTCCAAATTTTAACTTCTCAATATTCTCTTTAATACAAGAATCAGAAACATTGAGGCAGATAGAAATTTAGTATTACACTTTCTCATGAGACAAAACGTTCTTATGATGAGACAAATAATTTAGATTTAATAACTTTTCGTACCAACCCAATCAAAACCTCTGCTCTATTAAAGCTAAAGTGCGATCTAGTATATAAAAATATTATATATATACTGTTTTTTCGATGTAATTTCACATTTCAAGTACAAATGGATTTAATTCTAAAATGACTGCTTTTACTCATCACCTAGAACATACAACTTACGCGACTCGATTAATACAAACCCTAACTTTATAAACCAATTAACGTTGAAACGCTTTTATAAAATGAAACTGTCTGTCAAAAACTTCACTTTGTTGATACAAGTGAGATGTTTATCAAAGAATTGTACAGATTTCACCAATAAAAAAAAGACAAACTATTTTTCTCACACTATCATGTATACCAGCAAAACCTTACATTTCGTATACAGACTGTCTTTATTTAATTTGTCAACAAAATAAATGCTACTCCCTAACCTCCTCTCCCCCCCCAAAAAAAAAAAAACGCAGAATAAAAATTGGGGTAATCTATTTCGTATAACAAATGGATATTTCCTATGTAACAGATTTAAAACTATTTTAATATCTGTGTTTGTTTCAGAGTAATATATATTTAAAAATGTGTGATATATTGTTAAGTGTTACTGTGCAAGTCCCGTATGTACTCTAAATTTGCATAAGATTATCGAGTGTAAGAACCAACAATACATGTTTTACGAAAGCACTAGCGCGTCTCCGAATATTGTTGCCGATTGAACTTCGAGAATGTCGACACGTGCCGAAAGACAAATATATAATATTCTTGGTCTCCTGCAGTTAATATACTATGAGCGTCGGAAGTTGTAATTGTAACGAACGCGTATTAATTGGAAAACTACAAATATTTGATCAAGAACGTTTACATATATAGAACATCACAATATTCAGTGAATTAACTTTGGGCGTTAGTATGCCTACTAGGACATTAGATATTTTCGTCGGGAAAAACTTGCGTGTGAAAGATAGAGCTAGCTAGCATAACTGTCAAGTGAAAGGTATATCTGTGTATCAAATAAAAGTAATTTGTGCCTCGTGAACCATCGACGAAATACTCAGTTACAGATAATAATTTACGTACAAAAGTTTTACAAACTAACAAACAATACCTGTCTTTTATCTGGTCTATAATTGGTTATTTCAATATATTTTTTTAAGAAAGAAAATTGTATCAATCTAGTTGGCAAATATCGTAAGTTTCATATATACCTACATCTAATTAACTTCTAAATTAAAATTAAAAGTTCCTGTTAGTTGAAATCGGAATACGAAAGGTACGTAACATAATAAATAGGAGACTCTTCTGAGATAAATTATAAAACATAACAAGTAATGTTTAGATCGTTAAGAAAATTATTTGTATGTTAGTTGGAAAAGTATCTCAAGTAATGGTTATAAAATTATAACAATATTCCACTAAATTTTATTCTCTTTTTTTTTTTAGCTCTTTCTAACACAACATTGGTGAATGTGGTAAAATTGTTTTTACAAACGTCTGGCTTTTCAGATGGCAGACCTTAACCACTTAACAATAGTTAGTGAAACGTTTGTCTTCACATTTCTAACACACACGCATTATATCTACTATGACCAGATGGATATGGTGAAACTAAATGATTGTAAAATTGCTATTCATAACATGCGCAGACTACTCTTTATAAAGCCTACCTTCTAACATATTCTGTAAGCTATATTCACCGGAAATGTTGGTAAACAAAGAAAATAAATACAGTTGAGGAAAACACTTCTTTAGGGTAAGTGGGCTCACTTTCAAAGCATTATAATACCGTTTTGTTTTAATAATAACTGAGGTATTAGAATTAATTTTAATCAGTTTGAGTAAATATTCCAACTGGCAAGCTAGACTTGTGAATGATCAGAAATTATTCACCCAGAAAACTATGAGCAATTTGAAGTAATGAAAACTGAAGCTGGAACTCCAAGTACCATTAATTTTTTTAGATTGTTGTTTGTAAATTAAAAAAGATTTAAAGTAGTATATATTAAGAAATACATATGTTTGTTATAAATTAACTGGAGTTTTGCAAACGTAGGGTTTCAATGTGTACAGATAACGTGATGCCGTTAAAGTAACTCATTTAGACAAAACGAAAACTGTACACCTATTAAGGACAAGTAATATGAAAAAAACAAACTGTACTCTAACCATCTCCAGTTTTGAACTTCAGTTGACACCAGCCGAGCCATATTATTCTTCAAATTAATGACTTTGGGTGCTCGTGTGTATGCGCGCGCCGTTCACTAATAGTTGTTCCAATAATATATAATTCATTTTGAATATGTTATTTTTGCCTGTTATTGTATGTATTATAAAGAAGTGAAAACTACCGACTGTAAACCTTCATATAAAATACATAGAGAATCTCGACGGTAAATATTTATTACTACATTAATTGTGGTTTTCTTCATCTACCATCGTATAAATAATACTTGCGAGTTACTTTTAACAAAACAGCCATAAATACAATCAATTTAATGCATACCTTTTTAAGAAAATTTTGTTGTTTTTTCAAAGAAGATGAAGATGTCCAAATGGGTCTCGTTGTCGTGTTTAGGGTTAACACTGTCACCCGGTTTTTAACATTTCTTTAAATATTACAGATGACTGAGTTCTTTTTAGATGTTCTATCTGTGGGTTTCATTTGGAAAGTCCCCCACTGATCCAGCGGTAAGTCTATGGATTTACAACGATAAAATCAGGGGTTCTATTTCTCTCGGTGGATTCAGTAGATAGCCCGATGCGGATTTGTTATAAGAAAACACATACACTCATTTGAAAAGCTTAAGACTTCTCAGATCTCGAACTATAAATTTGAAATTTTTTTCTTTCAGTAAAGTAATCATACTATTACCAGTTATTACTTTCATAATTACATTCATAAAGCTAAGTTGTTTTTGTTTTTAAAAGGTAAACTTGATATTTCAGAGACTGACTGTTTCGATCATTCTGTCCTTTAGCAAGAACATATTCTCAGCAATACTTTATTAAATCGCGGTTGTAAAGCCTGCTTCGCACCGTAATTATATCACGTTCATAGAAAACGAACAAAGGTAATTAAGGTTAAACATCATAAAGGTCAAACAATCCATAACATGAATAATAACAGTATTTATATTTTCCTTAAATTAAATTTAAATATTAATATTATCTTGAAACGAAGATAAACTTCATAAATTAGGTACTTGGTAATAAAATAATTGAAAATGGTATTTTAAGTGTATTTTTAAGCTTCAGAATGCTGATACTTATTTAAAAGTAAAGAACACAATATTATTACAACATGATAGACATGAAAAGGGAAAATTACTGTTATAAACAATTCTGACTTTATAAGTTCAATACTACACAACTTTATGGATCTTAGATGTAAATGATTGATCATTCAGCATATACTAAATGTTTGTATCATTCGGATGAAAAGCCAACAGAGAAATGAAAGTCGACCAATCACAGCAGGCTAAGTTTTCACAATAGCGAAGAAGAAACAAGTACGTTTAAAGCATGCAATGTATCTGAAGGCTGCTGATTAACCTGGTATCCTGAAGATAACCTTAGAAGGTCGAAACGTAGTTTTCTACTTTATTTCAATAAAAGTTTTAATACCCACACCAGCTGTCTTGAGATACATTTTCACTTCAAGTGGATTTCTCGTCATCACATAAAATATGGAATATTCTTTAAGAATATTGAACATTTACGTCACACATATGCGCTTCACGTTTAGAGAAATGGAATTTTCTTTCCTATTAGGGTGTACTTAGTGTGTTCATATTGGACTGTTGTGTCCTTTTCTTGCTGTTTTAGGTTCGAAACGCTTCTAGTTTCGTGTAATGCTTCAAATCATCTCGAAATGAAAAGCCTCGGTTCGTAGAATAGAATTCGTGGACACTGATTTTTTTCTAACCCAAACCTCAAATATATATCCTCGACTGTCTCTTCTGGAAGATGTTAAAAACACACGGAGGAACAACCAACAAAGTAAAAGGATTTCCAAATACTTTGGGAGAAATCAATTTATGTACATTCCATTCGGAAAATAGACGCTGATCAACTGGTTATTTCAAATTGATTAGAAATAGAGTAGAGGTCGTTAGCAGAATGTGGAATTCTTACAAACCAATAGAATAGCGACTTGAATAACCATCTAGTAGAACACAGTTGTTTGACCATAGTCTATCAATCCTGGCTCAAATCAGTCTTAAGCTCCCTCTTTGAGATTAACTCGTAGGTTCTCAAGACCACTTGGCGCCGTGTTCTGTATAAACAGAGATAGATGCAGACTTTACATATTTAGTCTGTATGCTGAATATCCAGAGAGATAGATTCAGCTAATAGTATGGCATAAAATATATTTTGAACAAATCTAACAGATTAACGACAAAAGGAAAATCATCGTTGTAAAAGAAGGTGCTTCATCCTTCAACTACCTGACACATGTGTACTCATTTCGAGGGAATCTGGAACTATAACTACCCATCTTGATGGTTGAAGTATAGTGTGATAGGATAAAATAAACAGTAATGGACATTTTGATTTCTGTATTTAAAAAAAAAAAAGTTTTAGAGGGACAAAGTTAGATTAGTTTTGTTGGTTTTTTTATTTCGTAAGGGTTATCTGCGCTAGCCGTTCCTAAGTTAGCAGTGTAAGACTAGAGGGAAGGCAGCTAGTCATCAGTACTCACCGTCAACTCTTCGGCTACTCTTTTACCAAGAAATAGTGTGATTAACCGTCATATTATAAGTCCCCCACGACTAAAAGGGCGAGCATGTTTGGTGCGACGGGGATTCGAACCCACGACCCTCAAATTACGAGTCGAACGCCTTTACCCACTTTAACGTCACTTTATCTCATGTATTGCTTCACGTAGTCATTCCCAGTTTGTTGCTAAACGAAAGTGTCCGCTTTTCAAAATTACTGGGTTTTAGAGTGTCGTGTCCTTGTGTTTTCATTTATTTATTTATTATTATTATTTTTGAAACTGTGTGTTCTCCTAACATAATGAACACTGATCATGAAGTATTTTATTCTTACTGTTGTTCATGACAAATTTGTTGGACTTAAAAATATGCGTGTACACCTCGCTCGTTGATCTGGTACAACTTAAAATAAGACACCAAGATTTAGGTAAGGTGAAAGTAGTGTCAAAGACATCAGGTCAAATCTGAAGAGTTCCCATGTATGTATATGGCTGTACATTGGGTCCCGACTAATAGATAACACTGTTTGTACCTTGAAGTTTGTTTACTCAGAGCCCGGCATGGTCAGGTGGGCAAATGCGTTCGACTCGTCATCTGAGGGTCGCAGGTTCGAATCTTTATCGCACTGAACATCCTTTTATTTTAATTTATACAAATGGCTTGAAATCAGGTAACTCCATTGTTTGTGACTCGGTAATTGTTTAGAGGATCCCATCTACAGTTTCTGTGTTCACAGCCCTGGATCCTGTAGAAACTATGCGGTACACTGATTGTACAATTTACGTTATCTCTCTTGTCTGTCTGCTCTGGTGCTGTCGCAGTTGTGCCTGTTTCAAATGTGGTCTAAGGTTCTGTATTCAAGACATTATTTCGCGCCAGTTGGCAGTCGATTTGAAATGAGCAACATCGTAACAAGCTTTTCCACATCAAACCTTCTGTAGTTCTTTGGCCATCCTGTTTCCATAAGAATTGGAAGAAGGAAGTTGTCCTGGTTAGTCTATTCATTGTTCCTAGTCTTTGACTTTTTTTCCTTTTATCTGAAACTGATCCATCAATGTGTGACCTTTGTGACACTGAAGTCCACATTTTACTGTCATGCAGTCGTTACGAATCTGAGCGAAGGCACGTTTTCTTAGCACTGACATTAGACGGTGCCATTGGTGATGATATTGTTTAATTTTATTGTATTAAAAAAAAACGAGCCACTGGTTTTCTTAATTCTATTTAAGTCTTGTATCATAATTTTGGACATTGTTTAGTTTTAACTCAATTCATTTTTACATTTTATTGAATTTTACGTTTTTTTAAAGATTTTTTTCCGATTGTTTAGCGCAAATATTCACGCTGTTTCATGCCAACAAACACCCAATGTTTTTTTCATTTTGTTATTTTATATTTCTCTGTCTTACCTTTCATATTATTATAATCTTCGCAATACATACTTTTCAAGCCTGCCCCGATCACGTTATACGTTCTTCTAACGTTTTCCTTTTTTTTTTGCTTAACCCTTATTTTTACTACTTTTTTTCTGTGTGCTCCCTTCTCCTTCGACAATCATTCTACTGTTTATTTTAGGATATTTACTCTCTTCAGATTCCTTATCTCCTATCATATTCTATAACTCTTATCATATTCATTTAAACAGCGGTCTGACCATTACTATTTCTTTGAATTCATTGTTTACTTGTCTTAAGCGCCAAAAATCTTCTATTTATTTTTTAAAAAAACAATTATTTATAGTTTTTTATACCTACCATATCTAACATCCTTCCTAGAACTTGTACATTTTTTTAATAACGTTTTGTTTACACATTATAGAAAAATACCATTTAAATATATGAAAAGTTAATTCTCTCTTCTTGTAATTTTTGTATTATGGCGCTAAAAATAATAACTTGAGTTCCATAACCATTCAGAAATGTTTATTGGTTTTCTTCAAACCATTCGTTAAGCCTCTTATCATTCTAACTATCTGTCATACTTATTTACCACTAGTTTTCACCTCTATGTCATTTCTCGAATGGTGAATTTTGTAAATATCAACCTTTATATTTTGTCAGACTTTTATCATAATTTCTTTGATTTATTTTACTTAATTTCGAAGAAATTTCATTCAACTCACTATCTTGACTTCCGCTTTTATAATTTTTTAAATTGTTTTAAAATTCCTTCTCTGTTCTTTGACTATCCAATTTCTCACCTATGACGTATCTCCTAAATTTCATTAATTAAAATTAATTCAATTTTTTACTGTCTTAAATGTTTTATTCCTATGTTTAATGTTTGTTTACTCTTGAAAACATTTTTAGATATTTTTCTCTACATATTTACTGTAATCTCTGAAATATTTTAACATAGTCTTGGCTTTCATTTTGTCCTCCTGTGCTTTGATATTTCTCATCTTCTACCTGATTTTTAACTTTTTTCAATCAAACCAATTTTTCTCGTTCTATCCATAGCCTCTCTTCTGCAAGTTTTTAAGCCATGTCAATCCTCTCAAAACATTTTTCTGGAATTTATTTATCTCTATTTGTTCCCACATACGTTTCATCTGTTTATTAACAAAAAAAACAATCTTTTGAATCTTGTTGTTCCCATTGTAGTTGTTTTTATTCCACCACTTATAGCATTCATGGTAATTTAAACGAAATGCACTAAAAGTAACTTCTTACTGTTAGCTGAAGTAAAACCTGAATAATTTTTTATTGGTTGTTTAACGCAGATACCCTCGTAGATTTGTGCCATTAAACTCCAACCAATCAACGAAATCAATTTTAACTTGTTCGAAATAAGAATGTTAAAGTAAGACACTGGAATTTAAAATGTTCATTTTATGAATATGTATAATTATTTTAAAAAAGCATGTTTCTACAAATAAAATACAGAATTTCTCAAAATTCACGATAACAAAATATGTTGACCCTTCCACACACACACACATGTTATTAGGAAGATTTTGTTTGTTTCTAATTAAGTACAATAGGCTAACTGTGCTCTGCCCCCCCCCACCACACGGATGTCGAAAACTGGTTTCTATCGGTATCAACTTGCAGACATACCACTGTGCCACAAGGAGGCGTTAGCAAGAAGTCAGCTAACATTGTACTTTCTCGTGTAAAACTGCTAATTAAAGATCTAAACTTGTGTATTATTGCTATAGAATGAAGCTGTAGTTTAAAACTTCACTCTCATATACACACTTAATACTCCATACTTCTTGCAACTAGTTTATTCGTCATTAATCGCATTTAGGCTTATAGCAATGATTAAGCAATTTTGCCAAAAGTAATTATTTCCACTGTGTCACATTTTTGTGGAATACAGAAAGGTAAATATTTGGACCATTATTTTCAAAATATTTCAGACCGTATATAATTTGGACGTTGACTCCCCCATCCCCACAAAAAATCATGTACACAACTGAATGGAATTACAGCAGTTATCTCAGAGAATAGGTAACAGCAGTACTGACTTCATTTTGTATGGTTAATAGAAACATTGATAGTTTAATTTCATATTTTTACCTCCGCCACCTTTGGACGGAGATTATGTTTTGTCCCTGTAAGTGTTTGTCAGCAAGATTTCTCGAAAAACGGCAAAATAGATTTGGACGAAAGTTGGTGTAAACATTTGGGCAATAACCCAACTCAGAAGTAATCAGTTTTTGGAGGATAGGGCCTCAAAAGATCCAAATTTCCTATTTGATAACATGGGGTCTATTTTTCACACTGTTTTTGCTCTATAACTCGGTCAAAAACGAACGGATTTTAATGAAACTTGGGAGACACGAAGAATGTTATTCCTCGTTGTCCTGCTAAAAATGTTATATACCCATGAATAATTACGGGCATGTTTCCGTATTTTTGTTATGAGAGCTGCCTGACGGAAGTATGCGCTATACCCACTTCTATTTATCTTGGTACAACCATACGTTTCAGACATTTTGGACACAGTGTAGGAACATCGACTGCATATGTTTTTTTGTTACTAAGGTTCATCTTGTTTTAATTTGAGACTTGTGAAGATGAAATTTCCTTCTAAGTAAGAAATGTGCAGCAATAATTTGATGTGAAATTTAAATTACCTATAATGTACAAGGTTATCTTTTCTACACTGTATATTTGGAGCAGGTTGAGCACTTCTGGATTATTTTATCATGTGTGTAAGATCTTAGCAAACTATCTTGTTGAAACACGTGGCTATGGGGGAGAGGAGAACTGCCTGTGCGTAGATCGTTCACGTAGAAAAAGATGGCTTCAGTGAAGTGGTCAAACCTTCATACCATGATATCGCTATGCTTTAAGTAATTGTAGGGAGCTGCACGTAATATAACTATTATTTAAGTATCAAGTGTTTACATGCTATTAAACCGTTGTTTTGGGAAGCAAACTCTGTTTTTTGTTTCATTTTAGGCTTTAAGATAAATGTGTTTTTTACGAGTGCTCGGTTCCACAAGTACTTGTTTTTTAAATCTTATGATGCGTTAATACTCTGTATGCCCTATCTTTAAGTTATTTATAATAAATTACTTAAGGAAAATCATTATTAACAGAATATAAATATGTGCAATATTGAGTTCAATCTAACTTACGATTCGAACATAAACACAGCATTAAATAAGCATAACACCTTTGTTTGAAACATCATTTAAATACATAAGTAAGAGAAAAATTACATCACTCATATTACAATAAAGTTGTATAAAAACAACTTCAATGAACAACAGATTAGGTTGCTTTTCTTACATTAAACGCACTTGTACAATTAAGTCTGAATAATGTATTTACAAAATACCTAATTTCATATCAAACTAAAAACAACACGATAATTCAGTTTCTTTCTAAAATAACTGATTGCACTTCCAACATTTACAGATACGTTTCAAATAAAACTTTAAAAAACGCCTTTTTCAGCTTCTGTAACTTTGAATTCTTCAGTGTTTGTCTCCTCTTTGTAGTATTTTTGTAGCCATTGTACAATTTTCGGTAGATGATGGTGCACCCATTTCACGTTACTATTAACGTTTTCCAACGCTTCTTTTCTTGCTTGTTTTGATGCGCCAGCTTCTGGGTACGTGAGGAAAAACTCTTCCATCTGTTTAAGAACAACAGCAACAAAAAAAAACGTATCAATAATGCATAATCTATGCGAACCCAAAAATTGATGTGAGCTTGTGTTTGAAGAGGTTGTGCCTTCCTAAGAGATGATTGGATCTTCATTTATGTGTTTGTGTGTGTGTGTGTGGATGGGGGGGTGTGAACAATGTATCTCAAACTCTGATTTTGATCAAATTTGAAACGATGGAAGAGACAGGTAATTAACTTTTGGTAAGTTTAGGTGAAAGATAAAAATCGCATTGTAGGCCAAACACTTTCGGAGACAAATGTTTGATCGTGAAAAACTATCAAAGTTCGAAGAGAAATTGAGATTGAAATTCTTGGCACTTAAACTACGTTTTTGAGGATGGGACTTAATAGTTTGTATATTTCATGCTGGTTATAAAAATATAACATTGTGGGGTGGGAGTTGTCTCTATTAGTACCCTCTAGCTGTATAATTAAATTTTTCAGCAAAAACAAATGGTTTGAAGAAGTAATAAACACCTACTTGTTTTAACTTGTCTTCAGTAGCGAAACGTCTAGACATGGTCTTCAACAATCTTCCTAACCACTGGTTATTTAATGTGAACCTGTAATCAACAACAAAAATATATATCACTAACCTATACGTTATATCATTCTCTGCTCGCATAATTGTAACGAAAAGTTAAAGCTTACAAAACAGAAAAGAAATTTCTGTATTTTCAATCCAGAACAATTAGTAAAATATCTGCAGGTAAGTGAATTACTTAGAAATCGGGTGAATAAACTGAACTTCGTGTATCTTAACAAAGCTAAGAATATGAGTAAATAAATATTATTAACAACTAAGAACTTTTGTAAACATTTTTTCAAGTTATTTTTAAAATTGTTTCTCAAGGTTTCATACTTTGAAGTCGGTCTCAAGTAAATGGTTAAAAAAAGAGGCCCAAACAAGAAGGTATTAAGCTTTGATAAATAAAATTATGCTGGAACAAAGGAAGAGTTTTAGACAACTCAGTTAGTTGCTTTAAGTTAGACTAATATTTAGGACAAAACGAAATTTATATAAGTGCAAATGTCTCTCTCTCTTTGTGGGTCTGTTCCTAATTCAAGGCCACATATTTTAAAGCTACAAAGTTATTCTAAAATTTTTTGCACCAGCACTCTCTAACTTTAAAGTAATAAAATATCATTAAAAGCGACTAGACACCGCTAATAATTGGGCTGCTCTTTTACTAACAAAAAGTGGGATTTACCGTTTATTATAGCACTTCAACAGCTGATAGGGTGAGTATATCTGATGACGGAATTCAAACCCTCAATCCGCAGATTACGAATTCATTGTCCTACCAACGAGGGCATACAAAGCTAAATAATGAATTTTACACTTTTATAGTTTTTAGGTTTCCATTGTTAAATAACTTTAAAACGTTTAGTACTTACCTCCATTATATGAGTGAATACAGACTGGACTATAATAGTGATTCTTAAGAATATTGAAATAAGATTTTACGAAATAACTGTGCTTATTCCTTGGAACTAAACTGACCTGTTAACGAGATATTCCCATTCATTTGTATAAAATTCCCACAAAAGATTTTTTCCAACTGGATTGTTTGCTATGAAGTTTAACACAGTAAAATAATCATGGGTTCGAATTATACTGTCGTTCTTGGAGATTTCCAGGTATCTGAAAGAAAAAATTACTAACCTTCACAAAAGAACACTGAACATATATCAAATTATTTAGTACGTAATCAGTTAATAAACAATTTCCCATACCTTAATTTTCAACAGATCGTACACTGCATCAAAACTAATTATGAAAACACAGTCATAAGGCTTAATTGCGGTTAAACTCTCAGGTGAATCAACACAATACATTTTTACAGAAAATGCAAAACAGTAAAGTAAAGAAGATCTCGGTGAGTGCAGCTACCACATCCATAATGTTTCGAAATCTTGCCAGATATTTAAATATTATGCCACACAATATTTTATAATGGCGGAGATGCGTAAATATTATTAAAACAAGACCTTAAAACATTATTTCTCTCAGAATGACAATAGTTGCTACTACGCTGTCAAGATACAAAGCTTGTCAAAAAACAGTTCCTATGGTAGTGCAAACAGATTTATTTTAGTGCGATAGTTATGGGAGTAATATATAAAAAGAAAACATATAAGTAACATTTTGTAAATTAAATTTCCATTAGAAATTGTAAAAGTACAAAAGACGGTGAACATAACAAATGTAACGAAATATGATTGTCTTTTGAATAAATTGGCTTCAGTGTAGAAGGCGAAATGTCGTCTTTTATTTATTTATCAGGCAGTTATGGTCCGTAAGTTTTCAAACCTAATGTCTACTCTGCCTTAATTTTTACTGACGCAATATTAGATCATGTAATTTGTAAAGTCTTTATTCTTATTACAAATAAGGTAGGATTACTAACTGTATGAACATTTGTTTTTACTTTATTTAAGACCTAAATTTGTAATTATTTCTTTAGACAGTGTGAACTGAAAAACTAAATATTTACTTTTTCCAAACGTTTAACACACCGTCTTAAATTTGTTTAAAAGCTTACAATATAGAAATGAAGACTGTTCAGTTATTCACGTTTAACTGCAACAACAGTAAGCTTACGATTATTTTGTAATGGTTATACATTTATATTTGGCTTGGTAATAAAAGTGATTATACATAAGTGGATAAAGTTAATCGGATATAGCTTACTTTAAAAGAATATTTTCGTTCTTTGTGCACGATAAGGCGTTAAGAAACCGCATTTTCTCGTGCGATGACTGTTCATCCAGGTACCGTTTCCACATGTAGTTCCAGAGTTCTTCAGAATTGCTGTGACTTATCCCATACCGATATACAATACTTCTCAAATCTGGAGAAATACTGCAAGAACGAACATAAGTATTCATGAATATTAGATATATAACCATAAATATACAAAATATAAACCACTGCTTCACGGTTTTCGTTACCTAACAGTCTATAATATTTCAGTTGGAGAACTGAGTCCCAAGGAATGTATAGTCCAGTATGGGTGATTTTTCGGTGCATGTCTGTTTTGAATTGTGCGTCAGCTCTTGTAATTTTGAGGTTAAGAAATGATATTTGATTGCTTTCTTCCTGTTCACATGTGATGTTGATGTTGGGGTGTATAGCGTTAATGTGATTGAAAAAATTAAATGTGTGTTCTGTAGGTTGATTGAAAAAATTAAATGTGTGTTCTGTAGGTATGAATCCCACAATCGTGTCGTATACATATCTGTAACAGAATAGTGGTGGATGTAATGCTGTGTTAATTGCTTGTCTTTCAACTTGTGTCATAAAAATATTGGCTAGAACTGGTGATACTGGGTTGCCCATGCTTAGGCCATTTGTTTGTATATAGTTGTGGTTGTTGAACATGAAGTTTGTCTTCATCGTGGTGAATTCTATGAGGGTTGCTAATTGGTTGCTGGGAATGTCTACTGATGGGTTAGGGTCTCGAATATAGAGTTCTAAGGCTATCTTGCAGGCTTCAACGGTTGGGACTTCTCTAAAGAGGGATATAACATCGAAACTGGCCATTAAGGCTTTATGATTAAGTTGATTAATATTAGACTTAAATTAAAAGAGTCTTTGAAGAATGAGCTGGCTGATGTTACATATTTGGAGAATATCCATGTTATGCATTTATCAAGATTGTGATTAAACGATTCATATGTGGACATTATTTGTCGTAATGGACAATCTGGTTTATGAGGTTTTGGGATGCCGCATATTTGTGGTGTGCGTGACTTGGTCTTGCATAGGTAGGAATAAAGTGCTTTTGACACTGTATTGGTTTTTTTCATTTTTGGTAGCATTTTGTTCAGTTGCGTTTCGTGTGTGTTTGTTGAATTTGTGTGTATTGGTTTAAATGTTTGTGTCTGATAGGATGTATTCATTCGTGTTTATTATGACTATAGCGTTTCCTTTATCTACTTTTAGAATATTTATGTTTTTGTCTTGTTTTAGGTTTTTAATGGAATTAATATCTCATTTTGTAAGATTGTTTTTTAGCTTTCTGTTTTGTGAAATTATGTTGATGGTTTTCTGAGATAATTCTTTGAAAAAATCTTTTAAAATGTTGAATTTACGTGTTTCTGGAAAATATTAATTTATATTTTTTTCTGGGAAGTTTGGCTGTTGGATATCAATTAAATTGTCGAAGTTGTCTTCTTTCTGTTGGTTGTTTTCGGTTGTTTTATTGTTTTTCTCAACCCAAACCAGCCGTTTTTACATATATATATTTTTCTGTACAAGTGGGTTTTCTCGTCGTCACTGATTGTCAATAGAGTCGTTCTGTACAAGTGGCAAAATCACGTTTGAATATTCTTTACTTGTTCACAGTTTTCTAAATATTCTAAACCGGCTTGATTTTTTCTTATTATCCAACACGTATGTTTCCTACTATTAACACTAATATTTTTAATTTTATCAAATAAAATATTAAGTAATTTATTTATTAAAATAGCCAGTTTTAGATAATTATTTTATTGAACTAGAAATCTAAATTTAATCAGATCTTTATGGAGTTTAGGAATAGTACACAAAAAGATTAATTTACAAAATAATTTTGTTTAGAATAAAGTTTTTATAATTTTAATGAAATTATTAATTACTGTACCTTTAGATTAGTTAATAAGTTTAAATGTTCGTGCTATATTGCTTTTATTTATCATAATTAATGCACAAAATGTTTACGAATGAAGCCAAAATTACTATTAACTTTATTTGAATTACGGGACAATTTAAATATATATATTTTTAAGTACATAACTTCCATTCGAAAATGCATATAGATGGATAACTAAATTTTGTTTCACTTGATTGTTGAGTATGAACAAAACACTCATTTAAAACAAGTTTTGGTCGACTCTTCAAAATTGGTAAAAATAATTAGAGTGAAGTTATTAAACGCTAACCGAACAAAATTTAACTCCATGAATACCACAGAATAAAACAGAGTGAATATCTCCCCCCACATAGCTGCTTAAATTAAAACAACTCTTAGATATAATGTGTATTCAACTTGTATAATTATATGTATAAGGAACTCAATAATATAACTAAATACCAGCAGATCATACAGAAGTTAAAAATAGGGTCAAATGTCAACACTTCCCTCTGTAAAAAATAGTAATAATGCTTTAATATATTTATTGGGTTTATAGTTATTTCTTCTTTGAAATCACATAGGTTTGAATAAAGTTTGATATAAAACAAATTTAGAAACACGTGTTTTGCAAGTTGTACGGCAAATTTACGCACAGTAGTATATATATTATGAACCTAATAATAGAATATATACGCACGCACATACACACACTTACACGTATTCTCATTTTAAATTTACAAATACAGAATATTTTACCCTCAAATTATCGATCTGTATATATGTAATTCACTACCATTGATATCCACATATTACATGTTTTGAAATATTTTCTTTTCCTCTATTATAAAACTCAGTGAAATGAATGTATAAAAGAATTTAGGTGAATTCTCATTATTTATGCAAAACAGACAGGACTTCAGCAGTCGCCGATGAGTTCAATTTCATGATTGATGGTTTTTTTTTTAAATTTTTTGTGTCACTTGCATATCTTAAAGGGACTTGCAGTGAAGAATTTTATAGACCCAAAAGAAATGTTGCTCATATAACTTTTCTGAAAATGTGTCTCAAGACGCCAATGAGGTTTAGATTATATCCTAGGGTTTAACAGTTTTACTGAGTCTTTCTGTAACACAAAAGCTGAACAATTAAATTAAAAACTACGCAAAGTAAAGAAAATAACTATAAAAGAAAAAAAATTGCTGAACATCGAATAATCTACCACGTGTATCCAATAACGAAATGTTTGGTTTGGTTTGTTTTGAATTTCGCGCAAAGCTAGTCGATGGTTATTTGCGCTAGCCGTCCCTAATTTAGCAGTGTAAGACAAGAGAGAAGGCAGCTAGTCACCACCGCCCACCGCCAACTCTTGGGCTACTCTTTTACCAACGAATAGCGGGACTGAGTGTCGTATTATAACACCCTCACGGCTGAAAGAGCGAGCATGTTTGGTGGGACGAGGATTCGAACCCGCAACCCTCGGATTACGAATCGAGTACTTTAAGTAACGAAATGAAGACGGGAAAACGTGTAATTTGTATTTCGAGCTGATTCCAATATCAATCTATGAGGTTTATTATGTCGTTCTCATAGACCTAAAGGATGAAGGTTAGATACGTGGTTACCAAACCTTGATTGTCCGGATCAGAAAAGTTTATCTTATATGTATATATAGGTTAAACGAACTTCAAGTCAAGGTTAAATATATTTTTTCCCTAAATTCTACCGGATTTCAACAGTACACATGAAATATTTTACCCTTTTGTTTTCTAAAGGACTTCAATCATTCAAATCAAATAGGTAGATTTTGCAATTCAAACTAGAATTGTAGTTCTAGCTTTTCAGGCGTGTAGATCAGAATGGCGTATTCGGTAGCACTTTTGGCGTAGGAAAAATACATTAATGTTACTAGTCATATGATTCTCTCAAACTGTCCCTTTAACTAAAATTCATTAAATATAAATTAAATTGTATTCGTATGCTAAAATGTGGCTTTCAACCGTTTATAAACAAAATTAAAAAACCGACGAAATACACTTTAAGACGAAAATGTACAACAGTAATATAACAGCGTGAAAGAAAAAATTAATCATAAATAAAGAACAACAATTTTAATTTTATATTCGCCTTACAAACAAAATTGGTATTATAACCAACTAAGGGCTAAAGTTACGTCTAATATCGTTTCACTCCAGCTATGTTAATGACAGTTTACACCACTCACTGATTCTGTTTATGAAGCTATTCAATGGAAAAAGACTTAAAAGGCATATTGTACAGGGCTAACAAAATTAACTGTAGAAACCATAAACAGTATCTTCTAACGGACTTTAACCGTGCAGGAAAGATAAATCTACCTCTAATGATACCTAACAAAATCCGCCATGCTTACTTCTTCCCATCTTTCCATTGTCTCAACAATTCGGTTGCGTTGTTAAGGCATTCTTCGTCTTCTACTCCACATGCTAAATTTAAAACTGTTACTCTGGTTCGTCTGGAATGAAAGTAAATGTGCATTTGTCATAAACATCCGTAGGATAAGGTTCAGTTTCCATGTAAGGTTATTATTATTTTTATTCTAATGCTCTGTTAGACTACTTTATTACAAAGACGTTGGAATTCTTTTTTGTTGAAATCACTAATGTTCGTATATGAAACAATGGTGTTACTGATGTTGGTCCTCGTTTCTGATTGATGGCAATATTTAAAATGTATATCTGACACAATGTAATAAAGACAATGTTACATGAAATGACAATTACCATAACCTGAAAACATTTCTCATAACTACAGAAATATATGCAGGGAAGTACAGGTTACCAACGTTTAGTTGATACAAGTATGAAAAATAAAGGTTGTAATGAATACAGTAATTCAAAGACAAATTTACTTGCACACATTATCGGAAAAGAAGTAAAATGGGTAAACATCAACATGACGTCCAACAAATAGCGTCTGACTTTTCTTATAAATCGCACAAATAATCTTTCGAAATTTCAAATTATATATTATCTGAAGCAAGTTTAATGACACATTACTCCAAGTTGAGTTATAAAGCAATTTCTTCTTACATTGCATTGGTATAACTTTGAAGATAACTCAACATGATCCATCTTTGAATTTTTTCTTTAGAGGAGGTAAGGATAGGATAGAAAAGATATTCTGACTACTCACCAAACATAAAACCAGATTGAGCTCTTCATTCTTACCTAGTGAACTTTGAGCTTCTGTATTTTAAAAATACAGTAAAGCATGTTCATACGTACTTTTATTATTCAAGCCGCTGATAGACTAACTGTGATTCACGACTTAGAATCGAATCCTGTATCTTAGCGTTGTAAATCCGTGAACTTACCGCTTTCCCAAAGGGAGACGAAACAATTTTATGAGCACCGTAACCATTTTAGACATGGCTTTCCTCCGGAGTTACCTTTGAATTCGTGATATTTCAACACTAATAATAGTAATGAATGAATTCTAGTTTATATACTTGCTGTTTCCACACAGAAAATGCAGAATGTTATTTTCTATCTTTATATTTTCATGTTAACCTCGAAAAATTTTAAAACATCTTTCTTCTACGAAATCTCTAATTATGAACTTATTTTCAAGTAGTCCGCTTCCAGCGCAATATGCGACTACATCAAATTGAGGAATATTACACATCGGCCTGCTATGATACTCAGTGTAAAGAACTGATAAAAAAAAACATACATTAGTAAAATAGCTCATTTTCCGTGTAAAATATATACTCTAGTAATATTTGCTAGGGTTAATTCTAATATTCTTAGAATATATTTATGTGACTTGCGTGTTAATAGGTAACATGCGATCAAAGGCACATAGAAGTATGAGACAAAAATGGTTTTACTACTTTTTTAATCTAATCAGGTCTGAGCCCAAGATTCCAGTTCGGGGTGAAGTTATCAATGTTGAATTCGATCAGTGTTTACATAACAATATTTTATAGTGCTTCTCTAAGAGACAACGATATATTTTACAACTAATATACAACTCAAGTACAAATGATTTCACTCATCTAGCTTCTTTTTCAGTGTTTTTTCATACTGTTACTAGTTTCTGAAAACTCTTTAGGTGCAATAGATAAGCTAATTATCTGATCACATTTATTTATAAGTGTAGAGTTTTAAACTTAAAACTCACTAAGATGCGTAACTCACTTTTTAAACTTAAAACAAATTAAAATGTATAACTTACTTTTTAAATTTAAAACTAATTAAAATATGTAACTTACTTTTAAACTTAAAACTAATTAAAATATGTAACTTACTTTATAAACTTAAAACTAATGAAAATGTTTAACTTACTTTATAAACTTAAAACTAATTAAAATGTTTAACTTACTTTATAAACTTAAAACTAATTAAAATGTGTAACTTACTTTTTCAAGTGATCATCGTTTTCATCACTCCATCCGAGTTCGGCTACAACGTCTGCTGTTAAGGACTTTATGTACTTCTATAAAACGTAAGAAACGAGCACTGATAAATCATTTGTTAAACACGATATTTTCGCTCTTTCCTGATACAAACGTATAGGATTTTCAAATACGAGAAATAATTTTGCATACCCGTAAGTCAGTGATAATATTAGACACGTAAATGTCTATTCAACGTAGTTTTTAAAGCCAGAATCAAAAGTGTAAAATAGTATTACCAGTGAGATTCCACATCTTATACCAGATAGTGTTTTACAGAAAGTTTCATGCTTTCTTTACCTTTAGCGTTAGACATTGGCAATAGTAATAATGTTCAGAATGATCGTGTTTTTAGTTTTTTTACTTTTTACAGGCCTTTTTTACTTCTATTTTATTTTTTACTATTGTTTAACGACTAAACAACTGTATATTTTGGTCTTTTTATTTTTGCTTAACTTTTTATGCTTTAGGTTTCTTATTTTGATTATTGATATATATATATATATATATATATATATTTACTGGTCTGTTTGGAGCAGATAGCATTACTGCTTTGTGGCACAAAACACCAACCAACAAATGATACTTTCTCAAAGCAGTGCACTATTTATTAGGAAATACGTGTTTGAGAGTATGTTTTACCATACCTTGTCATAACTGGCCATTAGCCTTTTTATTTCTATTTGAATTTTTACCTTACTTTTGGGCATTTTGTTGTTAACTTGTTTTTATTTTTACTTGTTATTTTGTTTTATATTTACAAAGGTGGTTGGACGAAGATAGTCGCGCTGCTTTGCGCCATAAAACCCCAGAACCAACCAACCAATCGTCATAAACAAAACGTATTCATCAAACATTACATTAGGAACTAAGTGCTAACACTATAATGCACTGTAGGACACTGTCGTTATTCATGAAAAATGCTGTTACGTCAAATGGCTAAACAACGTAAGTTCACCAAAAGATGAAAAGTTTATTTCCTGAGATATTATGAATAGTGTAGTTTTATAAATTTGTATGATATGTGTTTCGGTATTTTCTTATAGATATACTCATATAATAATAATAATGGGTTATTATTATTTTGTATGTCAAGTATATGTTTGACCCAGTGTTAGGTTTATTCGACTGTGATGCAAGTGTGTAGTTTTATGATCATTGGTATTGAAACTTTGCAGAACTTGCTGGAGGATATTTGGAAACGAACCAACTGGAGAACAACACCTAAACTACCATTATTTTACATGGAACATAAATAAACAACAATCATGTCACTCAATAATCAAAATGAAAAGAAACCTATTGACCAGTTTCAGTAGAAGATGTCTAATGATGTCCAAATTACATCTTATTGATGATACCACTTTTATTTTGATAGCCAAAAGTAAAAATATGAAAATTCAGAGCTCACGAGGCGTTTTGGTAAATCAGATCAGAACTTCAATATATTATTTTAGGCTTAGGAATTCTTCGTTTCGGAACTATCGTGCAAAATTCAACAAAGAGTATAACTGACGGACTAAAGGACACGTAGGAAGCTAATGAACAGCACCTGTTGCACAGTCTTGAGCTACTCATATTAGCTTGAGAAGAAATGAACAGCAAACTGCAATATATCACCATAAGTGAAAACAAATAATTTTAGAGGATTTTTGTAATTAAAATATCCTTGGAGAAATGGAAGAGGTTATCCAGGAAAACTAAGAGAAATTCAAATATTTATATTCCCAGAAGACTAATCACCAAGTGCTCTTAGAAGAGAATGAATAAAAGCTGTGTTATTTAAAGGCATAGATTATTTACGTATTTAAATTTTAATGTATTTGGCTGACACATACAGTTTATGCCTATTTGAATATTTTATCTTGGACAAACGTTACAAACTTTCTGTTATCATTACCTGATTTATTGTACAATCGCACATATCATTTAATATATCTTTAAGACGAGTTAAAATACTCCTCATTCGAGAGTAAAAACACTCTACACGAAATAATCACTTAAATAAATAATACTCTTAACAGATTCATGTAATTTACCGAGTACCAGTAAGAAAAATAAAAGCGAACAGATAATAAAATACAAAAGTAGTATGTTAAACTCGAAGCTAGTTTGTTTCAACATCTTTTGGGCATTACAATGCATAAATATTGTTCTGTTTTAAAATTGGGGTATTACCTTCAGCAAGAACTTTGATTCGCTGTTCTCCAGTGGTTTACTAATGTAACTTAGAACCATATTAGCTGTTTCCCACGGCACCAGGTGACGCTCATCTTTCAAGTACGTGGATAGTTCAAGAGGAACGGAATATTTCAAATACCCCGCACGTGCTAAGAAAAATGAATCGCTGATGACGTTGGCACGATTGGATGGGCTCCACACCTTTAAAAAAAATTATTAGTCGTAAAAAGAAAATTAACTGATAAGTATTTGTGGATTATCATTATATAAGTACAGGAAAATATTATTAAAGATCAATCTGATTGGAATACTTCTACCTTATGGTTCTTCTTTAACAGGTCAATTATCTTCTGCCAGTCGTTTTCCTCATAGTTTATCATATAAAATCCAAACTGGTTGACATTGAATTTAAACCATCCTTCTATGCCATCTTCCAAGGCAATATCCAGCTGTTCTACAAAGCAAGTAATAACAGTTTAATGAGATATTCGTTATAATACACATGACACGCGTGAATTAAAAACAGTGTGGCAAAACAAATCTCACTCTTGTGTCTTAAGTTTACTGCTGTTAAAACTAAATTTAGTTTTTAACAAGAATCCTGGCTTATAAATGAAGTAAAGGATACTTATGAAGCTTTTCCTTGTCAACTATTTTGATTTTCAATATTATGTGTGTGTGCTTCTCTTATAGCAAAGACACATCGGTCAATTTGTTGTATCCACTGAGTGGAATCGAGCCTCTGATTTTAGCGTTGTAACTCCGAAGATTTTGCGCTGTCCCACCGAGGGGCTTGAACGTCTTATTTTCACATTTTTGCTCTCTGTACATACATCTACCTATCGAAAACGAAGTTACTTCGAGTGAATAATATGAAAGAAACGAAAAAATCCCGAATTTGTAGTGTGTCCTGTTATTCTCCACCCATATGTACAGCGGTATGTCTATGGACTTACAACGCTAGAACCTAGCTTCGATACCCGTGGTGAGCAGAGTACAGATAGCCCATTGTGTAGCTTTGTGTTTACCTTCAAAACAACCAACCAACCTGTTATTCACCAGATGTACGGGGTAATATTGCAATAGTTAACCAGTCTGTATATGGATGTTCACATGCACTTTTTTATTACCTGAAGTTATACATATAAATGCATGCAATAGTTGTTTACCATTATAGGTATAGAACTCTAATACGTACATAAAACCAGAAAAGCCTAGAAGTTAAACAAGAAGTGTTATTTTCAGTAGTTATATAATTTTCATTGAATATAATAATATAGTCGTTTTGCAGTGAAAAGTAAAAAAATAATATTTTGTTGTTGTTTACAAGCGCGGAGCTACACAATAAGCTATCTGTGCTCTGTCCACATGAGAATTAAAACCCTTTTTTTTTTAATGTTATAAGCTCTTAGCCTTATCGTCGAACAAGCAAAACTGAAAGCCTATATGTTTCCCTATTCTTGATGAGTTTGTTTTTGGTGAGGCTGAAAATTTGTGAATAATTTGTTTGTATATTATATAAACATAACAAACTAATTTCACTTCTACTTTGAGCTTAGAACTATATGCAATGTTAAAGAAATACACAGGTCACAGCTGGCATTTTTATTATTTAATTGACGTTTTATATAAATTTTGTGGCTTCTTTTCGTCAACAAAAATTACACGTTTTTTTCAAATATTTTAACATGTGAAGCGTTTTTACTTTGTTTGAGACAAGCAGTATTTCAAATATTTTGCGTTGAACATAAGTATTTCTGTCTCGACAGAGAGACGATGTATTTCTGTTTATTTTTCTTTCTTTATTCTTCCAAACACTTTACAATCGATCACCATGCTTTAATTTCTTGGCAAATTGACTTAAAACTTGTTATAGTTATATTTTGGTCCGATACGTGTAGAAACATGTTATTATTATTTTATATTTTTGGATAATCTTTCACACCACAAAATCATTAAAAAGGCCTAAATCCAAAATATATGTATGTATATATATATACATATATACACATGGCTCTTGTGAGATCTTATTTACAGCAATTTGAAACGTGTCACAAAAACTAATTCATATGCACCCAACATATTGACCTTCAAAAATACATCAGTTAATTTTGAGTCTTAATAGAGGGAGAACGTCACACGTTACAAAAATATATACAATTTTGAGGTTTTGGTCACTTACTCTGTCATATTTTGACCACTTAGCATAGAATTAGGTTGAAGATAATTTTCCGGAAATCTCGCATATTGAAAAATGAAAATGGTGAGCTTTACCATCCTTTTTTTTGGCAATCATAGGGGATAAGGATGCCATAAAAAGTGTTATATTAGATTTTGACATTTACTTTGCCATATTTTGGAAGAAAAAAAATTTGCTGTTCTCATACATATGCGTACAAAAAATGAGGTATGTCCACTTTTGTACATTTTAGGGGCATCAGAGTTTTATTATATATGTGGACTGGAATTCTTCAACAGTAGGTGTATAACTTTTTGGCTATAAATTCGAACAATAAACAGACAGCGCATAATCCACTTGTTTTAAAATAATATATTCAAAACAATTCGAACGTATTTAAAAAAATACATTATGAAATATTACACTTTTATCTTTTAGAACGCCTTTGGGTAAGACAAATTATTCTTTTTATCTCTATTAAACTGTGAACCTCGCTTTAATATATCGCTTATCATGGTTAACCACTCACACGCCGGCTAACTTCACGTTTTATAACTTTTGTATTACTGAACTTTTCTCTAACTTTGTTTCACCTTATACTTCTTCTCCAATTGCGCTCGAAGATGCCCCCCGCTAGTACAGCGGTATGTCTCCGGATTTACAACGCTAAAATCAGGGGTTCGATTCTCCTCGGTGGGCTGAGCAGATAGCCCGATGTGGCTTTGCTGTAAGGAAAACACACACGCGCTCGAAGACACCTATATTTATACCTCGTGTACTGAGGCATGAAAAATAACGAAAATTCGAGTAATGTGATGTCAACAATATTAGCAAAGCCTAGACAACAATATAACACAACGTAATCCCATGCTGGTACAGCGGAATGTCCACGTATTTATACCGCTGACATCAAAGGGTTCAATTCCCCTCGGTGAACACAACAGATAGCCCTAAGAGGTTTTGCTATAACAAACACAACAGAGTTACGCAACCAAATTTGTCATAACTATTGCTTTTAAAATGTTTAACTTTTAACTCTCTTGTTATTAAAACTAAACAATCATTGAATATTAACTCAGTTAAAATAAGTTAAATAATAACACTTACATTAAACAGTCTTGTATATCCAACAATGGGAAGTAATGTTAGGGGTTTTGATGAATTATTTGGCTTGGTTTCAACAATTTGCATGAAATTTAGTACAAAGGTGTACTGTGCAGGTCCCAAACAGAGATATAGGCAATTTTAAAATGTTCGCTCAGTTTCATCGGCGAAAGTAAAATACAGTTTCGGATTTCATGAACTATTCACATTATTTCAACACATTTACATGAAATTTTGTAAAAAAAAATACTTTTTTTTACACATCCCAGTGATATAAACAGTCTTCGATTTTCTATGTATTTTATGACTTTTCTGGTATCATAATTGATCATGTTGGAATTGTGGGGCGGAAAGATTTTGCATTAGTCAGCGAATGTTAGCCTCGATAAATTATCTTTTGTGTTGAATAACAATAAAGTGTATAATAAATGTTTACGTTTATCAGTCAGTGTCTTGACACCTTTATGATTAAGAATGTGATATTTCATTACATTAAACTCATCGTAATGATTCCTTTGTTGACCGAATACATATTTCTACTCCCAGAGTTCGTTGTCTCTTCGTTAAACGGACTGATGTAAATAGTCCATCACTTTACACGAAAATGTTATATTGAACTTAAAGACCTTGTTGATAGCCACGTAAAATAAACAATTCCGAAGTGAAATACTATTAGACAGTAGTTGGCCCGTAAAGAATGACGGGATTTACCAGTTTTATTGCATGAACGTACATACAAATACACACATTAATGAATGATACGACTTTTACGTTTGCTTAAAATAACAGTATAAACATATATTAAAACTACGTGTTATGAATAACAAAATCCTAACAGTTTTGACTCTCATACAAATAGTACTTTCTTCAAAAATTTGTTTTTTTTTTAATTTTCGCTTTATTTGATGATGGTTGTTGTGTTTATTTTTTTATCTGAAAACAATATTTAAAAGCTCTATATTTTAGTAACATTTTTCAACGTTTTTGAGTCAATAGAAGTTTCGTTTTTGTTAAATAGCTGTAATATGATGGCATTTGTATCGTTTGATATATTAAAATCGTTATGTGTTTTAAACAGCTTAATATCATTAGATGTAAAATAGAATAGACCAACATGGAATGCTAAATAATTTCTTAAAAGAACATTACTATATTACTTACCCTCTTTGTCTGTTCGCAACCAGTATATCTGAGGATTTTTACTTTTACTGCTGTGGTAACTTAATGGTATCTCCCAAACATAGCTGAAAGATTAAACATTTTGTCAAAACTAAAATGAAACTATTGTTATAATTTTGTTAGTTGTTTCTGTAATCATGAGTATTTGCTATAAAGTACCTTCAGTAAAGGTTTATTTATTTTGGCCCAAAGCTATACAAGGATTTACCAATGACGTTGAACCAGTGTCGTTCACGATGGCACTACTGTCCTGCTTGACTGCATTTTTAGCTTTTAAAGGGGAATTAGCATTTTAAAATATCTTAATTTTTATGTAATATTGGAGCATTATTTAGCTTTTTACTTTTTATAGTTTAACACCTTTTCCCTTCTTAATGTTTTTTTTGGCGCAGATAGCCATATTGCTTTGCGCTACTAAACTTCAACCAACCAGCCACATAAGGATTACCTGTTCCCAGCTGTCCCTAATTTTAAACTTGCACACCAGAGAGAAAGTAGCTAATAAACATAGCCTTCCACCATCTCTTGAATTACTCTTGTTTGATCGAATAGTTAAGTTTGATCGTACATCTTACGGCAAATCCACAGCCCCAAAGCAAAGTAAAAGTGTTTTGCAGTGACTGATCGTGATCAGTGACTAAAGTAGGGAAGGCTCGGTGCAGTGGGCTAACAACCTACTCACTTAAATACTTGTTGAAGAATCCGCAAGCGATTGCGGCCCGATGTTCCTAGATGGAATCTAATGGTGATAACTAACTGACTAACTAAAAAAATTCAGACAAGATGAATATATTTACATATTTTTGGCAAACACGTTTATTTTAATTTCAACAACAAGGAATAAATATTTTTGTCTTTTTTTCGTTAATTACGTATGTTGTGTATTTAATCATACCAGTAAAAAGTGGGAAAAATTTCACTTAAGGCGTAAGAACCTCATCCTAGTCAGCTTTTGCCTAGTTGCTTAACTACAGATTTTAGGTTTTCGGTGTAATAGGTATAATCATAAACAACGACAAACAAGATATGTTTTTATAGTTAACTGTTAAAGTGAATTTTTAAGCAATCTAGAAAATAAATTATTAACTGATTTTCTAATTCGTTATTGACAGAACGTAGCTGCTTTGTAGACCTATTCTTTCCCAAGCTTTATTTTGAACTTGAAGAAAAACTATTTGGGTTCAAGCATTGACTAAATGTTAGTGTATAGGAGCCCAAAGTTCTTGTAGAAAAAAAAATAGTGACTAACGTGACGTCACTCTATTTCTAAAAGGTATCTTATCTCCAGTGTACCGCAGATGGAATATCTTTATTGTATTATCCACAATGAATGGGCTATCTTAATTACCCTGCTTCGGAAACACGGTAAATGAAATAACGCATCATCTTGTGAAGTCCTGTTACGTTTCTTTATTTTTTAACGATAAATAACAAAGCAATATAACTTTAAAATTAATGTACCAGCTATTGTTAACAAAACTCTGTAAGTTTGGTGATTACAAAATCAATAACTGTATGAAAAATATAATTACCCAAAATAGCGTAAAATAAAGCATAAATAAAGGAACACAACCATTTAAAACTTCTCCATATTTCTTGTAAACTCAGGAAGATTCGATCCCTTAAATTATATTTTGGAAGATAAAATTCTTAACAAGACCAAGTATTTTAAATTTATTTCATGTGTCCGGTGTTCTATAATTCTGTTGGCAGTTTTAGTTAAATTATTTAAAGATATTTACACTTACCCGAAAGGAGAATCGTCATCAGCTACAGCAGCGCTCTCAGGACTAATCAGAAATCGTTGTTGTTGAACGTGGAATGTGTGGGGGTTAACCTTATCCCTTGTGATATTGATGTATGGATATCCCATTTGTCCAGTCCACGTGTTCATTATTTGAGAGATGTCAAGATTCTAGGATGTTGGAAATAAAGAATCCATTGTGAGAAACAGTTTTTACAGCCCTTTTTAAAGAGTGAATACTTATGAATCATTTACTCTATTCACTTCATTAACATCCGATTTAATAATCTGACATTATGATGACATTTGCTAATATAATAAATATAAATTAATAACAATCAATTCTTAATATACTTTGTGCTTCTATAAACAATAGTTAAATGACAAAATATATTAACTCAGGAAACAGAAAATTTTCCAATAATATTGTAAAAACAATGAAGGGAGTCGCATTTCATCCAGTTGAGAGGGATGGACGTGATGAGTTCTGATACATGGAGAAGCTGAATGGGAGTAAATGTATTAATACTTGTATACTCAAAGAAGTTTGAGATGGGTTTGGAGTACTTGGTAAGGCTGAATAGTAGACATTATGCTGAATTCTGGAAATGTAAGATCCAAGAAAGCTGTACTTAGAGCGGCTGAAGGCAACCAATGTATTAATATTTGTGTTCCAAGAAAACTTCAATGGGGATTTCGATGATTAAAGAAAACTAAATATGAATCAAAATAGTATTTTCATGCAATTGGGAAGATCTGAGATGCGGTTTGGAGTATTCAGGGAGGCACAGACAAAGAAGTGTAAGGAAACTGAAGGAATTTATTTATCTAATTCCCAGGTGGTTAGGGGTAGTTTCACGGTGTTGTAATGCTAAAATCCAGAGTTTTACTCAGTGATTAGAACGAATATAACAAATGGTGTAGTTGTGCTCCAAAAATAAATATATATTTTGGTGTATTCAGGAAGGATGTAAATGAACTAAATTGTTGAATTTTGAAATTGTATGTTGAAGGTAGATCGAGATGATACAAAAATTTATTTTTCCTTAGAAGGTTGATCATGGTAAAAATAGAACGTTAAAATGAAAGTGTAATAAATAAAATATTTCATTCTCGACATTGTATTTTATTAATTATACTTGGTTGTATAATTAGTTGTATTTAGTTTTAAAAAGCAAATATGAGAAACGAATAGCACTAAATAAAAGAACTAGACAGTATTATCATGGATTCTTTTAAGGAATGTCAAAGGATGAAGACACTAAAAGTCTAAAATATGAAGGTTATTGAATAACTTACCAACGTTTCGACACAGATAAGTCAGACACTTCAGTTTTATAGCTACATGTGATCTGCATTTAAACCCATATGCTGAGCTTTCGTATTTCCTTTATGAGCAAGTAATACCTTTTTTTTCTGCATGTGTAAATCACAGTGCGTTAACGGACATATGATGAAAAAATTTATGTCAGCAAAATAAACAGCGTCAAACCGCCAAAGCTATCAGATACAAGTCAGCTCTTTTGGCCACACAAACAACAAACTCGATCGGAGTAAGAGAAAGCGCAATATAAAAGTTACAAGACACCCTGATATTTCAGCACAAGAACAATATTAAAGTCACAACAAAACAAACGCAGCATTGTGAGTTTCTTACCGAAGAAATGACACTGGTTAGCAAGCTTTTGCATTTGGGTTTGAGCGAAGCTATGTAAAACATTGTTCGTTATATATACGGTATTAGTGTTTGAACTTTTATTTAATCAGAAGTTTTCCAAATTTCGGTGTCTATTCAGTTCCGTATTTAACTTTACACATTATTGTTTTTACAAATATTTCAACAACTTTCTGTTATGCGATTTTACGTCATCTGTGAATACTGGGGGAAAAAATAACCAAATATCCTAAATTTATTAAAATACTTGTGCGGAGGTAACTGTTAAAAATGACCATAGAACCTTGAATTGTTGTTCAAAAAATTCGATTAATTAAAAATAGGGCAATTCCTTTTAAAAAAAAGCATGTAAGAATTCAGTTTAAAAGAAAAGAGGATAACATAAAAGATGGTGGCTCTTCCCATATGGGATATTGAAGAACAATCACTCCCTTCAATCCTTCATCATCATATAATGTCTTATATATTTACATCATCTTCAATTAACGTAAACCTACATTACATCCTTAGTATCATGAACACAGTTCCTCCAACCTTCCTCGAAGAGCTTACAAAATAAAATTCTATTATTTCATTTGTTCTACACCTGAACCCAAATATTTGATCAAAAATAATATTTTTATTTTTCATTAATATCAAACCGATACTTAAATATTTATTTACCACTTACATTAAACCTGACTCATCTGTTAAACATTTCTCTATTCTATTCATGAGATGTGCTTGTAAAGCATCCTCTTTTAGGATGGTTGGTTGGTTGATTTGGTGTTTTATGGCAAAAACCAGCTAGGCTATCTGCGCTAAACATCCGGTAAAAAGTTAAAATTAAAGGAAATTTAGAAAAATTCGTAAAAGAAAACAAAATAAAAAAACATAAATAGCATAAAACCAATGTTTACATCTAGTCTACAACGTTAAGAGGAAAACTTCAGTAATACAAATTGTAAAGGACTTTCTGCAGCGTCAATCACCTGAAGTTGGCCTTTTCAGTCCTGGTTTCGAGTTATTTGACGTTTTGGCCATTTGCAAAAAGTAAAGTAATATAAGTTTTAAAAGACTTATAGTAAAATTTTAATAATAACTCACTAGGATGACTAACAGGTAATTCAAACCGTTAGTCACCTGAAGCTGGCCTTTCTTGTCCTGGTTTGAAGTTTTTTGACGTTACTGATATTTTCTAATTTCAAATTGAACTGGATGTACTTTGATTCTTAAAATGGAATTACATTAAAAAAGGTCTAATGTATAAATTAAAAAACGTAAATAGCATTAAAAAGATTAATGGCGTTCAAAAAACTGAAAACATTTCCAAGGTGGACAGTGTCACCATCACCAATAACACTGTTTAACGTTATGGACAAAGTTGGGACAAAACATGTTTAAAATGGTGCCGTCGTTGAGAGTCATAAAAACAACAAGAAAGTAAAATGGTGCTTATTGTGAGTGTTACACAGACTACACACTGGTGAATCAGTTCCAGATAAAATAAAACATTGTGTTAAAAAAACTGTGACCAATGCGTAGTCTAGTTAGAACAACTTCCTCTTTTCGATCCTTACAAAAGCATGACGGTCAAAATCTAATATGGGGTTTTATTTGGAAAAGCTTGTTTTCACGTTGCTCACTTCAAGTCGACTGCCAGCTGGCACGGAGCCGAGCCTTGAATACAGGACCATAGTCCATGTATGGAACAAGCACAGCGATGACAGTGCCAGAGCAGATACATTTGACTGCGGTATCGGCGAGCTTGTTCCCGCGAATACCAACGAGGCCCGGTATCCAGAAAAAACTGGATAGAAGTAGATGTTAAAGAGAAATGGGCCAGTTGGTTTTGAATATCGGCGAGAACAGGATGTGAACTGACGTGAAGCGATTCCAGTGCCAGTAGAGAACTAAGCAACTCAGTATAAATAGTGCAGTTTAAGTACTGCTCAGCTTCTATGTGATCCATGGCAAGAGAAATGGCGTACAGTTCAGCAATGAATACAGAAGCTGTAGATACATTTGACTGCGGTATCGGCGAGCTTGTTCCCGCGAATACCAACGAGGCCCGGTATCCAGAAAAAACTGGATAGAAGTAGATGTTAAAGAGAAATGGGCCAGTTGGTTTTGAATATCGGCGAGAACAGGATGTGAACTGACGTGAAGCGATTCCAGTGCCAGTAGAGAACTAAGCAACTCAGTATAAATAGTGCAGTTTAAGTACTGCTCAGCTTCTATGTGATCCATGGCAAGAGAAATGGCGTACAGTTCAGCAATGAATACAGAAGCTGTAGAGGGGACCACCGAACCACAACAATCCATGGCAGAGCTCACACAGTCACCTGATTTCGAACCATCTGTATGAATAGGAATGGAATGATGGTTCACAAGATGTTCAGCAAATGACAAACAGTATTTCCAGTCAGAAGTGTCTGCTTTACTTAATGACTTAAAGATAGGTCACATTTGGGGACTTTAAGAAGACATGGTGGGGTGGGTTGACCAGTGGTTACAGCAATGTTATCCAAAGACAGACCCAATTCATCCAACTGTGCCTGGATATGATAGCCAAAAGGAGCAATAGTAGATTGTCTGTTCTGAAAAAGTATGGCCCACAGAGGAAGTAAAACACAACCTCAGGTGGGATGCTTTGGTGAGGAATGAAGTTTCGAAGCATACAGTAAAAACAGTTGCAAACGGTGGAGGTGCAAAGATGATGTTTCATGAGGCTCTATGTATACACTCTGAATTGGGGAAGTGCAGAAAGCCCCAGTACAGAGCCGAAGACCTTGATGATGAATGGTGTCTAGCATCTTTAAGGCCAAGATTCTGGCAGAACCAAAGACCAATGATCCATAGTCGAGTTTCGATTGAATAAGAGCACGATATATCTTTAGCACAGAACATCGATCTGCTTCTCAAGTGATGGAAGAGAGGACACAGAGGATGTTCAGTGCTCTTGTACATTTGACCCATAGCTGCTTGATGTGTGGTATAAAGGTCAGCTTACGGTCAAACATAAGCCCAAGAACTTTGTCTCAGGGACCACAGGCAGTACAACTTCACCGATACAGAGTTCAGGATCAAGGTGAATACCCCGTTGGCGGTAAAAGTGCATGAAAACGGTTTTAGAGAGAGAGAAGTTAAAATCATTTGCTGTGGTCCACTTCAATAAATGATTGAAAGCAGTCTGTAGCTGCCGGTCAATATATCTAATGTTCGACGACTGACATGAGATGTGAAAGTCGTCGACATAAAGCCCGTTTGCAACAGAGAGAAGGAGTTGTTCAGTGATGGCATTAATCTTTATAATGAAAAGTGTGACACTCAAAACATAGCCCTGAGGGACTCCAGTTCCTATATAAAAGAACTGGAAAGTGCTGAACCAACACGAACTTGTAATCTCATGTATATTAAAAAAATTAATAAAAATGAGCAAATTGCCACGTAACCCATATGTATGAAGGTCTCGCAAAATGCTATACATCCATGTTGTATCATAAGCCTTCTCAATGTCAAAGAATATTAATACACGATATTGTCGTTTGAGAAAGGCTTCTCTGATTGGCGTTTCAAGACAGATCTGATGGTTCACAGTGGAGCGCTGTCGTCAGAACCAACACTAGGTGGGCGAAAGAAGGCTGATTCGAGGAACTAAACAAGACGACCATTAACTATCCTCTCTAAGGTCTTACAAAGACAGCTTGTCAAAGCAACTGGACAGTAGTTTGAAGGAATTTTGAGATTTTTCACAGGCTTGGAGAAAGGTAGAACAATAGCCTGGCGTCAGACATCGGGAAAAACATTCTCCTCCCAGATCCGGTTAAAAACAATCAGAAGAATAGCAAGAAAAGCAGGAGACAGATGGCTCAGCATTTCATAGTGTACATCATCAGGTCCAACCGATGTACTGCCAGACCGCTGAAGGGCCTGTTTGAGTTACACCAGTGTAAAGGGAAGATTATAGTCATAAAGGCAATCAGCTCGAAAGGAAAAGGGTGATTGCTCTACCCGATTCTTGACGGCTAAGAAGGTGGAGAAAGAAGCAGAAGTGCTAGATAACCAAAAAAAAGCTTTCACCTAAAAAATCACCTACACTTGGCCATTATAGAGCATGATCGAGAGAAGGACAGAATTATATTGCCCACTGACCTTTTGAATCTTGTCTCATATGACTTTAGAACTGGTGATAGAAGATATACTAGTTGTGAACTTAATCGAAGATTCCTTTTGGCTTTGACGTCTTACCCACTGAGCATGTGTACGGGCCTGCTGGAAAGCGATGTTGTTCGAGAGTGTGGGATATCAAAGGAAAGTATTCCAGGCCCGTTTTTGAGCCTTCCGTGCCATGTGACAGGCAGGATTCCACCACGGACGAGGATATCGTAGAAAACGTGTCGAGGTTTTAGAAATACATTGAGCAGCTTCTTGTGTAATACAGTCATTTACATCTGCCACACAGTCGTCTAATGATGGCTTACAGATGATGGCAGGATCAAGTTCTGCAAGATCAGTGAAAGAGGGCCAGTTTGCGTGATCCAGCTTCCAGCGAGGCAAACGAGACGAGTGGAATCGACCACAGTAAGTCCCTCTCAAAATTATAGGAAAATGATCAATGCCTCGTGGATTATTGTCAACTCTTCATGAAAAATAGAAGAATAGTGAATGGGAGCAGATTGAGAGATCAATAACAGTAAAGAACTGACTAATGCATGAAAATAAGTAGAAGAACCAGTATTGAAAAGAGAAAGATTGTGATGTCCATTAAAGTCCCCCAGGATTAAAATGGGAGACGGCAACTGTCCAATGTGAGTATCAAGGTCTGATTGATCATATGTCTCTCTAAGCGACAGGTTGAGAGAACAAACAGTGATGGTATGACCCAAGGAAATACGGATGACTACGGTTTCTAAGGGTGTGTCGAGTGGCAAAGACAGAATGGGCACATGCTGATCAACCAACAGTGTTACCCCTCCATGGCTGTCATTTCTGTACAAAACAACCGCCGGAAGGTGACTGTATTGGCAGGTTTCCGAAATGTTTCCTGTAAGGAAAGACATACAGGATGGTAGAAAGTAATCAGTGTTTTGATGTCATCCAGATCAGAGCGTAAAACTCGACAGTTCCATTGTATCAAGGTGGCCATTTTTACTTATATGTAGACAAATTGGGTGGAGAACCATTCTGTTTACGACCACGTCTTTTTTCTTTACTGTCTTTATTCGAGGGAGGTCTATCGACCAACATGGGTCCTATCCTGGATTGATTGGGCAGGTCTTTACTGTTGGAAGAGAATTCCGGTGAATGAGGACATGAACGAATTATCGTTTTGCATCGTAAGGTGGGAGAGAAGATGTATCCTAGAAAATGCCTGTACCCAGAACCAAAGGAAGTGGATCTTGGGATTTGTTGGAATGTATGGGTATTGAAGTTGATTCATGAACTTTTTTAACCATGGAAGTCAGAAGACTTTTCATTTGTTTTGAGAACAATTCTTTTGGAGGCACAGAGAGATCTATCTCCACTCCCACTGTAACAGTGGAATGAAGTGAAGCAGTATACGTCGAGATGAAGTAGTAGACAGCAACTTTCGAGCCTCAGGATAAGTGATGTTGTGAATCGTTTTCAAATGCTGCACCTCTTTTTTTTTCTAACCATTTAGGGCAAGAACGAAAGTAGGAAGGTGAGAGCCATTGCAATTGACGAAATGAGGGTCAGTTTCACATTCATAGACATATGGCCCTCGCCACCACAACAAGCACACGTCTAGGAACCACGACATGATGCCTTTGAGTGACCGAACTGCTAAAACTGGAAACATCAGAGAGGGTTTGGAATTTATGGCGGTAGCCTGCAATTAGGATAACGTGCCTTAATGAAGGCAGGTGAACGTGGTGATGTAAATGTCAGAATGAGAATATCAGTCGGCATCGTAATTCAATCTTTGCGAGTAGAGACATGCCTCACTGCATAAACTCCTTGAGTGGAGAAACCAGGAAGAATATCTGACTCGGGGATGTTCTTCAAATCCCTCTCAACAATAACTCCTCGTGATGAATTCAAAGTAGAATGAGGTGTAACCTCAATAGGTATATCCCCAATAGCCTTTGAATGCCATCATATTGAAGCTTCTTTACTGACTTTGGAGAGCCAGCAAGTCCCTTTAGTCCCTCCTGAATGAAAAAGGGAGACATTTACCCAAAATGGTTGTCTGAAAGAGAATGTAGGATAAGAAAATGAGGTACAACAGGTGTAACAGATATTGAAGATTACTGCTCAAAATCTTCAAGACGTGGTTGTTTACCTATGGACTGTTTTTCACTATTTTATTTAAATTTTTATTTGGAGAATCCCTAATAAAAAGGAATATTTCGGTACACTGATCCTACCCACCATGTAGCCCTACGAGGGGACACACTACAATGTCAAACTAAGACACTACTGCAATTCCAGGGTTTTGTAATAAGCACTATACCCAAACACCAGCATCAGATACAATGTCCACAACACCTGTTGAGAACATCCAACACTGGTACTTGGTTGACCCTAGCCCAAGTGGACCAGCTGATTGACCCAAGGGGGCCACACCAAGGCTGCCAGTCTACAGGAATTCAAGGCCAAAGTGGTGTGTTAGGGCTGGACTCACAACCATCAGGATCCTTCCCTCCCCTTCACGGGTCGCTATACACGGCAAACACGTTGGTGGATGTTTAGATCCCAGAAGAGGTACACTGAAAGAACAGAACCTTCCCTGGGAGATCCCCTCACCACGTACAGGAATCCACACCGAGGGGACTCTTTTAGGATTCCATGCTGAATGAGGGAAGTAGGAACTGATTTTTTTTTGTTTTATGGACTTGGATGACCTAAGATAATCAAGAGGTTACATTCTGAAGAAATGTTGGTCAAACCATTTATGCTACAACACTTAATTTGATACAATTGAAGTCAATGAGGGATTAGGCTATTGAGGTTACTATGCCACATTGACTTTCTCACAAGGAGTGATCAGTGAGAGGGATTTACTTAAAATCCCTGATTTAGAGATTCTTACTGATTTTTTTCCCAAAATCTGTGTGACATGTTTTCGCTCATAAAGGTGAAATAATGCAACCTCCTACTGTTCTTATTCTAACATTTACACTTCCATGTCCACCTGCCTCTATCAATGCATGTTATCCCAACTATATGTTATGACTATATTCTTAATCTATTCAAATGTTTACAATGTTAGGGGATTGGGTACTCTAAGAATTATTTTCATGGTTTATTGATGTGTGCTCTTTGATGTTTTGGTGGCAAATACTATGATAGTTATGAGTATCAAATGGACCCACCGTGCATTAACTGTAATGGTTTTCACTCATCATGCTTTCATTCTTAATCTAAATAAGTAAAGAAATATCAAATATAACAGTTACTGATTGTAAACAATATCTCTTATCCACACACATGTCTTCTGATTCACCTTGAACATATACTGTTGCATTCCACACCACTAACATGCTGAGGTAGAGAAAAATTTTTCTGCACCTCCCTCAGAATATTTCGCTTGTCATGTTCAGTCTTCTATGCTCCATGGATTTAAGATTTGACAAATCCATATTTATGTCTGGTTCTTTTCCCAACGTAGCATCCAGCAAATACTCAGGCCCTTCTCCATCAGTCCTGAGATGCATGACTGTTATTTGATCATGCACTCTTCACTGGAATATCGTTCATCTGGCATAGACTTGCTCAGTTTCCTGGTTCCATGGAGGTTATTAGACCTCCTTCTATTAAACAGGAAATTCTCCTCCACTTAAATAATCTTGAACACTTTTATACAATAGAACTGTCAAAGTTTCCATTCTAATTGATATGATATTAAGGCCTTTATAATTTTTTATTATCCTGTGAGTCTCTTCTTACAGAAAAAAAATCCCATAAACTCTCTGTTGTTGTTATCTTTTGGCAGTTCTCCTTAAAATGAGATAACAGATTGTGTGATGGACAAGTTCATCTATGTGATGTGCTACTGGTTAAGCAGCATGCACTCACAATATTTGTGGCACTCATTATACTACTGGAGGCTGTTGCAATCCATATTTCTTGTTCTCTTTACTTGTAACCTTGTTGATCTTACTTTACAGTATTTAATCTCAATTCTTTATATTGGGAGATTTTAACGGACAAAATGCCCTATGAAAAGGGATGTTTTGTAGAGCACTTCCTCTCTTGCATCACAGCCTCTCACTCTTTAATACTGGTTAATTTATATATTTTTACTAATCGAGTAACTCTTTTAGTGATCTGTCCACTTGTTCTCCCTCCCTTTGTCTTGGAAAATGGAAACTGACCCACAACGTACTGGTCATTTCTGTCAATAGTCTGGGAGAAGACCAGCTTTATGCCATGGTGGAAGTTGGACCAGAATGACTAGCTCTTCACACCTATCCCAAAACGTAATTCTGCTCTCCATAGTCTTCCCATTATTAAAAATTGTTGGGAGGAAATTACAAATCATATTATCCAAATAGTTGTTTATGTGATCCTCAATACTTTTGACTGTGAGCGACGACGATATTTTCATCATATTTTATAACGGGGTTTATCCCTGAAGTTGGATAGTATCATTGGTGACAGTGACATTGTCGAAGTTGATATAGTTTTTACCTTTGAACTGGCATCTGGCCTCTTTCATTGTATTTTCTTTTTTCGCCTGTTTTATGGCCATGGTTTAGTTTTTAGTTTATTTTCTCTTTACTTTATAACGATTCCTTGGCACAGATAGCATGCTGACTTGCTCCATGGAATTCAACCAATAAACCATGTTTAAAGAAAGCTAAATCTAGTATACAGTATATTTTTCAACAATATAATACATACATTTGTGTAACTAGTGTAAGCACTCAACATTACATTACAATATCTATTCAGATATTGGACCATTTTCGTAGCATAATAAAAATTACAAACCTTAGAAGATGCCATCGATAATTCAGTCCATAGTTCCTCTGTTTCTGCGTTTCCTAATTTATGTTTAAGAAGGTAACTCTGCAAGAAACAATGCAAAAAAAAATTACAATACAGCCGAGGTCACGTTCATTCCTTTTAAGCTTCTCTACAAAGGTTTAACATGCTCTGGGAATACATTCTTCTTTATATTCATTTTTAATGTAGTGAAAAGAGCCAGAAAGATGGAAAGCTTTATTCAAATTGTATGTTCTCTGAATTTCTCACTGATAGTACGTTAACAATAAAAATATCTGCTTGTTTAGTCTTGCTTGAGTTTTCTATAATACATGTTAACTTAAAACAGTACCAATCTAAGATAATTTATCAATATGTTGTATGCAACTCACCGAGACACCTTTCTTAAAATCTTCTGATCCCATGATAAATTCTAACATTCGAAGCACTGCTGCACCCTAAAGAAAAGCAAAAAGTAACTAGTTCAACTTTCGCTGAAAATTTTTCGAAATTCTTACGCCTAACCATACATAAAACTTGGATGTTATAAACATTGTCTGTTTTCTTGTTATACTTGACGTGGGTTAACAATTGAAATGTATATTGTAAACTCCATCATCTATGTATATTTTAGATTTAAATATGCATAATTTCAACATTATGTAAGGATGTAACACTTAAAGAACCTACCAACAACCTTAGTTATTTAATATTTCTCTATATATATTTAAAATGTTGTTTTTAGTTTAGTTTAGCTATTTAATTTTTCTATATATATATTTAAAATTTTGTTTTTAGTCTAGTGACAACCATTTTAAACTACAACAACGTACGAAAGTTATAATAAAATATTGAATTCAATCAAATGCATAGATGATTTAAACAAGGACTAGAATTTTTTATACATTAAGCCTGTATTATTGCAATGCTATCATTTAGTTATGTTTCTTCTAGTACAGCGGTAAGTCTACGGATTTATAACGATAAAATCAGGGGTTCGATTCTCCTGGGTGGCCTCAGCAGATAGCTTGATATGGCTTTGCTATAAGAAAAACACACACATTTAGTCATGTTTATAACAAAAATTGGTGATTAAACCTTTATAATTATATATTTAACTATCAAAAGTATTGTTTGCCTTACCTTGCTGTACGAGATTGCATCAAAGAGCCCTGATATCTCGTCAGGATGGTTCACAGTTTGAACAATAGGGTGAGAAGTAATTATTGCATCAGTTTCCAATATTGGATGAATATCTTCTAACAAAAATTGATCCTCCTGCAAATTTGGATATATACCAATAAGTATTAAAATATTTGTTTATATTAATAAAGTTTTTAGAGAATATATACAAGTATATCCAGAATTTTAAAATTATTAATGAAAATGAACTAACATCCCATTTCACGTGAAAATTGAAAACCAGGTTAGATCTAAAGCATGATAAAAACATAATAACGTATGGAGAACAGTAGTCTATTGTATTATATTGTAAATCGTTGTCAAAATAACTCCATAATACTTATCTTATATTAAATTTTCTTTAATTAAGCAGAATATGCAATGGTTTCTGGTTTTTAAACAAACTTTCAACAATTTTATTTGTGAATGCAAGTTACAGCTAAACTATTATTTATTTATAAACCTTAACTTTTTCTAATCAATTTTTAAAACTATAACATGCATGAGTGTTTTAAAGAGCTGGCATGAAAGACACATGATGTACAGGAGTGTTTATCAAAGATGACAACGTGAAAAGCACATGATGTACAGGAGTAGTTTACAAGCTGGCATGAAAAGCACATGATGTACAGGAATGTTTTACAGAGCTGATATAAAAGACACGTGGTGTACAAACTTACAATATTCCAGCTTGGCCTGGCACTATCAGTTCCTTTATATTCAATATAACTAGCAAATCCTTCATTTAACCACAGGTCTGTCCACCATTCCATAGTTACTAGGTTACCAAACCACTGAAAAGATTGTAGTTTTATAAATATGTATGTTATTACTGCTGACCAGATAATAAAAATTTCAGTACACAATGATATTTGATTAACTACAGATAAATGGAGATATTTCTGAATAAGAATATATATATATATATATACAATAGTTTGAAACAGACACAGACAATTAAAGACACATAAATGATTACAATGAGACACACAGTGAAAGAGAATCAAATATTAAAGACAAACAAAGTTTATTATATCTTTAATTTGGATTGCAATCCATTTTTTATGACATATAAATTATAAAAAGAACTTCATTTGGAATGTACTGTGACCCATCAAATAGAATATTGTCCATATAACGTTTAACACCTAAGTGTTAATATGATTATTCCCCAAAATCTGCTGTTAAGAATATAATTTATATAAAGGATAGGAAAGAAGCAATACGTTGTGTTTTTACAGAGCTTAAATAAGTAGACTTATGTTAGGTCCTACCATGTGTGCTAATTCATGTGCGATAAACCCAACAATTCGTAACTGGTCGTGTGAAGAGCACTCTTGCGGACGATACAGGAGGTACTTCTCATTGAAAGTTATTAATCCCCAATTCTCCATAGCACCGCTGATGTCAGGAAGAGCTATCATGTCTGTCATAGAAAAATCATGATTTCATTACTGTCTGGTTTCATGTGCTCCTTAAAACAATTAAAAAGGTTTCTTTATTATTGTTAGAGGATTACCACTTCCAAATATGTTATTTCAAGTGTTAGATCGAATATTTGTTTCATACAATTTAAATAAAACTATACATTTATATTTGCTAACTGATAACTTGATTATGTTTTTTTATATATTAATTCATTTGTTCATAGTTACATCAATACCTTTACATCTCTTTCTCCAAAATCATATATAGAATTTTACAGTAAAAAAGAAATTTATTTGGGAATATTTAAAACAGCATTTTAACAATTTGAATCAAATTTTAAGCTTTCAACAATTATCTCGTACCAGATGGAGAACAGATAACTTGTGACAAAATGGAACATATAAACATAAGCCTGTTATACCGATAAATAGGTGAAATAGCACTGGGGTGTTGTGACAAAGATTTAATATTGTGTAATGAAAAACTCGTTGAAAGTAAGATTGATGGAAAAATGCAGAAGTGATCATAAAGCAAATTCTTATTATAATCCTTCCTGTGAACGGATAACTAAGATATACTCTTCAAAAAAAGAAACGCAAAAGGCAAAATATAAGACAAATTGTTAACAAGTTTATTCCGGGTAGTTCTGTATGACATGTGTGAAACTTTGCACATTCACTGCTAAACATCCAAAGTCTGCAAAGGCGAAGTCCACGCTCACTAGGTAAAGTTTAACGTCACACAACGTCAATAACGAGTATGCCCCCCGTGAGCATCAATAACTGCTTGGCATCTCCTGCCCATGGAAGCGATAAGATGACGAATCACATCCTGTGGAATGGCTGTCCACTCAGTCTGCAAAGCTGCTGTAAGCTGAGGTAGAGTCTGCGGTTACGGTTGTCGCCGTCGCAGACGTCGGTCCAACTCGTCCCAAAGATGTTCGATGGTTTAAATCTGGTGATCTGGAGGGCCAGGGAATAACGTTGGTGTTGTGGTGTCTCAAGAAGACAGTGGTGAGTGGGGCTGTGTGAAGACGGGCGTTGTCATGTTGAAAAACGTCGTTGACGTTCACCATGATGGGTTGCACATGGGGCCTAAAAATCTCGTCGACGGTTGCGAACGGTCTGATCGGAAATCCAACGCAGCCCTGGTATAGTTGAGGCAGTAGACGTCGCAGTGGTGGTCCTATCCCGAAGGTGACGTAACCGGATGTTGCGATCTTGTGTGAGCGTAGTCACACGAGGTCTGCCAGATCGTGGACGGTCACGAGTTGATCCATGTTGTTAATAACAATTCCATAGCCTTGTGATGGTGCTTGGGTGGAAATTCACAGCTCTGGCAACATTTGATCGAGATTCGGCTGCTTCCAAGCGACCAATGGCGTTGTTGCGTTGTGCTTCTGTTAGTCTTGGCGTAACTGTATTGCGTGTCGGTGGCTTAACATTGAGCTATTGAAACCGAAAACCCGTCACTTTTATAAGGATTTTGCACATGTTGCACTTGCAGAACATGCAGATCTCTCAAACGAATTTATTGGACACGCTTGCGTTTTGGCGAAAAATACGATGTTTTCCTCTGTTTTCAAAGTGCACAACTTTTATTGTCATTTTAGTCTGAGAATCAGTGCCTTAACACGTGTAACATCAATTCTGAGCTTGTAACGTTATTACATATATTTCTCTTTAAAATAACAAAAATATCCATTTTGCGTTTCTTTTTGTGAAGAGTATATTATATTTAAATAATTAATTAATATTATATATAAATAAGAATCATTGGATTCCATACATTTTTTTCTGTTGTTTTTGTGTGCAACAAACATTTTGGAAAAAACATAATTTGCACAAAAATCAATCTGAGCTGCAATCTATCATTTGGTTTGCCAGTTTGAGTTATACAAGTTTGGGGAAATTCCAACCCTCACTAGTAATCGTGGACAACTATGAGGTTTAGTTTTTCTTTACACTCAAACACTAAACTTTTGATCAACACAAGATTATATATTTTTGAGTTGCTATTCGTTATAAGAATATTTGAGGGCTTTTATTTAAATCTAGATGGGTAACAAGCGAGTACAAACAGATTTGCGCAGAAGACAAAATCCAATGTTAAATACAAAGATACACAAGGGTATATCTGTACTGTATCCATCGTGAGTATCGAAATTCGATGTTTAGTCTTATTAGCTCTCATATTTACCGCTGAGCCACCGTCAAGCTAAATTTAGTTAAACAAAATTATACGAAGTTTGTTAAGCAAATTCGGAGTCACAGATTTATCGGCTAAGTTCAATGAAAAAAGCAATATGACTTAAACAGGTTATCTCAAAAGTTTTGATTTACTATGCTGTTTAACTGTTGCTTAAGTCGTAACCAACAGCAAGAAGTATATGTCGAACATCTCTTTAACAACATCACTGCTACACATCTTCGTGTTCTAAAACCACCAAAATATCCCACTTTTTTCTCCTTTTATGATTAGGATAATACGTAAACAACAGTTTTTATTTTAGTTTAGTTTGCAAATTGGTGTAAATTCTACGCATAAGAAATTTGATCTTAATTCAAAATGTCTGTGTTTGTGTTGTGTGCGTGTGCACACGTATGTTAATATTTTTTATCACAATATAGTAATGTTGTGTTTTGAAAATGGATAATTTTGAGCATCTCGTTCAACACTAATGTAATATTGTTGTTTTCATCTCTTAAAGTAGGTGAGACGATTGGCTGTATGTAAAACTTCCCTTGTTCTAATAATAAGTGAAATCAATTCCACGTGTGATACGTACAAATCATAAATGCTTCTCTCTACTGATGCATTCCCTAACCTTGAGATGAACGATATTTTAAAAATTACTTAAGAACATTACTACAAAATGTTGATTAACTATTTTAAAGCCAGCACTTTCTCTGTCCTCAATATTTAGTTTTTGGGCATTTTCAACATCTTTGACAAAAACAATGTTCATGAGTACACACACAAAATAAAATATACATTGTAACAAGTACTCCACTAATGGTTCTATAAAGATCCTTAAAACTTACCAATTTTGGGTAGTGGATAGGATATATTAAAATACTTCTCAAAATAATTAAGGATTTTGACTCCCGCTTCGAGGGCATAATCCAAGTACTGATATCTATCAGGCGCAGCATACACACCAAACTGAAATATAAAACAAATGTCTAATTAGTAACAATTATCACTTACAGTGTAACCAGCCAATAGCTTTGTGTTAAATACAGTAAAGAAAAATCAGGGTAATCAAAATCATTCTAATTACAATACTCAATTTGATCTACTATTGATCTACAAATCAAACAGTTATACTTTCAACTTTTGCTAATATTGCTAGCTATAAAGTAAGCATGTTATTAAACAAGGTGATCACTGGATGTTTTTCATTACCTAACCAAGTATTGTACGAACGTGTTGTGTTGCAAAACACGAGGATCGCTGATTGTTTTTCTGTAACCTACTGGCTACTATATGGGCTTTTCGCTGCTAAATATAACGATTACTGATTGTTTTTCTGTGTCTGACTGAATACTGTGTGGACATGCTGCTAAACATGACACTGATTTTTTTCTGTACATGATCGGATATTGTATGGGTTAGATGCGAAACATAAAGAATATTATGGTGGTGTTGTTTTTTTTTTGTAGCTCCCTGGAAACTGTAGGGGTAAATTGCTAAACATGAACATTATTAATTGTTTTCTTCTCTGTACCTGAGTGGATACTGCATGGGAATGTTGCTAAACATGGGGAATATTGACTTTTTTTTTCTAAAGCTGACTGGATACTGGATCGGTATGTTGCTAAACACGAACATTAATTGCTTTGTTTTTGTGTTGTTGTTTTTTTGTGTCTGACTGGGTACTGTATGACAACAACAAACAAGTGAAAGCAATTAGTATATGCCAACTGAAGTTTTTCTGTCACTCGTTCAATATTCTGAAATGACTTAAACATTTTAAATGCTAAAACGTATGTCACCAACATCAATCACAATGAAAATGCACACTTATTTTCCTGAAAAATCACTTTTCACTGTCAGTATTGTACATATATTTGTGAATATAATCGCTTATTTTACAGTTTGCAAACAATCGTTTCAAATACATCGAGCTCTACACAAAGAGTGATATTACCTTTTAAATTTCGAAACTGAAACCAAGATAATATTTTTAATTACGTCGAAGGTTAGTTTCCTTCAACTCATACGTTTCATAACTTATTTCCTGTTTTCATTCGGCCTTTGACTCTAAAAATAGGAACATAAAAATCATTCATACCTCTGTACCTCCAGGCGTGATGGTCCTTTTGCTTTTGAAGTCACAAACAGTTACGCATAACAGGTACGTTGGCATGTCTATGGTAGTTTTAAATTGGGTCTTTCTTAGTCCATTGGTCGTCATTTCTGTGTTCTAGAAAGAAGAAATACTTTCAGGTCCAATAATCATGAGACAACGTAATACTTTATTAAGAAAGGGGGTTAAAGTAAACAAAAATTGTAAGTTTAAAACTCTTGTTTCATAAGTAGTTGAAAGGATGGGAAATAAGATTAACAATTATTAAGCCTTCTGTTAATAGTAGGTAAATATATTATATATTGTGGGATAAATAGAAGCAAGATTTTTTGCACATTTATTCAGAATAAAAAGGATTCCAAGTATGAAATCAAAATAAGCTTAAACTACACTCTCACGATTTGGAAAATGTGATAAAGTATCTAAACAGCAATAAAACAAAATTGTTTCGTTTTGTCTCTAAATTTGATGACATTTCGTTTCTGACTAGTTAGCTATAGTCATAAAGGATACAAACACACACACACACATACATACATATGTAAATATATGTGCACACAAAAAAGACTTAGTCGCAGTCTGTAAAGTTGAATATTCAACATATCCGACTTAAATATGGTATTTCAGTTTTAACAATGTTCAGTATGCCTATCAGACTGCATCATTTCAAGTATTTGAAAAAACCACGTATATTTTATCTTGTTTGTTTGTTTGTTTGTTTGTTTGTTTTGGAATTTCGCACAAAGCTACTCGAGGGCTATCTCTGCTAGCCGTCCCTAATTTAGCAGTGTAAGACTAGAGGAAAGGCAGCTAGTCATCACCACCCACCGCCAACTGTTGGGCTACTCTTTTACCAACGAATAGTGGGATTGACCGTCACATTATAACGCCCCCACGGCTGGGAGGGCGAGCATGTTTGGCCCGACCGGGAATATTTTGTCTATACAGTCCCTTCTTTCCTTTATTTTTAAGTAGTTTCTCATGAAAGGTTTCTTCACTTCATTATGTACTAGTCTTTCTTATTTTCTTTGCTTATTCCTTTAAATGGGTAGATCAAAGAGACCAACGAGAAAAAACGAATATTTAATTTGTTTGTTGTTACGTAATATTTCTCACAAAATCTTATTTTAAAGAAGTCTAAGAAGGGGTATGGGAGATAACTAGTGAAATTCATCCACCTATTATTATGGATTAACAACTATGGGAAACTTTTCAGGACCTGATTGCATTCAAAACATCGTTTTTAACTAACTTCAACAAGTGGTGTAATCCTATCTGCCTTTCAAAATCAACAGAACGGTTTGTTTTCCTCAAAATCATACGCTTTGACGTAAAGTATAATACAACACAGTACCAAAAAGGAATTTGGAATTAGTATTAAATAAGTCACTAATAATCAGTTTCGTGTTCAGTCCTAATTGTAGCCTGCAACAAAATTCTATACGTTTTGAAAATATATTAAGTTAAATTCCAGGAAGTGTAAAATAAACGTTTAATTGGATAATTTATCATAATATTTTCTACTGTGCGATAAAGGGGCTTACAAATCCTTAAACATAAAATATTTTTCACAAATATTTCTAGTTTTACTTATAATTTTAAGAGATCCTACATGAGAAAATTTCTATTATTCTAAATTAAAATTCTCTGGAAGACATTTTCCTAACGGAACACAAATCGCGATCTAAGAAGTTTGATTTTGATTTTACTCAAAAATGGAATTTTGTATAACTTAAATATGATTTTACATAATACAAAAATTAAATGATTTTTCACATAAAAATGAAATACAAATAAACATTACATCAAACTTTCGCCATTTACTTTACATAAATACTGTTTAAATTAATTGAACATTACATCAAACTTTCACTGTTTAATTTACATGAATATTGTTCAAATAAATTTCATTATAACATTAGCATAAAACGTGTATAAAACTACATTCTCTCACATACAAACATGTACGAAAGTGTACACATTGTGGCCCCCTAGTGGCACAGCGGGTTTTTATACAAGTGGTGGTCAGAGTAAAGATAACCCATTATGTTTAAGTTCAAACAAGCAACACACGTGGAAATGAAATGAAATTTTCGGTATTAAATTATATAACATTGAACCTTCATATTCTTGACCCAGCATGGCCAAGTGGTTAGGACGATCGAGTCGTAAGCTGAAGGGGAGAGGTTCGAATCCCCATTACACCAAAATATTCTCGCCCTTTCAGCCATGAGAGCGTTATAATATTCGGTCAATAGATATCTCTTTTGTTGCATCGCGCGAAATTAAAAAACAACAACAACATTCACATTCAAACATGTTTATGCTAATGAAAATAAAATATAAAGTGCCATTACAATAAGATATAACAAAGAAATAATATTTAAATAGTCAACATGTACGTAACATAAACATTGATATAGATAAGACCAGCTAGAATTGGTGTTTCAAACAATATCGGTTGACAGCAGACCATCTTAGACGATAATATAAACTATTACATAGTCTAACCACTATACTTTAGTTCTTATACAGCAAAGCCCAGCATGGCCAGGTGGTTAAAGCACTCGACTCGTAATATGAGGGTGGCGGGCTCGAATCCCGGTCGCACCAAACATGCTCGACCTTTCAGCCTTGGGAGCGTTATAATGTGACGGTCAATCCCACTATTCTTTGATAAAAGAGTTGGCGATGGGTGGTGATGACTAGCTGCCTTCCTTCTAGTCTTACACTACTTCATTAGGGACGGCTGGCGCAGATAGCCCTCATGTAGCTTTGCGCGAAATTCAAACTAAACCAAACCAATCCTGTACAATGAGGGGACTTTCTTGAGAAGGCTTTGTATGTTTTGTTTATTTAGAAATCCTAAAATTCACTCAGGTGTTTGTGTGCCTGGCTGTAATCGTAGTGGTATAGTGACAATAGTGACACTTTACCAAATACCACCACTTTGATCTTGAACTCCTTCAGACAAGTGATCTTGGGGTGTTCCCTAGGATTATTTGGCTGGTTCTATTTGACTATGGTCAACTGTATGCCAGTATCGGACGTCCCTAACGGGTGATGTGAACATTATTTCTCATTCTGGTGTTTGGATATTGTACCCACGATACCCTGGCGTAGCTATAACTTCCGAGTTTGACACTTTGGAACATACGTACCCTTGTAGGGCTTCATGGTGGGTAGGGTCAGTAGGTAATGAATATCTTTCTTTTCTTTATGGACCCCAAAGTTTTCTAAATAAAGACATAAATATCATTTTGTTTCATTTACCTACTGCCAGAAGAGAATTTTGACTAACCAGACCTTGATAACTTTGTTAAACAGTTGTCTTCTCCATTATTTATAATTTAAGGCTGTAATTCACACAACCAATGGTGGGTTGGTGTTAATATTCATGTAGAGGTTGGTCTTTAAAGTTTATACTTTCGGATAAAATCTTATATCTTTTCCATACTGAATCATCTTTTCACACCCCAAATAATTATTTAACTTCAATTGACCTATATATTTGTTCCCCTTCAATTTCCTTGTTTTTCTTAAAAGGTGAACAATGATCCTGGTGTTGTGATCGGTTCTCCATCACCTTCAGGGAAATAGGTTGTAACTGATACCATCTGGTTCATGTTCTACAACAGAAGCTGGAACAGGCTAATTTTTTCTTATTCACCACTCTCTCAATTGTTGTTTCTGTTGTTGTTAAACTCTTTTTTATTAATGTCTGCAAAGAAGCAGGAACTGATCATACTATCCAGGCAGACAGCTGTTTGTATGATCCCTAAAACGTCTTTAGATCTGCCATGCTTTGTTTATTCATGGTTGCCTACCAATATATAAAAGAAAAGCTCAAAAAAGCCTGTGATACCACAGTTCTAAGGTTGAGATAACATTTGAAAGATGAATGGGAAATTTATTTCCCATTTGTCTTCAATCTTATATTCTATCGGCCAAGAGGTTGCTTATTTACAAGGTTTTGTCAACAGATTTGACGATTTTCCACCATTTAGAAACAGCTACTTTTTCCCCAGCCTTCGTGGTCATCAACTCACTACACAAAATATCACATCTTTCCAAGCTAATAGCTTCTATCATTATAATCCACCATTTGCTTTGGAGGAACTCAACTTACAACTTAAAGGTGCACAACATTAAACTTGCAATACATCCGTAGGGCTAGAAGACATACACTGTAAAATGTGTCATCATGATCCTGCCTCTCTTACTCTTCTTCTGGCTGCTTCAAGAGGAGGATTGAAGCATAGTATGGTGTCATCCCTTTTTACAAGACTGGAAAAAGTGCCAGGGTGCTGTCTAATTTTTTGCCTTTTATATTTACCAACTTCCTCTATAAAGTTTTGCTTGGGATGGTTAATGCTTGTTTTGTTTGGTTTCGTTAATCAAATAGTTTCTTCTCGTACATCCAATCTTGATTCCAGGGACCAGATTTTTAGGGACCATCACACTTTTCAATTCTGTTTAATTCTTATCTTTATTTTTTTGTTTGCAATAAAATAAATTAAATGTTTTGATATTTTAGTTTTCTACTTTCTTGGCATATTTTACATTGAATAACGATTAGAACCAGGTGTTTAGTATAGTCAGACTTGGTGTTTGGTGCCATTAATTCTCAGTACACTATCACCATGTAGAATATTTCTGTAGTATCAGCTGACTAAGAAACAAAGGCTACTGCCACACCGTCTTGTTTTGTATGCATCAGCCCTTAATACTCTGTCTACGTGTTTATAATAATACAGATTACTGCATTGTGAAGTTCCGTATGTATCGCCTCTCATGACCCCATTTAAGTTAATCACAAAATAGTGTAGTGGTTGTTGAAAGAGATAAAAGAAAAATTTTGAAGGTCAAACCACCAATAAGTTAACTACAAATATATATATGCTATCGTTCATACAACAGTTTGAGCAACGCTCTTCTTCAAGTACCACAGGTATCTTCAACACTTTTCCTTTAAGTTATTAACAAAGACTACCAAAGAATTGAGTTTTGTATGATTGTTAGTGCAAGAAACGGTTTTAGCGTGAATTGTGTTAAAGTGATATATTTTTACTACTTCATATATAAGAAATGCTTAAGTACGTTTGGCTTTCTACTTACGTCTACATATAAATACAAGAAATATAACTACAAGATTATTAAGACAACCTCAGCTCTAAACCCAACTGATGGGGTAGACATCTTTAAACAACACATTCCATGAAAGTATTTAGACATTTCTTATACTAATACTTTTGTTTTCATTAACAATAAGCAGTTCGTAAAATAAGTGAATACAAATAATTAAATATATAATTCATACTATGTTCACAACCAAGCATCTTATTTTATTACTATATGTTATCTATTGAAATTTTATAATTGTACCTAATACTAGAAAGAGTGTCAAAATGTACCTCAGCGGGCATGTTAGAAAGTGCGATATAATCAGGTTCGTGAATCAACGTTACTTTAAAACGAGACTTAATGTTGGGTTCATCAAAAGCCGGGAAAGCTCGTCTAGCGTAGGTTGACTGGAACTGTGAGGTAGCCAGAAATCTACACAGAGAAACCAACGCACAAGTTTTAGTGGTAAATCATTTATGAGATATAAAACACTTAAAGAAGCTAGAATATATTTTATAACGTACTGAGAATTTGTTGAATTTTTTTACAAATTGATTTCACTGTTATCGAATGTCGAAAATGGTATATGTATGTATTCATAATACAGCTTTACAACTTTATTCGATTCAGTACATGGATATAATAAGTAGTGCAAACTTACCATCAAAAGAACTTGTTTACTTATTTAATATTTTTCACCAATTGTTCTTAATAGTACTTCGACTACAATAGTCATGAAGCTTATCCTTCTATAACTAGTGCACATTTGTTTATTCGGGTATATTCGAATCATATGTTTACATTTTTCACACAGTTTCTACGTACACTTAAAATGTTCATGTTGACTAGATGTCCAATAGTCCTGAACATGTTTTAATTCTTTCACACAGATAAAAGACACATAATGCGGCCTTTATCCTTGAGCCTTAAGCTATCGCGCATGCATGCGTGTTTCTACATTGAATTTTTGGAAATCAGCTTATTTAAAAGACAATACAGACTCTTGTACGATTGATTTTGTGATCTTGTGGTGAAAACCTATCCTTGGATTTTTAGGAATTTTTCGCGTTCGCTTGCTCGCCCGAGTAAACCTTTATCTATTCCCCGGTGTCCAATATCTCTTATTATAATTTTTAACATTAAGCCCATCAAAGCGCTTAAATCGCGTATGGGAAAAAGAAAAGGAAGATTTCTGAGTATCACCGGTTATATTTGCCCCTGATCTTCAACTCAAGGTCAGATAATTTTAAACCGAAATACCTACCACGTTCTATGCTGTACGATTGACTAGGGTTAGGATTCCATGTAGAACATTGTTTGGTATGTAGCTTAGGAACTTGTTGGATACCAATTCCATGTAGAACATTGGTTTGGTATGTAACCTAGGAACTTGTAGGATACCAATTCCATGTAGAACATTGGTTTGGTATGTAGCCTAGGAACTTGTAGGATACCAATTCCATGTAGAACATTGGTTTGGTATGTAGCCTAGGAACTTGTAGGATACCAATGTCAGACGTTTTCATACTTCTGTATCTTGATTTTGGTTTTACTGATGCTTCTGTTGTGAATTCCTGCAGCCAGAAGAGACAGAAGCCATCAAGCCATCGTGCTTGTGGAGCCTTCATAGTTAGCAAGACAAACTGAGAAGAATCTGAAACCGTATGTGGAGGCTAAGAATACTATGGAATGTGAAAATATAGTGTAAAAGCAATATGTCATGTTAACATGATGGAGGGCTGAACCACGCGCCGAATCGTCCCATTACATGTTTAGCCCGAGGACATCCGTCGCATTCTCGAGAATACACAAGTCTGGAGCATTTATGACAACGCCCAGTGTCTGTGATGTAACGAAGTGTGAAATTACATGTTGCGTCATAAGGTGCGCCAAATCATCTCCATGAAGACGTAACTCGAGGAAGCGTGTGTTCAAAGACTTTGAGAAGAAAATGAACTCCTTAGAAAATTTCGGTCATATTTTGGCAGTTGGCACTGTGGAACCCACTCAGTGATAAAGTAAAGCAGGTAAACCTGCCAATGTTCAAGGAAACAGTTAAGAAGAGTTAAAACACTAGTGGCTTAATTAAGCATTAAATTAAAAATTATTGACTGCAAATAAGTGATATTTGTTGATTTCCAAACTACCAAGATGTATTTTATGATATCATGTATGTAAAGTACATTATTTGATAATCATTTTATTGTTTTCTAGTTTGGTTGAAAAAACTGTCAACTGAAATGGAGTTGCGAACCTTACTTTCCATTGACTCAGTATCGAGTAAGATTTAGATATTTATATAACAACTTGTTTGTCTGATATTCTGAACTCGTCTCTAGATTTATGTGATTCACTTGCAGCTTAATTTTGTGGAGCAGGCTATGTAAAGTTTTCCAAATGCGTAGGTAGGACGAGAAGTCCCAAGGAAAGTTGTATAGTTGTAGATGGATCCAACTGTTAATGATGAGTTGAACTTCTGACAAATAAACGAGAAAGAATTTATATTCCTTTCTTTATGGGTATTTTAGTGCCGTATTTACAAAGTGAGTGGCGGCGGCACCATTTAAACGTCTTTTCAACAGGTTTTCCACATTTAAAACTTTTTATGAGCCGTTAGCCTTTTTAATTCTATTTAAATCTGACTTTTATACATTATTTAGTTTTCAACTTGATTTATTTTTACATTTTGTAGAATTTTACTTTCACGTTTTTACCGGTTCTTTGGCACTAAAAAACGCCAACCAACCAATCAACATTTGGTTTGGCGTAAGATTACATGTAGAAAATACTGGAAAAACGTATGTCACCTATAGACGTATGTTACACCTGACTTACATACAAGTCGAACCCGGCATGGCCAGGTGGATAAAGCACTCGGCTCGTAATCTGAGGGTCGCGGGTTCGAGTCCCTGTAACACCAAACATGTTCACCCTTTGTGACGGTCAACCTCGCTATTCGTTGGTAAAAGAGTAACCCAAGAGTTGGCGGTGGGTAGTAATGACTAGCTGCCTTCCCTCTAGTGTTACACTGCTAAATTAGGGACGGCGAGCGCAGATAGCCCTTGAGTAGCTTTGCGCGAAATACAAAGCACACTAAACATACAAGTCGAATATTTCCATAGTTTTGTACTTAGCTGCTATTTATTTTAACAAATTAAAGAAGCCGGCCGTTTAATTAACAAAACAATGATTATCTGGTTGATAAATAATTTTTGTTTAAAGCTACTGTGTTATTGTTTTACTTTACTGTCTGTGTTCAGTTTATTCTTCGTTTAATACTAAATTGTGCGGATACTTTGCGACTTTTGTACTGAACACCAGAGAATGCACTGACAGCCAGTTTAGCGCAGATAGCCCTCGAGTAGCTTTGCGCGAAATTCAAAACAAACAAACAAACAGCCACTTTATTAGTCCCATCACCTGATTTCGAGTTCGACCACCTTCCTACGTAATATCAGCATGTATTAGGCGTGACATAAGCTGTATTTTAGTCTATTCTTCAGGAACATAATTCGACAATGATAAATGTGGAACTCGCGTTCATCTCAAACATTTTCACTCTGATTGAAATTCATTTATTGTATCAAACAATTAATATGACTTACGCTACTTTCAATTGTTCTTGAACGAATTTTGAACAAGTTGAGTGTGATGGGACATTACATTATTGTCTTTTCCATCACGGTAAAAACTCTGGCAGATTCGAGTGCCCGTCTTAGTTATTCCCATACTTTTACTGCTTAAGAAGTAACTGACGAAACATAAAACATATGTCATTATTACCAACAGTTTACGGTCTAAAAATATCAAAATTGTGCTTCCTTTAGTTGAACTATTTTTGGAAATTCATCTCGCTTATACAGTTACAAACTGATGAATTCTGACCATTGTTGAAAACAGTCAAATGAAACATAGTCTGATATCTGTTGATTTTAACGACAGCTTCATCTCCTTTTCTTTCGGTCATCTATCAGCGGCTGGCGACTGAACGTTTTTCTAGTGTGAAATACGTTCACTTCCCATTATCACTGTTGATACACTCTACGGACAATGACTTTGAACAAACAATCAAAGAAACGTTTTATTAAGGAATCTTCTGGTAGACGGTCGTTTATATCTGAAATTCATATATATCCTTTTTTTCTCTTTCCAACTGATTGCCATCCGTAATTAACTTGGTATGACTACTCGTCTATATTTATAGCGTTTAAGCAATTACGTGAAATATCACATGACCTCTCTATTTTACACGTCGAAATACACTACATGGCCAAACGTATGTGAACATCCCTTTTAATTAGTGGGATCGGCTATTTCAGCCACACCCATTGCTAACAGGTGCATAAAATCAAGCATACAGCCATACAAACTCCATAGAAAAACATTGACAGTAGAATGGGTCGTACTGAAAAACTAAGTGATTTTCAACGTGACACTGTCATAGAATGCCACCTTTCCAATAACACAGTTTATCAAGTTTCTGCCCTGCGAGAGCTGCTCCGTTCAACTGTCAGTGCTGTTATTGTGAAGTGGAAACGTCTAGGAGTAACAACAGCTCAGCCACGAAGTGATAGGCCACACATATTCACAGAACGAGACCGCCAAATGCTGAAGCGCGTAAAAATCGTCTGTCCGCAGTTGCAACACTCATTAACTGCTTCCAAACTGCATCTGGAAGCAACGTCATCACATGGTTTCCATGGTGAAACAGCCGCACAAAAACCTAAAATCGCCGTGCACAATGCCAAGCTCAGCTAGAGTGGTGTAAAGCACACCACCATAGGACTCTGGAGCTGTGGAAACGCGTTCTCTGGAGTGATAAATTACACTTCACTATCTGGTAGTCTGGCGGACGAATCTGGGTTTGGTGGATGCCAAAAGAACGCTACCTGTCTGAATGCATTTTGTCAACTGCAGTTTTATGGAAGAGGAATAATTGTTTGGGGCTGTTTTTCATGGTTTGAGCTAGGCTCTTTGTTCCAGTGAAGGGAAATAATAATGCTACAGCATACAAGACATTCTAGAGAATTGTGTGCTTCCAACTTTGTGACAACACTTTGGGCAAGACCCTTTTATGTTTCAGCATAACAATGCTCCCATGCACAAAGCGAGATCCATAAAGACATGGTTTGCTGAGTTTGGTGTGGAAGAACTTGACTGATCTGCACAGAGCCCTTACCTCAACCCCATCGAACACTTTTGGGATGAATTGGAATGCTGACTGCAAGATAGACCTCATAGCTCAACATCAGAACCCAATCTCATTAATGCTCTTGTGACTGAATAGGAGCGAATCCCCGCAGCCATGTTCCAAAATCTAGTGAAAAGCCTTCCCAGAAAAGTGGAGGCTGTTATAGCAGCAAAGGGGAGGAACAACTCTATATTAATGCCCATGGTTTTGGAATGGGATGTTCAACAAGCACATATGGGTGTGATGGTCGGGTGTCCACATACTTTTGGCCATGTAGTGTAAATAAAATATGTTAATCTTCTGATTTTTCACGGACTAGGAGAAGTGCTAATGTAACTGCTTGTCTGTGCTAATTAAGTATTAAAACCTTATTTCTTTTTCATATATAAGTGAAAATAAATCTAGTTAGCCTAGATAACGTTAGTGAAAGGTAGTGAAAATAATTTGGTAAATAACTATTGAAGATGGATCTTACTCGTGTGTGTTTTGTTTGGCATTTACACATAAATTAAGAACTTTTCTTAAACTTAACATTTCTCAAATGCTGTTTAAATTACAACCATTTACTAAAAGCCAACAAAAACTTATGCAAATTGCAGTTTTAAGACCACGAAATAAATTATCTTGCAACAGTATAATAGTTAATTCTTATATAATAAATAAGTAAAAATACCTTCTTTCTCCTGTTCTACTATTGACATAGAAACTTTTGAAGAAACCAATTAAACCTCCTAAAAGTGATCCACTAAACCTGAAATGCAGATAATAGTTGCCTGTGGGAAGAGTGTCTTTGGTTAGGACCACCCAAAATTGGTTTGGTTTATACTCGAAGCTTTTCAATAGTTCCAGCTTTTCTCTATTGTGTGTTTCCTTTCGCACTGAAGATTCAGAAACATTCAGTTTATACAAGTGAGTGAGGAAGTAGTTGGTGGGCTTGGAAACATGCACTAAGATAGTGACCTCTCCTGTGAAAGTATTAGATGTTAAGTTTGGGTGAAGCAAGAGGTCATAGTGAATGGGTTTTATATGGTTTGGAAGTCGATAATTATGCCATGGCTTCAAAAGCCACTTCTGAACGACTGATTTGTATTTCTGTATCCACTTCAAATTATTATTGGCAGTTTCAAGAGCCTGTTTTCGTGCCCTTTCACTGGCTCCTGCTTCGGGGTATTTCTTAAAGAATTCTTCCATCTGCAAAGCACAAATAAAACTATACTTACTAGCAAATGAAATCCTAAGTATAAATCTTAATTAAGTTTTTAGAACTTAACAACTTATTATTATTTTAGTATAAGAAAGCAATAATAAAGGAATAAAAGGTTATATTGATGTTTATTTAAATCAGGTGTTCAAATAATGTATGAAGCTACTATACGTATTTCATTAATATTAATCGGATCGAATTTGTTAAACATGGTACAGAAATGAGATGTTTTCTGGTACCTCGTGAATTGCTTCTGCTGAAACAAAATAAGTGGCCATCGTATTCAGAATACCTCCCAAGCTGCCGTCGTTAAGAGTGAATCTGTAACAGATAAATAATAACCCAACTTATAACTTGTTACATTCTTATCTCTCAGAAACATTTAAAATCATACACAAAAGATTATGCTGTACAACTTCGTATAAATTATTAAAAGAACACGAAAACTACAAAGGTTCAGAATTTTTCTATTTACAAGCCTTTTAGAAGCCAATTATTAAGTACCTTTATCATTATATAGTATTTACGTTTATTACTTTTCATTATGGGCCATCCTCTAAAATTTAGTAAAATATTATTGTGAATTATAAAAAGATCTCCAAAGATCTATTTGGTGTTGGAAGTTTTTTTTCTTTTCAGCTAAGTACTATTTTTGTACACAACTATCATCTTCTTTCTCACTAGCTGACATCCACAGCCACAAAAATCACGAACCATATTATGTTGTTGCAACGTAGGGTTATCTACTACATTACCGGAGTTTTAATAATAAACTCTAGTATTTTTACAGCAGTACTTATTGATTTAATCATCTTAGGTTTCATTATGTTACTTTCAAGTATATGATTATTACGAATTGTTAATTTCTGGAGATAATATTTACTTATCCCAACCAAACAGCTCTTTTCAGTTAGTTTTTATTTTGTTTTATTACTTTCTTTGTTTGATACAGATAGCCTAGTTGCTTTGCGCCATTAAACTCTACCAATCAACTGACAATGACCTAAGAAGGTCGAAACGTTGTTCTCTGTTTTATTAGTAAAAGTTTTAATTCTCGTATCAGCCGTCCTTGTATACATTTTTACTTCAAATGAGTTTCTCGTCATTATGAATTACCCCACCAACCAATTATTGCTATCTTAATTCATTAGGAAAAACTACATACCCACAACCGGTTAAAGACAGTGAGTAATAACTACATAGGTGTGAGGTGATTAGGACGTGAACGCTCATATCTGCTCCCAGTGTTTGAGTTCTAGTTTGATTCTTGTGTAGAGTTCCAGAAAATAAATTAAATTTAATATATATTACTTCCACTGCTGTGTGGCTCGTATTGAGTAGATATTTCTCTACGATAAAATATATTTTTACAACCTGTAGTATGTGGCTTTCATATATATATACATATATAATATATTAACTTTTTTATCGAAACTGTCATTTGAATGATGTATTAAAACAACGTTTTAATATTATTTCTGTTCGTACTGCTTGCATATATGTTCTAGAAAAGCAAGAACATTCACAAGTTATGTAACTTTTAAAATAAGTGAAAGTTAAGACATTTATCAGGTTAGCCGAAAATACAAAAACAACTTTCCAGTTAAAACACCATTTAAAATCACAGTAACTGATATAACGACTGGTATAGGTAACATTACCAAAACCGTTGATTTATGGAAAACGCTTTGTTTGTCATTCAAGTTTAGAATAATTTATTATTTAATTCTGAGATTACTGCACACATGAAAAGACCTTGTTACCTACTGATGAGATTAGTGGAACAACTAGTTTTTAATTCATGTAAATACTTTAACTAGGTAAAAATATGGTGGGATTATTCTAAAGATTAGTCACATCTTATTAACTATTGTTTTATTTTATCTCGGTCTGGTCTACCAATATGTGGCCTTTGTGACACTCAAGTCACAACAGTCCACGTTTTACTGTAGTGCTGTCGTTATGCCCATGAACGACAGCATCACTTTAGAGATGTTTTTTTCTACGTTGGACAATATCATTGGTGATGGTGACACTGCCCGACTTATTTGTGAATAAAATATTTACGGGCCGTTGGCCTTTTTTATTCCATTAACTTTTTATTTTAACAAGTTCAACATTGTTTGGTTTTATGCTGATTAATTTTTACGTTTTTAATAATAATTTTCCTTTTACGTTTGGGACCCGGCATGACCAAGTGGATTAAGGTGTTCGCCTCGTAATCCGAGGGTCGCGGGTTCGAATCGCCGTCGCACCAAATATGCTCGTCCTTTCAGCCAAGTGGGTGTTATAATGTGGCGGTTAATCCTACTACTCGTTGATAAAAAAGTAACCCAAGGTGATGACTAACTGCCTTCCCTCTAGTCTTACACGGCTAACTTACGGAAGGCTAGTGCAGATAGTCCTCGTATAGCTTTGCGCGAAATTAAAAAAAAAAAACACCCTTTTATGTTTTATACTGATTATGTGGCGCAGATAGCTTAGTTGCTTTGCGCCATTAACCGCCAACCAACCATAAATCTAAAAAAGAAAATACTTGCTTAGCCAATGAAAATAGTATTCTGTGGAGGGACTTATAATATTTCAACTATTCATAACTAACTAAGTAAAGATCTGTTTATGTATTGATAAGAATATTGTGAACGCTCGTAAATGATTATATTATCGCAATAGGATGAGACCTGATTTCGTACTATTGAGATGGTATGTAGAAGAAGATCCAATTTCTTAGTGATGAACCTATTATCATCGAACACAGTTCTAATTATCTCTATAAGAACAGGCCCCGCATAGTCAGGTGGTTAAAGCACTCGACTACTCATCCGAGGGGCGCGGGTTCGAATCCCCGTCACACAAGACATGCTCGCCCTTTCAGCCGTGTGGGCATTATAATGTTACAGTCAATCCCACTATTCGTTGGTAAAAGAGTAGCTCAAGAGTTGGCAGTGGGTGGTGATTAATAGTTGCCTTCTCTCTATTGTCTTACACTAATGAATTCGGAGCGGATAGCTCTCATTTAGCTTCGTGCAAAATCCAAAACAAACTATTTAAGAGATTGTTTAAGCAGGGATTTATTTTGTTTTCGATATATCATAAACACTACACAGTGGACTTATGCATTAGTCGCTATTCATTTTGAAGGAAGAGACTACAGGAAATGTTACTAACCAGTAGTCTAAACTTTCAACTCTTGGGCTGGTCTAGACGAATTATGGGATTTGAAGTCACTCTTAAAATTCACCCACGGCCTCAAAGCGGGGAGCGAATGTTTTTATTTATAGTAACGTGAAGCGAACCGAAAATTCTCGAATCCACATTACAGCACGCTACCCTTTAGACCACTCCGATGCATAAACAGAAGAAACTTCTCATTATTTCATGGGAGTTTTAAAATAGTCGTAAGACCGAGATACGTTTAAAGTAATGATAAAAAGGAGCTATGAGTGGAGTTGCCTTTAACCTTTTTTGTGGTACTTAACTAGGATTTTGAATACTTGTGGTAAGATATTCGCTATCACATATTTTTTTAAGATGGAAGATACTTAATATAAAACAAGCTGTTCATACCTGTTAACAAGATACTTCCATTCTTCTCTATAAAACTTCCATACCATAGGTCGACCAAGAGGGTTTTGAATGATGAAATTTAAGAACATAAAAAAATCTTGACTACGAATTTTATTTTCATCTTTACCGTACTCCATTAACCTGTAAAATATATTACAAAAATGAAAACATTATAGATAATGTATTATCAACCCTTATTAGCTTTTATTTTCACATCACGTGTGATTGTTCGAAAAATTTACGAATTTTATTTAAACAATAGGGTGTTCGCTTGCAAAGTTATATACAATAACTATTAGATACGTTTATTATTAAAGTTTTCAACGTATTTTCCACTGCAACGTACAATTTGTGTTGGAGAAAATTAACTTTATCTATCTTTCTTATGCCCAGACTGAATCTATCTTTATATTTGATAATAAAGTTTGTGTTAACATGTAAATTTTAATGTAATACTAGCTTCTACTTGCTTCATCTATTATAAAAATAATCAGATTTGTCTGTCCAAAAAGGCACGCAATTCATTTCGACAATGTAAAGAAAAGGCGGATGTAAATAATCAAACATTCAAAGTTACAAAAATAAACCAAGGTCAAGATGATGCTAGCGTAAAACTGCTGCAACGTATGTTTCAATTTTGCCGTCGGCTAATTATCGTTTTATTGTGCATTTTAAACATTAATCTTATCTTTATTTTTAACATTATTGCACAAGTTGCCGTAATTAAGCCCCCAACACATTAAAAGCTTGTAAAAGTTTTTCAAAAAATCTAAAATTAGGTCGTAGAATAACATAAGTTTATTTATTGATAGTACTAATACGGTAGAGTTTAGCCCTAATGCAAAAAAATGGATATGAAATTAGCGTTAATTTATGTTTTTGTTGAATCGACGCTGTATTTAATGAAGGCTTAACTAATGTTAGGTCTGAGACAAGTGAACTTGTACATTTCAGTGTCTGTATTTGAAATCCTGTTTGTGAAAATGTGCTATTGCAATAAAAATACTAATTTGACTGTAGATGTTTTAAATGCCTCTGCTAGTATTTACCTCTCCCACCTGAACAGTGGACTGCCTTACGTTAAAAAGGCAACCATGTTTCTTTGCACATATAAACCAATTAACTTAACACAATCCATGTTAATAATAAGCCATGTTTTACACTAAAAGTGATAGTTAATCCTTCAAAGTAAATAATTTTAACTTTCTGTGAACAGGATCAAATTCCTCTTAGATTTTGGCCCCAAATCAAACTGAATTTATGTATTATGTAAACTGAAATGCTTAATATTTAGAAAATTAAGTTAATTAAAAAACACATCAAACATAAACATTTTTTTCGTAATGCTTGCCCACCTTTTAAGAAGCTTGGGATTTGTTGTACTGCTGAGACCGTGAAGTAACTTCCTCTGTTCTTGTGAAGATGTTTCTAGAATGTACTGTTTCCACATGAAGTTCCACGTTTCTTCAGTTCCACCATATTTCATTCCAAAGGTATAGACTAGAGATCTCAAGTTTGAGGGTATCTTGTGGGTTCTAAAATCGGAAAGGAGAATGTGGATAGAGTGAACAAGTTTGTGATTAATGAAAAATGGGAAAATGTCTTAGTGTTTCTCTTGAACACACACACATATACATAGGTGAATGTACTTGTTCAACGGGACACACGGTCCCTCGGGGTGTAACATAGGAAATAAAAGTTTGAACACAGATCTACCCTTCCTCTCATATCATCTCATGGGATACTATGAGTACATGCTAGGTTTAGTGGCAATCGTTCTAGTTTTCGTCAGTTATAAGCGAATAAACACACATAGGCGTTTGTCAAATAAAAGTTTAGATTAGGAGAATAACTTATGTATTTAAAATAAAAATAAAGGTAAATTATTTAAGCCTTGTTTCCTTATTAATTATTCGTTGGATGAAACATTGAAACAGAAGTGCATTTCAAATATAAATATAAGGTATTTTGAGTGACAAAATCAGCTACTATGATTACAATGTTTAGATTTATTCGAAATGTAACAATGCAAATTGCAATAAAATAAATCAAACGTTAAAAAGAGTCCTTCTGCTTAGTTTTGAATAGAATAGTTCAATTTATATGATTAAGAATCATATAACACTAACAATGTTATTGAAGAACAAGAAATACTGGGAGATCCTGGAATATGAAAACAAAATGAGAGAAGTGAACTAGATTAATTTGATAAATGGTCAGAGGGCAACTAAAGTTAAGATGTTTGCAATCAGTACTAATATATATGAATGTATATTTACATTTGAGAAAATAGTAATATGTAATGATATATTTTATAGTAGAATTGTTTGAATGATTGTTATCACAGAGCGTTTCTTTACGATATTAAAATGAGGTAAACATGTGTATAACTTAAACACTGCAACAATAAACAGTCAAAAATAAGTAAGGCTAATTATAAAAGTCTTAGGCGCTCTTTGTTACTTATTATTGTTGGAACGTTACTCATAATGATTGTGAATCTTTGAAGACAATAAATAACGATATTTAGTTACAGCTTGGTATTACTGAATCAATCAGTTTCAACCAGCTTGCAGTAACAGTTAATACTAGTATAGTAATCATTCTCCATAGAAACTAGCTTGTACAAACTGTATCCGATATAGTAATCAATCTTAACAGAAATGAAAACAAAAACTGTATCACGCTAAAAAAAATATTCTATGAGGACGTTTAATTAACATATTTACAAAATGAGAGTCAGTGTTTGTGGGTTACCTGTGAGAGCTTTATTTTTGTGGTATATTATAAAATATCCTCGTGAAAATATTTTGCAAACATTTTGGTTTAAGGGTTATATTTAATCAACACGCATTTGTGGATAACAGCATATGTAGTGCTGAGTTTATAGAATTATGTTACTGATGTTTACTGGAATCACAAAAATAACAAACAAAAAAATTGTATTTGGCTCTGTCTACAAAAAATAAAACAAGGTTACATTTTGGCTCCTTTTAGTTATAGCTATTTTTATCAACAAGACTTATCGAATTGATAAATCCTTTATTTTGCTATTTAACATATCATATATTTTAAGTAGATAAAACATCTGTATCGTTTACGTTTATTTCGAAAATATAAAATCGGGCACGTTTGCAGAATGCGCTTTGAACACGATCTATCAGAAGGCACTGCTGCAGGTTTATTATTGCTTGAGAATAATGGTTAGAATATCTAAAATATGTTTTTATAAGAAATCAAAAGGTATTATAAAAATTTCAATGCTTTAATTTTCTAAGCCTAACTGGAATTTCAAGCTGAACCAGTAAGCAAAAACAGAATGGTTACTTTCTAAACTAATAAGATGGTGATAAAAGCAAGTGGCTTACAAAGGATCACTTCTCCATTGTTCCAGACGTTCTACAGCTTGCTTCAAACATAACTCGCTTCCACTTGAACAAGCCAGACTGATAACAGAGATCCTTGTTCGCCTAAATGTCAGTATAAGTGCTTTATTAAGAAAAACAAAAACTCGACAAAAAATGGATTCCAAATACTGATTTTCTCTTCTATCTTTGATAAATAACTTATAACAAAAATTCACAGTCCTCGCTGAATAAAGTCACATAGAAAATATACAAACCACCACATATCTTATGAAAACATCAATATGTTTATTGTAACAGCTACATCTACTACGTTCCAGGTCAAACAATTTAAGGTACAATACAAATAGCACTGCAGATTAGAAATATATAGCAGATGAAATGAAATATTCACATAAAATGAAATGCATATAGTAAAAAGAAAGAATCCTTAGTAGTCGCGGCTGTAATTGGATCTCAATTCTGTAAAGAGAAGGAGCTATGAGCTAAGAGTTTGTACATTGAAAACAACTCAGAGCCATTCAATGAGTTGTTTTCCCCAGCTAGAAAGATCAACAACTATAGGAACTGAGATGTTAAACACAGAAGTAAAATTATAATTATTAACTTAAAGACAACATATGGACGTACCACATTTTCCACAGCGTGACTTTTAAGGATAGATAAGAACAAACTAGATTTTGTGATATTGAAAATATCGTTATCATTTGTGTTTTATAACATGTTATTTCGCACATCCCAATGAATTAAAGCTTAAGACAGTAACAGATCGTGTACCATAGCATAATAAATTCAACTTTTTTATTATCAAAGAAGTTTCTTAAAGAAGAGAATTTTGGCTTGTTTTTATTTTAGCGAAAAGCTACATAAGGTCTAGCTAAGCTAGCCGTCCCTAATTTAGCAGTGTAAGACGAGAGGGAAGGCAGCTAATCATCACTGCCAACCGCCAACACTTGGGTTAGTCTTTTACCAACGAATAATGGAATTGGTCGTCACATTATAACGCCATCATAACTGAAAGAGTGCTCATGTTTGGTGGGATAGGGATTCGAACCCCAAACTCTCAGCTTGGATTGCGAGTTGGGCGCCCTATCCATCTGGTCATGAAAGAAAACGATAAACTCCATTGTTTACTATTTAGAATCCAGTAAACATTGAATAATATTCAGTCGACTTTATACTGTTTAGGCAAATAAACGTTCAATAATATCAAGTCAAATTTATACTGTGTAGTAAACGCTAAATAATTTTCAATCGATTTTGTTTTGTGTAGTCGAATAAACGTTACCTAATAGTTACAATAGCATTTAATGTTAAAAGAAACTTTAAGGTTAAAACCAAGAGTAAGTTGTAAATCACAGACTTTAGATATAGCGTTACGGAAGACTCTGATTAAACAGGACTGGCATGGCCAAGCGCGTTAAGGCGTGCGACTCGTAATCCGAGGGTCGCGGATTCGCATCCCCGTCGCGCCAAACATGCTCGCCCTCCCAGCCGTGAGGGCGTTATAATGTGACGGTCAGCCCCACTATTCGTTGGTAAAAGAGTAGCCCCAGAGTTGGCGGTGGGTGGTGATGACTAGCTGCTTTCCCTCTAGTCTTACACTGCTAAATTAAGGACGGCTAGCACAGATAGCCCTCGAGTAGCTTTGTGCAAAATTCAAAAAACAAACAAACAAACCTGATTAAACAAATAACTTACCTTTCCAAATGTCCTCCTACATCTTCCCATCCAAGCTCTTTCATCACATCTTCCGTAAGGCTGGAAATGAATTCCTATGGATGAACAAGAAAAATACACAAGCGTCCAATTTTATGTAAATAATAAAACAGTTTACTTGTATCGGCTTATGGTTGAATGAAATTATGATTCTGCAAGTGTCATTCTTCATGCCTTGATGAGCGCTTTATGTCCTTTATATATTCCACTAACCAATGGACGGTTTCCGAGCTTCTTTAATAACGAAACGAGAGTGACTAAATGACAATAACCTGTTTGAATGCATGGACAATACTACACAAAAAACTTTTTCTTCAATAACTTCTGTTTTAACTATCTTACTTGTCTGAAACCAGTACGTATCTATAGTAGTACTGTATGTACTTGACAATATGCATATCAACCAACATAACGAAACCTCATTATATAAATAACTTCGCAACTTATTAACAGGGTTACTTCACTTTTTTCCAGCCATGAACTAGTCTGTTTTTCCTTCAGCGGTTGAAACACTGCACATTATTCTAGCTAATACTAAAACACCAACCCTTGTGTGCTTTGCGCGAAATTAAAAACAAACAAACAAACACTAAGTAAAATACATTAATTAATATTTTAAAAGGTTATCTGAATCCACACACACACGAGTATGAAAAACAGCTTGTACTAATTCTGCTAACGACAGTCTACATGAATGTATGAAAAGTATTTCGTACTAATTCTGCTAACAACAGTTTATATGAATTTCCTCGTGGTTAAACTTCTCTTCAAACCACATTATAACACCAAGAATCTTTCAGTCTAATAATTTTTATCCTATTTTCATACATTTAAAATACATCAGATATGGGGTCTGTGAACTCACCTTTAAGGCCTTGGAAACTTTCGTGTCTTCAAGTATATTTGTAATGTAGGTAAGTGCTGTTTGGGCAATACTCCACGGCACAAGGTGTCGCTCATTTTTCAGATAAAGAGACAAATCAAGTGCCGTTTCGTAGTTAAGATAACCCGCTCGAGCCAGTAGAAAAGCATCATTGATGAGATTTGCTCGATCAGATGGCCCAATTTCCTTAAAGTGAAAAAAGATAAAAGAGAGAGACAAACGAAAATTAAGATAATTCGAAGAAAATCATTTCTGTGTGTGTGTGTTGATTAATGTATATATATATATTTATCAGTTGTGTATTTTAATGTGTTAAAGAATACGTTTATTAAATTTTAATAGTTTATGTACCAATTAGAGTATCCTCAGTGATCGCGGCTAAAAGTACATCTCAAATCGGTTAAGAGATAGAGCTAAAAAAAGGTCTCTACTTGGGAAAAAAACAACAACTCAGAGCCATTCTATGAGCCGCTATGCCGCCGCTGTTAAATGTTATTCTATTTGCATACGTTTATAATACATCATAGCTATGTTTAACGTTTAATAGGGCTTAATACTACACACAGGTCTTATTTTTACCAAGTAATACAATTATAAATATTCCATACTGTGCTCACGCAGGAAAGTGTAGCATAACTTTTCACTAAGTAATCTTAGTTAATGTTACGAAAAAAATCAGACAAAAAATACGTACTTAATGATAAATCTCTAATCTTTTTCTCAGTTTTTCTTTACTATTTGCTATTTTTTTACCTTGTCCGGGTTATGAATTTACAAAATGTGGGGGGATGCTTTGATAACTAAGAAAACCCTAAGTTTTTACAGTATTTATTTATAACTATCATCTCATAAAGTTTGGTTGAGATTGGTCCAGCGACCTAGAAGTAATTAGGTAAAGGACAAACAGACAGATTCATATATTATTTTGTGCGTTATACTATCCAAGCGCTATAAATTATCTTATTTGTAAATATGTGAACAAATCAGCACTATATAACAATAACGAAACTAATACAAATGAAAACTAAAACATTCGAATGAGTCTTTAAGAAGACGTAAAAAAACTGATATGACCATTAAGTCGTAATAGAAAATATCTGTGGTTATAGCTCCTAAAAGCGTTGGAAATATTCCTTTTATCAGACACGATCCAAACGCATATATACAAATAACTTTTATTTGTTATACCAAGTTACACGTATCAGTTTCAGAGGTACCTAAAAATCAATGACTTCTTAATGGCGTTTAACCCTACAAACGTTTCTTTTCTTACCAAGTAATAGAATTATAAGTATACCCTACTTTTCTCTTGCAGTGTAGAGTAGCACAACTAGTTATTATACCTATTATCATTAAATAATGACAGCAAAACATAGCTAAAAATATGACCTATGGGGTAGTTGTCAAATAATAATAGTTTAAAAAACCTGAAAATTATCCTTATGTTAACCATGCAATAATACTTAATAAAAAAATATAGGAAATAGTTAACGCCTGTATTTAATACCACTGCAATAAATGGGCTATATTTATTATGCAACAACAGCTTAATACAAACAAACATATGCCCTATTTTTAACAAATAGTAATAGTTTAATACAACTACAAATGTGGCCTAACTAGATAATACTGCAGCAGGTTTGCTTAAATGGAGTAGTTGGCTTTATAAAAGAGACAATGTTACAAACTTGCAACTTTTTTCTTAGTATGTGTTTCTATTAGATAGATGCAGGTCAACTTTTTGAACAATGTTGCTTCACCAAATCCAGTCAAGTTTTTAAATAGTGTTGCTTCAACAAATCAGGTCACGTTAGGTTAACTTACTTCATGGTTGTTTTCAAGTAACTGAATGAATCTTTGCCACTGATTAACGTCATAATTAACGACGTAATATCCTGTGTTATTAACGTTAAATTTCACCCAGGTGTCCTCAGGCTTAGAAAGATCGAGAACAATCTTTTCTGGAAAGACAAAAAGACGTAAAACATATTCGATGAGAGAATAAAATATATTGCATTGTTATCGTTGCTATTTTTATTACATGTGTAAAGTTACTAAATTAATATATAAGATAATGCATACCTCACGAGGTATCCAAAAAACAATTATAAATAATAAATAGAAGTATTCCTGACAGTGAGCAGTTAGCGCTATCTTTTACCTAGTTTAGGAAATTCAAAACCAATAATTTCTGTTAGCGGTGCACAACGCGCACCTCACTCGCATACAACAGTAGGGGTTAAAAATGGGGACATAATCTTCCAATTGTGATGGTTTAGAACTTGCAGATACAAAAGTTTAATTATTATAATAGCCAAAAATGGACGGATATTTTTAATGTGTATGTAAAAGAGGTTGAAAATGTATATCTTATAGATCTCATAACTATAAAAGGAAAATAAGTGTAATTACCCACAACAGAATAATGTTTTTAACAGAGTTGCATATCTAATCGGAAGAAATATATGTCTAGCCCTTACTTTACCTGGTTGGCTTGAACATAACCAGTAGGTTTCGATATTTCCACCTTCGTTTGTTCGATAACTGAACGGAATCTCCCAGATGTAACTGTTACGAAAAAAATTCAGGGAAAAATCATAAATACGTACTTGTTCATAAATCTTTCTCTGATCATTTCATCAGTTTCTATTTGCTATTTGTCAATATATCTTCCTTTCTATTCGTCAGCATATAAATATATTACCTATGAAAATGCTCCTTTGTGTGTATTTCCTGTCAGACTAATATACTTTCGTTGTAAGGCCTGACATTCATGAATCATCAGGAATGTGATACCAATTACTACCGTTATTCCTTTAAAGTTTTTCGATTTTTTAATATCATTAACGACGAGAAACAGCGAATATCCAGTGAAAACTATTACCTCAATGTTCTACCATACAACTTTATCAAGAAGTAGAAACCCTACTATACACAATAAGTCCAGCTGATTATTTTGATAAAAACTTGTCTTTTGTTGAGTCAGGAGCCTACCTCTTGGTAACGTTGTCCTGTGAAACGTCGAATAAATAAAAATAAAGAATTTAAACCAGATACTAGTTATTTCTCTCCATTAAACATATTTGCACTTAAGTGAACGCTACACTACCTAAATTCTACTTCATTTTACAACAGTTTTCTTAAGGGTTGTTTATCCTCATGAGTAATACAAGTTACGCGGATGACCTATTTTTCTCTTTGGTAAAATTAGCCCAAATCAAGTTGTTCCTTTCTTTCCTAAGTATTATTAATTAGTTCATTCTTCTGTTATAAATTTTAAATATCTTATTTTTGTGATATCCTTTTTTTGTGATTGAGTGCGTGTGTGTTTTCCTTATAGCAAAGCTACATCGAGCTATCTGCTGAGTGCATCAAGGAAAATCGAAGCCCTGATTTTAGAGTTGTAAATCCTCAGACTTACCGCTGTGCTAGCGAGGGACTTTTGTAATTGACAAATATTGCATTTCTCACGAATTATTATATTTTATAACTTAATAACTGCTTGAAACGTTTAAAATTACAAATAATTATAGCTGAATTTTGCTTTTGGCTGTAAAGTGATAATTTTTAGAATGATATCTTCAGCTGGGCACAATTTATTCTTTTCAGTTTTTCTTTCAGTTAGTGTGGACCTTTTAATATATCGACCACGTTTGATCATTTATCATTCTTAGTTTACCACTTCATTGTACCGCGAAATTTGGCCCGATTTGGGCAGATGGTTAAGGCACTCGACTCGTAATCCGAGGGTGGCGGGTTCGAATCCTGGTCACACCAAAAATTCTCGCCCTTTCAGCCGTAGGGGCGTTATAATGTTACGGTCAATCCCAATATTCTTTGGTAAAAGTGTAGCTCAAGAGTTGGCGGTGAGTGGTGATGACTAGCTGCCTTCTCCTTAGTCTTAGGCTCCTAAATTAGGGACGGGTAGTGCAGATAGCCCTCGCGTAGTTTTGTGCGAAATTAAAAACAATCCAAAACCACGAAATTTTTGCTCTGAGCAATTTTAACAAAAATCACCCAGAGCAATATTTCAAAGGTATAAAGTTAAAATGTATTTATTCATTTACTATTCACAAAAAAATCATTTATGTATTTTACTCAATAATTGTGTATAATTCATGATTTATCAGTCCTGTGTTAATTTACAGTTGCGATTATGTTAAAATAAATTATTAAGCTGCCTAAAATTCTAACCTTTGTCGACATATTTTTTCAGCAAAGACCCAGACACGTACCTATGATTAGAAACGCTACTGTCATATTCAACACTGTCTGGATCTGTTAAAAACCTCTGCTGTCGAACAACAAAAATTCGTGGATCAGTTGTATCTCTGGTGACATTTATATATGGATATCCCATTTGTCTGGTCCACGTGTTCATTATCCTCGAAATATTTAATTTCTGCCAAATAAATATACATACACACACACAATAAGTTTGTTTTTCAGATTTTAAACTACAGTTAGCACATTACTTTATGCTTTGAAACAACATAACTTAAACTAGAATTTAATTCCACACATCTCTAATAGGGAAATATTGTTCAGAAGGAAATTTTTTTGTAATCCACGACTTATTTATACCCTTAGTAAAACAAAACGTAATTATTATTAGTCCAATAAAAATTTCAATTTAAACAGTTTAGTCTTTTCTTTTCTCCAATTTTATTTTGTTAACTTATTTGTCTAATAGTTTCTCTTTGGCTGATTCTCCTTGTGTATGAGCTTCTTCAGATATTTTATATTGGTAATTTTGCTTCTGAAAGCTCGTTCTTTTTCATTATACTTATAAACTTTTCCTCCAGTAATGTCTTCATCGTGAGCTTCCTTGTATGGTAAGTTATTTTTTGTTAGGAGTTTTCTTTGATGATACTTGTTTCTTTGGAATACAGTCTTACTTATCATTATTTCCGCCTGTTTTAGAGAGTTCGTATTTAAAATATTTTCGTTTAATAAGTTTCTTCAAAAGAGGGAACCAATTCAAAAACGGTCTTCTGAAATAAAATGATCAATTCATAAAGAAACATATGAAAAGAAGAATCAATCTCAACAATAAGTAATTTAAAAAAATGAAAAGGTCTCTTCAAGAAAATCTTTCTGAAAAAGAATAGACCAATCACAGAACAAGTTTTTAAAACAGAAAATATCGATCACCAAAGGAGTATTTTGAAAAGAAAAAATCAAAAGTAAAGCAATTGATCTAACGTTCTTATGAAACCTTGTGTATTTTACATAAAAAAATATATAGGGCATCCTGACACAATACAGGAAAATATTAAGAATCAGCTGTCAGAATTTGACCCCCATCTTCCTCAGGTATTACGTTAAATAGTATAAGTTATTTAGCTGTCAAGTCACTGTGTTATTTATTTTCAGCGCTAGAAAGTTAACTGTCAGAACATGGTTTCATAGACAGTGCCAGAGTAGGGTATAATGGACAGGACTAGGAAGCACAGCAGGATATATTAGACAGTATCAGAAGGTTTAAAAATTTCATTAGAGAAGTGTGAAACAAAAATCTGTTTATAGTTTCTTGCACTAAGAGTAAAGTTTATTATAAAAAACATTAAATTAAGGGTACTTGAACAATGTACCAAAAATAAGTGTGTTCACAATTAGTGAACAGGTGCTATACTGTTTGTTTTAAAATAAAAAATACCTTATTCTTATTCTGTAATAAGTTCTATTCAAAACTTTCAAATGTGGATTTTATGAAACTAACCTTTGAAGAAACCATGGTGAGTTCTCTCCAAAGATCCTCCGTATCTGCATTACTATATGCATACTTCTTTAGATAGGTCTAAAATGAAACATTACAATAATAAAATATTACTTTTATAACGAACTAAAATAAATATCCTTACACATGCTCTGTTGAGTTATGTGAAGTTTAAACTTTCAGGGAAAACATGTTTTTTACTTGGAACATTGAAATATACACTCAACACTCACACTATTGTACAGTTCATTTATCATACTTTATCTGAATGGTGTTCGCTACGGGGCCGAACCACAAATTTTAGTTATAAGCCGTGCAGTTAAAGTATAGTATAGAGATATATTCTACTAAGTATATTTGATCAGTCAGCACAATGAAGTATCTCCAATTGGAGAAACGATGTAGTACATATATATATACATATGTAAACGTCATCAAGGAAAATATACAGAAACTTCAAAATAAGGTCTGAAGCCCTTGAGATTTGCAACTCAATACACTAACAAGACATCAACGCTTAGTGCAATATACACATACATTTTTAAATGCATTCCTAACAAAGTAATATACCAGTAAATGTTAAATCAGTGGCACATCAGTATTTCTGCAAACTTAAAATGTTATAAATCAGGTTTCGATACCCGTAGTGAGCAGAGCACAGCGTATTGTGCTGCTTTGTGCTTATTTACAAAATCAAATAAACAATCTTAAATAGATTGTCTCCTAATGGTTGATTTTTAATAAATACAATAAATCATATGACATACAACTATTCTTCTTTACCAAACAAGATATACCACCTGATCTGAAAAGTATTTCACATACCAGCGAAAAGAAAACACATTTTTTCCAAATAATCAAATTTACAAGCAAATAATCTTAAAACACATGATACTGAAATAGCTTGTTTTATGAGACATCACATGCAACGTGATATATATAAATATTTGGCTTTACGATGATCATGTAAGCTTAAAGCAGTCGACTTTATCAGTAATTGTACATCAAGTATCTTCAAACTAGCTAATTTTATCAAACTTGACAAACCACGTAATTTACTATATTAAGCACAATGAATTATATGATCTCAAAATTGATGACTTCACTCATGATGGCTAAATGATTGGCAAACTTTACACTTTCAATCTTATTGATACTTCAGTGGTTTATTGATTAATACACTGTTAAATAAGTTTTTGTTCGGTCGCACGTAAAAAAACAAAAAGAAAAGAAAGAGACTCTGAAGGGTTATTTATTTCATAGGCTTTTTAGTGTAATCTACTGATAAAAGAAAATTTGAAACTTGGCATAATTTTGTTTTTCATTAGTTTTAATGCACTTACCGAAACCCCAACTCTAAAATCTTCTTCACCCATTAGAAATTCTAGCATTCGAAGAATTGAAGATCCCTGCAGATAGAAACAGTAAGGTTACCCGAAATAAATAAATATTTTTGTTTTACCAACACAAAGACACCAACACCAATCTTGTGTTTCAACTACACTTTTGTTTCTATTTATAAGTTTAAATTTTGGTAAACGTATATGATATTTGTTATTTTAACAAATTAATAGAGAAATCTATGCGAATATGTACCTGTTTCAAATTCAACTATGTGGTGGAGGCGTATTTCAGAGTCACACGTTTCTTTAACTGAACACTCATGATTCCCTCCATACAAACGATTCAACCCGACCCTCGGAGCTGTTCTATTTGGTAATAGGCGGTCAATTATTCCACCTTTTGGTCTCCGTATCCGAGCATACATCACTGAATTGGGTCTGGTACCAGACGATGTTTTTGAGTCTAGTATTCAGCCGATTCCAACATGACATATTACCATACTCACGTACAATATTTTGTTGAGTCGTCCAAAGAGGGCAGATACTCCAGACTAGAAGTACCATCTTCTTTTTACCGAACATCTCTGAAACTTTTCTTCCGTACCTATTTATATGAATAGTTCAAACTCAGATGACTCTTTGGGCTCTGCCCCGGTTTGTTGTGACTCGGTGGCTGCTTACAGATTTCCCCTTTACAGTTTTTGTGTTCATTGCCGAGTTATATGCAGTCTCTCTTACCCTGAATCATATGAAAACTAACCAGTACTCTACCTGTACTATTTACAGACTCTCTTACCTGTGTACAGGCTCTAGAATTGCTTAACGTGACTTCTCATCCTGTTTTCCTTGACATTTTTACATTGTTCATGAAAATGTTTCACTTAAAAAAAAACAATTGCTATTTCTTTACACAGATGTTTCACTCTTTTACCAGTTTTTTTTTTACCACAGATAGCCAACATGCTTTGTTTTATTAAACGCTAACCAACCACCCAATGCTTACATAGAAAAACAAAAAAAATGACGAAATGATTTCACCTTACAATAAGAAATTGCATCAAAAAGTTCACTAATTTCATCTGGATGGTCAACGGGCTGAACAATAGGATGAGATGTAATGGTTGCATCACTTTCCACTACTCTCGTCAAAACTTCATCTAAGAACTGATCCATCTGTGATAGTAAAAAAAAACAAAAACGTGTTAACAGTTTTCAGAAAAACAAAAATTATTCTGGTTTCTATTAATATACTTGCAATTGCAATTTTTAAACGAAATTTACTTCACATCGTAAAGCGGCTAAAAAAATTCACATAATACTGTTTAAAAGCGAGAGACAAACATAAACATTTGAACATTAAACAATGTTTCTGTTTTCTCAGAATATCAACAATATTTACATCTAGTGTTGATGGTTTAATCTGAAACAATAATATTTTTAAAGTTTGTAATTTGAGTGTGTAGCTGGGAAAGGCTTGGCTGATAAACAGCAGTGGACCAAACTCTTTTTTTCGAAGCAATTGAATAAGTGCATATGTTGAAAGAGTCTGGTAGCAAGTCTTTCGTGCTAATTTTATAAATGAAATATTTGGGACTAATAACTCGAACAGCCTAAGGTTGGAACAGCTTGGCAGGTGTACTAAGTAAGAGTTATGAACCTGTTTACATTAATTCACAGCTTTGCGCCAATTGGCAGCAGCGATCTGTGGTGAGCAACTTCATAACATGCTTTTCCAGATTCAAACTTTTGGTTGTTATTTGGCTGTCTAGTTTGTCTAGACTACGCATTGGTCAAAGTTTTTTACTAACTCGTCATTTTCTTTTATCTGGCACTGATCCACCAATGTGTGGCCTTTGTGACTTGAGTGTTACAATAACCAAGGCTTCACTGTCGTAGTGTCGTTATGACCATGAGCGACGACACTATTTTAGGCATATCTTTTCTATGGGTTTACATAACGTCAAAAAGTGTCATTGGTGATAGTTACACTGTCCAACTTCCTTGTGTTTTTAACTTTTACTTTAATTCTACGTAAATATTTTATCCGAATTTTGGACATCGTATTGTTTTAACTCGACTTATTTTTACACGTTATAATAATTTTACAATTACATTTTATGCCTGTTACTTGGTTTGTTTGTTCGTTTGTTTTGAATTTCGCGCAAAACTAGGCGAGGACCATTTGCGCTAACCGTCCCTAATTTGGCAATATAAGACTAGAGGGAAGGCAGCTAGTCATCACCACCCACCACCAATTCTTGGACTACTCTTTTACCAACGAAAAGTGGGATTGGTCGTGACTTATAAAGCCCCTACGGTTCAAAGGGCGAACATCTTTGGTGTGACGGGGATTTGAAACCACGACCCTCAGATTACGAGTCGAGCGCCTTAACCACCTGGCCATGCCGGATCCCTGTTACTTGGCTCAGATAATCTAGTTCTTTTGTGCCAATAAACGCCGAACAACCAACCTTTATGACATTCAGGTCATACTTGTCCGTGTTTTACGTTTGCGGTCGTTATGAATGTGAGGGACGGTACCAGTTGATACATATATTTTCTAAGGGTTCTGACGTTTGAAGGTATTATAGTGACATTTGATTGTCTTTAATTTTGCGGCCCATTTGACTTTTTAAAATTGCATTTATAATTGCTTTATGGGAATTGCTTATCTTCTAACTTGTTTTTTTACATTTTTCCTAATTTTCCTTTTTTGCCATTTTTAATGGTTGTTTGGCACAGGTTTGTTTGTTTTTAATATTGCGCAAAGCTACACGAGGGCTATCTGCGCTAGCCGTCCCTAATTTAGCAGTGTAGGACTAGAGGGAAGGCAGCTAGTCATCACCGCTAACTCTTGGACTACTCTTTTACCAACGAATATGGAAATTGACCATGACATTTTTAACGCCCCCACAGCTGAAAGGACGAGCATGTTTAGTGCGACCGGGATTCGAACGCGCGACCCTCAGATTACGAGTCGAACACCTTAACACGCTTGGCCATCCATTTATATACACATGATGTTAATATTGGTTATTTGGTTGGAATTTATTGGCATAAAAGTTACCTGCGCCAAGGTCCGACGTGGCCAGGTGGTTAAGGCACTCGAGTCGTAATCTGTCGAGTCGTAGTTGACCGTTATAATGGTACGGTCAATCCCACTATTCCTTGGTAAAAGAGTAGCCAAAGAGTTGGGGGTGGGTGGTGATGACTAGCTGCCTTCTCTCTATTCTTACACTACTAAATTAGGGACGGCTAGCGCAGATAGCCCTCGAGAAGCTTTACGCGAAATTGAAAAACAAACAATATAAATGGATGAGAATTTACACCTCTATTGATGTAAGTAGAACCAAGAATACAACTAATGAGAACAGCTGGTACAAATGAACATTATTTTTAAAAGTGTATCTAATTTGTAAGTTCTGTACACCTCTAAAGGCATGAGGTCACACCAATTTTTTTTCCGAATAATGAAAAAAAATTCTGATTATAGAATATTCAAAACGTTAGTGGCAGTAATTATGTTGTGAAAAAGATAAACTTTTTCAGCTGTAAAAAAGTGGCTTTACACTCTGTATAAACCAAATCAATAAACAACAAACACCATTGGTTAAAACTTACAAAGAAACATATTCACTAATATGTACAAAATGTTCGTAAAATATATCTAAAGAGTAACTAACACCATGATTCCTTGGAGTAACTTTAAAAAAATCTTCTAAAAGTAGAAATAATTCACTTACACATCCTGCGCAGATAACCCTCGTTAAACTTTTTGCGAAGTTCCAAAAACGAAACAAACAAACCAGCACGTACCTCAAATGATCTTGGAGTGTATACAAAACACTAATAAATGTTAAATTCATTTGTACTATAGATAAAAGAAAAACAGATAAATGTCATAGAATTACTTCGAGTAACTAATACAAAAAATAGCCTTTTTATATCTTAAAACTAATATACACAAAATATCCTTATAATTTGTTAAATACAATTTGTACAAATTTATTAACTTACTATGAAATACTCTTTTGTATAAATTAGTATATTTAAAACTCAGTTCTTGTCAACTTTAAATAAAAAATCTAACTGAATGAAAATAGCAAGTTTTTAATAAACTTACAACGTCCCACGATGGTTCAATCATTCCCATTCCTTTAAATTGAACGTACGATGCAAATCCCTCATTCAGCCAAAGGTCCGTCCACCATCTCATAGTCACCAAATTGCCAAACCACTGAAACCATTCATTCAGAAACTTCATACTAATACATAGAATATATGTTGAAAATTTGTTTTTGTGCCTAATTGTTAGCGATGCGTTTATAATCCCTATCACTTTGGAACAGCGGTGTTTTCAAGGGGTTGTATAATTCCATTTTATTGCGTAAGATATATTATAATGTATATCTGTATTTATTATTAACATCACATCCCAATATAAATCTATGTTTATTAAAAAAATAGATATTGTGGTGTAAACGTAAATTTATAACCACAGATATCCTGGTATAAATGTTATTATTATTATTAATGAGATATCCTGGTGTAAATGTATATTATCATGAATGAGATATCAGCGTAATTATATTTTTTATAAAATATATTTTCTCACTTTTGTAGATAATTACTTTGCAATTTGTTTCAGTCCTGGATATCTCTATGAATATCTCTATATTGGCAAGTTTAACTGAGAAAAGTTAATTTCTCTCGAGTACTACCTAGAATAATGGTTCATAAATAGAATCCAAAACATTACCATGTGAGCCAGTTCGTGAGCAACAGTGACAACAATTCGTAGCTTGTCGTAGGAAGACGACTCGCGTTCATCATACAGCAGGTAACCTTCTCGGTACGTTATTAAACCCCAATTCTCCATGGCTCCAGCTCGGAAATCGGGAATAGCTATCATATCTAGAACAATAAATATAATCTCGCTACAAGAACAATAACTTTTCGTGGTCCAAAAATTTGCGATAAAATGTTGCATTAGGGAATCGTGCTATTGAAAAATATAGAAGGAATCCACCACAAGTACCAAAGTATCACGGACTGGAATAAATAAAGCCTTTGTGGTATCAAGAACGTGTGATAATATTTATATTTCATACAAATTTATAAATTTACCTCTGAGAGCTATGAGATAAACGAAGATATTTCTTTGTGTACTTGTGTTAAGATATATAGAGAAAGCCATAAGCAGCCTTTAAGCCATTTTATGCAATGACACTCTGCAGCCAAAACTGTTTTTTTTTGTCTAAAAAGACACAAAAAACAATTTCTATAATCTTCAGTCACACTATTTCCTCATATAAATCAGATCTCTGGTAAGTACGACTGTTTTAAAGCTGCCCAGACTTCTTTAGTTTAACAGTGAGAAATCCTCTCTCTTTTAATCAACGAGACTTCATTATTAATTCTGCGGCTGAAGTTACCATGTATGTGTATAAGTTTCTATTGGTAGTTACGTGAACAATATTTGCTGTTTATATGTTCTTGTATACAATACGTTTAATAAAAGGCACAGAGTGTTCCCATTAGAGTCTCCTGATGAGTCACTAGCAAGTTAACGCATTTATAACACAAAATCCAGGATTCAATGTCTCGCTGTGAAGAGAGGGCAGATAACTCAGTGTGTAGCTTTGCACTAAAAAGTTAGAAAAACCAAAAAGCTTTCCCACAAACAACAAATAAACAAACATAATAATGCTAAGAATATATTAGTTTCTTCGTATTTGATACTTTTATCTTCTACGTATCATTTTATATCTTATATATATCATCTAGCGGAAAATATTCAATAAATGGAATATAAGATGTCTCACAGTGGGACGGATATACGTTTACAGATTTAAAACGATAAATATGGCATTCGATACCTCCGGTGGACACAACTCAATGTAGCTTTGCACTACAACAAACAAAGCAGATATATTTGTTATTTTATTAGCATGAAATGGACCTTTGAGTCTTCTCACTTAAAGAAATAGACTTGTCTTTCTCTTATACCTTAGCTTAAACACAGTCTCAATTTATTAAATACTATAATTATTAGTTTAGCCTCCCCCAGTGGCATAGCGATATGACTGCGGGCTCATACCGTTCAAACCGGGTTTTGATACTCCTGGTGGGTAGAGCACAGATAGCCCATTGTGTAGCTTTGTGCTTCATCTAAACAAACAATTATTAATTTCACAAACTACTAATTACATTCACTAAAGGAACAGTGGTAAAAGTTAATTTTTCGCTAGTTTATTTCATTTATTTCGTTTGTGTATCTCAATGTCAAAACGAAAGCAAAGTATCCAGAATTTCTCATAAAACCCAAAATTACACAAAAAAATATTTTAAGAAATGTTTAAGCTGTTCTGTTTTTTCCATAAACACAAAGACCATGTAGAATATGAGTAGGAAAAATCAAGTGGCGGATATAAAAACGTACCGACTTTTGGCAATGGATAACTTATGTTGTAGTATTTTTCGAAAAACGTCAGTATCTTTGCTCCAGCTTTCAAGGAATAATCAGTTTTCCTGTATTTATCCGGTGGTGCAAAAACTCTGATCTGAAATAAACTTGATTTTTATAGTCCTTTCTGGAAAATCTAACAAAATAGAGCATGAAGGAAGATTAAGTCAGGTTTCTATATAAAAAAATAGATATTCAAGTGAACTTTAATTGATATACTCCTTTGAAAAAAAAACTCAAACGAAAACTACTAATAAATTCAGCCAGCCTATTTATCGAATGCAATGGTTGGTAGTATTTCGAATTTTATAATAAGGTATAGTTAATAAATTGTAAGCTCCTAATTTGGTTAACTTACAATTACGGTTCATAAATAATGAACATATAAAAGAATATTTGCAAATAAAATGTGCAAAATCGTAAGTTTGAACTCAATTACACAATACTGGTAAGCACGAAGTTTCAGAACAATTATGCAAGTTTGTTGTTTGAAGTAACATAAAATACTTGCCTATTATTCAAGAAATTATGATACAGAAAACACACACCTATATACGGTGTGAATAATGTAGTAAGTATTATTATTAGTTGTTGAACACACTCTAACAGACAGTGTGGAAAGTGGAATAAGTAACGTTACTAGGTGTTGAACACACACTCTAACAGACAGTGTGGAAAGTGGAATAAGTAACATTACTAGGTGTTGAACACACACTTTTGTATCCGATGTAGAAAGTATAATAAGTACTGTTTTTAATCACCTCGTCAGTTGTAACAACAACGTCCTAAATTAATACAATTACATGAGAGTATAACACATAACTTTACACCCATAACTACACCGTTGACATAAAGGAATAAAACTTGTCATTGTCATTTTTGAAAACATATTTTATTGTAAAACTTTACAGTTAACGCACAGAATACATCGCAATCTAATTAACCCCTCCCCAAACACTAAAATTTAAACAAGTGGATGAAACGTGAAATTGTTAATGTTGCTTCCTCACCTTTATACCTCCTTCTGTTATTGCCTCTTTATATTTATAGTCACAAACAACGACACACAAAAGATAAGTCACCATTTTCTTAGATTTCTCAAAGGTAGTTGCTTGTAGACCATTTGAAATGTTGAACGTTTCCTAAACCCGAACGTTATGAATAAGCAAAAAAATAATAATAATACGTTATTAATAATGAGGAAAAACAAACAACAATAGAAGAAACTATTCAGAGAAAATCAAGAAAAATTATTGGGTGTTTAGGAAATTAAACAAAAATACATTAACAATATTTTGTTTATTTTTCATCAGTATAAAAGAGATAATTTATCAAGGATTTAATTTATTAGGACTGAAATAATTTTCTTTACACGTCCAATATTAAGTGAGTTGTAATATACCTTATGTATTTTTCTGTAGTATATAACTTCAAATGCACCTGTTAAGCTTGCCCCATCCTTGTTTCAAGTGGACAAAAAAAATTTTACAAGTACTTAAACTAGAAAATTATAACCACCCAGTACTCTGAATAGGTGGGTTTTTCTTATAACTAAACAGTTACAAATCGATACTAAAACTATATAGAAATTAATTTTGAAATTTTATCTTCTATGCAAACAAACCGATACAGATTTTAGTTATGCCAGATACATATTATTCTTCCTGTTGTATAGCAAAACAATATTATATACACGCATAGCAGGATATATCTGTTATTTTATTAGCATCAAGTGGACCTTCAGGTCTTCTCACTTAAAAATATAGACTTGTCTTTCTCTTATACCTTAGCTGGCATATTCGACAAGGCTAAGAAAGCTGGCTCATGAACCAATGTAACAGTGAATTCTGTTTTGAAGCCAGGTTCATCAAAGCAGGGAAAGGCTCGCCTCGCGTATGTTGACTGGAACTGTGACGTGGCAATATATCTGAAAAAGTAAGTTTTTAAGTTTCAAAGAAATGAAAAAAGATTTCTTCTTTATGTGAAAACATTAAACTACATTTTCAACTAATTTCATGAGCTTAATTTTCAGGTGATGTTAAAATCTACAATTCCCACTAGATCATATTAAATTTTAATAGATACTTTAAAACTTACTCGGCTCAAAACCGAACAAATATCTTCATAACACTTATTATGGAAGTATTCGCAACTTAATCACAATTATGTCATAAATGTATTACTAAGTAAACTTTGTTTAAAGTTGTACACAAAGCTACAAAAGAAGGCTGTCTGTGATCTGCCCTCTATGGATATCGAAAAATATCGCAGTCCCACTGGGGTAGGGGTAGGTAGAAATTAAAGAAGGTAAAGAAAATTTGTAGTAATTATCACGAGCTAACTACATAAGACAAAATCAAAATAAGCTGAAAAGCATATTTTGGAAAAATGAAGATTCACGCGTGCGTATATATCACGAACGGACTAGAAATATGTTATATATTAATACATTAGACATTAAAACTTTGAAATGATTAAAATATCTTACATCATCATTTGGGTAACCTTTCAGTTAATGCTATTTTCACAGTGGTTATTTTGAAGGGCACCTTTAGCAGGATTTCTGTATTTGCAAGTTAGCAAACATTCTCGAAATCAATTAAACCAACCTCGTTTGATGACTTAATTTAAAGATATTACATAACCACTAACAAATCAATATTTGACTTTAGTCTCATATATTACCTTGTTTGATTTGTTTCGGTGTCTGTGTAAACACTCTTGTAAAAACCAACAAGACTACCAACAAGCGAACCATGAAATTCGAATTCAAGAAAATATTTTTGTTTTTTTGGTAGCTCTTCATTAGCCTGAATAACCCAAAACTGGTTAGGCTTGTAATAGAACGGTTCCCGAATTAAAACAGCACTTTTGTCCACTTTTCTCAGTGTCGTTGAAAGTATGTTAAGATTATTAACGTGCACTAAAAATACTCTTGTTGGTTCCCAGACTTCAAGGGCTATGGTTACTCTGCCCGTAAAAGTGTCAGTTGTTAAGTTTGGATGAAAAGTTAAGTCATAATTCAAGGGACGAATATGTTTAGGAAGTCGGAGGTTTTCCCATGGTTTCTTGACTAATTTTCCTTCAAGAAAATCATGAACAGTTTTTTGGTGATTCTTCAACCATTTTATATTATTTTGTACATTTTCTAATGCCTGTTTTCTAGCTCTTGTTCCGGCTCCAGCTTCAGGGTACATATCAAAGAAGAGTTTCATCTAAAAATCATAGCAAATATGATAATTAGATTTCAAAAAATTAACACGAACTAACTTATAATGAAATATCAGAGCTTATATTATAATCAGGATGTCTAAAGATAAAAAATTTAAGAGCCAATCATCAAGTAAACATAATACAGTTCTTTAACCTGTTGACTGCCAACTATTTCAGCTGCTTCGGTAACTCCGAACCAAGTTCAAAATACAATTCTAATGCTTCTTTATATTGTAACCTTTTTCGTGACGCCATTTTGGATCGAAAGTGAAACAATATGTAAGTAGGTCTAATGCGTGTATGGTGCTGATATCCAGCGTCGAAGTTAGGTGTTATCGAGAAAGAATTAACTCGTCCATGGCACTGTGTTACCGATCGGCTTGGACGAGTTATCTCGTCTACGGCACTGAACAGGTTAAATATTTAAGCTGTTCAACGTAGCCAGAGCATATTTTTTTTACTAATTTCCTTATTACAGTATATCAAAGTAGATTATTATTTACCTATTAATGAAAATAGTTATATCTTTTTTTTAAAGAGATATATGATTTGTATCCACTTTTTGTGACAAACAGTGTTCAATACAAATAACTAAAATTTATTTTAACACCTTTCAAGAAGTTTAATTTTTCAAAATATAAATAAACCACAATTAATGTAATTTTACACCACCTAATGTCCCTGGTGAGCTAATGGTAATTTTATGGAATTAAAATCTAAATTAAAATCCCCTTCGTGCCCGTGGAGGGCAGCGGTAAGTCTACGGATTTAAAACGCCGAAACCAAGGGGCTCGATTCCCCTCGGTAATGTGGTTTTTGCTATGAAAAACACACACACACACTATTTCTCGCGATGGAAACAGCTGATAGCCTAATGTGATTTTGTTCAAAAAACAAACATCACCTACTGGGAGCGACCGACAATATTTTAAAATGATTAACGTACTTCATGTATTTCAAACTCCGTTGTTACTATAATGATTAATTTGCTTCATGTAATTCGAACTCCGTTGTTATTTTATAATGATTAACTTACTTCATGTAATTCGAACTCCGTTGTAAAGTAATCACAGATCTTCTTTACCACTCTTCCTAAGTATCTGTCGTTCAAAGTGAACCTGAACACAGAGCAGAAAGCCTAGAGTGTCAGTTTTATCAGCTTAACATAATTTCTTTAAATAAATAAACTACAAACAGAAAATATAACAAAAAGGAAGAGCAAATTTGTTATTTCCAACAAATGTTTAAATGCAAAATTCAATCTGCTCTTCCTTTTTGTTATATTTTCTGTTTATCAGTTCCCTGCTCACAATTTCGACTTTCTTTTAAATGACCGAAATTATTAACAAAATAACATGAAAATTTCTCTAATGTATTATTAAGAGCTGAACGACTGACGTTGGCATTCTCCTCGTGCCTAGAAACAGGAGGATGCATGTGAATTTAAAATTTATTACACACTTTAAAAATACATGAGAGCAACTGCCAAGTGTTACTTCGGCATGATACAATCATTTCAAAGAGATGAAAGTTTAAAATAATTCTGACTTAATTTAATAATTTTGTATGATGAATAATTTGGCGTTTAGCTTTAACTGAACTAGTTGCTGAAAACTAAAGTGTTTATTGAACGAGAACATCTGTTAAGTTTCTTAATTACTTGATCCTTCGCATCTTTTGTAGACCCTTTTGAATACTGTAGAATAAAAATCTATTGCTGTTACTTAAGTTAATTAAAATAACATTTAACTGAATTTTTAAGTATACAATTTTTTTGGACGAACTGTTGTTTATTTCTTAATTTACATAATTTATCCTTACCTTTCCACTAATTTTGACCAATTAAAACGTAAAAAACTCCAGACTTTTGATCTGCCCACTGGGTTTCCAGCAATATACCCCAATACTGTAAAGAAATCCTGACGGCGAATCATGGATTCGTCCATAGCATAAGTCAGATACCTGTAGAAAGAAGAAAGAGAAATAGAAAAAGACAAGAAACGTGTTTGTTTTTCCCAACTTGTATTTGAGTGAGAAACCTTTGCTACTTGTTTCAGCCTACTTCAAACTATTAAAATATAAAAGTCTCTTTAATATATTTTAGGTTATAAAACAGATTAAAACTACAAGAAATATTTTACTTGCACACCTTGGATTAACTTTGAAATATGCAAGGTAAGCGCGATAATGCTAAAGATAATAGAAATTCTAAGGCCAGTTGGTCTGTACTGTTTCACAGTAGTATACTGATTTTCCAATGACAATGATATATTGATTTGCCGTTAAAAACGATCTATTAATTTGCCGTTAAAAACGATCTATTAATTTGCCGATGGTATTGATGTACTTATTTGTCGACGAAGACCTTGAAAAATCAAACTGCTACTTCAAAGCTCTAAATGATGACAAACATCCACAGTTATAAAGAAAGTTTGGTTGACGTTCTTTAGTGTTTCTCTGCATCATGTCCTAGATTAGTGGTAAATCAACAATTGATTTATCTAACAGCTCTGTAGATTATCTCTACTGAATGAATATTCCAGGTTCTCAATTGGTAACACACTTAAAACTGGTCTATTTAACAACTCTGTTGGTGTTCTCCATCGAACTTTTCTAATCTTTGATAATATACTATGAAATGGTTTATTTAATTTGGTATCCCCAAAGGAATAGATATTTCACAACACACTATCTACTTGATTTATCCAACAATTCATTTGGCATTTTCTACTAAAGTTTTTAGGTTTTAGATTTATGACACACCATCAACTGGTACATTCAGTAACTCAGCTGGTATTCTCTAGTTAGATACTATTAATGGATGATGCGTCAATTATGTGTATAGTCAAGAATTTGAGTATCACTACTGTTTGACTTTCACTTTTTTAACGGGTCGTTGGACTTTCTATTTCTTGTTAATATTTTACTTGGTTTTGGAGCTCTATTTGTTTTTTAATTGATTTATCTTTACCTTTTGTTGAATTTTACTTGTCGCATTTACCAGTTGTTTCGCTCAGATATCCTAATTGCTTTGCGCCATAAAACGCCAACAATCAACTATTGCTTGACTCGTCATCACAAACTACTTATTTACCATGGATGACATTACAACTGTGTGATTGGTAAAAACATGAACACGTTACAAGAATGTCTTACCAATACCTGTGTAAGCATTAAATTTTCTACTGAAATAACAAAGATCTGAAATACACTGAATCCTTGAAGAAATTACATACGAAATTAAAGTTTATTGAGATAAAAAGAATAGCTATCCTATCTACAGATAAAGATGAAAGATAAAAGTAGTATTTTTGTGAAATAAAGGTGCTGAATAATTATTTTGGTTTATATCCACTAACTCGAAAATCAGTAAGTTCATCAGATTTTCGAACTTTAAATAACTTAACACAGATTGTAAAGCAAAGCTAAGAACAATCAGTGATGTCGAGAAACCTGGTTGTTGAGAAATTTATATGCAAAAACGGCTCGTTTGGGTTGAGAAAATATTTTACATAAAAGGCCGAAACGTTGTTCGCTCTTCTAAGTAAAATATTTTCTCAACCCAAACGAGCCGTTTTCGCATATAAATTAAAAAAGCTAAAAACAATTAAAAATGCATGATTATTGGGTCTATTTTCTTTACCTTTAATGTTCATTTTGAAACAAGATTAAAAATGTAATTAATTTTTTATTTGCACTGACCACTTCAGATACTAGAACAGTATACTATAACTGTTACTTTTACTTTACGGTAAACTATAATTAGAAAATCTCACATGATTTTTTTTTATTCTTACGTTACCTTTGAATCAAAGAGGGTTCCCTCACATGTGCTAGCCCATACAAAAGTTTGGTTCTTTCCTGAGCTGACTGTTCCATGAGGTATCTGTTCCACATGAAATCCCATTCCTTTTCCCTTCCAACTTCTGACATTCCATAGCGATAGACAAGGGATCGTAAGTTAGTTGGAATTCTGTAGAGACAAATTCATTATTTAATGAGTATAAATTTTACCTAAAATACATTTTAACTTACTAAACAATGTGAAATAGTATATTGCTTTTATATTTTACTTAACAGAATTTGAATTATTTTCGAACGCAAAACTCTTTCCAAACATATTATGTGTTCCCCTGAAGAGTATTAACTTAGCAAAAAATTCTAATATATATATGTGTGTTTCATATCGTGTTGTGTAAATAGTAGCTTGTTTGTGCTTTTATTAACTAACTTGTTTAAAACGAGTTAAGAATAATGGGATAATAAACAAGTAAATCCCATTAATACCATATTTGAAAATAAAGAAATTTCATAAAGAGTTATAGAGAAAATGATTTGAAAATATCTGTAAAACCTTTATGAACAATTATTTCAAACTATCCAATGAAATAATCCTTAACAGCACAGCATTTCTTTCTATACTCTTCCTCAAAAAGGTTGTTACATGCGATATTCTGAGCTTCTTTGTCAATTATTTGTTATTTTTCTTGTGTTTTTAATGTGTGCAATGTCTATCTTTTGGTGAATAATGGTAAATATGTTTATAACATAAACATTCGTGTAATATTTCATGATTGTGTCTTTTTTATGGTAATGTCTGTAGAACGTAAGATCTGTACCACTAGAAATGGACTTTTTTTCTCTACTTCTAAGTCAAAACAAATAAATCCGTTATTTTGTAAAAATATTTAGTATCAATCTAAAACTTTCACTAAACATGCTACAATTACATTTACATCAGAATATTTAACTCAATAACGTGTGTGCCCCCATGTGCTGCAATAATGTCCGCCAGGAGACGTTGCATACTCTCAACTGACGTTACGAGTCTTTGATTTGGAATTCTCTTCCACTCTTCACTCACTGCTTGGCGTAACTGCTGTAGGGTTGTAGGGGGATCATCCCTATTCATGACTGCATGGCCAAGGTCATCCCAGAGATCCTGTATCGGGTTGATATCTGGGCTTGCAGGTAGTTGCTCAAGGACTAACACACCACGTTGTTGCAAGAAATATTGCACATTACGAGCATTATGAGCTGGTGCATTGTCCTGCTCCAATTGGAAATTGTCCTGAAAAATACCCTGGGAAAATGGCAGTAAGTGGCGATTCAGGATATCCTGATACACAGCACCAGTGACGTTTTGATCCAGAATGACCAAATGGCTCACAGCTGCAGAACAGGATGCATCCCAGAAGTGCAATGAGCCTCCGCCTCATACGACGTTGGGTTGAACATTTTCATCGTTCAGGTGTTCTCCAGGAAGCCTGTGCACTCGTATCCGTCAATAAGTGGTATAGATCAGAAATCTGGATTCATCAGCAAGAACTACATGATTCCAGTGTGCGATCGTCAGATTATGGTATCGCTGAGCTCACTGCAACCTGTTGTTACAATGTCTAGCTCTCAGTTTAGGTTTCTCGACCATCCGTCTTGCTCTGTGTCCAGCTTGTATCGATCGTCGATTAACCGTCTGGAGTGAAATCCGGATCAGTTGTTGCATACGTAACTCAGAAGCAATCGATCTGGAGGACATCGTATGGTTTCGACGAGTAATGGTGAGGAGCCAGCGATCATCGCGTGCTGTAGTGGCACAGGGACAGCCAGTAGGTCTGCTGGAACTCACACTTCCGGTTGCAGCTCTTCTTTTGAGAACTCTGTTGACGGTCTGCCTGAATACACCAAGTCATCTTGCAATATCGCTTTGTTTCAACCCAGCGTTGTCATAGGCAACCATCTGATTTCTCAAACTTACGTTAGTAGGACTTGGCATAATGTCTAAAGTACTTACAGAGCTGAAAACGCAACGCCAACAGTTAGGGTATAAAAGTAACACCAAAATACCTGGCTTTTACACCTCACCCCAGACACTACGTTCAGGACAAGTCTCAGAACACTTCCATTTTCAAGGGATTAAACCGACTGAAAACGAATTCCGGTAATGCAGAGTAGTAGAGAAATAAAACTTGAAAGTTTAAGGACAATACACAAAACGAATTTAGTTTTAAAATGATGTATGTGACCAAAAATCATATTTTTCGAACATGTAACAACCTCTTTGAGCAAGAGTGTGTATACTTTGGTTTTCTTTAGTCTATTCATCTTTCACTGTTTTTTTTCCACTTCCCATACATTAGTTTAATAAACAAGAATAAAACGTTCTTTCTATGTCACATTAACATAAAGAAAAACATTTGACAAAACTACGAAAATAATTCAGTAAAGATCATTAATTATCGTTCAATAAATTGCTAGAATTAAAAACAAAATGGTTTTCCTTCCTCTTAGCGCCATCTAGTGCAATGTAGAACATTATTTGAAAAGTTTGTTTTTCTCGGATGTGTTGCTTCAAATGCTATAAACGGTTAATTGTAAATAACCATTAACAAGAAAAAGAATAGTTGATGATGGCTGTTAATTTGTTACAGAGAATAACCCAAATGACCACTGAGTGATTTTAATATACATAAGTAGAAACAGAGAAGATTACTGCTACATAACCATGTCATGTAACTAAAATGAATGTTTTTTGTTTTTTTTTCTAAACCTAAAAAAACGCTCCTATTGGTTGTACTTCTGTGTGTAATGACACCAGTAGTTCTTGTATATTTGAATTGCGTGGTGTACATATGTATAGAAAGATGATACATTCTGTGTAAAAAATAACCGTGATGTATTTGTTTCACTTTTTTATATTTTCTAAGCCTAAACGTGTTTTAGAAAACAAAACACTCATATTTAATTTATTAAATCAAGTATCTGATACTTACTCCTCACCATCCATCCAGTTTCTTAATCTTGTGACTGCCTCTTTAATACACATTCTATTTCCACTGTAACAAGCCAGTCCAATGATCGTGGTTCGAAGAAGCCTAATGAAAACACAGCATAATGAACGATAGTATTTGAAACAAATACTATATATTGTTTCAAGGTTTTTAAATTTTAAAATTTCATTTAATCAAAGTGATAATCAACTATTTTCTGTTAGATTATAGTATTATAACTACCAATAGTGATAAGTTTTCTTTCAATAAAATGCATCAATCGGATGATTCAGTAATCTATTGACAAACAAGTGTTACTGATATAGAAATACATTTTGTTTTCCCTTCTATAAAAGTATCAGTTAAGTCATTCAACAAAACATTTATTGTCATGTGCTTCAAAGCTTATTCATATACATCGTACACTAAAATATGGCAAAAGTGTAGACAACCAATGCCGAATTCTAAATCAAATATTACTAAAATAGCTCCATTACAACAACGGCTACAACCACAAATACTGGTATAGGAATATATGCAAATAGTTTTATAGAATGTGGCGAATAGATGCGTTCATAATGCTGCACAAGAGTCACAAATGCCAATATGACGGCTTCGTTACCGGTGTCTGTTGCTGTCTTTGGTCTGTCCGCACAGCTTCTAAGAGTATATGGGTCTGTAGTGCGCAGCCGCTAGCATACATTTTTTGTAATCTGGCGTGAAGAATAATGTTCCTCTTGGAACCGTTTGGTGTACAATCTAGCAGCAACCAGAACATTCCTGTAATACACCTAACGCAATGGTATAATGTTAAAATGTTCTTCAACTGAAAGTTGTATCGTTCTTTAGATGATATAAAAACAGCTGAAGCACAATGTTTGTGTGACAATAAACAAGTTTTTCAACAAGCATTGACATTTCGGGTCCTTGAAAGTTGTATTGACCTTGTCTCTCAAACAGTGTTTGTATAATAACTCCTGATATGGTCAGGTATCGATCCTCTGTTGACTATCTTTTTATGAGCGCTTTCATAAGAGTTAAAATTTTTGCACCTTCTTCTTTCTTCCAATTAAAACTGTCATTGAAAAAAAAATTCTTCACAACGAATAAATGTTCAAAAACAACGGTTGGAACATCGCTCATTAATAAATCCGAAATAAAATTGTCTCCTGTTTGTTTGTGGCGTGTTGGTTATGTTTGTGCATTTAAAATGGTCTGATAAAGTTGTTAATACAGTTCCAGTCTTATTTGCCAGTGTTCTGTGATATTGTATTAAATTAATTGCTTTTTTGTCGTAGTTCAGTTTGGTTTTAATATAAAATCTTTTGAAAATAAGTTCGAAAAAGTGGTAAAACTTTTTACCGTGAACAGCATCTGTAACCTAGCTTCCGTTTCAACTATGGGATTTGTTTCTAAAAAGCAACAAAATATGCATTTTTTTATATTATAGTAGAAGTTAGAGAGTTTTATACCATGTGGAAGTTAAATTAACCAAACCATAAAATTATAAAAGAAGATAATATTAGTCCTTCAAAATTAGTCTTTACTATTTCAATTATTGAAAATTTAGAATATAAGGTAAACTGATTTTCTTAAAATCTATCATAAAACATCGCCATCACCAATGAATAAAGATCATAAGTAATGTCAAGTATTGACATAAAATGTTACGTTTTTTGCACTTAAACTAAAATTGCTTCGATTAACCAGGTGCAAGATTGAGCGCTTATAGTGATAAAATTTGGGGTTTGTTTCCCTACAGAAAACACAACACATAAAGCTCATTGGCTATATGTGTAGCGTAATTTTGTTTAAAATAAGCAAACAGAAAGTAAGACGAACGATAGAGATACAGTTATGTACATGATACGCTTCCGTAACGATAAGATTTGGTTTCTGAAATTCAGTGTACTTTCAAATACAAACTAGATAGATAAACACTTTCAATAGAGCAGCAAGAAAATTACAGTCCTTTTAGTATGAAAATATGTCCATGTTATGTCAAGAAGGTTTAAAAAGCTTCGTGTCAGTATTTGGATTAAATTGTTTTGTTTTGGAATTTCGCATAAAGCTACTCGAGGGCTATCTGTGCTAGCCGTCCCTAATTTAGCAGTGTAAGACTAGAGGGAAGGCAGCTAGTCATCACCACCCACCGCCAACTCTTGGGCTACTCTTTTACCAACGAATAGTGGGATTGACCGTAACATTATACACCCCCACGGCTGGGAGGGCGAGCATGTTTAGCGCGACGCGGGCTCGAACCCGCGACCCTTGGATTACGAGTCGCACGCCTTACGCGCTTGGCCATGCCAGGCCCGTAAAATTGTCTCCTAGCAACTTCTTAACAAAGTGATTGCAATAAAACTTAGCCTTTGCTAGAATCTATTAGCTCCAAAATACAAAATACTTATGAATATAGAATTTAAATTAAAAATCCAATATCAGATGAACGAGAGTGATGTTGCATTTATCCTTTCGCAAGGTGAACTATGATATTAGATTTGTAGAGGTGAATGTCATTAAGTAGCATACGTAAACATAAACCTACTAAAAGTTCCATAGACAGATTAAAAATGTTATAAATCACTTCACAATTTTCGAAAACATGTAACTTAATCTACTCACTCATCTGTATGGTTATCGGTGTCCACTTTTTGCCATCCAAGATCTTTGTAAACAGGTTCAGTCAAATAGGTGATATATTTCTAATAATAAAAATAAAATATAATCTTAATTTAACAATACAATTTTGTTAAAGTTACTGTAACTTGAAGTAAATAAAAGCATAAGAGTATTATTTGATTTGAATTTTTGGACAAAGCTACATGAGAGCTATAACAGTGTTTAATTTAGCAGTGTAAGACTACAGGAAAGACAAACTAGTCATTACCACTCGTCGCCAACTCACGGGCTACTCTTTTGCCAACAAATAGTAGGGTTGACCATCACTTATAACGCCCTACAGCTTGAAGGGCAAGCATGTTTGATTTATGGGGATTCGAACCTACGACCATGGAATTATGAGTCGAGCGCCCTAACCATCTGGCCATTCCAGGCCCATAAAAGTATGACTGTGGCTTCAGTCGAAAGTAAAATTATGTTTTTATGTAATAATATGGAAACATTATTTATTGATGATATTAGTCTTTTAATTATGCTACTTCAGGACCAATTAAAACTTGATGTGGTTTAACATTAATTAAAATAAAGCAGGTAATCCTATTTTAATAAGCCCCCAGTGGCTCAATGATATGTCTGCGGACTTACAACGCTAAATCTGGGTTTCGATACCCATGATTGGCAGATCACAGGCAGCTCATTATGTAGCTTTGCGCTTAATTCAAAAACAACAACAACAACTATTTTAATACATTGCTGTTCAATTCTTCGTGCACCTAACAGAACATTATTAAGGTTATCATATGGTAGGGCTCGGCATGGCCAGGTGGTTAAATCACTTGACTCGCAATCCGAGGGTCGCGGGTTCGAATTCTCGTTACACCAAACATGTTCGTCCTTGCGATGATTAATTACTAAGATGGATGATAAAATAGAAACAAGATCCAGGAGTTACGAATCCGCTGTATTAGTACTATCAATTAAATAATATTAGAGAAGAAGATGATATTAACATGCAACAAATAATCGCCTATACTTAAAGTTAAAGAAAAAACGTAAATCTCATCTCTGTTTGTGCAGTTGAGGTGTAAACGTTTCGTTCATGTATTTATACACATCTTTCACCATGAATAACACCAGCACAAGTTTTTTATCAGTAAAATTTCTTTGAAAGCCACTTTCATGAAGTATTTGATGACATACTACTAAAAGTTTTACGTACCATTTTAGTAATTCTATTACGCAATCAAAGTGTTACAACGTTTTATAACGTAGGTTGTTCACATTTACTAGGTCGACTTGATCTGCGCTTCGAGGAAATATGAGTTCATTGCGCTCCAAGCTCCTCCAACAAAACTTATGCTCACTTTGGCGAAGTTGTTACTTCACACACACCTTATAAATAAATATTTAAGATAGTATACATATTTTCATCACGTCCTTCTTTAACTTCAATAAAACATTTAAAAATCTTGCTTATAAAGGTTCACATTTATGATTGAAACAATAACTAACAAACGAATTGTTGCTGGGATATATGGCTGTTTAATTCTCAAAATACAAATTCGATGGAACAAATTCTTGAATGCCGGGACGGGCGTGATTTAAGGATTAGTATTCCCGTACTATAAATCCAAGATTTACGGTTCGCGTCCCCTTGCCACACAATTGAATACCGCATTTTGGGGCTGTGGTTGCGCTATAAAAGTAACAGTCGAATCCAGTTATTCGATCAGACAAAACAGCCTATGTCTTAACGACAGATGCTACTGACTAGCTGCTTTCCGTCTAATGTATCAGTTATAAAATTAGGTTTGGATATGCGCACATAGCTTTTGTGAAGTTTTGCGCAAAATACTGAAACGAATAACATTTAAACATTGCGTGAACATCAAAAGCGATGGTAAAATAACTTCAGACGAGGTTTTAGTCAAAGAGCCATCTCTGTGTGAAAAGATCTGTATTGCTTTTTGTCGGTTTCTTGACAAATGGGGCCTGGCATGGCCTAGCGCATTAAGGCGTGCGCTTCGTAATCTGAGGGTCGCGGGTTCGCGCCCGAGTCGCGTCAAACATGCTCGCCCTCCCAGCCATGGGGGCGTTATAATGTGACGGTCAATCCCACTATTCGTTAGTAAAAGAGTAGCCCAAGAGTTGGCGGTGGGTGGTGATGACTAGCTGCCTTCCCTCTAGTCTTACACTGCTAAATTAGGGACGGCTAGCACAGATAGCCCTCGAGTAGCTTTGTGCGAAATTCCAAAAACCAAAAACCAAACCAATCTTGACAAATGTTATCAAACGATTTTGTCATTCATCAAAATGTCGAAAATACAGGGTTAGATGGAAACCAACTCACATAAACAGTGCTATTTTTAAAATGAAAGACGTTGACGTACCATCATCAGTGTGTTCGTCTCTGTTAGTTCTAACATCTGGGCCAGAAATACCAAAATTTCATAGCTCGTCTCCCACGGAATCAAATGACGTTCTTTCAATAGGTATTCCATCATAGCCAGCATGACATCATAATCCAAGAGGTTAGCTTTGGTCAGCATTGAAGCATCAAACAGTAAGTTAGATCTATCTGCCGGAAATAGGGTCTGAAATGAATCCATTGAAAAAAATATCAGCTTTCTTACACGAATAAACAACGCTTTTTATTAGAAAAAAATATGATGAAATTATTTTTTACGCTTCTACAAGAAGAACGTAATAATTTATACCATTATTTGTATAAAATATTAAATTATTTGTACTTCAGACATTTAAAACGTAAAATACATTTAAAAAAAACAAACTAATATAACGTCGAAACTCATACAGTGAAACAAACAAACACTATAAAATATGAGTGAAGCGCGTGTGTGTTTTCTTATAACAAAGTCACATGAAACTATCTGCTGAGCCCACCGATGGGAACCGAACCCCTGATTTTAGCGTTGTAAGTCCGTCGACTTTCTGCTGTTTTTTTTTTTTTGGGGGGGGGGGAATACGAGTGATAACATTGGCCAAACAGGTATCGACGCAAACGATACATTTTAATTTAATGTGTGTGTGTGTGTGTTTTATAGTAAAACCACATCAAGCTATATGCTGAGCTCACCGAGGGGAATCGAACTCCCGATTTTAGCGTTGTAAGTCCATAGAGTTACCGCTGTACCAGCGGTGGACTGTTTGTTTTGAATTTCGCACAGAGTTACACGACGGCTATCTGCACTAGCCGTCCCTAATTCAACAATGTAAGACTAGAGGGAAGCAACTAGTCATTACCACCAACTCTTGGGCTACTCTTTTACCAACGAATAGTTGGATTGACCTAACATTATAACGTCCCCACGTCTGAAAGGACGAGCATGTTTGGTGCGACGGGGATTCGAACCTGCGACCCTCAAATTACGAGTCGAATGCCTTAACCCACCCGGCTACGCCGGGCCCTAAAAGAAACAAAGGAACTCAGAACCATTTTATGAGTCGCTGTCACGCGGCTAAAAAGGCCATTTCTTTAAAAAAAAACAATAAACAGTGTTTTGATTTGAATATCTAAATCTGTTCCACTGTATCGAGCGCGTCTGTTTCAGAAAAAAAAATGATTTGCTTTACTTTATTTTTGTACCTTTGTTCTTAGAAATCACAATAATCCCAAAAATGAGAGCGAAAATCAGTACTTACTTCGTGATTTTTGTTCAATAGGTCAGTAAACTTCTTCCAGTCTGATCTATCATAGTCGACCAAGTAATACCCATACTGTTTATCGTTAAATTTTAACCATTCGTTCTCTCCAAGATCAGGAATTTCAATCTCTACTATTGAAAAAAAAATGAAATAGTTATGTTTCGAAAAAATAAAACAACAGTGGACAAGAAGTGTATTAATGCTGAGGAATAAACAGTTAAGTTTTAGCCATTCATTTATTATGCTTTCATATATTGAACTGTTTTCTCACCCCATTTTCTGTTGCTAAGTTTTAATTTCTTACATTTAATGTTTCTGTTCATGCAAGCCACATGGTACACTTCTGAGCTTTTATTGAATTATGAACGTTGCAATCTATGTTAGAAGTCACGCTGATTAAAATATAAGAGATATTAAAAGTGATTGGAGATTTATCTAACATTTGAAAAGAAATTCCGAAAACCAATAAACGATTAAAAAACTCAATAGTTATGATCTTTTTATAGTTTTAGTTTATTTACATTAAAAATATTTGGTCTAATAAAATTAACTTTATCTTAGTATCTTCTATTTAGAAAATTCATTTCAAATATGAATCAAAGATGAACATACCAGATGAAGAGTTGTGAATCCAAATAAGTTTTGTGTCTCCTTTTGAGGTTACATAGCTCAAAGGCACATCCCAAACATAACTGGAAATGAGGTTAACAAAAAACTTAATATTTTGGGAATTCATCTTATATTTATTTTGTTCTGCTAGACACTAACACTACTTTTGTTTCTAAGTTCTGTTTATTTTCTCTCGTGAGATTTAATGTCACTATTGTTATTGTTTCTACCTATGAAAATGCATAATATAATAACATCATAATTAAGCACTAAGTGCTACAATAAAGTTTAAATGTTCATTTTGGATAGCGAATAAAGAAAACGAGTTTATCTACATACCCGTAAGGCGAATCGTTTTTATGCTTTTCTGCTACTGCGGGATCCATGAGGTAGCGCTGCTGTCTGATTTTCACACGATTCCTGTTTACGGGACTACGCCTGACTGTAATGTATGGGTAGCCCATTTGCTTAGTCCATGTGTCCATGATTCTTGCAATGTTGTAATCTGCTGGAAGAGTCTATATGGCGGAAAATGCATATCAATGTTTTTGTATGTTTTTCTTAGTTTCGAGCTTGATGTAAATATGTTCTATATTTATTCCTCAATTATTGTACTAATGATTGTAATCGACATAAGAAATTTATAAGCAGATCTTGTTTTAAAACATACTTGTTTGTTCACCTTAAATTTATTATCTTTAACAATGTGTGTTTTTAAATGTTTCTCGCGTATCTTATTTCAGGTTACACAGATTATGGTCTGAGCTGGTAACTACAAATCAATTTTTTTATATAGTTATTCCAGAAACACAGTACCTTCAGATGAAACCTGTATTTTGTTGTTGTCTCTGAACAACTAAACTGTTAATTTTGGTGAGAGAGAAATGCGAGGTACGGTCTATTATTGTAATTGCCAGTTGTCATTAATTTAGATCGGTTTTGAATATTAAAAACGATCAAATCGTAAAGTCCATTGTAATGGTTTCCAGTACAAAAGTAATACATTTGTGAATTTACAAAACTGAAATTCGGGATTCTGTTCCACGCGGTGGACGCAGCAAGCAGACAGTTCATCTTTCTTTGCTCTATAAGCAACCAAACCAGCAAATTATTGTAACTATGGTTTGTAGTACATGTGTTTGACGTTTGCAATGTATATTCATACAGTTCAATATATTACTTTACCATATTTTCTTCAACTATCTTGATAATGTGTAAATTTAAACCGCTTTAGTGATATAGCTTCAAAACGCGATCAAATAGTAGTTAAGTAAAGTAACACTGTAGCATTCTAATAATGTTACAACTGTTAAATAATAATGAAAATAGTGGTGACTAAGTAACACATTAAATGGCAATATGTAATATGACAGGAAGTCTGTATGTTCAGTAAACAAGTTCTCAGTTTAGAAGTATCCTAGGATATATATTTAATGAAATAATTACATAGATTTTATGCATTTTTTTCAACCTTGCTATTTTGTTTTAAGAACAATGTTAACAGTAGTTGAGAGTACAGATTCGATAAACAATATCACCCAATAACAGGAGTCCATATAGGAGTATAGGCGCGGCATGGCCAGGTCGTTAAGACACTCGCCTAGTAGTCCAAGGGTTGCGGGTCGAATCCCCGTTGCACCAAACATGTTTGCCATTTCAACTGTGAGGGCGTCATAATGTGACGGTCAATCCCACTATTCGTTAGTAAAAAAGTAGCCCAAGAGTTGGCAGTGGGTGGAGATGACTAGCTGCCTTCCCTCTAGTCTTACACTGCTAAAGTTGGGACGGCTAGCGCAGATAGCTCTCGTGTAACTTTGCGCAAAATTCAAAACAAAGAAATAAACCATATAGGACTGACATCTCATAGTTTGTTTCTTATTTTGATGTGATAAAACAACGTTCTCTCGTTATGAGTGTTTAACCCTCTTTCCGTTCTGTGATCATATATGATGCACAGCTACATTTATTCGATATGCAGGTAATGATCGTGAACGTGGCAATAGGAACTCGTTGTTTTGGTTCAACGTATGAGGTTAAGAGAGAGCTTCGTACAAGCAACACATCTGCACAACATACATGTCCACTTGACTACTTTACTGTTACATCCGTACAGCATTTATCACTGGTTGACTATTTTACTGGTAAATCTGTACAACATACATACCTGTTAAATATATATGTAGAAACAGCTTGTATGGGTAGAGAAAACTCTATGGAAAGGATCGAAAAACGTCTCGACCATCTTCGGTCATCATCAGGTCGAAACGTTGTTCGCTCCTCTATTTAAAGTTTTCTCTATCCATACCAGCTGTTTTTACATATTTATATATTTTTTTCTACAGGTGGGTTTTCTCGTCATTACGGATACATACCTGGTTGACAACTTTACTGATTCATCTGTACAACATACATTCCTGGTATACTAGTTTAACGCTCAAAGCACATGTGAATAATGATAGGTTAAGTTCCTTAAAGGACATGTTTGACAGTCATATATAAGATATTCGAAATTTGTAGTTGCTGAAATTCCATTCTTTAAATTGTACTTAGAAGGATATCCTTCACTCATACCTATTTGGGTGAGCAGTCAAAAAACCCTATCCATAAAAATCATTCAATAACCTAAAACAGGGAGATGGTTAAGATCTCATGATATCTAAGCAATGAAAGTTTGTGTGTGTGTGCGTGTGTATTGATTAAGCAACAATGAAGTTAAATGTACTTACTTCACTACTATTTGAAACAAATAGTTGAAACTAATTGTTTAAAATAGTGTTCTCCGGGCCCGGCATAGCCAGGTGGTTAAGGCACTTGACTCGATGGTAACCCGATGGTAGCGGGTTCGATTCCTTCTCATACCAAACATACTCATCATTTTAACCGTGGGGGCGTTATAATGTAACGCTCAATCCCAATTTTCGGTGATAAAAGAGTAGCCCAAGTGTTGGGGGTGAGTGGTGATGACTAGCTGCCTTCCCTCTAGTTTTACGCTGCTAAAAAGGGACGGGTAGGGCAGAGAGCCCTCGTGTAGCATGCGCAAAATTCAAAACAAATAAACCAAACCATTGTTCTCCGAACTGTGTGGAGCGTACTGATAATGGGGGAGAGAAGGATAACTTGTGGCTACAACATACCGATGGAAGAAATAGAAGAGTTGGAGACCACAAAAATTTAATAAACTCCTAGTTTAATCTTAACACCTGTTTCATTGCCTTCGCATTTTCTCAGTCCTTTTAAGCATTTAAAAGAATTATTAAAATCAGGTAAACACAATGTTGATTTTGGTGTTATCAAAACTTATGCAAAACTTATTTTAATATGAAGGGGCGCAATGGAAACTTTTTGAATTAGAAAGGGTACTATTTAGAATTTGAAAAACACTGGTTTGAAAGGTAAAATATCTTTTCTACACCATTAGATACATAAAGGCCTGTGATGGTAAATAATTTATTCTAATTGAATGGATTTGAAATGGTCTGATACAATTTATTATTAAATGTGTTTTTTAGCCGCGGCATAGAGGCTCAGAGAACGTCTATGAATGTTTGTTTATGTACAAACCGTTAGTTGATATCTCTGCCATCTCTTGACCGTTTTGAGATGTAATTATTGTTTTGAACACGGGAAGTCAAACCCTTTTATTTAATATATTTAACTACGCCCAAAGTCGCGTAAATTAAATCTACTCCAATCCTGCCTAAAATAATTTCAATTTAAGGGAAGACTGGTAGAGGTCGTAATGAGTAATAAAATCGAACTGGGTATTTGTGTGTTCCTCGCTTGGTATTTCTAGCGCACAAAAACAAAACTAATAGAAAGGGAAAAACAAAGGTCTCGTAGCTTCATTTACTGTAATCCTTCCTAAAATAAGCTCAAATGCTGCGGCTATTGAGTATTCCCCTCTTCTTTTATTTATCGTCGCAAAAGTGTAAAATAATAAACTAAACATCTGTTCGATAAGTTTGATAAGTGTATGTTATAATACAGAGTCAAAAACTACATCAGGAACATAAATATCGTAGTTCAGCACCACAGGGAAAAGACATTGCACAAAAATAGCATTTACCCTGCAGCACAACTATTAACTTAGAAGTGCCTTAAAGGACAATTATGTTTAACTTGTTGCCCTTCTCACGGTCCGAGCCTTAGTGAGAGTTATTTATATCTTAGTAACACACGTATGACATAACTGAGAAAACAAGTGTTGTTGGAGTAGAGGGAACTTACAGGTAAAAAAAACCGCTAAACATTCCTTCATTAAGCGTTTTGGTCAGTTGTGCTTTGAACATTTTGTTTTTGTTTGTGAGAACTGACAAGAAACATGCATCTACATAACTGAACTTAAATTTGTGTGTTAACACGCTGGTGTGTTTCCTAAGTTATTTTATGTTAAACACAAACATGTCTGTATGAATCCTTGTGTTCAACTAATAACAGAATGGTGTTGATGTAAATCCCTTCTGCTTTGATTTTGGTTTTTCATTTTTACTTTGTAACTTTGACTAAATCGGTCACTAAGTTCAAAAATTACTGGGACTTCTTAGAACAGCTAAAAATATTTGTATTGTTCATTCCTAAAGTAGGTCTTTCAAAACTCTTCCGGGAGCTTTAAACATAATATTTTTTTATAGTAATTATTTGAGCTCTTTGTCCACGCATGAATACTTGATATGTTTATAAACGAACAAACATGGCGCAGAGTACCTACAACGCAGTTTACTCGCAGTCAGTGTTTGATTTACTGACCAATTTAAAAGCGACTGAGCTTTAACTTATACAGAAACTGATCTTTTATTAAAGTGTGTGACATACAGAGCCAAGTGAAAGACTGAGCAAGTAACCACCACTGAAATATTTCCAGTTAATATTTTTGTCGTTTGTTGTCCCCTGCTTCGGAGGGTCAGAAGTAAACTTAAAGGGTTATAGTGTTAAATTTTCATCTTACATCTTGTACCTTTGCCCTTTGGAGCTACAAAGGACTTTAATAAATAACATATCAGACAATATTTGCATATTTTAACTCATTAATCCTTTGGAACTACAAGGGACAAATGAATAAAAAACAAAAAGACAACATTTATATATTATTTGACTTTACTGTGCAATAGTAAACTTTTTTCAAAGTTTATAGTTATTCAATAAATGCTAACTACTATTACAAAAATTTGAAAAACACCATTTTCGTTCTTCCAGTGAGAGTACTTCAAAATATGTATGAAGTTCAAAATAAAGAGAAATGTTACTTACATCAGATGTCGCTTCTGTCAGCTCTTTCCACAAGTCGTTGGTTCGGGCATTATCATACTGATATTTTTTGAGAAACATCTGTGACAGAGAAAAATTGAAAATCATAAAACACATAACCTAAACTACCATCGTCATCCCAAAGTTAACGAGACTAAACAAAACCTACTTAGATTCAATAATCGTAATGACACTTATTTTTGTGTAATATAATAATATAACAGCTCATATTTGGTTTTGGAGAAAGAAGTCAAATGATGCATTCTATGTTTTAAAGTTGTGTTTTTTTAATTTAAAATAGAAGTGGGGATCTGAAAAGCCGAATTATATTTATTTTACATTTAACGATTTCATTTTTTAGTATAATAGCGTAAACTTCTACTATTACGTAGATTTCCTCAAATACCTACAAATCAGTAGCTTGTTTCTTGTCATTATTACTCTAAATATAACTTGACAAAAATATCTCATATACACTTATTTAGCTCTTAGCGTTACGCTCAATTGCTTACTTAAAATTATGTAAGTTACAACTTTCGAGTAAAGACTTTTGCATCAAGGTAATTATCATCATTAATTTATGTCTATAACTTTTTTTATTGTTATCAAATAATGATAAATGTTGTTCAGTAAACGTTTTCGAATATCCTAAGCCTTATGTAGGGATCAAGATATCAAACTGTGTTCTTCCTAGGTTCGTTTTATATTCAACTGCTGTACGAATGTAATAGAGATTGGAGAATTGAATATGAAAAGCACATTTGCAAAAATTTAAATGGATTAATATTTCGTTTGGAAACCAAACAGTAAGAAAATATGAAACATGGGAGATCTCATAAAAATCATACTTATGTTTAATATTGTGAATCAAAACTCAATGTACATAGAAATGACGTCATCTATTAGCTTAAAACGAATAAAGTAGAAACAGACAAAAGATGTGTGTACAGTCCATGAACTCAAGTTATGTACTTGAAGTAGAACTTTATTTTCGAAATATAATGCCATCTATTAACTCGTAAAATGCAAAATACAAAAACGAAATGAGAGCAATTAACATTGTGTGTACGAGGGCTGTTCAAAAAATACGCGGACTGTTTGACTTGCGCGGCTCCAGTTGGTTCCAGGGGAATCCGCTTGTTGTTGCTAGGTTCGCACAGATCAGCTGATTACGACGCCATTTCCCGATTGCAGATATCTTCATTTGTGTATTAGCTACGCGGTTTTAAGTGAAGTGCGATTTTTTCGTTTGGCGGATTTCAGAATGAATGACCTGAAGGAGCAACGACTTGCTGTAAAATTTTGTGTTAAACTTGGAAAATCTGCGACTGAAACTTTTGCTATGCTTAACACGGCTTACGGTGATGTTGCTATGAAGCGTACGGCATGTTTCAAGTGGCATGAACGTCTTAAGGATGGTCGACAGTCCATTGAAGATGGTGAGCGTCCTGAACGTCCTTCCACGTCAACTGACGACCCACACGTTGACAAAATCAACACCCTGGTGCGAGCAAGTCGACGTCTGACTGTCAGGGAGCTTGCTGAAGAGTGTGGGATATCAGTTGGATCTTGTTACGAGATTTTGACCGAAAAATTGAAGATGCACCGCGTTGCTGCGAAATTTGTGCCTCAGAACTCGTGAGTTTTTGGCCAAACACTCAATCACTTTTCTTCCCCACCCCTCCTACTCACCTTACCTTGCTCCTTGCGATTTTTTCTTGTTCCCCAAACTCAAAAGACCCTTGAAAGGAAGAAGATTTGAGACGATTCCCGAGATTAAGGCAAATGCGACGAAGGAGCTGGAGGACATTACAAAAGAAGCGTACCAGGACTGTTTCAACAAGTGGAAACACCGTTGGGCTAAGTGTGTGCGTTGGGGAGGAGAGTACTTTGAAGAGGTCCCAGACCTGTAACTTCTAAATAAAGTATATTTTGTTTTATGACGTCTGTCCGCGTATGTTTTTAACAGACCTCGTATATACATATACAGGATTTTTTTTCCCTTTATGAGCAAAGAAAATCCTTTGTTTTACAATTGCTGGATTTTTTATCTTATTCTTTTGTGCTTGTTGAGTTTGAAACTATCACCGAAATTCAGTGGTTTTGAATGTTTGCTGAATTACCTCCCATCAACTAGGTCAGCGGTAGGTTTACGGACTTGTAACGCTAAAGTACAGGGTTCGATTACCGTTATACAAATCTCAGGATAGCTTACTGGGTAATGTTTTGTGTTTAAACAACACACATGCACGTGCTGAATTATACCAGAAGAATGTTACAATTTCAGGGAAGGAAAACGAAACAAAATAATTAGATCTGTTTTTGTAGTAACATTTTAGTTGGTAAGATGGTTCTTGAGGAACTTTACTGTTTAATTATAAACCTACTGCATTTTAGAATAAAAACTCTAAAGTGATGGGTGTGGTCCAGTAGTTATCATGCCTAGTCAGTGAATCTTATGAATTGCAGTTTACTGTTCACTTGAGGCGTGGGAGATATGAGAGAGACATTCAAATTCTACTGTTTAAGCAAATAAAAATGGAAGAGTTGACGAAGGGTGCTGTTCGATAACAACATACCTTCTCATCTATCAGTTAAACCAAGACTATTCGCCTATAACGCTTATGTAGGTTTGAGTGAAATTATAAAACAAACAGAACGCGTAAGGCTTTTATGAACTAACGTCAAAACACATTTTTTGATTTACAAAATTTGTACGTGAGAAGAACAATTAAAATTAAAATTATCACACTTTTCCTTTCTTCTACTATTAATGTATATGAATACTAACACATACTGTTGATGTATATGAATACTTACGCGTACTGTGATCCCAGGTGTTTCATTGTGCACAACCACAACGACCCAAAATAGATTACAAAACTAGACTAAATACATCTGGTGCAATATTTCAAAAGTTACCATAAAAAACAATTACAAACGTGTAGCTTTAGAGCAAGTTCTACTGACCTAAAAAACTGAGATAAGTACACAGGTCGTGAGGTTATGGTGTTAAAGCAACAATAAATCACTTAATGATCTTATACTTTATAGACAAATTCTATATTCTTAAGGGCAGCCCTGCAGTAAGCTTTAAGAATTTATAACATTAAAAATTGAGGCTCAGCTTCCTGGATTGACAAAGGAGAGATAGCTCCTTCACGGGATTTATGCTTAAGAGTAACTAAATCTTATTTAAAATTAGTTCGCTAAAACCGGGTTTCGATACCCATGGTGGACAGAGCACAGATAGCCCATTGTGTACCTTTGTGCTTAATTCTAAACAAATAAACAAAAAATCAAAACCAGTTATATTCTTCATACGTATAAACTTAGGGAAATTTATACAACCATGTGTTTTAGTCCTTGCGTCATATAAAGGTATTTACCGAGCCTTTTATTCATAGAAATTGGCCGAGAAAAGAGGTAAGCTTGTGTTAGAATTTCCTTGTCCAGAAAGTTAAAGTGTTTCCATGAAGAGATTCAGGATGCGGGGGTTTCATATTTTAGTATTTCTTCATGAAAGATATTTTAAATGTTCTAAAGCATATATCCGTTTTCTTAAAGTTAACATAAACAAATCTATTAACGAGTAGAATTTTTATAAGTAGCGTTCACTGTTCACATACGAACATAACTAAAACCAATTACTTTTTTTTCTAAAGTTTCTTTTGTTCAGAAGAAGATTAAGATAATTTTTTTTATAAGATGTCCTATGTATTACTTACGGTTTCATTAACTTTTCATTTACAGTTTTGTTCATAAATGCTAAGCTATCTTTATATATATGTATGTATGTATATACACTACATAGCCAGAAGTATCTGGATACTCCTTCTATTTAATGAGTTCGGCTGTTTCAGCCACACCCCTTGCTAATAGGTACAATATCCATAAACAAACATTGACAGTAGAATGGGTCGTACTGAAGAGCTCAGTGACTTTCAACGTAACACTGTCATAGGATCCCACCTTTCCAACAAGACAGTTTGTCAACTTCCTGCCCTGCTAAAGCTGCCCCGATTAGCTGTAAGTGATGTTATTGTGAAGCGGAAACGTCTAGAAGCAACAAAAACTCAGCCACGAAGCGTTAGGCCACACAAGTTCACAGAACGAGACCGCCGAAGGCTGAAACGCGAAAAAATCGTCTTTTCGCAGTTACAACACTCACTGCCGACTTCCAAACAGCCGAGAGTTCGTCGAGAGTTTCATGAAATGAGTTTCCATGGTCGAGCAGCCGCACACAAGCCTAAAATCACCATGCTCAATGCCAAGCGTCGGCTGGAGTAGCGTAAAATACAGTGTCATTGGATTCTTGAGCAGTGGAAACGCGTTCTCTGGAGTGATGAATCACGCTTAACTATCTGGCAGTCTGACGGAAGAATCTGGTTTTGGCAGATGCCAGGAAAAGGCTATCTGCCTGAATGCATAGTGCCAATTGTAAAGTTTTGTAGAGGAGAAATAATGGTCTGGGTTTGTTTTTCATGGTTTGGACTAGGCTCTTTAGTTCCAGTGAAGGAAAATATTAATGCTACAGCATACAATGACATTCTAGAGAATTGTGTGCTTCCAACTTTGTTGCAACAGTTTGGGAAAGGCTTTTTTTTTTTTTGTTTCAGCATGACAATGACCCCGTGTGCAAAGAGAGGTCCATAAAGACATGGTTTGCCGAGGTTGTTGTGAAAGAACTTGACTGGCCTGCACAGAGACCTGACCTCAACCCAATCGAACACCTTTGTCATGAACTAGACCTCCAACTGCAAACCAGGCCTTCTTGTCCGACATTAGTGCTCGACCTCACTAATGTTCTTGTAGCTGAATAGGAGCGAATCCCCGGAGCCATGTTCCAAAATCTGGTGAATAGCCTTCCCAGAAGAGTGGAGGCTGTTATATCAGCAAAGGGGACCAACTTCATATTACTGCCCATGGTTTTGGAATGAGATGTTCAACAAGCACATCTGGGTGTGATGGTCGGCTGTCCACATGCTGTTGGCCATGTAGTGTATATGAATACTTATATGATCAAAACCGTGTGATCGTGTAAATTTGCAGGTCGAAGAATCTAAGGCTCAATACGTAATATCACTGAGTCTATGCTTGTTTTGCAGTTGTAGAAGTATCATAAAAGTGTCATTTAATCCTTTTGTGTGACCTCTGGTAGGTAATTCAAATTAAAGATGTCTAAATTCCAAGTCTCTAATCTGGCCATTTATTCTGCATATCGATAAATTACCATTTAGTTTGATAATTTTAATTTCCTTTTCTTATGCAAAAATGTAGATTATGTTTCTTTGATTTTGCATTTTTGCTTCAAGAAATAACCTGTGTACTTTATTTGGAGTATTTTTAACTAACTGAACATTTTGAAATTATCTTATGTATTTTCATTCAAAACTACAATAACGTCATTGAATTTCGAATTTCTTTATAAAAACAATTTCAATAACTGTACAGATTATCTTTCTTAAAACAAAAAAATTCTGAAGCTGGTGTCTCCAGTGGGTCAGAGTTAAAATTAGAGCATCATAATTCTCAAATCCAAAGTTTGATTTTCCGTAGTAAGCACAGCTTAAATACCCAGCTATGTAGCTTTGCGCTGAAACAAACAAACAAATTCGGAGCTGGCGAAGCGAGTTAGTATCAGTGCAATACCACATAATATTCTTCACATTTTAAGCTTTTAGTGTGTTATCAGAGTAACAATAAATTCCTTAGCATGACTGGTAAGTGGGTATTAGATAGCCTTAGTTTTGCCATAAATACAAAAATAGTAATAAATATGAAACTATACAGATTTACACTTTTCGTGATATTTGTGAAATAATATAAAGAACTTACTAGCTTCATCAACTAATTGATGCCCGTTAAATGAGGAACTTAATTAAGAAATATACTATGATGTGAAGAGAATCAAATAGTTTAATAATGTATTCAAAATACCCTAAAGTAAATAAAATAAAAAGTGTTACGTATAATGGAACAACATAATGTTAGTGTTTTGAATAAACTTGAGTAGAGCTACAAATACAAAAAGTAGGTTTGATACACTTATAAGTTGTTTCACATAAAGTTATGAAAAATAGGAAAAACATTGTTAGAGACTAGCACTGTACTCTGGAAGTTTTTTTTTTTTTAATATGCACCGAATGAACAGACGCGTTGCTTTTCTTTGATTTGTACATACAGTGCCAGAAAATTATGCTCACACATTTGTTAGCATTTATTTTCAAAATGTTGAAAGTCCTGTTTCGTACACAACGCTGGCACAATACTCTAATGCATGATAAACGTGATGTAACTATGTAACTCTCTGACGGTATTGTAGTTGACACTGTAGCTGAAGTTCAAGGATCCCACTTCTGAAACACAAGTATACACAAAATACTGTTAATATTACTTACAGGTGCTTTATATTAAAGGTAGATTTCAGTAAACTAACTTACAGTGACGCCCTTCCTGAAAGTTTCTTTTCCAATAAAATACTCCAGCATGCGAAGAACTGATGCTCCCTAAAAACATATGTATATATATATATATATATATATATATATAATACAAATATGCATAATTATGACATTCAACAATAAAACAAAAACAATAATGAAGATACTACAGCTTTATTCAGCTGCTACAATAATTCAGTACAAAAATGAAACACATAAACAGCAACTCTGATACAACTTCAACAAACAAGAAGCAGTAATAATGATACTTAGATTGTATTCATCCATTAAAATGATTGAGTATTATAAATAGACGTATAAATACCAGTCATGGTAATAGAACAGCAATAAAAAGTAGCAACGACAACATGTGGATTGTATTTAGTCACTAAAATCATTTATTACTATGAATATATTTAGTTCATTATTTCAGAAGTTACCATAAAAAAATTAAAAACAACAAACCAAAAGCAGTAATAAAGCTAAGAAGCCTCTATTCAGTTACTAAAAGAATTTAATGTCAGAGAGAGATATATAAATTTCAGTCGTAGTGAAGTAACAAACAAAAACAGCAACAAAGACTTGTAGGATGTATTCAGTTACTGAATTAATACACAGAGACGTATAAATACCAGCTATGGAACCAGAAGAACAAATAAACAATTGAGTATAAACAGTATTCACTTTACTGAAACGTTTACTTATCAGTCGTGATCTAACAGTTATAAGATATACTTCGTGTTTAACAAATGAATATGATTTAGTAACGAAAAAAGACTGGTATATACAACTAACAACACAACAACGAGATTATAAAACACATTTCAGACGCAGATAAGTATTTGCTTCTGAGTTCATGTCATAATGTTCATATAACAAGAATTTCGCGTTTAATTAAAAGAAAAAACTTTAATTACATGATTAAAGAGACCTGGCAATGAAAGACATATTTGGTGTATAAATTAGCTTCTGCGTTTTATGTTTCATACTTAACAAACCTTGCTATATGAAATGGTGTCAAATATTTCTGTTATCTCATCAGGGTGGCTAACGATTTGGACAATGGGATGAGAACTTAAGGTTGCATCCAGATGCATCACTGGTTGAAGATCAATGGTTATGAACTGATCCTCCTGCATAACCAAAGTCGGAAAATAAGAATTAAATCTACATAAACCTATCAAAGTGCAAATAAAAACTCCCTTTAAAGGATATTGTAACATATGATAAAACTAAAACAAAACCTCAACAATACGTGTTTCTAAAGTATTTATATTTCAGTAATTCGAAAAGTAATATGACTTACAATCAATGTTTCACTGTATTTTCCATAATACTTTGGCTTACACATATTAAATATAATTACTCGATGTATATGTTACCGAATTTTTATTAAGAGATTTCCACATGACAGTAACTCTCTTGCAACCTTTTTTGTAAATCTATTTTTACATTGTTTTAATATAGACCTTAATATGCGTTTCTTTTTTTAACTTGTCTCCTTTCACTTATTTGATATCCCAAGGATAGCTTAAAATAGCGACAAATGTAAGCAGAATTAGGTAAAATGTGGTTATGATGACGTGTCACTCTTATTGACAAACGAAATAAAAATATATCGTAAAATGTAAATGTAACTAGAATTTAAACAAAATAAAGTTACGTTAAAGGTTTCATAACATACCTGGAGTATTTATCGTAGTTAAGTGTCTCAAAATTGCATGACGTTATTTAACCGTAGCAACATTTTTGTACAAATATTGTTCAGAATTTTGTTTCCGGTTAGTAGTTTTATTACAATATTGTACTCTAGAGATAGGTGGAGTATTACACGCGCATACGATTATATTGCAAATTAAAATTACTCGAGTATGAATTTCTTTTATATACAAAACAGGTTTTAAACCTGTCTTTAATGATAAACATAACTTGACGTCTTTCCAACATATACAAAGACGACCAATATGAGAATAATACATATAATTGCGTAAAGAGGAAACCGCTTACTATATCCCAGGTTGGCTCTACGTGTCTCATACCCTTATATTCTATGTAGCTAGCGAAGCCTTCGTTTAGCCACAGGTCGTCCCACCACTTCATAGTTACTAAGTTACCGAACCACTGCCAGAAAATAAAATTAATTAAATTTTAGAAAACTAAGTTGAATATTTTGTTAGTTTTGGCACGCTGACAATAAGAATAACTACGAGAAGAGAAAAGTTAAAACTTGTTAACAAATAATGATATCACATTAGTTATTATATTCAAAATTCCATAATAAAAACAAAATATCAAGAAATCTGAAGGTCTTGATTTTAGTCGTTCAAAATTACCTTCTTGTACAATAATATGATATCCTTTATATATATATATATGTAGATAAGTGATTAAGCAATACGATATAAAAGTTTGCATGTATATAAACATACTTAAACTATGGAACATAAACTGTAATATTTATATTACTTGTAATGCCTCATATCTCTTGTTAGTATTCGCACAAATATTTCAAACACGAACTTCAAACTAGCAAATAAAAACCTTTATTTGAAATGCATGACGAACATTCTTGTAAAGCCCATCAGTTACTTCAACACTAAATAGGACATACGTCGTGCATTCATAGTTAGAACATGTACCTACCAGTAGATCAAGTACAAAAGAAACCTAGATGTTCACTTAATTAGTGGTTTTCTTACCATGTGCGCCATCTCGTGTGCTATTACGGCTACTATCCGTTGCTTGTTCTGGGGGCTAGACACATGAGGGTCATAGAGCAGATTTGTCTCCCTGAAAGTAATCACTCCCCAGTGTTCCATTGCTCCAGAAACAAAGTCAGGGATAGCAACCATATCTGAAATTACAAAACCAAAGGAACTACGGGAGTAAACGTCTATTTATCAATGTCTTTTAGTAAAATAAGACATTCAAGGATGACATTGAATAAAACCAGAATTTTTACCTTAACCGGTAAAGACAAGACATTCTTTAAAATATTTGAAGACTATTTTCTGTTATTATGACATAGTGTACAGATTCTGAGATTTATTTCCGTATAGTTTTTTTACGTTTTTAACCCATTTTTTCTATCCATTTAATCAATTACTTTTTATAATTAATTGCAAGCTACACACGAACGAAATACGAATATTAATTATTGTAGATTTTAAGACATTATTGTAATTCCCTTCATAAATATCAAATTGAAATCTATAAATTTTGACGAACTTAACATTACTGTTTGAAAGTCAAACATCATATCTGAAGCCTACAATAAAAAAAAACAGAACAAGTATAATATGGTTTCTTTTCTTCTCACAACTCAGAAATTACAACTATGCATAAAAATGCTTCTCCGAAATTCAATTACAAAACAAAAACGTAGACTTTAAATACAGTATCAGATATGTTTAAAATAAAGCCCACCTTGTTTCGGTAGAGGATAATCCAACTGAAAGTAATCTTCATAATGATTTAGAATTTTAACACCAACGTCTAGAGCATATTTAGTCTTCTCTACTCGGTCAGGGGTAGCGTATACACGAAACTGGACAACAAGATGTGTTTATTATTAACACTACACGAATATCTCAATGACTTATTATTTTTAGGTTGATGTTACGCATTTAATGGCAAAAACCAATGATTTAGATTATGTGATGTGTTCTTTCAAACCGTGGGTAATACATATCATCCTGTCCTAAACTGTTATATGTTTGAAGAGTTTCTTTTGCATACACGTTTAACAAAGAGAACTATCAGTATAATTAACATCAACGTGTACAATAATAGATAAAATCATAATTCAAATAATTTTAAAAATTAATGTTAATGTATTTTATTACAATACGCATGGTACATAATGTCTAAAGAAAAATAGTTTACATTCTAAACACTAGGTAGAACGTCAGTACATATAAATAAAATAATAATAATATCAAATAGAATTATTACGTTAAACTCTGAGATTCAAATATCAACAATTTATTAGTACACTTCATTTTCAATCCATCCATAAAAAGTAAACATCTAGATGATTTTTAATTACACATATAGACATAGCTAACCATTTAAGTTATTGTAGCTCATTCGTTGAAGGATCGTTTATCTAGATTTAATGTTTAACACTAAAATTAGATTTCGTGCAAAGATAAACGATGGCTATTTACTGTGGGAAGGCAGCTTGTCGTCACCACCCACAGTCAACTCTTGGGCTACTCTTTTACCAAAGAATAGTGAGATTGACCGTCACATTCCACGACTGAAAGAGCGAACATGTTTGATGTGACGGGGATTCGAACCCGCGACCCCCGAGCGCCTTAACCACCTGGCCATGCCGAGCTCGTAACATTGGAGGTCGATCAAACATAGATTAGCACGTTTTTTTTGATAATAACAACATATATCAAACGATAAAAAGCAGTAAAATTGCTCTTGAAATATAATTTAATACAAGAGTTTTCGAATAATACAACTGTATGTGCTTATCTGGTTACCACTTGCAGAGAAATCTTCATTTAAAAATGAGTGCTTTCTCCCCATTTTGTGAAGACTGTGTTAAAAGTCCTTTGCCTTCAGCTACGTAATTTACTTAAAATTGTCTTGTTTCAATGCTAAACTAGTCAATATGTACTGGTGCTTGTGGTAACCCAAGTCTCATTTTGAAAAGTGCAAAGTGGGAAGGTATGATGAAACATCGTGGAAGCAGTAACAATAAGTTACTGTTAAGAATACATCGAGCAAAAAGAGCGGTCACCTGAAAATGTTAGACTCCGCTCAAAAGAGGTAAAAATTGTGTAGCAGAATGAATAAAAATAAAAATTGTTCTTGTAATTATAGCTATTTTAGTTGTCTAAGATTGTTTATTTATCGAAAAATTTGGATATGATTGATCGCATCTCAACCAGTAAAACTCATTAGAATAGTTGAAGGACATTTAGTATTATTTCTACTAATTGTACAGAGTGTGCCAAATGTTATGAACATTTAAAAGATTTAGCAGTACAACTCAAGGTTAAAATGGTTCATTGGTTAAAAGACTTGGATATGTTGATCAGATTTCAACCAACGAAACTCATTAGTTGAAGGACATTTAATATTGTTTCTACTAATTGCATTGAATGTGGTGGGTGTTATGATCATTTTGAAGATCATTCTAACAGGGCAAATCGCAGTTGAAATGGAATGACTCTCAGTAAAAGTAACCTTACTTTGAGCAGCTTTTTTCATCAACATTGACACAACCTTTCAGGGCTCCACTGCATTATTAGAAACGAAATATCAAAACTTAAAAGTTATACAAAGTCTTACATTATGAATTAGTGTAGCCTATTTTCTCTTGTTCAATGTCGCTATCAAACGTGCTAATATCTGTACAATAAGCTCACAATTTTAGATTAAATAACCATTTAAGTTATTGTAACTCATGCTTTAAAAGATAACTTAAGTATTATCACGATTCTATATAGATAAGAAGTTTATTTTAAATAACAGTTTGCGTTACTGTAGCCAGTTGTGCAGATATAAAGTTTATTTTGAGTGATAAATTGAGTTATCGTAACTCGTGTGTTTGAGTATTACATGAGTAGAAAAATCCCCTGAAGTATGATAAGTAAATTTATCGAACTGCAACGGAAAATCCAGGGTTAGATTCCCTGTACTGTACAAATTGCGGATGGCTTATTGTGTAGATTTATGCCATATTAGCAAACATACCCTCATATATAAACAAAACCTCATTTATAAAAATAAATTAGCAACACAGCAGAAAAGCTACGTATTACCCAAACCCTGTGTAAATATAGTTTACTGTAATGAGTTTAAAACACCATACATATAAAATCACATATAATTGAACATTTGAATTAGGGTGTACGAATATACGTGTGCTTGAAAACTTGTGTGTGCATTTAAAGCTCTCGGGTGACTATGTGGATGGCTGTATGTCATGCTTTAGATAGCTATAAATCTGCTTCTGCAATACAGTCGCATATCGAACGCCAGAGACTCGCTTCAGTAGTTATAAGTTTATTATTTCTGCTCCATTGGTTTTATTGTTCTTTTATTACAATGTGAAACGTATACTGAAGAGTTTGGAATCAATGGAGACTCTACCAATCACATAAACAAAAATCTTCTGTAATTCTGCATATTTCAGTGGAGGTGTTTATAAGTTATGTAATATGTGATGGTACGTGTAGATACAACATCATACGCTATAACTCTTGGAAATCCGTTTGCATGCAAATAAGTTGCTGTAAGAACACCTGGGGAGTGTTTATGTATTTTAAATATATGGTTTTATTTGAGCTCTTTTTGTTTAGGATGGCCCGGCATGGCCAAGCGTGTTAAGGCGTGCGATTTGTAATTTGAGGGTCGCGGGTTCGCATCCCCGTCGCGCCCAACATGCTCGCCCTTTCAGCAGTGGGGGCGTTATAATGTTACGATCAATCCCACTATTCGTTGGTAAAAGAGTAGCCCAAGAGTTGGCGGTTGGTAGTGATGACTAGCTGCCTTCCCTCTAGTCTTACACTGCTAAATTAGAGACGGCTAGCACAAATAACCCTCGAGTAGCTTTGTGCGAAATTCAAAAACAAACAAACAACCTTCTATTAAAAGATAGAAGTATGTTTATTTGTTATTATGCACAAACCTACGCAGAGATATCTGTGTTCTGGCCGCTTCGGGTATCGAAACCCGGATTCTAGCAGTATAAGTCCTCAAACATACCACTGTGTCACTGGGAGCCACAGTCTGAGAAATTTCTAGATCTTCACTGGTATATAGTATGTCTTTCGTAGGTCCTCCAACGCCAAACGTAGGAGGCACAGAAAATAAAGTTTTTGTTTTTTTATTTTTATTATTAAGCTTGAAAAAATCAGTTTTTAGTTTCACTATTTTTAATAGAACTTGAAGAGCGTATAGTTTATCAAAATGTATTATACATTTCTAAAAACTAATGAATAAAAGTAAAGAAGAATGTATAACAATATGTTAACTACTGTATTTGTAGTATCCAGTGATGACGAGGCTTTTGGTGTAATACTAGGGCTCATCAAGCAGCTGGGATATCAATGGTTAAAACGTTAGGTATATTACTAAATTGCATGAATAACAAGTGTTGTTATATGAACTATAATTTTTGCTCATCAGTGGCTCAACGGTAAGTTCGAAGTCTTGAAAGCAGGTTTAGATATTCGCTGCCAGGATTGGCCAAGCGTGCGACTCGTAAGCTGAGGGTCTCGGGTTCGCATCCCCGTCACGCCAAACATGCTCGTCCTTTCAGTCGTGGGGGCGTTATAATGTTACGGTCATGTAAGAGTAGCCCAAGAGTTGGCGGTGGGTGGTGATGACTAGCTGCCTTCCCTGTAGTCTTACACTGCTAAATTAGGGACGGCTAGCACAGCTAGCCCTCGAGTAGCTTTGTGCGAAATTCAAAAAACGAACAAACAAACAGATATTTGCCATGGAGAGAGCACGGATAACCCTTTATGTATTTAGTGCTTAATAATAAATACAGTAAACTCTCATTGTTTCGAAGTCGCTAGAACCGAATATATCACTTGTATCGAAGTTTTTGACTGGTCAGGCCAACTGTCCATATAAATACATAGTAACAAAAGCCCCTTGAACCGAACTGCATGTATCGAAGTGTCGGCTTGTAACGATGTATAATTATAGTTCCTAGGGTGTGAAAAGCATCAATATTACATCCTTTGTATCGAACCAGGTACGAAGATATTTATTTTTCTCTTCTTCCCTAAATTAATTGTCACCGCTGCCGGCTGCCGACCACCCGCTACACCGCTAGCAAGTGCAATCCGTCAGTCTCCGCGCAACAATGTGTGGTGCCACCATCAAAATCTTACACTTGAGAAATAGCGGACTGCAGATGGGGTAGTAGATTAGCCTAGCAATGTTTTTACAACAATTATGGTCAATAACACTTTAAACCCCTGCCCGCCCCAACTCACCCGCCCTCCCAGCAAAAATTAGCTTAGATATAAAATTTTCAGATTATGGCTTGAATATATTATGCCTGGGCAGCCTGCATGCTGTGGCCTATAAAAGGCTAATCACAGTCAAATTAGACAGATCATTAATCATTGATCATGGCGAAGCGCAAGCTTGTATCGATAGAAACTAAAATTGCAGCAATAGAAGAAGTTGAAAAAAAAGTTAAAACAAAAACAGAAATAGCAAAAGCATTTGATGTGCCTCTGAACACTTTGTCAACATGGTTGAAAAATAAAGAGGCCATATTGTCTTCTCGAGACAATTTTTGTCCCAATAGAAAACGCATGCGAACTGCAAAACATTCTGACCTAGAAGCGGCATTGCTTCTGTGGTTCAAAAATGCTAGATCAGAGAATGTTCCTATCTCTGGGCCTGTTATGCAAGTAAAGGCAAAAAAAAAAACTTGCTGATCAAATGGGAATCACTGACTTTTGCATGAGTGATGGGTGGTTAACCCGATTCAAAAAAAGACACAACATTCAATTTCGTACGATCTGTGGTGAGTCTGGTAGTGTAGAACCAGAGCAAACAAACCAGTGGACATCAACAACACTGCCACGCCTGCTACAAAACTACAGCCCACGGAATGTCTTCAACGCAGATGAGTCTGGTTTATTCTTTAAACTTCTGCAAGAAGGGAAGCGAGCGAAGGAGCGGCTGTCTGTTTTGGTATGCGCCAATATGGACGGCACCGAGAAGCTTCCTTTACTTGTCATAGGTGAGTGTCAAAAGCAGGTAAAAATATTTTCCTGTGTTTTCTATAGAAGTTGTTATTTTATGATTTTTTTCAGATTATTGACATGTAAATGTTTCATTTTTAATTTCAAGACATTAACCATGTACATTTTCTTTCTTTTTTTTTTTAGGAAAGGCAGCAAAACCTCGTTGCTTCAAAGACGTCAAAACCATGCCAACACCATACAAAGCCAACAAGCGAGCTTAGATGACATCAGATCTATTCACCGAGTGGCTAAGAGAACTAGACCGAAAGTTTGTGCTGCAGAAAAGAAAGGTCCTTATTATAATTGACAACTGCCCCGCCAACTCCAACCCCACTGGACATAAGGCCATCAACCTGGTGTTCCTGCCTCCCAATACCACAAGCAAGACACAGCCCATGGACCAAGGCATCATCGCCAATCTAAAACATCATTACCGCACCCTACTGCTACAGCGTCTTATTGATTCAATAGACAATAAAAGTGTTTTCACTGTGACTGTGCTTGAAGCCATGCGACTACTACGCTCTGCCTGGTCATTGGTAAAGCAATCACCCAAAGCCAATTGCTTCAGAACTTGTGGCTTCTCCTCTCCAGAGCCAGCAGAAAACAGTGAGGACCCCGAGGATGACATACCATTGGCCCAGCTCTTGACACGGCTGAATGACACTGGGTTTACGGTGGATGGCACAGCAGAGGACTACGAGACTGCTGATAATGATCTGATCACTAGCGCGCCCCTGACAGACAGTGATATTGTGGCCATGGTGCAAAATAAACAGACACCAGAAAATTACAGTGAAAGTGAAGATGACGACAATGAGGAACCCCCCATCCCAACACATTCTGCAGCTCCTGAGATGTGCCTGCAACTTCAGAGATATCTTGAACACCAGGCTAACGCAGGACAGTTTATCTCTCAATTAAACATGATGGAGCGTTTTGTGACCAAGTGCCAGAGAAACAGCAGTTCGCAAAAAAGCATTGTGCAATATTTCAAGTGACTCCAGTTAGACGTTCTTGCTGGTGTTTGTATCCTGTACATTATAATTACATATGTCTATATTATGAATGTTATTTTTTTTACATGTTTTTTTTTTTTACAAGTGCTGTAAATTGTCCTTTTGAATTTCATTAAATGTGTTTTAAGTGTTTACACACGTGTGACTTCTGAGTCTTTAATCCAATTACCGGTAGTGCAACAGCCGTCAGTTATAGGGCCTACCATTACCAGACTTGGCTAGTGAATGAAAAAAAAAATCCTTTTTAACGAACTTCTTTTGTAACGAACAATTCTCTTTGGTCCCTACGACTTCATTACAACGAGAGTTTACTGTATTTTAAAAACATTGTTTTAATATGAATAAGTCATAAGTAGTAAGTGTAGATAAGAATTAACAACACTATAATATTTATTTTAACATCAATCGCTTACTACTACCACTTGAATTACCTTTATTCATAATTCAGAAAAACTGGCGAGCTACAATTAATCTTGTTTTTCTCAAAGTTTCTAAAGCAACTACAGAGACAATGGGAGAAGGTTATATTAGTAATTCTACTAACTTCTGAGCGATAGTAAAGAATAAGGTATATCAGTATGTCAAAAACTATTTCCGCCATATCCAGTGTCTTTCACACAATACTAAAACTCATTAGTTCTTAGGGAATACAGGAAATACAGTAATGGTTGAGACACTATTTATCCAACATTGGGTTTACACTTTTATATCTGGTACACCAACAGAAAAATACAGCAAGTTGAAACTACCAACTATAGATATATTAACAGAAAGGCAGATAGAGATATATTAATGCTGTTCTAAATGTTGAAAATAGCATAAGCAAAATGCTAGGAAAGAAAGACTGATAATGATATACATTAGATATTAAAATATTCAAATGTATACCGGTTTATTCTTCGCTGTGGAAGACTCTTTATAGCCAAAATCAGAGACGATGAAGCACGCTAAGTATGTAACCATTTCAACAGATTTCTCAAACGTTGTAACCATCAGTCCGTCATTTCTTTGTTGTTGACTCTGTGGAAACATTACGGTGAAATCAGACTGATATTTTTAAAGAAACCATTAGTTTCGGGTAAAAGACATAGAGTATATTTTCAAAATGTGAAATTTCAATTAACTTCCACAATTTTCCGAGATAGTCGACAATTAGATTTTCTTCCTTTTTTCAATGAAACTGATATCCTAAATATATAAAATAACAAAAGACATAAGACTTTCTGTAGAGTCATGTTATGAGCTGTAACTTCCACCAAAATGTTAAAAAATTGTTTTAGTTGAAATTAAATATTTTTTTTCGTATCACGAGAGACTGTATTATTTCAACAAAACCATTGTAGGACTTCAAATTCATATTACTAGGTAACCGAACTATTTCTTTAAGTCACTGGAGTTGTTCACTAAGTTTTCAAAGTCATTCCTTAAGTCAATAGAATCATTTACTAATTCTCTAAATCATCTTATTATGTCACCAAAATCAACTTGTGTGTCTCTCTGAAGGTGTTGAGAAAAGTAAACTTAATTTCCTTACATTTATTTTCACATATCTTTAAACTTCTCTCCAACGAACGTTTTCTTATAGGTTTGAAATGGTTCTCGTTTGGCTAAACAAGAAAGTTGCTTGTGTTTAGTGCACATTTCGGTTTAACTTTGGAGGATTATGAGTTATTTTGTTGTTTAGAAATCTTGATGTTACGCAGTAGTAACCTGGAAATTAATGTTAATGTCTCTTTAAAGCTTTGGAAAATATAACCAGTAAATTATGTTAAATTAAAGTAGGTTGATTAGATAAGAAAAGATCTTACGATTTAAAAAGTTTACGTATGACGAATGACTTGTGGTACAGTTGCTTCGTTAGCTGTTATGTATGTTTCGAAGCTGAATGAATGAGTTAGGGCGTGATCAAGATAAAGAAAATGTTGTCTGAAAACGTTTTATGTTCGTGTACTATGTTTTGCATCTTGCTTAAAACACACAATTCGTGGTGCTGATATGAAGTCTTTGTTAACCTGAAGATAACCTAGGAAGGTCCAAAAATTGTTCTCTGCTTATCAATAAAAGTGTTAATACCCATACCAACCGTTCTGAAATATAGTAATATGAAATCTATTTTGATGCTATAATAACATGATAATATGAAACTCTTTAAATCTGGAAACATAAGCGAATCAAATTAACATGTACGAATAAGTAAACTTTTTTTTTAATTTGATTTATTTATCTTTACATTTACATTTTAATATCCTTAAAATTTGAGTATTTTTATTCATTCACATCTAATGATTCATTCTAATAATCTAACAATTTATTTTATTAACGTAAATCAAAGTTAGCAAATTAGATTCTCGCTTTGTGGATACTTTTTAAGATAATTAAAAATAAAAAATTGAAATAATGAAACAATATTCCGTACTAAGTCACACAATCATTGAGAAGTACCAGGTAACGCCCTCTAGCGGTTCATCGGTAAGCTTGAGGGTTTATAACGTTATCATTGAAGTTCCATTCCTGCAACGGACACAGTTCAGAAGCCTATCGTGGATCTTCGTATTTAAAAACAACAACAACAAACAAATCTTCTTCCTCAATCGCATATCTTTGATATTAATAGAATGGCTCCATACTATGTGATCTTAATTAGGCCTGACTGAAATTGTAAAGTCCAAAAGTAAAAGGTCGCTTCAGCATAAAATATCTTGTTTTGTAATATATATTTGTGTTTATAATTCAATGTACTGAAATGTTTACAAACGCTTTGGAGAAAGCTGCCAATTTACTGACCACAAGATAGTTAAATTCTGTCCAAATTATTTCAGCTTAGCATATGACAACCTTATACACTTAATGTTATTATACATACACTATTAAACAAGTTGCATAAGAGATGTGACCATAATATTTTTATTAGTCTTACCTGTAGTGGCATGTTTGACAATGCTGAGTGGTATTGAGAGTCGTGTACCAAAGTGACTGCAAATGTGGATTTAAAATTTGGTTCGTCAAAACACGGGAAAGCCCTTCTGGCGTAGGTTGGCTGAAACTTTGAAGTTGCAAGGTATCTAGAAAACAGGAAATGTTTCATTTATTGTCACCTATAGCAATATTATATTGTCTAAATGTGATCATTATCTCAGATTTAAGACAAATTCTTGATAAGTATCTGGATCCAAAAGCAGAAAATATAATTTTACGTCGATCGAATTTAAAGTTGATTTTTGGTCACAGGATCGGCATGACCAGGTGGTTAGGGCGCTCGCCTCGCAATCCGAGGTTCACAGATTCGAGTCCCCGTCACACCAACATACTCGCACTTTCAGCTGTAAGGGTGTTATAATGTGACGATCAATCCCACTATTCGTTAGAAAAAATTACAAACAAACCTTTTTGGTCTATTTTTTTTATAAATCACTTTATATTTATGTTTTAAACATGACATTAGCCGAAAGAAACAAATTTATATATTTCAAGATGTTATATTTCTCTGACAGTTTAGTATCCAACCAATAACCCTCACTGAACTTAATATTACACAGCAGAAATACACTCAATGAAGAATTTAATAGTAAATACTAACGTTACTAAATCAAATCCATAGCAAAACAAGTTTAAGCATTGTGTATCTCTCCGGAGCACGCAGAAATGAACGTTGTTACGTGTTACGCATAAAAATAGTCCTTAAAAAAAGGTTTGAACAAACATTTGTATCATATATCTCTAAAGATGAAACATTATGTTCATGGAACTTTAATTAAAAACATTGTATTTAAAAAACACTCTCAGCTGCGCAATAATTGCAAAATTATTAGAATTTATATAAATGCCATAGCATTACTGTAATTTCTGTTGCTTTTGTATACCATAAACGAAGATAATATATTGGTTTGGAAGGAGACACCTCGAAAGGATTATGTCATGCATCACGTTCCCCGTCGCGCTAGCCCTTTCAGTTATAAGGACATTATAATAAAACTCGTACAAAAGTCGTCAAAAATGGAGGGAACCGTTGTTGAATGGTTAACAAAAATATTAGAACCTAACTAAAATGAATTTATCTGCACCTCCAACACGCACATACTCTCCATTTATTTCATCAGTCATGATTGTTTCAGGTTTGTTGTGAATTTCGCGCAAAGATACACGAGGGCTCTCTGCGCTAGCCGTCCCCAATTTTGCAGTGTAAGACTAGAGGGAAGGAAGCCAGTCATCACCACACACCGCCAACTCTTGGGCTACTCTTTTACCAACGAATAATGGGATTGACCGTAATTTTATAACGTCCCCACGGCTGAGAGGGTGAACGTGTTTGGTATAACGGGGATTCGAACCCGCGACCCTCGCATGACTTAACCACCTGGCCATGCCGGGCTTCATTATCAGGAAATAACGCTTTAATCACCACATTAAAAAATGAAATGTTATCGTGAACAAAAACACGTGTGCATTCTGCAAAAGACTTAAATATTGTTCTTGAACCCTTTCACTGTATTCCAAGTCAGGAAGTAGAAAACATTACAGATATTCCGACACAAATTATCAACTCTTTCAACTGTAGAAAGAATAAAAGATATTTGGCAGTAACGAACATTTATTTTTCTTAATTTGTTATGGCCAAGTAGAAAATATATATATATATGTTTAAGTACCAAAAAATATTTATTAATTAACACTTACTCACTACTTAAAACTTTTTAAACAGTAACTGTATAACGTTAGAAATAATAGGCTTAATTATAGACTAATTTGAGCATTAGGCTTAGTACGTAAATGTAACGTCAGCATTAGCTGAAACAATACTTGGTAAATTTTATTTTGCTTATATCTTCAACTCAGTTCATAAAACCTCTGAATTAAACTATTTTGCTGTTATATCACAGAAGTTATCAAAATAATAAAGAATAAAAACAATCCTTTCTAACAAATAAATATGAATTTTGAGTACTCAATATAAACACCATAGCTCGCTTAAGAACAATCAGCTGATAGTTTTGTTACTAAATGGTGATGTTTATTGTTGAGCATTACCATAGAAGAGGCATGAAAGTGTTTTCGACATAGTGACAAATAAAATAAGCCTTTCACGGTTAGTGGTAGTAATTTCACTATTTATTGGTAAGCAGTAGCCCTAGAGTTAGTAATGAATGGTGTTAACTATATTTCTCTTTTAAAAGTCTATCATTTCAAAATAAGGGATAGCTGACACAAGTACCCTTTGAGTGTGTTTGTGCGTTCTGCAATTTCGGCTGTGTGATTGTTATAGCTATAATCGTCAACCTCTCCAATCTTTGACCGCCCTTTCTACGTTGGGAATAACTGTGTATGACTTTTGACCTGGCCTTTTAACACATATATGGTATAAAGTGTTGTTTTATTTGATATATCAGTAAATGTTCAGAGAAAAAGATATGTGAGGCATGTATTATAAGATAAAATATTTGATTTCATCTTTAAACAAAGAATATGGATTTATTTTACTGTTTTAAATATTCGTAATCCACGTTGTTTTTCCGTAAACTTTATTTATTTGTTTGTTAGAGATTCACAAACAATATTCGCCAGAGAGATATTGCTAAGGGTTTTCAGTTTAACATATAGAAGGTCGAAAAAGTAAAAAATATCAAATAGAGTAAAACAAATTACCAAGTTAACTTGTGAAATATATTTACTTACATTATTTGCTGTATACACATATTTGATGGTATAATAACACCACTTACATGTATATTAGAGAACTAATTACTAATGGTGTAATAACACCACTTACATGTATATTAGCGTACGAACTACTGATGGTATAATAACACTACTTACATGTATTTTAGAGTACGAACTATTATATTTGGAAAGTGTATTTTCAAATAAGCGTAATAATCGTATTGAAGGTTTACATTACTTACTATCCACGTTTAGTTAGAGAGTACTCTTGAAGGTATACAGAAACCATGCTGTAACACACTTCAAAGCAATTCTTGAGACGAATGCTGTTATTAAAAGAGAATAACATACTTATTGTAAAGCATTTCCTTACATATTTTCTCATCGTAATAGTAAGTTTCGAATGTGAAAACAACCAAGTTCTAAAGCTCATATCCAGACTAAGTTTGTTTTATAACACTACCTATTGTCCCCTGCTATATAATTTACATGATGTTTTATTCCACTCAAGTACTGTGCATGACTAAAAGTTTAACAAGACAAATCAGTTCATTGTCTTCATGTTGAAGCTTTCGGTTTGTATTTGAAGTTTTCATGGCTGCATTCAAACAGTACTTGAAAATCGTTGCAACAATATAGAAAGCTCGTATAATTTTTTTACACTCATGGAGAGCCTTGCCTAATATAGCGTATCAAAAGCAGTATACTATTACAAGATAAATAATGAACTTTTTTTTTTTTTCTCTTAAGAGAAGTGGTTTTCTTTGTTGTGCATGCTTTATCTCATGAAACTTTTAAAATCGAACTTTATTGGTAAACAAATGATTTACTAGATATGTAGCTGCAATGCAGAGCGCACATTTGACCCTTTTCACTGTCCCGTTGCCTGTTGACCTACTTTCATTGTAGTTATTTCTTCAAATGGAGACAGACCATTTCGATACTTGCACAGAACTTAGGTGAGTGCGTGTATAGGTTTACAGAATGAGTTAACCACGTCATACTAGACTTATAATGGTGCACATGTTATAAACAAGTGAAACTTCTTATAGGATATTTATAATAAATAGTGAAGTTCAACAGAACACAAATCAATAAATAATAAAAAACTGTATTAGGTTATAGCCTGATTTCCTTTACGTGATGTTGGTTCGTAACTTTAGACTACAATAATTATTTTAGGGAATTTACTAGGGTTCCCCACCGTTTGTTTGTTTGTTTTTGAATTTCGCACAAAGCTACTCGAGGGCTATCTGTGCTTGCCGTCTCTAATTTAGCAGTGTAAAACTAGAGGGAAGGCAGCTAGTCATCACCACCCACCGCCAACTCTTGGGCTACTCTTTTACAAACGAATAGTGGGATTGACCGTCACATTATACACACCCACGGCTGAAAGGGCGAGCATGTTGGGCGCGACGGGGATGCGAACCCGCGACCCTCAGATAAAGAGTCGCACGCCTTAACATGCTTGGCCATGCCGGACCATAGGTTCCCCACCGATTTCTTTTTTTTTTTTTTTGCATTAGTGTAAATATATATATATGGGCTAATTAAATTATATCCAATTTTGTTTATTCAAAGATTATTGTTTATATACGTGTGTGTATTCACCATGCACGGGGTTTTGGTAAGGTAGCAGCTTATTTCTTACCGACTCTCAAAGGAGAAAAAACTTATAAAAATGTTCAAGTTGCTAACTTTGGAACTCGCATATATATACAATATCTTCAAATAAAATTTTAAAAAGTTTTTCAAGCTTACATTTCTTTAGTAAGACCTAATTAGAAACACTAATTGATGCATTTTAATTGTTAGAAACCATTTGTTTTTCTTTGTAATTGCGAGATATCAATCTTGTTACATTATTTAGTGGATTAACTTCTACTTTAGAGTTACTTAGGTAGCTTGCTTCCATTAAAAAAAAAATGATAATAGTTATATTACGTACCAATATATTTGCACTAATATGCATATATTACTAAATTAGCTTATTCAAAATTCATCATTATTGTATTTAACCCACGAGACGTTTCTTTATTTAAGAAAAACGTGCATAAATTATGTTAATATCTTAGTTAAGGGAAGTCTAAGTTGTTATGAATAAAGAAATTAGAAGCATGTCACGTTTTACATCTCGAACAAAATCTAGTTTATGTGTTATCTTTTGGTATATGTATAGACAGAATGAGAGAGACAAACATTATTAGAGACAGTTTACTTATATTTGGTTTCTGACACGTTTCATTGCGTATTAAATATACGGTGACAAGACGCTGGTCAACGTAACGACCTTTTATATAACACAACGTTGTGTAATTATGTTTACGAGCGTTTAATACGTTTATCCGCTTTTCAACACTGTACTGAAAGGGAACGTAAAAAATTCCTTGTTTATGTTATTATTTAAAACGTGACGCGAGTGATAAGAAAATGATGTAACGAAAAGAAAATTCCAAGATCCGTTAGCTATGAAACAGCTACACAGCCTGAGTTATAGATTGTATTCACTAATGTCTGGATGTCTTGGCTGTGCTGAAGGAAGAACTAGGACTGTGTGCAGAAAATAGACCTGTTTAAAAGGTTCACTAGTTTTGTGTGAACCCGCTTTCAAGGAGAACAGCGAGTTGCTTGCTATTTTACTTACCTGGTCTGATTTTGTCTGGACTCTTTGTACTTGCTCTTGTAGAAACCCACGATGTCGCCAATCAGAGATCCCTGAAATTCAAACACCAAAAAATAATTCTCGTTTGGGTTTAGTTTGCGTTCGGTTTTCACTACCCAGAATTCATTAGGATCGTAATAAAACGGAGAGTCGGCGATTTTCATCTCGGTCAAGTCGCTTTTTCTCTGTACCACAGATTTTGTGACATTCAGCTTGTATATATGGACTATAAAATAGTTAGTTGGTTTGGTTAGTTCTACCTCAATTGTCACCTTACCGTCAAAGAGATTCGCTTTCAAGTCTGGGTGTAGCATTAGGTCATAATTAACTGGTCTAATATGTTGTGGAAGTCTGAAGTCGTGCCACGGTTCTGGGATTTCCGTAGTCGTCACCTCCTGCTTCTCAGTCGTAGTTGTGGTCGTTGTGGTCGACTTGGTGTGATCGTTCTTGTCAATTGTATTGAAAGAAGGTCCGGACACAATCTTGTCTGCTAGAGACTTTTCATGGTGTGCTTTTCCTTTCATCAGCGCTACTAATAAACCCACACATAACATCATCAGAACCAGCACTGCGATACTGAACACAGCAGTCGACTTTTGGACAAATATTTTAGCCATGTTTTTCTCGCCGTGTCACTACTGTTTTCGAAACCTGCGAACTACTTGAGTGATATTGGTGTGGTTGTACAATAATCGTATAAAAATGGACTATTGACTCTTCTCGTGAACCTACAGAGCAAGAAGACGTTGGTTTTTCAACTTAATATATGAAATATCGTCTCTTACATATTGGAAAATTTTTCGAACTACTGGTTGCCAACTAAATATACGCCCTACGTTAGACTGGTTAAACTGACTAGAACACACGACTGTTTGCTGTGAGCTAGGTATAGTACAATATACTAACCACCTAGTACCGTTCTACTCTGTGGCCCCGTTGTAGCTGAAGCTTGAGCGTGAACCGCACAGTTTTTGTGTATCACGTACCGGTCTGAGGCTCGTGAAGTCCAATTACGACTAGCGATAAAGCATACTGTTAAATAAGACAAGATAATGATGTTCACCTTGTTATGATCCACTTATGTTACTGAAATGTCTAGCAAGGAGAGAGCAAAATCAACTAACCGCCGAACTAGTTATTAACATTTAAATTATGCATATTGTAAAAAATTTAATACAATATTACTTAACCTTTCTCACTTTGATTCCTGTCTGTTCAATGTGAAGCGAACTTCACAACAATGCAGGGTGTAATGTCTATGGAATTACAACGCTAATAACTGGGTTTCAATACCCGTGGTGAGCAGACCACAGATATCCTATTGTGTAGCTTTGCGCTTAACGTCAAGCAAAACACAGTAACGGGATGCGAACCATGAATCTTAAGATCCACATTGTGGGAACGTTAACTACGACCAGGCTCATGGCTCTTTTGTTTTCTATATTTAATGAACGAATTATTTCTGAAGACAGAAAATTATTATTATCTATATTTTGATTCTAAGATGTTTTGTTGTTTTTTTTGTTAACAGGATAAAGGCCAAGTTATTACAGTTTATATTAATAAACTATCAAAATTGAAACTAATCTGATATCGCTTGATCATGAACTTCAAGAATGATATTTGAGGTTACCTTATCCTCTATAGTAAAAAATGGGAAATCGGGTTAAAGTTTTTCAATTCAATATTTTGAATAGCTAATCCTATGTGAGCTAAAGCCGTCTATTCAATTTTCCTGTGTAACAATAAATTGGCCAAAAAATAATACATTAGTGATATGTTTTAACTTTATCTATGAAACAAAATATTCAGAATGCTCTTGTACGGCTCTAACTAAGACAGAAATTCAGAAATCAGTTCTTAACCAACATGTTTTGGTAAAACGAAAATTAAGGAAACACAAAAAACAATATACAAAACCAGCTTAATGCTATTCTATTTCTCACGTTTCATTACACACCTAGAAATCTGGCCGATATTAAAGTTGTGTTGACTAATGAAAAAACATAGCACACAGTGCGATATACCGGCAACAACTGGTCTTGACCCACTTAAATGCTATGTTTTCAAAGGTTTGTTTGAAATTTATCGAACAATGTACAGCTGGGTGTTTAAAAGATAGAAATATGTAAGCTATGAAACAGGATTTATGTCCGTGTAAAAAATAAAAGAAAAAAACGTCGAAAACAGATAGTTAGGGTCTGAGTGACGTTATCCACACACGTATTAGGTTTTATGTGTATCATGTTACATAAGCTAGGATAAAACAGAGGAAAGTAATTTAACTTTTTTTACCTCTTTGTATTTCATATCCTACTTTGGCGACGTTTTATATGCGGCAAAAAAATAAATAAAATTGTCAAATAAATTGCAGTATGAGTAAGATGAACAGAAACAATGTTTTTGAAAGCTCGAAAAATCTTAAGTAATATACAATATATAACGCTTTGTCTGTTTTTTAAGCTTCGACAGTCATATGTCCTACAGGTAAAACTAGAATTGTCTTTTAAAAGTTATCATATTAGAATGAAATTTTAGGTTTATTAGATTTAATACACGCAATATTTTTATACCAAATTACATAAGAAATTGCATTAAAAATACACAAAAACTCTCTCTCTGTCTTTTCCTTTTTCTGTATGCCTTTTAAGCGTCATTAATTTATTATACTAATATTTTTAGGATTATTTTTTTATTATATACTATATATTTACGTATATACACATAGTGTATGTACGTGGTTAGAATTGGTCTAGATTTATTTGTGAAAATACCTTTCAAAATTAACGGAAACATTTTGTTTATTTCAAGCTCAATTTTAGGCTCTCTTCGTATAACAAAATTTTCTTCAATTTGCGTAAAACACAAAGTTTGTATTATGAATGAGGTGTTAGAAAGAACTAAATATTTCATTCACTTTATATATTTTACGTTCTTGTAATTGAACGTTAAGTTCAGTTCTTTAACATATCACACAGAATATTGTTCGTGTTACTGATTTTGTTTATAAAATAATTGCTAAAGCTTTAAACTGATACCCCTAACTTTGATCTGCTGACTAGAGGAAAGGTAATTGCCTGACACCACCAACCGCCAACACTTGCGCTACTTTTCTAACCAACTAATGGTGAATGTCACATTGTAATTTCTCTAGTGCTGAATGGATGAACAGGTCCAACGGCTGGAATTCGATATCCTGATTTGTAAGTTGCGAGTCGAGAGCTCTAAGCGCCTGGTTGGCAGAATGTTTTGACATCTACAATCTCAAACAAAGTTGTTCAAACATTACTCTAGCTAGTTGCTTTATGTTTATTAAAAAAAAAACAACCTTTAAAGGCCAAAGAATATATTCACCACTTATAGTAAATGTTTCAAGTGTTGTTTTTGTTTCCAAATATCAAAGAAAATCATATGAAATAAAGAATAGAAGAAGATTTTCTGAACATTTTATGAGCAATAAATCCAAACATTGTCTTAATGAACTACTCTAATGACTAAAAGGATCGGCAATAACGGAAATTTGAGACATTGTCGCACTAGAATGTTGTAAAAGTAGTGTTTATAAAACTGACTGATGTCACATTTTATATTTCCAGATACAAACCTGGTATTGACTATCATTCTTACGTACAGTTCTCAACTTAGTGCGTTTAATTTTCACTATGTTTTAACTTCTAACTCTAAAATTAAATTACATTAAGGAACTGTACAATTCTCGCTGACATTGATTTTTAATCTAAGTTAATACCTTTTTATTAATTAATTCAATGTCGTTATCTACTGTTTCTGATTTAAGGGGAACTTTTTTATTTTTTTCTTATTTATAAACAGATGTGAACTGCCTCAAGCAAGCAATTTAGTGTTGTCATAATTTGCAGGAAAGTCCATAATATGGCAATGAAGAGTTGAATGAGCTTAGAAACCAAAGATAAATCGTCTCTAAAGTCCCAAATTCCGGTTACCCTACTCAAGTACAAACACAAGTTTTGGCCTACAGACAAAAAAGAAGACAGTTACTCAGTAACAGACATTGCTGTAAGGTCTTTAACCGGTTTCTTTGAACCGAATAACAAGTCTGTCACTTTTATAATGTGGAGAATATGTTCAGCGACAACAGCTCTCGAGCCCCGAACCTTTTGATTCGCAGTTAAATCGCAACTCAAAGACTACTAATAATTACGTTTAGTCATCCCTATTTCTGAACTTCTGACAATAAAAAAACAGTAAAAAAGCACCACTTGCTCTCATAAGGCTTTCTTTATCTGACTTTTTTAATCGAATAACGATAGTAACTGTCACAACAAACGGTGGAGAACATGTTCAGCAACAACATGTTTTGAACCCAAGACTTTCAATCTGCAGCCCTACTCTTCTAGCCATAAGAAGGTAAAAACTATGCCACGTTTAGAAATAGAACTACACTATTAACATAATTTCGATATTTGTAATAATTATCCACTCTACACTTGTTGCTTAAGGCTGATGATAAAACAACAGCTCGTAAGAGAGGTTATTGATTGCGATTATTTTGCTGTGAATTTTATTGGATGTTTCCAGCAATTTACCTCGTTCCTAAGTAAAAGAAAATAATTAGTGAATTACATGTAACCAAAAGTTAAAACGATATAACACTTGAAATTTTTAGTTTTCATTGATTTTGTCCTAGACAAAAGAAAACAAAATATTACTGAGCATTGTGCAAAAAGTACATTTAATTGTTGTTGTTTTTTACTCTCAAAGCTACACATCGTGTTCTTTGCACTCTGTTCAACGCGAGAAGTAGAACCACGAATTTTAGCATGTTAAGTCCATAAACTTATTACTATCCCACGGAGTTATGGATTTATTTTTTATAAATTTTAATCTTTAAGTAGGTCTTTTGACATTTCTTTTTATAAATACAAATTTCCGATCCATGTTGTGCAAATAAATTGTAATAACTTGTGCTTGTAAAAGATGCTTTTAAATTTTATAAAATAAATGAAATTCATGGTTTGATATGTGATATATAAGCGATTTTCGTTTGTTTTTTTATTTAATTTCGCGCAAAGCTACACAAGGGATATCTGCGCTAGCCGTCGCTAATTTATTACTGTAAGACTAGAGGGAAGGTAGTTAGTCACCGCCACCTACCGCCAACTCTTGAGATTCTCTTTTACCGACGAACAATGAGATTGACTGTCACATTATAACGCCCCCACGGTTAAAAGGGCGATCATGTTTTGTGAGATGAGAATTCAAACCCGCGACCCTCAGATTACGACTTAAACCACCTGGCCATGCTGGGCCAAGTATCTTTCACTGAACAGATACCTATTTTGTTGACTTGATTTGATTTGAACATTAATTTGTAGTAGCTGTGGTGAATTTAAATTTGATGATGAAGAATTCAATTCTTAGAAACTAAACGTTTGAAAACGGTTAGAATGGGTAAAAAACAAAACTTCGTTACAAATGTGCAACATTTTGACAATATTATCTTATCATCTCGTACAAAATATTAACGAAACGCTGTATTTTTTTTTCGTTACCCATTCAAACCTTCTCCAAACTTTTATTAATTGTACTTGTTTAATTAAATTAAAAAGTGACTGAAGCGAAGTTCAAGCATTTGTTCTTTAATTAATTAATTCAGAAGTATAAATTTTCACATGACTTCTAAAGTTAACATGTGTTCGTTGTCATTAAACCTCTTCTAAAATGGCTCGTTCCTCGTATTACTATAGCTTGTAGACATGTTTGTTTTCATCCCTAAGCAACACAAAGAATAAAGGTGTGGCTGGAGCTCGATTTCAACATATAAGACTTATTGTAAACAAAGTGAGAATTGGCACCCTTAAAAATGCAAATTTGAAACAGTTAAAATTCACACTATATTATTTGTGTAGAGGTGCAACTTTTTAAGCGTACGGAAATGTGAAAATAAGATAATAACAGTTGTTAAAATAACAAAATTAAGATAATTTCATTATTACTATAGAATTTTATAAACATAATTTTAGATAAAAAGCGTTTCTTAAAAGGTATAAATTTAGAATTTAGGTTACTTATGTCATTTTTATTGCTGTTTAGTATTTTATATTTTTGTTGTGGATTTAACATAACGCTCGAACGAAAGGAGTAAATTCACACGTTATTGGGTGAAACTTTTATATTTACAAAAGTTAGTTTTCTTTCCTTCTTTATAATGTTAATGGTAGAATTATATTTTTATAGGTTATAGATGAAGGCTATTATGATGATATCTGATATGGAAAGTTTGTAGTACAAGAACTCTTAAACTGATTTTTTTGAAAAAAGAAGAGTTTCTAATATGACTCAGATATTTAAGATTGTTAATAGAATCAGTAGCAATGTTGAGAATGGTAGGATTAGGGAACATAAATATAAATTTAACACGGAAAGAGTAATCTTCAGCTAAGTCAACCTTACTTTTGAACAATAATGTTTGTCTATGGATTTAATGGAAGTAGTACATAATGATTATCTTCTTAAGTTTTAGGCAGAGGGTCAGATGTATCTTGGAGGATAGTTTGTTTGTGTGTTTTTCTTTAATATCGCGCACAATTAAACGAGGGCGCTAGCCGTCCCTTATATAGCAGTATAAGACCAGAGGGAAGACAACTAGTCGTCATCATCCATCGCCAAATTTTAGGCTGCTTTTTTATCAACGAATAGAGAGATTGACTCTCACATTATTACGCCTCCACGGTTGAACAACCGAGCATATTTGGCGTGACGAGGATTTGAATTCGCGGCCTTCAAATTGCGAGTTGAATGCCTTAACCACCTGGCCATACTGGGCCATATCTGGAAGGATTCTCTTCATATGAGATCCTGCCACTCTCTGTCTTAGTTTCGTCTAGTGTGATAGGTTTTTATTATGGATAAATAACTTACTACATCGTCTACGTCATTATTCAACGTCTTTACATAAATCTGTCCAGAAAGAAACCATATCCATGATACTTTTCATTCCTTACATAATACTATTCTAACGTTTTTATTGACATAGATTTTGGAAACCATTAATTACATTACGGATTCATTACCATATCTTGGTGATTGAAAACAATACTACTATACCCCATCTTTTACTCAAAACTGTTACGTATTACGATTTATCTCGGACGACCCTCCAGCTTATTATATTAGGTATCACGATTTGAAATAGCTTTAAACTGAGTTAAATTGTAATTTGGATTTAGAAGTTAATTGAATGTCGACATGTATCAAATTTATATTTGCCAACAAGATTGATAGACGTAGTTTACTTTCTTAACACAAATATGTTTTAATAAAGAAACAATAATACAATTTATAATAACGATTATTGGAAAAAATAGTTTATTTAGAAAAGTGTTGCAAACTTATAAACAATATTGATTTTTTCATCTGACTTGGAACTTCCTTGATATCCCATCGAGGGTTTACAATGAGCGATTGTTTGTTTGTTGTGAAGTTAAAGACAAAGATACACAATGGGCTGTTTGTGTTCTGTCCACCCGAGTATCTAAACCCAGTTTTGGCATTGAAAGTCCACATGATAAACGAATAAATTTCGAGCTGATATAGGCACAATTCAATATGAAGCTTGCTAGTTCTTTGCTGATCAAACGCGAGTTCTTCGCAGATGAAGCTATTTCTGATTGTAATCCACTGAAATTGAACGGTTTGTAGTGTTCAAAATCTATTAACATTCCTGGTCAAGTATCTGAAGTTTCAGATTAATATGCGTTAATCACAGTTATAGCTTCCGAGGATATATAGTATGCCAGCTGTAGCAAACCAACAATATATACTGTCTTTTGGCGCGTCGCCTTAGTTTATAAGTGTTAGGCAAGATTCTATAAATATCATCTAAAAAAACAACATTGTTATTTACATACACACATACATTTTGATTCTTACACTCGAAAATCTTCAACAGTTTTAGTGAATAGACAAGAATTTTACAACATAGATTTAACAATATAAGTTACATGCATTTCTAAATACATATTTAACCGAAACTAATATCGATATTAAAATAAATATATAATAGTGAAACCGTTACTTAACTGTCTGTAAAACATTTCAGGTTTTGTGTGCAGTGCTACATAAAGTAGCTTTCTAGTTTTCAGTGAATATGTATTAAACTTCTGCATGGCAAGTAGCACTCAAGTTAAGTATTGGTCCTGGTTATACTGGTTATTTGCGATATCCATCCATATATAGAATTATCTTCTACTCACATGGTTATTGCCATGGCTGTTTTAATGGCTATAGCCGCTGCACGATTTCCAAGATCTGATTAACCTTCAATTAATGGAGATGATCTCAGCTAATAAACCCCTTTCATACAACAAGTAGCACTAACATTTGATAAGTACTACAACTGCAAATAGTTATTTCTTTGCTGTACAGTATTGGTGCTCTGCAGCTCTCAGTGTAATACTAATATATGCAGTAATATGATCCATACTGTCTTAATGCAGATAACTTAGCACTGTGGTTTTGATCAAGACACGCATCGAGAACTAGAACATCTTTTTCACTCTCTGATGTCTTCACAATGTGTATGGCAACCTCGTAGAGTTTATGTAGACAGTGATATGATTATTTTGAAGAAAGTGACTAAAAACCACCCATAATACACTCTAGAAACCTATATGTTTGCTTTTTTTTTTCGAAAGTAACAGCTAGTTTTTGATAAATAACACCCAGTCTTTAGTTGTATGGATCAGCCCTCATGATGAGAATGTGAGTTAACAACTTGCACTCACTGTGGTTGACAAAGAGATTCAAATCTTTCTCTACTAGGTTAAAACAGAAAGTGTTTTGTAGCAATAACTCATGATTAACCTTTCTGCGTTTTTTATGGTACTCACCGGAATTATATATAAATCCATTGATTCTACTTGACAAAAGATTACAGTATTCTTATACCTAGTGATAAGGCACACCACAGTTTAAGCAGGTGTTCGATTTCTCATTGACAATTTTTAGTGTAACTCTAACTTATTCAATGTTATTACTATGATAAGTGGACAAAGATAACCTAGCTTATTCTTTGAGAATAGCTGCTGTACAATGATGCTTTGAATCATCTACTGCAGTGCGACAGTTAAACTAACGGGTTAACACATCTTATCTCTCCGTGCCGTCTCACATCCTGGAATTTGTTTTACAGCTTACTACACAGCCCTGTGATTTATGATGGTTATGCTTGTTAACGAGTGTCCTGGTGTTTGTTAAAAACCACCATAGTAAGTTTGGAGACATTCAGGCTGCTTGGCATCACCATGAATCTTCTTTGCTGTCATGTTGTCTAAACCATAGGAAGTATCTCTGTGTCATAGGCACCAACAGTGACCCATTTAAGCGTCCATCAATCTCTTGGTACTAAGTATGGATTGAGAGCATCGTAATTGCTCATGATATTGCTGGTAAAAACTCTGGGTCTAACAAAGTGCTTCTCCCACTTTTTGCTGCATTGTTTGATTGCGTCTTCACATCATCTGTAATTTCCTTTTCCTTTTCTCTTTGTAAGTTCTATGTGATCTTAGAAATTATCTTTCCATGGCTACAGATGACAAATATTACAGCATCAGTAAAGATGACATTCAAAATAAACTCCCTAATAACAAATTCAATTCATGGCACTAAAATGTTACTTTTTTAAATGTCTGTGTTATTTAAGTACACTGACATCCAATAGTTAACCACTTTCAGTAAAAACAAAGATTAAGAACGGTTCATATTGTCCAAAACATATGTATAACACTTGTGATGGAAATTTCCCCGCAACGAGTAATCGCAAACAAAAACCTAAATCACACGAACTTCTAAGCTTTGCCTTTACAGGAGAATAAAATTGGCAAATATTTCAGCTGTGATAACAGCTGAACTTGGTACATATGCAGGTGACTCACGTTATTCAGAGAAGACAGCAAAACCTGATACAGGTACAATGTAATTCACTTTATTCAAATGTAGCTAAACTTCCTACACGAACAAGATGAATTAGATTGGTTACTTAACATGATATTTACTTTAAAAAAAAACAAGTTTGATGGTCATGCATATTACTGTGATACTTCTTTTTAATATCAAACTTTTTATTGTTCTATATAACATTGTGTAGTGTACTCTTGTTGAAGACAATAGATATAATAGTTAATAGAAAGTTTTAAATTACAAAAACATAACTGAAAGATTTAAAGATGTAAATTTTAGACTAAAAAAGTAAATTTATAGTTAATGTCTAAATGTTGTCTAAGGTAACCAAATCAAGTGTTTTTTTTTTTAACGTGTGGGCTGCTCATTTTCTTCACTTCGCCTCTTCAACCCCTACTCCATATATTCCTGCTTTCGCTCTCGAAATGGTTAGAGTGCTCGACTCGTAATATGAGGGTCGCGGGTTCGAATCCCGGTCACACCAAACATGCTCGCCCTTTCAGTCGTGGAGGCGTTATCATGTGACGGTGAATCCCACTATTTGTTGGTAAAAGAGTAACCTAAGAGTTGGTGGTTGGTAGTGATGACTTGCTGCCTTTCCTCTAGTCGTACTCTGCTAAATTATGGACGGCTAGCGCAGATGACCATATTGTAGCTTTAGCGAAATTAAGAACAAACAAACCCTCAAGGCGGATTCCTATACCTGGAGAGCGATTCTCCCATAGAAGGTTCTGTATTTTTAGTTTACCTCTCCAAGGATCTGAATATCCACCCACGTCTTTCCCGTGTAAGAAGACCAGTGAAGGAAAGGAGAAAATCCTGGTGACTGAATGGTTACTGGAGCACTGCAACACACCTCTTTAGTCTTAAATTCTTATAGACAGTTGGTCTTGAGGTGGGTGGGGTCATCTGAGTATCAATGTTTGCTGTTCTAAATGGGCATTGTGGACATCGTGGCTGATGCTTGTGGTTTGGTTTAGTGTTCATGAAGCTTTGACGTTGCTGCAATGCCCTTGTTTGGCATTGTAGTGCATTTCTCGGTGGAATCAATGGATCCCCTATCCAAAAAAAAGATAAAATAGTAAAATACAGCTCATTCGTAAATGACCACGTTTTGAAGACTCTGACAATTAATCTTCAACTCATTATGATCCTGTAAATCGATTTTTGACTTTGCATTCCTTGTCTTAGAAAATTCTTTAACACTCGTGTCTTCCATTTTTATTCAAGAGGAATTAGAGGGGCTTTCTGACGCTCTTCAAAGCCAGTCAAAAAATATGTCCTGGAGATATCTTGATAGAAACATCTAGATCAAAACACACTGAACACCTTTATTCAAATGCCATGTGAGACATATATATTGAAGACCCTCCCATGCTCCTTTGAATTCCTCATAAGAAGTTATTGTTAAGAAGATTTGAAAAACATCCCTGAGTCGGAGTTCTTCGCTGTTTCTTTCCTTCCAAGAAATGTCTGCAGCATTATGTATCTCTCTCTACTCTAAAAGATAAAATTATGCTGCCAATTCTTATTTTGACGTTCATATCTCCACATCTGCCTGCCTCTGTCAAGATATGTTATCTTCATTGAGAGGTATGGTCAAATATTCCTAGCCTCTCCATGTTTTCAGGGTTTGTAGTTCAGTTATTCAAAGGTATCTAATCATGGTTTTCTGATGTGTACTCATTGTGGTGGCAAAAATCATGACACCCATGAAAGTCAATTGGACGCTTGCTGTGTTAATTTTAATGATTCCCATTTCTTTTATTTTCATGCTTGTCCCAAGTGGATGGATGAGAAAGCAGTATAGTACTTGAAAACCATCAATAACACTTCATATCCTGAGGCTCGGAAGTTATTGTCCCCTACTGTGTCTCGGACACATGCCACTGCAATACATTCTAATGCTACATTGGGTGGGCATATGGAGCTTCCTGTGCCTCCAACAGAGTTATTTTTATATCATGTGAAGAATATTTTGCTCTTAATGAATGAAAGAGTTGACAAATCAATGTATACTGCTGTCTCTGTCCTCACTATTGCTTCCATTGATGACCAAGGTCTATCATATTCAGCTCATTCGTTCGATAACTACTTGGCTTCATCATGTTTGGTCCCAAGGTGCAGAATGATTATTCATTTATGACTGTCATCACTGGAATCTACTTCAACTGACAGAAATCTGCAACTTAATTCAGGGCATGATCTGTGAAGGTCGACAGACCTTCTTCTAGTAAAGAAAAATGGTGTGTTGGCAAACAGCAATAAACATGGCTACTTTAATACAATGGAACTGTCGAGGTGTTCGTTCTAATATAGATTACTTTAAGACTTTGGTTGATTCCTATCATCCTGCGTGTTTCACCTTACAAGAAACTTTCCTAAAACTTGATGATACTGTCACCTTTTAGCAAGTTTCTTTGTATTGTAATGACAGATTGTGTGGAAGACAAGTTCATGGTGGGGTGGTACTGCTGGTTGACCAGCTCGTGCCCAGCTTGTGTGTGTTACTCGATACACCATTAGAGGCCATAGCTATATGTATCTCCCTGGGTCGTACCATCACTGTTTGTTCTATTTCTGTGTCCCCGAGAGAGACTTATGATCAGTTAGATCTTGATACTGTTGCAGAACAGTTACAGTCTTCCTTTTTCATCTTGGGAGACGTTAATAAACACAATCCTCTCTGAGATGATGCTAATATTGATTGAAGGGAATCATTCCATGGAGTAAATTGTGTTACATCATAACCTATCTCTCTTTAATACCGGTTCTTCTAAACAATTCGTGCACCTAGTCAAGCTTTTATTGCTATTGATCTATTTATTTCTACCCCTTTCATTTTTTCTCGTCTTTCTTGGAGGACTAACAATAACCCACAGGACAGTGATCATTTTCCTATGGGTTTGAAACAACTTAGCTATAATAGATGCCACCCGAATGCCATGGTGGAAGTTGGACCTGGCTAACTGGCTCTCTTTCAAATCTTATTCCTGCTATTATTAGTCTTTATTCTATTAGCAATTGTGAGGCCATAACTGATTGCATCATTTATGCATCTGTTCGTTCTGTACCTAAAACCTCAACATGTTTTCCATGGTATCTTCGTCCATGGTGGTTTCTCACCTGCTAACAGGCACAGAAGTCTCTTCATCTCTGCCATTCAACGTTTTCTGCAGTATGCTACCAAACTATTATTCTTACAACAGCATCTCACCTGGAATTGTGTCTTTCTTTCTTAATTGGTTGTGCTCTTTCAGAATAGACAGTCTGCAATTTTTATTTCTGGTCTTCGTATCCATACACAAGCAGCTACGTTGGTTTTGACATTGAATGACGTTGCTGTCCACATTAACCAGCTCATTCCACTATGATTTCTCGCTATCCTCAGATGTTACCTTTCATTGAGTCATCTTAGGAAAGCAAACACTCCTGACTGGAAGTACCGTCTTCTCTTTGTTGAACATACTTCGAACCATCCTTTTATTCTCATTTATATGGATGGTTTAAATCAGGTGACTCTGTATGCTCCACCGTAGTTTGTTGTGGTTCGATGGTTGCCCACAAGATCCTCTCTGCAGTTTTTGTTTGCACTGCGGAGTTGTATGCCATTTCTTTTGCCCTACATCACATACAATCTATGCGCTACACCGATTTTACTATTTACATCGACTCTTTTAGCTCTATATTGGCCCTGGAATCGCTTAAAGCTAGTTCTTGCTTTTTTCTTGTCGATATTCAACAACCTCTAGTCCATTCTTCTTCATCTTTTACTAATATCTATTTTTTTCTGAATACCTGGCCACGTCGCTATTCGTGGGAACGAGCTCTCTGACAACGCAGCTAAGTCTTCTGCTCTGGTGCTGTCACGGCTGTGTCTGTCCCATATATGGACTATAGTCGCGTATTAAAGACTCAGCTTCGCATCAGATGACAATCGATTTGGAGTGAGAATCGTGATAATAAGCTTTTCCACATTAAATCTTCTGTTGTTCTATCACCATCTTTGTTTTCTAGCTCAGTACAGATCACTTTTTCTGTGTAGTTATCCACCTTAAATACACGACTGCTCATGTAAAGCTTCACAAATGATACGTGCACATAACTATTCCTAGTTTTCATTTTGAGCTAACAGTGTAAATGAAATGCAGCTGGTCAATAGTGCCTACCATAAACTCTTGAGTCAACCGTTCTCTTTTTTAACACACACGACTTCAAATAACAGATGTGTATTAAGAGATGTTCATCTCTTAAGTAATGTCCGATTTTAGGTTCACAAAAAGAGAAATGATTTCAAATGATTTAAATGTTATTTAATCAATAATTTGTGTTCCATTATTATTAATTACTTCCTGCCAACGATTCACAAGCTTCTGACTGCCACTTCTATAAAAATTTTGGGGTTTGGAAGAAAAAATGTAGAGAGGTTAGTTTTGACATTTTCATGTGTTTCAAGCTCTTTTCCATCAAGATAGTTCTGCAAACTTCGGAATAGATGATAATCAGATGTGGCAAGGCCTGGAGAATAAAGAGCATGTGGAAGTTTTTCCAAGTCTAGCTCTTCAGTCTTTGCAGGTGTGATCCTTGCTGTATGGGGCCATACATTAATCTGGTGTAACACAACACTTTTACGATTGATCAAAGCAGGCCTCTTTTCTTTCAGTGCAACATTCAAGCACTCTAACTGTTGACAATAGAAGTCTAAAGTAATCGTTACATTGAGTGGCAGCAACTTGAAGTGGATCACACCAACAATATCCCACCAAATGCTTAACAAGACTTTCCTAAGGTGGAGGTCCATTTTGGGTGTGCTTTAGCCAGTTTACTTGCACTGAGCCATTGTATGCAGCGCTTAACATTTTTATGAAATTTCCATTTTTCATCTCCAGTCACTAACTTGTCCAAAAAAAGCGAGTCACATTCACGAGATTGCAGAGAAACGCAAATGTTTACTCTTGCTTAGGGTTGGCTTCTGTCAAATCTTACCAAGCTGTTGCAGATGACGATGAATTAAGTTTCTGACAAGCTTTTTTGAGCTCATAAAGCATTATATGTCTAACGTGCTCCTCAGACACGTCCATCTTCATAAGGGTTTATTTTATTAATGATCTGAAAACGTGAAGTTGGGTTAGTATTTTATTTGTCTGAACATTTTTATACACGTCCTACTACATATTTTATTCATTAAAGCCTTCTACAAAGACAAATGATGATGTACTTTCTGTATTTAAATTTTCGGACATTACTTATGGGATGACCTGATGGTATTGAAAATTTATCTTAACGCATTGCAATATTTAAAAAGTTAAATTTAATTTAAGATGCATAGTAAAATAGATTCTCGCACTGCGTGAGATTTGACGAGTATAATAGTTTTAGTAGCCTCAGACTGTCCTGATTTCTCTCAGAGTATCCTGTAGAACCATAAAAACCTGAGGATTGGCTGCATACTTTGCTAAAAAGCAATGTCATATTTTCTTTTCCTTTTGATAAGGTGTTACACAAAAGACAGACTGCAGGTAAGTATAAGCTTAAATCATCAATTACTCAAGTGTTTGTACAATCAGCTGAAGAGAAAGAGCTTTATTACCAGGGTAATTATAACTCGCAAATGCTAGAGTTGAATCAACTGTAGCTAAAAGATGTTATGGAGCAACCTATATTAAGGCAATCTCTTCACAATCTGGCAAATCTTAATGTCTGAATCCAAAACATATTTATGTAAGTTTCAACCTGTTTAGCAATCTCTAAGAAAACCACTAAAACAAGCAAAAGTACATATTAAACTCGGAAAACACAATAGCACTGTATATCCATTGGTCCGTCTTTCTAGATCCACTCGACGTGAATGTGACTGAAAAACACTCTTATGTTAACTATGTTTTACACTATTGAGTCATCACGTGGGCTGCTGTCAGACCAGATAATTGTCTCTATCAATAGCATCTTTCAGACTTCGGCGATTTCTTCTACTGAAGAACATACGCGATGCCCGTGGTCACTGATCCAGTCCCGTACATAACTAAGATGAGAGAAACTTGGTAGTTTCCTTTGATGGCGTCCTATATTAAGTACGAAAGCTGAAATACTCTTACAACTTTCTATTAACTCCATATTTAATAACTATATTTTCCAGAATGCTATATTTCAGCATACAACAGACTTGATTCCGCTCAATGTGGATAAGAGATAGTTTTAGTCTATCAAGTTCATTTCCGTCTGTTTATCAACAACTAAAAGCACACTTGCCAAAATTGTCAATGAATTGTTTCGCATAACCATATATTCATGCGTAATCTATTAAGGACAAAAGATCATAACCACAAATCCGATATCTTAATGTTTGATCAATGAAAATAAATTTATAGTTTTACAAAGTAATAAAGTTTCCGTATCCACAAATTTATCTAACTATAGATGACTAATGCCCTTGGTTAAAATTTTTTGTCATTGTTCAAAACTAAGAGTTAAAGATTCGTACTCCTCACTTTCTCTTTAAGAAAGCTTCTGAAAGAAACTATATGCTTTTATAAATCACTTACTGAAGTACATTGTCATTCGTATTGTTTTTTTTTTGTTTTCAAATACTCTGATAGTGAACATTGTTTGATTTATCCGCCTTTCGTAGTGAAACTATTACAAAACAAAACAGAATCAAACAGATAAGCAAAATTTACTGTTCTGGTTCTTGACATGTGTAGATTGATTTAATTACCAAAAAGTGTTTTTTTTTAAATCCAAACGGCCTGGCATGGCCAAGCGCGTAAGGCGTGCGACTCGTAATCCGAGGGTCGCGGTCGCGCCAAACATGCTCGCCCTCCCAGCCGTGGGGGCGTTATAATGTTACGGTCAATCCCACTATTCGTTGGTAAAAGAGTAGCCCAAGAGTTGGCAGTGGGTGGTGATGACTAGCTGCCTTCCCTCTAGTCTTACACTGCTAAATTAGGGACGGCTAGCACAGATAGCCCTCGAGTAGCTTTGTGCGAAATTCCAAAACAAAACAATTTAATCCAAATACTGACACGAAGCTTTTTAAACCTTCTTGACATAACATGGACATATTTTCATACTAAAAGGACTGTAATTTTCTTGCTGCTCTATTGAAAGTGTTTATCTATCTAGTTTGTATTTGAAAGTACACTGAATTTCAGAAACCAAATCTTATCGTTACGGAAGCGTATCATGTACATAACTGTATCTCTATCGTTCGTCTTACTTTCTGTTTGCTTATTTTAAACAAAATTACGCTACACATATAGCCAATGAGCTTTATGTGTTGTGTTTTCTGTAGGGAAACAAACCCCAAATTTTATCACTATAAGCGCTCAATCTTGCACCTGGTTAATCGAAGCAATTTTAGTTTAAGTGCAAAAAACGTAACATTTTATGTCAATACTTGACATTACTTATGATCTTCATTCATTGGTGATGGCGATGTTTTATGATAGATTTTAAGAAAATCAGTTTACCTTATATTCTAAATTTTCAATAATTGAAGTAGTAAAGACTAATTTTGAAGGACTAATATTATCTTCTTTTATAATTTTATGGTTTGGTTAATTTAACTTCCACATGGTATAAAACTCTCTAACTTCTACTATAATATAAAAAAATGCATATTTTGTTGCTTTTTAGAAACAAATCCCATAGTTGAAACGGAAGCTAGGTTACAGATGCTGTTCACGGTAAAAAGTTTTACCACTTTTTCGAACTTATTTTCAAAAGATTTTATATTAAAACCAAACTGAACTACGACAAAAAAGCAATTAATTTAATACAATATCACAGAACACTGGCAAATAAGACTGGAACTGTATTAACAACTTTATCAGACCATTTTAAATGCACAAACATAACCAACACGCCATTGCTTGTATTCATGTATTTTATTTGACCCTAAACGTTGTAGAAAACAACTCAGATTTTATACTATTAAAAAAACATTCATAGAAAATATTACTATATGGACTAAAGTTATAAAAAAATGTATATCTCAAATTAGTATCTACCAGTGAAATGTCGTTTTGATCCTCCTTCCTTTACTAATGTTTCGCCATTTCAACGAGCAAATCAGCAAGGAGAAGTAACCAATAAATCTACCACTTTTTTCAACTTCTGTTTTTAATATGGTATTACAGTGAGATTGCAGAATTGCAACAGTTGTGGCAATATCACAAGTTTGTCGACAAGTTTGATCCTGAATGTAGAGACGCGGCAGTGTTACTCCTCCGTTTAGCCTGACTCGAGCTACAAATGTGGTTCCAGATACGGTGTAAATGTAAATCTGGCGGTGTGCTACAACATGACATGTATGACACTACTTATGTTATTAAAATACGATGTGCTGTACAAGTCTGACTGCCCCTCAGTGACACAGTGATATGTCTGCGGACTTACAACACTAAAAACCGGGTTTCGATACTCGTGGTGAACAGAGCACAGTTAACCCCTTGTGTAGCTTTATGCTTAACTTCAAACAAATAAACAAAAACAAGTCTGATTAATTACTTTGATTAATATAAGGGCTGGCTTCCTGAAGATACCGATTGTATACTGTAAATTGTAGCTGCACATTAGTCACCTAATGCTCATTTATTATTGGCTGGTAATACCTGTTCTGTTTAAAGGTTTATTTGCTTGTATTTGAATTTCGTGCAAAGCTACACAAGAACTATCTGCGCTAGCTGTCTCTAATTTAGCAAGGTAAGACTAGAGGGAAGGCAGCTAGTCATCACCACCCACCGCCAACTCTTGAGCTACTCTTTTACCAACGAATAGTGGGATTGATCGTCACATTATAACGCCCCCGCGGTTGAAAGAGCGAGCATGTTTGATGCGACGGGGATTCGTACCCGCGACCCTTAGAGTCGAAGCCTTAACTTACTTGGCCATGCCGGGCCCTGTTTAAAGGAACAAAAGATATTTGTGGAAAAGCTACCTTCAAAGAATAATAATAACATCAATTACACTAAAATTATGATTCATTTAAATTACTTACAGCTAAATGACAGTTATAAAAACGGATATTGCGTTTGAAACTGTGTTACTTCAGTGAAATTGGATGACACCAATGCTTTGGTTTTTGAGTTATCAGGCAATGAAAAGGAAACAGCGAAAAGAAGAACAGGAAATTCAAACTTTTTGCCATGATATTTACAGACATTTTCAGAACCTGTGAGTCAGTCACTACATGGATATTGTTATAAAAGTAAACAGTATAGTACTGTAAACTTTCGACGATTTATTGAAAAGATATTTAAAATACTATTTTGATGAACAATCTGGACCATTCTTTCATAGAGAGCGCTACCGCCTATTTGATATATGCGAAGAAAGGGAGATATGGTGTGTGAGCTGAGTGTTGAAAAACCCAAGGTTCGAGGAGTGTTGCCGCTGAGCACGTTCTGCACTTTCAGCTGCGAGCATAACTTAAAACTGACAATCAAATCCATTGTTGTGATCCTGGTGTTGGTTAGATTCCTTGTGGAGGTATGTGTTGCTAACTTATTCAGTAATCCAAAACAAGGGACGACTGTAATTGAACTTCGGGTGCCAGTCAAGCAGAAAATTTCAATTTATAAATACAGAATTCTGTCCAATAAAATTTCAACAGAAGTTAAACAAAACATTATATATATAAAAATTAGAGCCAATTTAACAACAATTTCAAAGTTTTAATACTTCAGAATAAGGTCAGTTATCACTAAAGATGACCAAGCCGAGTAAAATAAACAACGGAAAGTTTAAACGAAAATATAAAAAAGGTAGAAAATTAAAAAGAACTGAGCTATTTACCAATGAAAAATATATAAACGTTTTATGAAGTTAAAAATGTTATCAATGTTCCGTACATTTGTTAATGTTTGCAAAAATTATAACTAATAGAATATCAAGAAATATAACACAAAGTTTTGAAAATCAGTTATAAGAAATTCAAATGTACTCAAATACACTCCTGTTTAGTAATGATATATATACATAGAAAGTCTAGAATGTGAGTAAGATTAAATTTTGTTGTTGTTCTGAATTAAGCACAACGCTACACCATGGGTCATCTGTGCTCTGCCCACCAAGGTATCGAAACCCGCTTTTTAGCGTTGTAAGTCCGCAAACATACCGCTTAGCCACTGGGAGGCGGTTAAATTCTCACCAACAATAAGCCTTTAAAACCAACACATTGTAACTTTTCAGTTAACACCTTTCACTGATTTTAGACTTTTGGAAAATTAGAAAACTTAAGTTTAGACAGCAACAGTCTGATATTTAACACCTGTTCTTAAAATTAGTAATTAATGATAAAAATGAAAATACATAAAATCGCTAAACTTAAACCTAATTAACGTTCTATTCTAATGTTTCTATAAACAACCACTCCATCACAGTTTTTGGAAAGTGAAATTTAATATCTAGTCAACACACTCACATGGTTTGAAATTGTGCATAACACCCCAATTATGGTCATATAAGACTGAAATCAGAAAACTGCAAAAGACGCTGAAATAAATTGCTCTATATTTAACTGATAAGCGAGAGGGAAAGCATCTAGCTTATACCATCCACCATCAACTTTTAAGCTACTATTTACCAATAAAGAAATGGAATTGATCGTTACATTACAATGCTCTGTGAAAAGAAGAGCAAGATTGTTCGGCAACGAGTTTCGACCCCATGTTCTATAGACTGCAAATTGATCACCCTAGCCATCAGATCATACCATTCTGAATTAAATAAGCCGTTTTTCTCCCTTTATAATTTCATGTATATAATTTTAAATGGATTTTTCTACCATTTAGTGAACAACATTTAGTAATCACGTATGTTTTTTTATTATTATTTATAGCTCATTAAAATAATACTCAATAAATTAAATTATTTATTTTTTGGCTTCCAAGTTATAAACTTCAAGTTTATGTAACTACGAAGTGATTTCAACGTGTTTTTGAATTAAACACCAAAAATACTTTATCATATAACTGCACCAAAAATATATCATGATATAATTACGTTGTATAATATTTCAGGTTATAAGAGTATGAGCGAAACATTCAAAATACATTCCACGTGTTTGACAGATAGTTCGAAAGCTTTTGTTGAGGCAAGTTTGAAACATGTTTTAAAACTACATCGTCAAAAACTTTTGACTATCACTACATTTCATGCTGAAAAAGGGAAATTCCCTCTTCCTCTCTCTATTACATGTGATTACCTGGGTAAAACCACTACCCGAAACACTTTTTTTTTTCAAAGCGAATACAGTTGTAAAAGAAAACCTAGACATGATTTCATTGTGTTGGACTTTTTCAGTTTAGGAAACAAATAATAAAACATTTCACAGGTCAGAATAATGGAAAAAAGTCATTGTTTTATATCTTTGAACGTATGACTAGTTGAAAAGTTTAACGTAACGTCATTATTAAATATAATCTCAAAAATCATTTGTACTTATTATGTAAATATGTTCTCTGTCGTTGAAACTATACTTCTTTAAAAATATTATCATTTGAGTTGTTTCATTGATCCAGACTTACTAAAACATTCACCGGAGAATGACCAAACTACAATATGCTTAGACACACAGGATGAGTGGTTTGCCACCCAGTGACATAGCGGCACGTCTGTGGATTTACATCGCTAGAAAGCGGGTTTCGATACCCGTGGTGGGCAGAGTGCATATATCCTATTGTGTATCTTTGTGTTTAACAAGTAAACAACAAACACAAGAGTGAACTGCATGCAAATCAAGCAGAGTAGTGACCCAAGACACTCAGTCATGTTTGTTATTGCACTTTAAACAGTGTTTCAAAATAAAAGTTTGGTTCTCATCGTCCAACCAAAATGATTTCTAATTATCAACGAACGTTTTTGGAGCAGTGGCTTTTGGAAGAAAAGGCATATATATATATATAAAACACTGGTTTTAACATAATCTTGTTTCGAACAGTAATGTATAATTCAATAGAAATTTGAGGGGAAAAATCTCATCTACAGTTAACATAGTTTTATAAAAAAATTTGTGTTTCATGTTGGAAGCTGGTAGAATCTACTGATTAGAAGAGTAAGTGCTTATAGACATATTACAGCAAATCAAAATGTGTTAGATAAAACAAAATATAACCTCTGATGCAATGATAGAGTGATTTAATATACATGTTCATCCAGAACTAAAATAGAATTTTTTGAATGATACTAACAAAAAGAAAATTGCGTATATAATGATAGTGACATCTTATTTGTCACTAGATGTCGCTGCATTTTCTTGGGAATTGTATTTGTGTAATTAATTTTTATATCTTTAATAAACCAGGCAATGTATTTTAAATCAAAGTCTAATCTTCTTTGTTATCTAAACTGAGAACAACAAAGCGATTTTTTTGGTTAAATTGTAATTAAATAATACATTTCACGAACCTAATGAAAAGTCAGGTGAAATATAATAGAAAACGTACAAGCACCTAAAGAGTGTAAGAATACCCAGTGAAAACAACAAACAAACTATGAAGTGTTATTGATATGCTTGAGAGAATAACTTGGCGAGAATTCAGAAGTCAAGGTGGCAACGAAATATACTTAGACTTTAATGATAAAAGTAAAAGCAAAATGCCACCAAATCAAGCCAAAACATATGTCTGTTCTTGTCCTTCAAAGATAGGGATGTCACACACAGTGTTGCTTAACTTCTCATTAGATACGCCTTACACATTATTTTTCCAAAGCCAAAACTGAGGCTTCTTCAAGGTTTACTTGCTGATTGTATTTAAAAAAGCGTGTAAGATTGAATATTTAAAGTGTATTTATTTATTTTACATTTAAAGATTGTGAATTTATTTCAAACAAAAATCTTACTTGAATTAAGACAAATAAATGTAGAGACATTAACTGTTGGATTTAGTAATAACTTGAACTTTATATTTCTGAGCTTGGTGTTTAAGTAATATCTATAACAATTAAAATATTATGTTGTGAAATGAGCTTGTAAAGATTTTATAAAGAAACTTTCTATACACAGTACTTGATGCATGGTATGGTAATAAAATCAACCTACTAGCAGTTTTATTGTGTAAAAGGTTTATTTATTTATCGTTAAGCTCAATGTTACATAACAAGCTACATATTAATTTCCCACCAAAACCTTATTTTTAGTGTTATACGCCCTCAAGTTTGACTCTGAGTCAAGGGGAATTTGTTTTAAAGGAACAACAACATTTGTACTGGAATTAGATTGACTTTTTAAATTATATTATCTAATGAAAATATAATGATACGTTATGACCAAAACAGTAATATGATACTAACCCTTTCAAACATTCTATATATATATCTATATGCATATGTATAACAAAACCTTGAAATATCAAACTATTCTACTGTTTCTCTCCGTTATCAATTTCTTCAACTGGTTTTGCGGCTTCACAGATTACACTTCAGAATATAATTTTACTGAGAATCTATAATAATAAACGTTGAAATAAATCTTTTTAACCAAACATACATTACCTAAATGAAATACACATATTTTCCAAGTGAACAAACATACAATGCACTCCATATAAAAATTAAGTATATTAAAAATGCTTTAAAAATTGTTAAACTTTATTCTATATACTTTATTTTTGAACTAAAATCTCCTTCTGGAGATACTTTCTTTTATTATTCTAGAGATGCATTTTACTTATTCATAATTACATACTTACTTTATTCTCTTAGTCTTACTAGCAATTCTTACAGTTTCAGAATTCCTATGACTTTAACACAACCAGTTATTTTTACCTTCTTATTTCTATCTATTTAAAATAGCGCTAAATAAACTTCATAAAATATTTTTCGAAAAATAATATTTTTACATTTTATATTACATGCTCAAAAAAAGAAAACATGAAAATGTCGCACTTTTAGAATTTTATTTTTTTTCGAAATACATTTTTTAAAACATCTGCTGGCATATAGGGGGCCTTTATTTCGGGACATATAACACAATTTATGTAAATGTATTCTTAACATTAAATTATCTGTTTTATCAGTATAGAATTAAACACATTTTATACATTCTAAAATATGTATATTACATTCTTAGAATTGGAACTAAATGATATATTAATGAAACACAAAGTTTATTTTTGGTAGTTTTATGTAACCCAAATTACATAAAGAACAATTCCTTCTTTCACAACTGAAAATACTTTTTCTAAAAAAAATCTCTTTATGTAGGCTTATTAACTAATTTACGCAGATTTTTAGGTTGTCTTCTTGACATAATAAATTTATTATATTTGAATAGAACTTTCAGTTTTTATCTACTGTTTGATTTAACTGGGTATTAACAGATAAATCATCAGCAACAAAACTGAGGAAATACATATATGAAACGTGCAACTGTCTTTGTTTCCCTCAATTCAATTTGTTTGAAGTTAAGCACGAAGCTACCTACGCAATGGGCTGTCTGTGCGTTGCCAACCACAACTATTGAAACACGTAAGAACTCGGTTACAAAAGTGGGAAACATCTTTGAGGAATTCTTAAAGAACTTAATGCACACATATATTAAAGGTTTTACTGAAAGGAACTTAGGCAAATTATGATATCCAGGAAACAGTAAGTGAAAAAGTATTGGAAGATATTATTATGTAATTAACCAGTACTATAAAAGACAATACATTTCGGAGACACTTAAATTAATCACTGAAGTTGAGTACCTTATATTTGTGTCTCCTAGTCTTACTATTCTCACCATTAAGTATGGACAAAGATGGTATATCAAAATTAATAATTCACTTAACAATCTTAAACGCGTTAATCAGATTTGCTCTAAATCTCCTTTTATCAAAAGAAAATAATTTCAGACAATTTAACCTCTCCTTGTATAACAGTCACCCCATCCCAGTATCTCTCCTCTTAACCCTTTTGAACAATTCAATATCCTTTCTAAGGTAAGGGAGTCAAGATTGAACGCAATGCTCGAAATACAGCCTTACCATTACCTATACAATGAAAGTATGATCATTTAGACTTCTATTCAAAATTTATAGATAATCCTAAAAATTCTATTTGTCCTGCTACTAGCAACAGCACACTGCTTGGATGGCTTGGGAAACTGATCAACCACGACATCAAAATCTTTTTCTTTTATAACATTGTTAATGTTATTCCTATTTATAACTTAAATTATGATAATCCACTTGCATTATCTTGCACTCATTATATTTAAAACTCATCTGTCCGATATTTGCTAAACTTACCAACTGATCTTCATGTATGTCATTAATGTAAATCAAAAAGATAAAAGGTCCTTAGATTAAGCCCCGAGGTACTTCACTTCTGCCTTTAATCCAGTTTGGCTGAACTCCGTTTGTAACAACCCTTTGGTTTTTTTCTCTCAAGCCGATCTTCTATAAAATTAGCTAGCTTATCTCACACAAACACAGATATAATATTTACTAGTCTTTCAAGTGGCACCTTGTCAAACTTTCTGAAAATCCAGGAAAACCAAATTTACAACCTTGCCCTCATCTACATAAACTATAAGCTCTTCAAAGAATATCATGAGATTCATAAGATAATATTTTTCCTTTGTGAAATCATGTTGACTATTCAATAAAATTCTAAACTTTGTTAAATTATTTTGCAATTTATCTTCTATCACATTTTACAAAACGTTTCCCACAACCAACGTAAAACTGATTGGCTTATAATTACTGAGACAATTTTATCACTTTCTTTAAAAAAAGAAGTAACATTAGCCAACACTGAATCATCTGACACCTGCCCACTGTACAATGACACAGATATTCAATCCTTAACATCTTTCAAAACCATGGAGACGAATTATCTTTATTAGCTCAGAATTAAATTGACCATCTTTTTTGATCTTGTTTCCAGCTATCAACTGTTGACGAGAGGGAATATTGCTTATATATCCACAATTAAAAATCAAAGAAAAAACAGAATTTATTAACCTAGATATCTCATAATCATCAGATACCAGCCATCCCTTCAAGGCTCTACCTTGAAAATTATATTCAAAGAAAATAAAATTATTTTATCTAGAAGATAACTTTGGTTTTGAATTTCGCACAAAGTTACACGAGAACTATCTGCGCTAGCCGTCCCTAATTTAGTAGTATAAGACTAGAGGCAAGGTAGCTAGTCATCACTACCCACCGCCAGCTCTTAGGCTACTTTTTACCAACGAATAGTGGCATTGATCGTCACATTATAACGCCCCCACGGCTGAAAGGGCGAGCATGTTTGGTGTGACGGTGATTCGAACCCGCGACCCTCAGATTACGAGTCGAGTGCCTTAAGCACCTGGCCATACCGGACCAGAAGATAATCTATACATTTGTTTAGATTACTGAATGAACCTAAAGAAATAATTTTTTTTTAATAAAGTATTTTCGGTTGTGAAAGAAATAATTGTACTTTATGAAATTTAAGTTACGTGAAAACTACCAAAAATAAAGAAATTTCGTTTTCGCATTAATAGCTTGTTTAGTTTCAATTCTAGGAATATACTATATATTTTTCAAGGCGTAAATTTTGTTGAACTCTACATCAATAAAACAGATCATTTAAAATTGAGAAAACATTTACATAAATTCCATGTTAAATGTTCAGAAGAAATTCGTTATATGCCAGCAGACAGTTTTAAAAATGTATTTTGAGAAAAAAAAATTCTAAAAGAACCACATTTACACGCTTTCCTCTTTTATTGGCACGTAATTAAAAACATAACAGTTTATTTTTCGAAAAATATTTTTGTAGAATTTTTTCGCCACTAAGTAAGAGGAAAGTAACTTGTGCAATGTCAGTAGAAATAGTAAAACCGTGAAAATTATTAAACTAAAAGAAAATATAATAAAGTAAGATGTATGAAATAATGAAAAAATAAACTGAATTTTTATAGTAACAAGAGAAAGTAAATTTATAATAAGATATTAACTTAAAAAGTAAAGTATATTCGATAGATTTAAACTGTTTTACATTTTTGAAATACTTAGTTTATGCATCGAGTGCATTATGTATTTGTACATTTGGAAATATAAAATTAATTTACATTATTTATATTTAGTTCAAAAATAATAATTGAATTTTTTGCTGGAGATTTTCAGTAATATTATATCCTAAAGAGTGAGTGGCCTTTGAAGTTACAAACTGGTTGAACAAATTAGGGAATAGTTGAAAATAAAATACTCTGATATTCCAGTCTGTTATTTACAGGGAAATGTTATTTGGGTTTTGATTTTATATATATATATTTATGAAGACGTTGGTGAGAGAGAGGGGATTCTGCCAGCATAGACTTCCAGTCTCCCAAATCTGGCTTTAAAAAATACATCTCACAGAAATATTTTAGACAGCTTAAGGAAAGGTAGAAATCTTGATATAAGCTTTAAGATTTGGTGATTAAATCTCACATGAAAGTTATTTAATGGTTAATGAAAAACACGCAATACTTCAAGCCTATATGTGAAATTCCGTGGAAAGTATTTCATCAACATTAACAAAGGATAACACTTATTCTAATTGTATCTCAAACTTCTGTGTAAACCTCACCTGAGTATATTTATCCCTAATTATAAAGTAGAGTACCTTAAATTTGATAAACTAAGGGGAAGAAATCTAGTCAACAGCACACACCAACAAATCTCTAGCTAATCTTGTCTGAACAAATAGTGGAATTTGACTGTCACCCTTATATCATAATTAAAAACGAAAATGCGTGGTGTGTTGCAATGGGTCAGGAACCCTGAACCATCAAGTTCAAAATTATAAACATTCAGACACATATGGAACAACACACTACGTTTTACCCCATTCGAAATGTTCATGGAAAATAATATGCATAAAAAAGGCTTTGCTTGCACTTGATATGATGAATGAAGTGTGATTAATATTATTACATTCTTCTCTGCTTTTGCTCTTAATTAAGCTCTTGAACAGTAATCGTCTTCTCACTAAAGCCGAAACTTCCAGGTATATATCATCTATATACCGTATTGGCCCGATTTTTAATAATTAGGTGGTAAATTCTACAGTCGCATTATAATCGCAGCTCACTGCAGGTCTCTTTTCCTCTATTCTAACCAGTCTCATTCCTGAATGTCCAGATAGCATTTATTTACGCATGCGCGCTTGATGTTCTTTCAAGGACGTCAGTAATTATGGCAACTAATCCACCTGCATGCTTTTCAGTTATTGTGCAAACTTAAAAAAGAACGTTATAATACTTATTTGTTTTCCTTTCCTATAGTTTCGGAAAATGTGTGTCGTCGTATATTCGAGAACACCCTATAATCGGTCCAATACCTTATTTAGAAAAATAAAATATATCTTCTTAATGCAATACTTAGAAGCTGTACAAAGAATTGCTTATCTAGTTGAGAATGCGGACGAAGTTTATATTAATATTGTTTTAATATTCACATAGTTGTAACTGTTGTGGTAAAAACCTCGTTACTGGAGATACTTTATGCAGGGTGATCCAAACACAAGAAATTAAAGCAGGCGAAACGGGTCTATTTGTTTGTTTTTGAATTTCGCGCAAAGCTACTCGAGGGCTACCTGCACAACTAGCTGTCGCTAATTTAGCAGTGTAAGACTGGAGGGAAGGCAGCTAGCCATCACCACCCACCGCCAACTCTTGGACTACTCTTTTACCAACGAATAGTGGGATTGACCGTACCATTATAACGCCCCCACGGTTGAAAGGGTGAGCATGTTTGGTGAGACGGGGCTACGAACCCGCGACCTTCAGATTACGAGTCACACGCCTTAACCCACCTGGCCATGCCGAACCACACGGGTCTGTAAACGAATCATTAAAACTTTTAATGACTAACATTAACAGTGTGAATTATCTTCCTAATCATACTTTTTGTGAACTGACGTTTCCACCATATCTATATGTTATATTTCATGAATTATCAACATGTTTTTAATAAAAGGAAATTTAACCTTTTTAAAATTAACAAGGTAGATTATTTTATTTATTAAATTATTTATTATTAGCAATTACGTTAGTGCTTCGAGATATTTGAAATGACTAAAGACGTTTTATACCGATTTATTGTGTTAAGTAAATGTTTAGATTGTCAGTAATATTCTTAAATGATAGCACTAGAAACCGTGTTTAGATACCCGTCGTGAGCGTAGCACAGAAAGCCCATTGTGTAGCTTTTGTGCTTAATTACAAACAAACAATACATACTTACAGTGTGGATTAAAATCTGATCATTTTATCAAGTACAAATATTTTATGATACAAATATTTTATTATGTACAATCGTTAGAAATTTTATTTCAGTTTGCAATCCAGATATATAAATATATATATATATTCAAATAAAACTCTTTATTTATTCAATTTACAAATCATTATTTACCATGTTGCCAGTCGCTCTTCTCGTAGTACTTGTGGTTTTCATTTTGTAACGATAAGGATTACTAAACGAAACGAGAGATGCAACTAGTTTGGGTACTTCATACTGAAAGACGATTCATTTTCCATTACTGTGGCAACAGCTGATATCGATATACATCTAGTCCAATGTTTACTGACGATGAATTCAACTGTGATGACTGTTATCAAAAACTAAATTTTGTTATATGAAATTACAATTATATTTGTATTTTATCGATGGCATACAAATTGAGTGACTTTCTTCCGACACACCTCACACTTGACCTCACAGCACCAATGAAATTTACAATTGCAACTGGATTCAACATGGAGGACTTTCTTTCTCACGCGCAGCCCACACTGACGACACAAGTTCTTACAGCTTTTTCTTTCCTCTCTGGGTACGTGTTTACCTTTACTCCTGGAACACTCTCTCCCCTCTGTCCCATGAGATCCTGCAGTCTCGTTGGCGTAGCAATACTCTGGTGAACTCTCTATGTAGACAAGATGTTTTTTGGGAAAGTTCAAAGGGCCTGCATCTGTGTTGCGACGCTCTTTACCGAAGTTGAGTCTGTTGTACTCATAATCTATTTGCTTTGCTTTATTATAGACTTGTTTTAAACGGTCTCCGATTACACTGAACTCTGCTAGTCTCATCCAACACGTCTGAGTAGCGCAACTTCCTGAAACACCATGGCATTTGCAAATTCGTTTCATTGTATTTCTCACAACCTGAAATTATATATTATTAGAGTACTTAACTGAATATATTGCCATCTACTGGGTTGCAAAAACATAAATCTGTAAAAGCGTTAAAAAAAACTAGGATACCATGAACTGCGATAATGGTTCATAACAGAGTTCCCAATAATTTCAAAAAAGTTCTAATAAAACATTCGGACATAAACTATCTTAAAAAGCATCATTGTTCTTGAAAGAAAACGCAATACATTCTATCTCAATTGCCAAGGTTGCTAAAATATTGATAATAGTAAAAAAAGTTGATTTTCTGATTGTTAGACTAAAGTTAAAAATCCATTTCTTCTTCATTTTGTTTTTGTTTTACAAGCAGTACAGAAGAAAACAGCTTCGAATATTTTACTGAAATTTGAATTAATTTGGTTAACCTCGTATTTTTGCTTTCCGTCATTAAAAAGATCCGGTGTTCTACTAATGCGCATTAATTGGAAAATAATTTGTGCAACTTATAACGCATTAATTAGAAACCGCCACTTTAAGGATCCGTCATTTCTTAAGTTTGTTGTTACGCTTTATCTTTACGTATGTTGTTGGGTTTTTTTTGCGGCTATTTCGATGTGTTTTCTAATAGGAGGCAGGAAACAGTGTCTATATTATTTTCTCAAGCTACAAATCTCTATTGTAGCTTCACCAAAATTGGTAAGAACAGTGGACATTGAGTCAAAGTAGGGATTTTTAGCTTGAGAGAATAATATAGACATTATATTTTCAAGCCTACTAGCTGAAAATAATATTTTTATTTTAATTCAACTTGTTCCTGTACTTTGACCCTTCCTAATCCCGTTTTAAATTAACATTTTATAATTATTTTTGAAATCCAGTAATAGCAGGATTTTCTAGAATAAGTACATAATATAAAAATATTAAAACAGATCTAATAATTTATACAAATGTAGTAACCAGATATTCCAAAACAAGAGATAAATACCTTTCGGCCAATGTCATTGTTATGAAGGTTTACTAAAGCCTTTACATCGTGGCCCCTTTCACGAGTATCCAAAAACCCTATTGACACCTGCTCTCCAAAGCGCACGTTGTCACTGCAACCGCCCCAGGTCCATCCACTAGCACCTACTCAAAATAAGAGAAAACATACAGATTTTCATTGCTTCTGGATCACTTATATTATATTAAACCATGAAGCTCAGCGGACAAAGCGCTATATCGCAGCTTTCTCAGTGACTGTTGTATCTTTATACCATCTCTTACATGTCTATTTTTTATTAGGCACAAAGAAACACAAAAAGCTTAACTGATATTTAGCATTATAAGTTTCCAAACTTACCGATGAGACATTGTGGTTCTTGATACTGTTAGCATAGTGGAAAAAAAAATTGTTGAATTCCGAACACCTTAAGTATTAATTCGTCAATCCGAACCATGAGTGTTTCGTTTACTTTTTCTAGAAATTAGTATAACTTTCAGCATATTTAATGAAATGTTGTCTACTCCTACACTGCTGGCAGATGCATTACATAAAATCCTTACCTTAAGTCCAACTTACCCTGCCTAAAACACTACTGAGACACGAACTTTAAAAATTTATTTCTCGTATTATATATATATATATCCCATAATTAAACAACAAAATGTTTGTGTATAGGCACATAGCTGACGAACTGACGTTAACAAATTGTTAATAATATTAAACCTACTTTACATTGTTTCATCAAGGCACAGATAAGCCCCTGTAAGCCTTATTTGAGCCCATTATTAGCTAAGATACTTTATTTGTTTATTGTATCCTAACAAAAAGTGATCTCTCTAGTAATATTACTGTTATTTAAACATTGTTTGAAGACATCATCAGAATTATTTTTAAAAAGATTTACATAACGAATGTTTAATATACATATTCAATCTTCGGAGGTCGTAATTTGACGTCAATAAGCTAAATAAAAAAAAAACATTAAAAAGGAAAATTGAGAAGTTCAACAAGTTTTTCGAACATATTTCTTAAAACTTTTTGCGACAATTTGTTTGGAACTATAAATGAACAGACCTTGAAAGATTTATTTTTATTTTACGTACAGCCACACGAGGGCTAACACGCTAGCCATTCCTTATTTATCAGTAAAGAGTAGAGGGAAGACAGCTAGTTATCACCACCTATCGCCAACTCTTTGGCTATAATTTTACCAACGAAAAGTGAGATCGATCGCACAGCTGATAGAGCGAGCATGTATGAAGATGGAGATTCAAACCCGTGATCACCAAATTAAAATTCGAATGCTCTAGCCACCTTAAAAAGAACTATGTGAGTTGATTGCAAATTATCGGAACGACTTCAAAAACGAGAACTTTATTGATTTTACAAAAAAAAAAAATTCACTATAAACAATAAATAGTTTAAAGATTATTAAATTACTATATTATGCATCAGATTTTATGCGTGTTATATCTAATATTATAAAAAAATGGAAGAACAGAACAAACGAGATATTTGCAGCTTTCTTTCCAGTTAGGCCTGGCATGGCCTAGCGCGTTAAGCTTCGTAATCTGAGGGTCGCGGGTTCGCGCCCAAGTCGCGCTAAACATGCTCGCCCTCCCAGCCGTGGGGGCGTTATAATATGACGGTCAATCCCACTATTCGTTGGAAATAGAGTAGCCCAAGAGTTGGCGGTGGGTGGTGATGACTAGCTGCCTTCCCTCTAGTCTTACACTGCTAAATTAGGGACGGCTAGCACAGATAGCCCTCGAGTAGCTTTGTGCGAAATTCCAAAACAAACAAACAAACAAACAAACAATTCTTTCCAGTTACATAAAATGTGGTCATTCTTTTATACTAAATATAACGACTACGTTGAAGATGAGGGCACTCTTTTAAAATGTACATGATAATTGTGACAAATGAGACAGTGTTTTAATTCTATTCCCTTATCCCTATTCTGTCATGATACTGAAAAAAATAAAATTGTAGAGGCCCCCATCATATAGATAAGTATTAAAATTTTCACCCTACAGATCGAAATCAAATTTATTTTAGTAATGCCCCCCAGTGACTTACAACGCTAGCAACCGGGTTTCTGTGTTAACAGAGACAACAGTTAGCGTTCGCATTAGTTGCGAGGTTTAAATTTAAACAACTTCTATAGTAATTCTTATGGAAAATATTCTTTTATCAGAATTCACACAATGATTATAAATATTAAATATTTAGTAACAATTTAGAAAATAGGCAAGTTTTCAAATTTTCTTATATTGATTTGTTCAAACTAGATCTGTAGATGCTGGTATTCTTTGTTACTAGAAGAAAATAATTCAAACAAGAAACAACGAAATACGTTTTAATTAATATGTTGTTGCAACTCACCTATCGTTCCTTTTTTACTATTATCACAATGACAGTTTTCATAATGTCCAAGGCTGCAATTCCTTGTCACAGTGTGCATGATGGCTGCGCTGATGATAGCATGCACGAACGCCATCTCTTGGTTAGCTGGAATATAAATAAAACAATTAATGTTTCAGTAAATATTATTTTAAAATGTCTTCTTTATTTACGTTGTATTCTTAATTGCAAATTAAGTTACCTACGTTAATGATAGGTTAAGTTACGCTTTAATGATATTAGCTATAGTAGGAGAATTTCGTTTATTTAAAAATGAATATTAAAAAAAACATCTATTGCACAAATCCAAATCCCGAAATATGTTCAATATGAATTCTGTTTTTAATAAGACTATCTGCTTGCGTCCGTAACTTTTAATTATTGAAATGAAGGAAGGTATCCAGTCAGCAACACCCAACCACCCAAAATTCACAGTACAGGATTGACTGTCAATTCTATAACGCACCCACGGCTCAAATCGAGGGAAATATTTTGAGGTAGAACATTGTACATAACTATAAAGTTATTATCATGTAGACAAAACTTGAACTCTTTTTCGGTGTTGGAATCTGTCCATTAGTGGAGTTAGAAGCGATCTACAAGCTGGTTTGTACTTTGAACATTCTGAGACTGTTAAGTCTTTCATTTCACATTTGTATTTTCCATTCTTATCGAATTAGTAACTGGCAAAGGTGTGTTCTAATCATAAAAATGGCAATTTTTTTTTCAATATTAAGTATTCCTGTCACATTTACGGTATTTGTATTTCTGCTATTTGTACAAACTGGCAATAGAAGTTGTGTTATAATTATAATAATTGTAAATTTTAGGGTTAAAACTTAGTTGTTTTTTTCATATTTATGATACTATACATAAAACCACGTAACAAATGTTAAACTGTTCACCCATTAATAAGTTCTGGCGGCACAAGATCCCTAAAGGAAAGAACACTTTTATCTTTTATTTTATTAAGTTACTTTCTAAATAAATGTGATGTGAAACTAATATAAAATCAAAATAGTTTTATTATTTTATAAGAAAAATGAAAGTTTTAAGATGGTTAATTAATTTTCTTTTAAATTTTAAGGATTTATTATTAATTAAATTTCCATAACTCTTTCTTTGTTTCATAGTAAAGTCACATTCAGTTGCCCACCAGTAGCAAAGCGGAAGGTCTGTGGACCAACAACGCTATAAATGGGGTTTCGATAACCTTGCTGGGCAGAACACAGAATGCCCAACATGTAGTTTTATGTTTAATTCAAAATAAAAATTTACCGCCTCATCCCTAATTTAAAGTGAAGGAATGAAAAAGACAACCAGTTAACAGTACCCACCTCTAATTATTTGACTACTCCAGTAGAATAATAGTGTTTGATCGCCACTTCTCTAACACACCCATAGCGTGTTAACCACTAGGCCCTAGTTTTAAATTGTACTAATTTCTGTATGATACGGAAATCAGAGCACATGACAGCCCATTGTGTATCTTTGTGCTTAAACTACAAGCAAAATACACTGAGTTATCTGAGTTGTTCAACTTGGGGAATTGAGCCCGGATTTTAGTTTTGTAAAAGTCCATAGTGTTGCTGTTGTTACATGGGGGAGCATTTCATAGGTTGTGATTAATTTAACGGTACTCCACAAAGTGTTAACATCTATAAACAGACTTTAATGGAATTTGGATTTGTAGAGATTTTTAAAATCATAACATTTTTTTTTTCAGAGACTTAGTTCAGTAGTTAAAAACTAGTTAACAAAAGAAAGGTTTATCAAAATACTTTATGGATGGTGGTATGATTCAATGAAGTTTCTTAGAAACTAAATTCGTATGTAATAGGTTTTAGGTTTCCTTAGCATACTAAAAAAATAGAGAGAATATTTCAATCGTGTTTATTTTATCCCAAATATATGTTATTGTTGAATTAGGATAAATGATATGTATATTACAGTTATTATTTTCCAATATCCATCTGGTAAACAAGTCAGTGAACGAGGTTAATTACATAAACTCAGCTGTAAATTTCTGTCTTAAAATAAAATCGCCAGTCCTTTTCTTTGTTTATGTTAAACCATAGAACACAAAATCTGTATTGAGCTCACCACGGGTATCGAAACCTGGTTTTTAACCTTATATGAGTTTTCAGACTTTATGCTGAGCCACTGCTGATTCGCCAGTCCTTATTAAAATATGTTAAATTTCCCAAGTAAAAATCAGTTTCTCTGCCAAACTTAATACAATAATGATAAGTAAAATATAACAATGTTGTAGTTTGTTTTTAGCAACGAAAAAAACAACAATAATTTTGACGCTAAACAAATGAAACAAAGATTTGAGACTTTAAAATTAACTAATTTTTTCAAGGTCAGATAATCCTTTACGTACCTGGTTGAGTGTCACTTTTGTCAAAGAGGGTAAAAGCGTTTCTAGGACAGTTCCAGCGATCCCATACAAATTGTTTCTGGCATTCTTCCATTCCTATTTGTGCACCAATAGCTACACTCTCTGAGAAAACCAGGCTTGCCTGCATGTGGAACAAACACCAATCTAAAGGTTAAAGTTGACCTTTTCTCACGGGTTTTAACAAGTCTACCTGCTGTTTGGCTACTCATCTAAGCTCATGAGAAAATGTACATTTTAGGATTTTCCATTGACAGCAATCAGTTTGGTTTAATAATACTTTTGAGGGTGATGCACACATGGTAGGGAGAAGCAAGAAGATTAAGCTTAAGCAGGAAAAGGACTCTTGTGGGTTACTTACGTTTTACGTTTACTTTATCTTGTAAGCAGATAAAGAAAGATCACCAGAGAAAACGAGAAGAGCTAGGTTTACAAAAGGAGCATGCCTTATTAGTGTAAAAGTTGTAAATCGGTTTTGTGTTATGGACAGCATAAAAGTCTTAAAAACAATATTTGATTAAGAAAAATAAAGACATCAGGTCCAATTCTCAAAAAAACTATATACGGAGCCTAATCTAAACTTATTATTAACTTTTATAGTCAGGTGAGTTGAGTATACTGAATTAATTCTCTTGTAAGGATTTTTGAAATTTCAACTTTAACACTGGATCAAATAAAATCACATTTATGTGCTGCAACTGCAACTTTGAGCTTACGTAGTACAGTAAGTGAAACGAACACCCATGTATTTATATGATTTAGAATACTGTGGCAAAGCAAATTATACTATGATTTATTGGTTTAAAAAACAGCTTATGTTTAAAATACGCCTGACTGTATTGTGAAAGCTCTAGCTAACAACAATTAAAATAGTCTGAAATTATATGTCTGGCTGTTTTCCACGGGTAATGGTAAGAAGGAAGTCTAAATTTCACGTGCATACGAAAATCCCTGCCTAGTAGTAACTCAAGATCTGCTGGTAGTCTGAATGTATAATATATCAAACTGTTTCATAAGACCACCATCCAGTGATGAGAAGGTAACCTGAGATTATAGGATAACTAATTTCTAAAATTAATACCAGGAAAATTAAATGAGTAGGGAAAAAATATTCCAAGTAATAAATGCCTGAACATTTCTATAATTACAATTCAATAATATATTAATATATATATAACAAAAACAGTAAGGATAATTTTCAAATACATTTTGAGCCTGAGTGAAAAGTTTCAGATAAACTTCTCTCTAGAACAGTTATCAATGCTACTAAATATCTTTGGAACAGTTTTTATCACATGACTGGGGTGAAATAAAAACAGCTGCTCACCTGGAGCAAACATTGTATCAGTTATAAAGTTATGTAACTGAAAGACAAACTAGTTTCAGTACAGGTTTTTATAAGGCTAAGAAACGCTGTTTTAAAATGAAGAGTAAAATCATTTTTAGGTTTAATAACAAAAATAAATCCATTGAAAACAGATTTAATCTGGATAAACCAAAAGAAGCCTACAATATGTAAGTATCTATATGAAAACATGGTTTTTCAGTTAATTAATTATAAATAAATTACACGATAATTAAAACTACTAAAAGTGAGTTCTATATTAGTATCAGAAGAACAAGGTGGTCTCGAGGGACCTTAACGAGACAAATTATGAGAAATAAATAGCGCTCTGAAAGGATTAAAATCTCAAACGAGGCCGTAAATGTAAATACGGGAGGCCTTATCGGTATCGCAAAGCTAGGTTTGGGTCATATTCGCCCAGGAGGTCAGTTTCAGTAACAAGAAACGTGTCTAAGCAGACGATACAATTTATTCCATAGAAAAGACTTTGGAGAATTATTGACTTTTCTACAAAATAAATTCGGCAAAAATGTCTTGGGTCAGAGACTTTTTTAAGAAATTATGGTATAATTTTGATAAATGCCAAGTTACATCATCCAGAAAACCATAAGTGTCGCTAAATTTTCAAAGTTCACTTGAATCGCGTTGTTTAATTTAAATATCTTTTTAATTCTATAAAAAAATATTTGAGTTTGGAGAACACTTAAATAAGCAATGATAAAAAGAAAACATTAATGTCATTTACAGTCTTTTTCTAATGAGATTTTTTTCAATGAAAAGATTTAATAGGCTCTACGTCTTGTGCCCACTCCAAGAACAAACGCTGAATAATAATTTATGTTAAAATATTCTTGAAACTCACACTCTTGCTTTTGAGTCGAATTATAATTTACGAAGCACAAAAAACATATACAATCAAATGAAAATATAAAGCTAAATTTACTTATTACATAAAATATGAATACAATCACTACGTTAAAAAAATACGTACGTTAATACGTAAGTTCTTAAATTAAGATAAAAATACGATATCCTATAAAATGTGAAATACTTCTTTCAAAGTTGTTTGTCTAAGTTTAATCTACGAAATTACACGAGTTATAAAAAACTTGGCCGGCATGGCCACGTGGTTAAGGCACTCGACTCGTAATGTGAGAGTCGCGGGTTCGAATCCCCATCACACCAAACACGCTGGCCATTTCAGCCGTGGGGGTGTTATAATGTGACGGTCAATCCCACTATTAATTGGTAAAAGAGTAGCCCAAAAGTTGGCGGTAGGTAGTGATGACTAGCTGCTTTTCCTCTAGTCTTACACTGCTAAATTAGGAGCGACTAACGCAGATAGCCCATAAATAAGTTAGGAGTCAACTTACATTCGTATAGGTAACATTTTCTTCAAGTAATTTTAAAAAGTCATTCCTAAATTTCTTTTTTTTTTTCATAATTTATTACGGTCATATTTAAAATGTTGTGCCCAAAGTTATAAACAAAAATGTGAACTAGCAGTGTGTATAAATGTTTAAATTTTGTACTCAAAACAACAGTAAAGATAATTGAAAGGCCCGGCATGGCCAAGCGTGTTAAGGCGTGCGACTCGTAATCCGAGGGTCGCAGGTTCGCATCCCAGTCGCGCCAAACATGTTCGCCCTTTCAGCCGTGGGAGCATTCTAATGTGACGGTCAATCCCACTATTCGTTGGTAAAAGAGTAGCCCAAGAGTTGGCGGTGGGTGGTGATGACTAGCTGCCTTCCCTCTAATCTTACACTGCTAAATTAGAGACGGCTAGCACAGATAGCCCTCGAATAGCTTTGTGCGAAATTCCAAAACAACAACAACTCTATGAAATACCCACAATTCGAAATTTAAATACTTTTCGAAGCGTTTAGGGAATTACTTAACAGTTCACTCTATAAATTAATATTTTTGTTGTTTTTTTTACCAGCTTTGTTTTCGAAACATATTGAGAATTTTTAATAGTTCATAATATAAATTATTGGGTTTATACTAATGAAAGAAAAACATTATCTAAATTAAAATGTTTCATTGAACTAGGAGATTTAATAACTTCATAAGTAAATGACAACAAGTGATAATAGGTCTCTGTACTAACAAACTAAGCAATGTATTCTAGTTTACCTTTGTTCCAGCCAGAAGAAGATTACTGAGGGACCTAGAAAAAGGTAACAATGAAATATTTAGCTGAAATCATTGTTCTGTTTAACTGTCCTTTAAACAAGTTCAAATCGAGTCTGTTCATTTTATATCTATTGTATGCAATTATGAATATTTTTATTGGAACATCACACTCAAAGCAGAAATATAGGTAGAAACACACTAATAAAAGAAATTTTAGAGATTACATAGAAACTTAACAACTATTTGGTTAAAGCTATGGGTATAGAGATATATATTTTGAGTGTCTGATAAACCTTTAACATTTTTAAGCAAATTGATCAAGCAACCTAACTTGAATTAAATCTATGAAATATAATATTTGACATGCATTATACTATATTCAAAATTCTTTGGGATCAATGATAGTGAGGCCTAACTTTATATGTGTGATTAATTTCCGAGATACATTTTTAGTAATGATCAGAGAACAGGCTGAGTTAATAATATAACTGTCCATTCTATACGTCTTTTATCCAGTAATGATCAGACATTCTGATTTAAGTCTGATTGTTTTCGAAGTGCTTCTAAAAATGATCATAAGGTAGTTTCAGTTTATAATATGCCTATTTTCCACAATTCTTTACGAAACAGTATCCAAAGGGCAACCTGAAATTGCCTACGTTTCTTGTAAATAATCACCTAGTAATTATATTTACATACTCAACTCATCAATACAAGTTGACTTAACTTCTTACTCGTATTTAGTTATCTGTGTGATAATGTTATGTTAACTAAAACACATGTGGAAAGATAGGAATCTAGTTTTATAGAACAAAAGGGTAAAAATATTTAAAAAAAATTGTTTTGAGATGTAACAAATGCAACATCTATAAGTTTAAATGTATTTGGTAGAATTTGAAAATTCAAACAAGTTACTTCTGTAAAATATTGTCGTGTGTGTACCAACCATTATTTAACTTATCAAAGTAAATATTTGGCTCTCTCTCTATGTATATACGTGTGTATAAATACACGTATATACGTGCATGTACAAACATATCATAGATGAATATTATTCACGTAAAAATCTAAAAATGATCAATATAATCAAAATAACATTTAATAACAAAAATTTGATATAAATACTTTCTTTTATTTTAGATCTTGTATTTTATTCAGCAACAGGTACCAGAGGAACCTACACTAGTGAAAGTTTTGTGAGTTATTAGTTAGATAAACTGAAGAGACTGACTTACCATGAGGTGGCATCAACAACATAACGCGTTAATAAAAGTGTTAACAAAACAAACAGTTCCATCGTTCCAAGGCGGAAATTAATTCGAACACAACCAATATAAGACATAGTTCTTTGAAAAAATAACAATAAAAAAAGGTTGTTGAGGTTATTCAGTCATCAATTCAACCGATTCATTTCCAACTGATAAGTTTTGTTGTTGTTGTTGTTTTTGTAGAAAGCAGTGAGAATTGTATTGTAAAGATATGCCTCTTTGATTAACTGCTATTGATTCTTCTCCGCCACTTGATCTTTATATCCCCTTTCTCGATCCACAACTGACCAATAGAGCAATGAGGACATCCCCCGTAAAGAGTCCGACCCCTTGTGACACAAGTTTATTGCCGCTGAAACCCTGGGGCGCATTGCCAGGCCAGTGTGAGAAAACGGGAAGGAATGTCTTATTTCAACGATCCTCTGTTCACTATAGCGATTAGTGGAAGATCAACGCTGCCGAAAGGACCGCGGCTTTGTTCTACCTGGTCTCTAGTCTTGTCCCCATTATGTCTCTCTACACACAGCAGAATACGGCTACTTATGAAGGAAAGACCGCCGGCTACCTGGGTGGGTGTTGGACTGCGCCCTTCTCTTTTCCGCCCTACAGCGTCGAAGCCGAAACAAGCGAATGGCTATTTGCATGCCTTTATTTTGTAAACCAAAGCGATGTCAGAACCATGTTAAAGAATCCTGATGGCAATAAATTGTGAATTGGTGCTAATATCCAAACTATACCATTCTTTCTTCTAAAGTTTGTTTGTCTGTTTTGGAATTTCGCACAAAGCTACACGAGGGCTATCTGCGCTAACCGTCCCTAATTTAGCAGTGTAAGACTAGAGGAAAGGCAGCTAGTCATCGATACCCACCGCCAACTCTTGGACTACTCTTTTATCAACGAATAGTGGGATTGACCTTACGTTATAACGCCCCCACGGCTGAAAGGGCGAGCACGTTTTGTGTGACAGAGATTTGAATTCGTGACCCTCCGATTACGAGTCGAGTGTCATAACCATCTGGCCATGCCGGGCCTTTCTCTAATGCAAAATGACTTTTGCTCTTCACTACAACGACTGGAGAATTATATTGCGGTAAAACTATTGACAAGTAATCTGGAAGGTAATTGTTTAGTTTAATATAGCACAGTGGATTTCAAGTGACTCTGATATGCAGACTTTATCATTCTTTATATTTCATATTCTTTCTGGTCTGTTTTCGTTAACTTGTATACGTAGGTGAGTGCAAAACATGACTTAGTATTATCTGTAAACTCTGTCATGTTTCTTTGATCCATGTTATATTTCAACTTCTTTCTTGTCTGCTTTCTACATATATATCAAAAAGTACATTATACAAGTCTGTGTTTGTTTGTGTCAATATAAAATCTGACTTATTATTATTTATATCAACCGTCATATTTCATTTTCCCTAATGACTTTTCTTGCCTTAGGCCCATCAATTGGTAACGTCGCTCGGTGTTTTCAGCCTACCTTATACGCAGTGCTCTCCCCTCGAGTTGCGAAAACGCCACTAAAAGGCATATATTTTGTTTTGAATTTCGCGCTAAACTAATCGAGGACTATTTGAGCTAGCCATACCATATTTAGCAATGACAGGCTAGAGGGAAGGCAGCTAGGCATCACCACACACCGCCAACTCTTGGACTACTCTATTACCAACGAACAGAGGAATTGATTGTAACTTTATAATTCCCCAGGACTGAAAGGACATATTCAATGATGAGGATTTGAACCACAGATAACGAGTCGAGAGCCCTAACCACCAAGCTAAGGAAAATATTATCAATAAACTTATTTTTAGATGTTTATCATCATATTTGTTTTATCTTACACCAACTGGGCAAATAATTCTATCTTTAAAGAATTAAGAATCATTTTGAGCATACAGTTTGACCAACGATCTTCGAGATTGGTCTAAGACATCAAAACATTAACCGTAAATTTACACAGATTAGCTTGCATGATTTAAAAAAAACAACTGTTTTTATACTTCCACAAAAGTAGAAATACATCTTCCGGTGCAAATGTATACATGAAATTTTGCAGCACATTTGTTTTAGAGATGAAAAACAATTGACAAATTCTTTTAGCTGATACTGGAGTTTAATTGTTTTTTCACACTGAAAACTTTAAACGAAATTAATCAAGAGGTAAAAATAATAACATCATAAATAACAGTGTTAAAAATTCCTTTCCCTAGTCCTGATAAGTGGTGACTTAAATAAAATTGATAAAAAATGCACCTCATACATATAATCCAGTTAACATCTAAACATTTGTTGTTCAGAAAAAGTTTGATTATATAAATGGCGTCTCAATCACCAATATTACCTGTCATGTTGGAGCAGGCTTGAAGAGTTTTAGAATTTTGTGAAAGGCCTTATCGGCATTTGATACGAGTGATACTGCAAGGTAGATGCAATATTAATCACCTCTTTCATTTTAGATAGAATTTCATATATTTTCTTAGTTAAGATAATGTATAATGAGTAGCAGAATGTTGACGACATAAGAAACAACAACGTTAGTGATATTTTATTGTTACAACAGTAAAAAAACAACGAGTATATTTATATCATTTACAAAATTAATCTATCCTTTTTTTTAAAAAAAAAGCTTATTTATTTTTCCTATTTTATTAGAACTTCCATAAAAAAAAGAGGAAACATACTGCAATGAATGATTTTCTGGCCTTGGCATGGCCAAGCGTGTTAAGGAGTTCGACTCGTAATCCGAGGTTCGCGGATTCGAATCCCGGTCGCACCAAACATGCTCGTCCTTTCAGCCGTGGGTCGTTATAATGTGTGACGGTCAATCCCACTATTCATTGGTAAAAGAGTAGCCCAAGAGTTGGGGGTGGGTAGTGATGACTAGCTGCCTTCCCTCTAGTGTTACACTGCTATATTAGGAACGGCTAGCTCAGATAGCCCTCGTGTAGCTTTGCGCGAAATTCAAAAACAAACGTATTTTCTATTAGAAGTCATAAGATAATCACGATTATCTTAGCATATCTCACAAGGAAATAAAACTTTCAATTTTTACTTTGATTGTAAGGGTTATTTAAGGCCACTCACTATTACTCGGCGTAAAAGGTCATTGAAACACACATCACTGTTCCATCGGTTGACCGATTTGAAGGATTTGTTTCTCAGGAAGAAAGTACACATACTGTCGACCCCACATTGGAAAGTTTCAGAAGGCCCCATCCCTCTAGGAAACCTATTTATTAGAAATGATAGCTAACTACTTCTGAACACTTCTATTCTCCTCGTTTGTATTAATGACTACATGATAGGCCCGGCATGGCCAGGTGGGTTAAGGCATTCGACTTGTAATCTGAGGGTCGCGGGTTCGAATCCCCGTCGCACTAAACATGCTCGCCCTTTCAGCCATGGGGGCATTATAATTTGACGATTCATCCCACTATTCGTTGGTAAAATAGTAGCTCAAGAGTTGGCGGTGGGTGGTAATGACTAGCTGCCTTCTCTCTAGTCTTACACTGCTAAATTAGGGATGGCTAGCGCAGATAGCCCTCGTGTAGCTTTGCGCAAAATTTAAAAACAAACTAAGACTACATGAGGTCCCCTAGAAAGCGCTCTTCTCGCCTCATTTTCTTCTTCCTATTATTGTTTGATTGTACGGCATTTATCAATATTTTCTATTTGCAACTATAAATGAAATGCTTGAAAACTTTTAAATTTCCTATGAAAATTTATGATAAAGCATCAACGCAGAGTATTTTATACTTTTCGTTTTGAACGATCATTTAAATGTTTTTATCAGTTTTAACAAATCTATGCAACCAAACCTGAGAACCTCCAAACCATCTTGGTCCACATTAAGGAACATTCATCATCGTAATTTTGAGCAACTGGGCGTAGATATTTGTTTTGAACATCTTATATGTTAATGTCTTCAAACTCACTTTGACCACCAAATGGGGCCTCCAATTTTCATATTTCCAAAATATAAATTTATACAATAAATCTAAGTGACTTCTTGATTCAGCTAAGTCCCATTGATATCCCCCTTCTGGGACCCCTTATGACTCTCGAAAATTTGTTCTTTATTTACTTGCTATGCAGGCTAAGAACATACACACACAATTGTAATTTGTTTCGTCAATATTGCGGGAGTGGGGTTTAAAAACCAAGTAAATATAGATGTGAGCAGTTGAATAATAGTAAACAAAGATGGAAAACAGACTTCGGTCTCATTTAATCTTAAAAAATGTGATCAAATTAAACAGAAATGAAGAAACATCAGCCTTTTTTCCTTTATCATATTACTTTAATTTACCTTACTAACATTCATTTTCTTAACACCTGATTCCAGAAAAAATGGTGCCCTTGTTTGTCTGATATAGGAAATGTTAGTAAATACGATTTGATTATTTTTCCCGTGAAAAAAGAAGGTGTTAAAATATGTAGTTATTAAGTGATTGAAAATCAGTTACGTAATTGATAACATTGCTTGTAGTCTACAAATACGTAAAGTATAAAATACGATATTGGTGTCGTTTGTGTCTATAATTTGAGTTTATTAAGGGCATTCTCGTAAAGACGCTATGGTTATCTGCATTAGTCGTCCTAAATTTTGAAATAAAAGAAGTCAGCTAGTTAACATCCACCGTCAACACTTTGGCTACTCTAAGCGAATGGTGTGAAATGAGCATCATTCTTATAACGTACCCATAGTATTAAAAATTAACCATAGATCCTCGAATCCACATTCGAACACGCTAACCAGTAGTCCACACCCTACAGTTTTTATTTCTATATACGGGTATATTCATCAAAAGTATATTAAGTGTTTAAGGAAAGGATATTAGGCGTGAGCAAAAAACAAATACATAAAAACAATACGAGACAATTAACATGAAGGTGCTACATGAAGTAGGAATACTGATTTACCCAAAGTTGACGTTTTGAGTCTTGAAGACACAGGTGACTTTGCATTTGGATCGGCTATTAGTGTCCAAAATGTGATGCTCACTAATAGTAGTTATTTTTATAAAATTGAAATCAAAGTATTTTTTATCGTGATGTAGGTGAAAAGTTTCACACACTATCAGCTGAGATCAGATATTCATGTAATCAAAAAAAGACCACGTGTTTACAACCTTTCTTCACTTTCTGAGGTAAAGATGTTCTAAGTGACGAAACTGTTTCCTAAATAGCAACGGCGGCAAATATATTTGACCAATTATCAGAATAACACTGCACAGCAACACTAAAATGTTATGAACAATGAAGGGTGGAATGGAAAACGTTTTGGTCAGCGATATTACACATAGTAAAACTAAGATCACCACTATGCCAATAATATTGAAAGTCTTTACTGATAGTAACACAACGCCAAATGAATCTTGCGCTAGTAATAACATTGCTGACCTGACAAGACCAAGGATCAGGGTATACAGGGATACTTCTCTTGACCATTTTATAGAGCTGTCGGTAACACTTGACTGTCTTTCTGGTCTCTTAGAAGTCTGAAAGGCTTAAAATTAAAATACTGTCGAAAAATTGGATTGGAAATTTCAGAGACAATCATTTGAAAGTACACTCACCCAACAGTAATGAATGTCTCAATATAGAGTAAAATTTGACCAGTTTCCCATTTCTTCTTATCGTACATAAGACGACTGCTGAGTTATTTGATATTAAGGCATATTTTGTTTTCAATTTTATTATTAAGGTTGCTGGATTATAAAACCCCAGTAGATTACCAAGTATTTTCCATATATTTTGGAACTAAACTCCTTATTTCTTTATATATGGCCCTGACATGGCCTGGTGGTTAAATCGCTCAACTTGTAATCCGAAAATCGCAGTTCGAATTCTCGTCATACCAAACTTCTAGCCGTGGGGTGTTTTAGTTTACGGTCAATCTCACTATTCGTTGGTAAAAGAGTAGCTCAAAAGTTAGCGGTCGGTAGCAATGACTAGCTAGCTGCCTTCCTTCTGGTCTGACGCTCTTGAATTAGGGGCGTCTAGTACAGATAGCCCTCGAGTAGCTTTGCACGAAAATTCAAAACCAACATTTATTTTTCTCTGGCACCAGCGTGTTTAAATGTGGTTGCTTAAAACGTGTTACAGATTATGATTCTTATAGTTAGTTACTAACTCTATTCGTATAACACTGTTAGATAAAAGATGATTTATTTTATGTTTGTTTACCTAGAAGCGTTATAACGTTATGGCTGATACCTTTATTCGTTGGTAAAGAGTATCTCAAGTGATGGTGGTGGGTGCTGTTATTAATTGTCTTCTGTATGGCCAGCAGTTCAAACTTATGGACAGCGATAGATAGCATTACTAGCTTTACCATCAATGAAACACAGAAGTAAATCATTCACAAAATCAAACCACACACAAAATATAATCAGTTTACACTTCTTTGGTCACCGAATCTGTTAATAAATTCTCTCGTTCGCATTCAGCGTTCATAACCGAACATTCAAATACATATATATATATATATAATTAACACGGAAAAACAGTATATAACAAGATAGGCTCTAAATAGTTACCTTTTATTTTCCGATTTCCTTTAGGTTGCAAAGAAACTGAGCGCTAGCGCATGCTCATGTGTCAGCTTTTGAGTTCGGCCGCTAACGGAAATTGAGCTATTAGTGCTACGATGTAACATTGCTGTTAGAGGTATACCAACTCGTATTCACAATCAACCACTAGTAACGCTATATGTAATAGCTTCTCATACATTTATATATATGTATTTATATACGAAATTCACGTATATGAGTTTATTAAATCTCCTAATAAGATCTTATATTTAATATGCATATTCATGTAATACATTACAAAAATGTAATGTCCTATTTTGACATACTGGTATTGGTGTCAGTATAATAAATCAATTTGAAGACGTATTATATCTAAAAACGTAATAAATTGACAAGAAGGTTAAATATTTATATATAACGTATTGACAGAAATGTTAAATGTTGAAACATGTCAATATAATAAATCGATAATGAAGATTGGACATTTAAGCATCTATTGTAATAAATCGACACGAAACTTATATACACGTTAATATAATAACTGACACACCGACATAATATCTGGATATGCTACGTGTAATATTCTCTCTAGTTAAATCATTGGGCTACTCTTTTACAGGCCCGGTTTGTTGGTAAAAAAGTAGCCCAAGAGTTGGCGGTGGGTGGTGATGACTAGCTGACTTCCCTCTAGTCTTAAACTGCTAAATTAGGGACGGCTAGTGCAGATAGCCCTTGGGTAGCTTTGCGCAAAATTAAAAAACAACAACAAAACAATACTCTTTTACCAAGGAATAGTGCTATTGACTGTCATATAAAACGCTTCAATGACTTAAAGGGTGAGAATAGTTTGGTATGACGGGAATGTAAACTGGAGATCTTCAGATTACAAATAAAGTGCCCTAATCACCTGAGCATGCCGGGCCTTTTTGTCAATAAACGTAATAATGAAAAATGTTTATTGTAAAAAGTTAAATAATAATTTGATATAAGTGAGATTCTTTATTCCTCCCGATTTATAAAATATCCTTACGTGATAGAAAAAAAATAATTATTTTCTTGTAGCTGAATTATGAAAAAATCTGTTATTGAAACCAAAACAACTTTTATGAAGTTTAAATTAGCAAGCCTGTGTAGTTTAGCGGTTTTCCACTTCCTGTAGTTCGAACTGTGGTAATCCAAACTGTCACATAATTTCAGTGGATGTGCTCTAAATTAAGAAATGTTCATACTTTCCCCCCAGTGGCACAACAGTATGTCTGTAGACTTACAACGCTAGAAATTGGATTTCGAGACATGTGGCAGACAGAGCACAGATTGCTTGTGGGCACGTAAGTATGAGTAATGAACTTTCAAGATCATATTACAACCCAACTTTTTGAATTCATCAAGCACGCTCTTTCGATAATATTCTCGTAATTTGGGTTCTTGTTGTTTCCTAAATATTTGTAAATAATGTCTTTAAAGGCAATCCACACTTCTTTTTCTGAGTGAAAAGTTGTGATTCACCAGACGTTTCAATCTTTATCATCAATTCTATTGACATCAGATTCAGAACCAGATGAAACTGTATCAAGGGTATTTGGTGGAGTAGGTACAGTTACATCAGGTCCATGAGTAATGGTTTTTATAGTAGATTGAAAGTTTGCATAAGAAATTCCCCTTTTATTTCGAACAGGGTAGCCGTGTATCTTACATGAGAAAAAACAGCAATCATTTCCAATCAGTGGAATTCCAACAAAAAAAGCCTTTTTTTTTTTTGGTTTGTCCATTGTCTCAACTCTTCGACACGAACGATGCAAACTTTGTGTGGAGCCCATGATTTGTCTTGGTCACCAAGTTTTATTCCAAAATACGTGTAATATGCTAGTTTGACGAATCCTGTAATATTTTGCCTTCGTTTCTTTACAACAAATTTGCCTCAAATATAACAGAATATGTTTAGGTCATTAACACAATGGCATTAAATAAACAACACTGAGAAGACAAAATAATGTTAAAGTGCACGCACAAACAAATACTTCCCAGAAATGACACGTCATGTTAATTGTTTATATATTAGCCGTGTGTGAATAAGTGCCATTATTCGTTGGTAAAAAGAGTAGCCCAAGAGTTTGCGGCGGATGGTGTCAACAAACTGCTTTCCCTCTATTCTATCACTGCTGAATTAGGGACAGCTAGTGCATGCAGCCGTCGTGCAGTTTTGCGCGAAATTTAAAACAAACTTAACAAAGAATGGTTTAGAGTAAACATACATGGACATAGTTCTGTGAAAGGGCTCGGATGAAATACTTAAAAATAATGCGAACTACGGCCTTCGTGTAAACTCAACATTACTAATGTTTAGAATGAGAACATTAATAAACATCTGTACAGGAAAGGGAAAGAGGTCAATACTGTTCCTGAGTCCCCTCTTCCTATAGATCGTGACTGTAAACGGATGATGACCTTGACTGACTAACTTAGAGTAAGACGCTCCCTGCTCTTACGGAACCATTTTAACCCAAAGATGAAAGTTTTTGCCATAGTTTTGAGCTGCAGTATACGTCACTGCTCGCTATTAGTATCCACGCTCTTTTGCAGTATTATTTGTTTGTTTATAGTACAAAACAACACTAAGCTATTTACTGTGTTCACCGCTAGGAATCAAATCCTAGATTTTAGCGTTGTAAATCTGCAAATATACCGCTGTCCCACTGGGAGACACACCATTGTCCTAGGTAATATGCAATGTGCGTATAGTGCACAGTTTTCCTGATTCTTCTTTATTTAAATCAGGTGTATGATTTTTGTTTAGAGTTCTTATGAGTCAGATGGCAGCCATTTCACCCCATTTTGAAGGTACGAGTTGTCTAACCTTTTAGATAAATTAGACTTCAACGATAATGTGTATATTGTCAGCACTTAAAAAGTTGTACGTCCAACGTTAGTTTTAACTATAAATTAATCGGGTATGGCCAAATGTTAAGGTACCTGACTCGTAATCAGGGGGTCGCGGGTTTGAATCCCTGTCACACCAAATATGCTCGCTCTTTCAGCCGTGGGGGCGTTATAATGTTACGGTCAATTGTACTATTAGTTGGTAAAAGAGTAGCCGAAGAGCTGGCAGTGGATGGTGATGACTAACTGCCTTCTCTCTAGTCTTACACTGCTAAATTAGGGACGGCTAGCGCATATAACCCTTGAGTAGCTTTGCGCGAAATTCAAAACAAACATTAACTATAAATCAAATTCATAATATAATAGTGTTTAAAACCTTTTACTTTATAATATAATTCATTTTATTTGGTGAAAATCATATTGAAAGTGAAGATAACCGTTTTACCACAGCTTCTCTTATGTAATAATTCCAGGTAAAGAAAGCGTTTACGAATGCTACGGTTGTTAATTTTCGGGAATCTTTATGAAAACGCGTTAAAAATAGCCAGTGTTACAATAAACCTCAAAGACACATACATATATGCAACTCAGTGACACAGCGCTATATGGCTGAGAACTTACAATGCTTGAAACCCAGTTTCGATACCCGTCGTGAACAGAGCACACATAGTTCATTGTGTAACTTTTTGCTTAACTACAAACATACGTACGTGGAAACAATGGCAATGAATATGGGCGCAGTTTTGATAAACTTTTTTTTCTAAAGATAAGAAACTAATATTTTTTCATTATTACACCATGTAGCAAAATTTTTACTTTTTCTTGTTCCTGGGCAGGAAGTGTTATTTCCCAATTGCTTATCCCTAAAGTAAATGGAAAAGCTTATTTTGCTTTTCAAACTTGCTTTTGTAATCTGAAAGCATATAACGAAAACATGATGGGAGACTATATTTGGGGGCTGAAACGTGAAAGCGATTCATATGACAGTCGCAAATCTCAGAAAACTACTCACTTCTAAACATTTTTGAATAACTTAAGTATAAATACATGTAAATATTGTCTCATATGTTGTTTTATTTAGACCTTATTTTAATAAAAATGTGCAAATTTGCCCGTTTTTACATAGAAAATAGGTTAATTTCTAAACTTCATTATCCAGGTCACAAAAGCAAAATTTGAAGGGAAAAATGGCCATTTTCTGTACTTTTACAACATAAGCAATTAAGAAATAACACATACTATCCAGGAACAAAATTTGTGTGACATAGTGTTATTAACTTACTAGTGCTTTGATAATTTTAGAAACAAAAATAAAATATGAATTCGCAAGTTAAGGCTATTTTTTGAACTGCGTTACAAGCAGAAAATATCTTAAGTTCTCTTCCTCAAAAAATTAAATGAACATTACGTAATTCTCTATAATTTCCATAACGATTATTAACGTTCACGTAATTGCGTATAGTAAACATTAGTAACTTTGAATTTACACTAGGGCCGTAGTTTGCATTCTTTTGAAATATTTCATCCGACCCCTTTCATAAAGTATTTCCATGTAATGTTAAATATTGAAGGCTCACTAAATTTAAAAAAATGAGTTTTTGTTCGGATATTTCACTTCAACAATTAATATTTCACTCGCATACTGTGAATGGTGTACAGCTTTCTTTAAATAAATTCGTAAGTTTTTGCGGTTTTGAAATTAAAAGTTGACAGCTGACGTTTCCAACCAAGTTTTGAAGATAATGTACGTGCTTAAAGATTTGTAAGTCAGTTTTCATGTACTGAGCAAAATTGGAGAATTCAGTTGCTTTGAATGTTTAATTTGGTCCCAATCCTTTTCTGATATATATGTGTGAAAGAAAATTTTGATTGGTTTGGAAACTGAAAAATAGATAAATGCTTTTCATGAAGTTGATTGCGATTTTTTAAAACAAGGAGTTTATAAAGTAGAATTTAGGCAAAGCAAAGGTTAAGAAAATAACGTATAGCTGACATAAAATAACGTTTACTAAGTTTTTCGGTCACTGCTTAGTAATCTTAATTAGACATCAAGTCAGATTGCAGATGGCGTCACACAGAAGATTTAATACCAAATATACTTATAGGTTTTAAATCCAAAATCTGATAGAAAATATTGTAAAGTCCATAAGTGTCCGATTAATTTGCCTGAATAAGGAAGGTCCAAAAAAAAAAAAAGAGATGATAAACGAATGGCCAATTTTCTTTCCTTCCTATTTCTTACAAAAATGTAGTTCTATTAGCTGTGAGTGTCTTAAAACTCACTACCACGTGTACAACTGTCACAGAATTATTCAATAAAATTTAAATATTTCACTTCTTATGCATATATGCTCCATTCATTACGTCACGTCTTTAATGGATATTCTAAATTTCGTGTTTATTTTTTTGCACAGACGTATTTTGTACAAAACGGTGTATATCGATGTAAAATGCATTTTACAGACTTCACTTATTTTTTATTTGAAATATCTCAGACATTGTACAATTTTATCAACAATAATTGAATTTGTGCGTAAATCATGTGTTTAATTGATTTGAACGGTTAATTATCTCATTATAACTGATCTTCCAATGGATGCATCCAAAATTTGGATCTCTGGATTACCACACCGATCATCACCATTCATAACTGAATATTTTTTTTCTTTCAACTAGGCAGTATTTTTATAGCTGAACAATAAACAGAAAAATTGAAATTTCCATAAAAATGATATTTTTCTGATTTAACCAATAAAAATTACAGAAAAAACGTTAAAAATTTAAATTGTGTTTCTTCATCGAAAATTTCACGTATTACAACACAAAATCAATGCATTTTCTTTGATAATTGCTTCTAGAAAGAAATACTTCATTAAAATTTATTCTGTGATCATAGTTCATTTTAAAACTAAAATCTCACTAAAATACTGTTACTCATGGATGGTGAACATTATTGAAAGTCAACTACGAGTACATTGCAGTACAACTCGCGCAGGACCTAACAGTTATACTTGCCATGAGGGCGGGTATTTCTTCTAGTTTTTAATTGTACTTAAATACTTTCGTAGGAAAAATAAATCTCTTTCGTTTGTTAAATGCAAAGTTACATAACGTGCTTTCTGTGCTCTGCCCATCTCAGGTATTGAAACTTATTTTTAATATAGTAAGTCCTCAGTATTTCTTTTGAAATATCAGTGTTTATTTCTAGCATATTGCGAATCTTCTAAGTTAGCTTAGTTTGCCACCATTAGATGGCAGCATGGTTAATAAATAAAATATCTATGCCGGCCCTTAGAACTAAGAAACAAACAGATAAACGTTATGATCATTTTGGATCACACATTCCTCACATTGGTTTTATCTACAGAAGTTGACCCTACAATGCATAAAAGTAGCACCGTTGTAAAATATTCGAGTTAATAATTTAAAACACAAACAAACATTATTTTCATTTAATTGAATATGGTTTATTTTTATTTATTCCTCTTAGCTACAATGAAGAAAAATTATCTTTACACATCAACGTATCACATTGTTAGTGTTGTACGAAATTCGCACGTTCAAACCCTACGTTCAGGTACTTAACTGTTTTAACTAATTTGTTATATCTACTAGTTTTGATGTTACTTGTTTCAGTGCTACTTTAACAGTTCAGTACGCTAAGTATCCAACAGTCCCGTCTTTCACAAGATTTATTGCTAAATATGAAGAAGCATTTTAATTTTCTTAGTGCTATGATTTAACCCTGCACATCTAATTTTAATGTTGAATTCAGTATAACGTGTTTAGTATAAAGCATAGCACGAGCTGTAGATCTTCACCTTATCAGACTTTTATATAGCACAGAAAATTTCACTAATAACGTGACGTCTGACTGCATTAAACATACCTCGTATAAATAACAAATAGCTGTGTTTATTTATTTATTTTTTGTCTAGACGCATTACAGCGCTTATTAAGATAACCAACGTCTGCACTTTCTCAGTACGTCTCATCGTGTATATGAATCGCTTCACTGCTTTATACCCCCATCTTAAACAATAGAATCGCGCTATGTCATGCGCACCAGATCGAAATCTTCGCCATTGTAGTTCCTCTTCTGCGTATAGAGTAAAGAAGAAGCACTTTTTTTCTACACTTAAATATTTTATTTTATTATTTAAGGCTTTTTTAGTAAACGTTTTTGTAAGATTCTTAACAAATCTATACCGTTCATAAGTATACTCATCAAATTGACGCTTCTAATATAATACTTAAGTGTGAAATTATTTTAACCTTCCCTATAACCGGTCAGTATAACATGCTGAAAGACAACAGCAGAACACTTAGCACTACGTTTCAAACACTTAATAACTGCTTTAGCATCTTCACCAAACATTAATTTGATGAAGATAAAGAAAAAAACAAAAACAAGTTAGATAACCTGACGTTGTAATTAAGTGGCACATACAGTAAACAAGAGCAAATACAATAATATTGCCAAAAATTTTACTTCCATGTAAATCATCAGTGTCATCGCAAAAGATAGAAAATCTTCGAGGATGCCAAACCTAGCTACATTTGATTTTGTCCTTTAATTTCAACAAGTTTTTCTCAAAAAATCCGTAACCAAACATTGATGAATTTCTTAATAACTCCCATCGCCATGTTTCTCTCTGTGTCTCTTAATCACATCTGGTGAGACGGTTTTTCGATCATAAGCCAGACCAATTGCAGCCATAAAATCAATAAAAGCTGTGGATACATTCAACCTTGTTCCGAATTCACTTGTTGAGTAGTCCCATGGAAACGTATGATGGTAGTTATGGAAACCCTCTCCCAATGCGCTGACAACGACGTATTTGTTCTCTCTTGGGTTGATAAAACGGTTGTAAGGTCTATTTCCCCACATGTGGGCTGCACTATTTACTAACCAAGTAACGTTTAGGGTCCAACAGTATCGAAGGAAACCAGCGACGTAGAGGGCGTTCCAGTAAGACTCCCCCCACAACCAAACTGGGACAACAGTAGGTATCACAAAGCACGAGAGAAAAACCATAGGGGTATAATATCTGCAAAAAGAGAAAGTTTTTCTTATTTCAATACAAATGTAAGTTTAGAAACACAAAAATATATGTCTATAGATTTCAACACATTATACTGTAAAACTCTGAATCCAACTTACCAAAAATTAGTAAAATTCACTATTGCTAAATAACTAACATGTATCACGTTAAAAACTGTATATCAAACCACATCGGTTCTTCTCAGTAGAACTGGAATGGTGATTTTTATCCCCGGCATAACGGTGTATAAAACGGCTCCTAATTTTTTTTCAATTACAGTTTTATACTCAGGATGTTCAACCCTTTCAATTATGTATTTCTATGTGTACGAGTTACATTATGTAAATAATGTTATGCTTTGCAAATGCAAGTTAGCAGGTAAACTTAAAACTGTTTATTTTCTGACAAGTTGAGTTAAATATCGGATATATTTGATCTCTTTGTAAAATTGAAAACTAAATAGAGGCAGTGACGACACATCATTTATTAGTAGGAAAATAATGAACTTCTTAAACAATTAATAGTGATTAGCAAACCAAACAGTGAATCTAAGGAACCAGAATCTGATTCACGTTGGTGCAAAATCACATTACGTACTCTAGGGCCATGGATGTATTATACGAGTAAATGTATCAAATCCAGCTTTTCTCTCTCTCTCTCTCTCTCTTTTTTGTCAAGATTTACCAGTATTCGCTTTGAACTCCTGCCTGTCCTATAGTCTAGCAGTTAAAATTTGGGACAGTTTTACATATATATTGCAGATACCCCTTGTGTAGCATTGCACATAAAAATTAAAATATTAGTGCTGTATGTTTCAAGTTAGTTAAAGTTTTTTAAGTAAAAAAAATAAAAGAATTTAAAAGAAAAGATTGAAACCAAAATACTTTTTTGAAAGTACTTAATACAGTATAAAACTGAGTAATGTTTCTTTGCTTTAAAACTTTTATTGAGTAGAAGAGGTTAAACTTAGTATATTAAAGGTATTTTCACTTCCAACATACTATTAAAATTTAATGGCATGCTTTAAGAAGGCTAAATACATGGTATTATTGTTGAAACCATAAGGCAAGTGTCTATAGAACAAGGCAGATAAAGTTACTTAGAAAAAGGCATTAGTAAAACAAAATTGACAACCTGGCTCAACTCACAATCTAAGGGTCACCACTTTGAATCCCCATTCACACTAAACATGCTCACCCTTTCAGCAGTGGGGGCATTAACAACATAGTTGTTACATAATTAACTGCACTCTTTGACAGTCAATTGGTACCAGTCATATTTAAAGAGTAATTGCTCTGTCCTAAACTTTCTCTGAGTAAAGTTAAGAAACATTTATTTTGGCATACCATTTCTTAACTGTTTAAATCCTGTAATTTTTAAAGTGTTGTATCCTACTTTTTTTCACAATTTTCTAATAATTATTACCATATCTTGTAGAACTTCAATTTTCTTAATTTTGTGGATTATATGGTTTGGATTAGTTTTAAGGCAAAGTTATTAGATGATGTCACCGTCCAATGGCTTGGTAGATTGTAATTTTCGTCTCGACGTTGGCAGTGTCCACTTGGATTTAAGGTGTTAATAATACCCTGTATACTAGGTACTAGGGTCAACTACATCCTATTCACAGGTGTAAGAGGCTTTAGTTTAAATTCTAGTTTAATCTGTTGGAATTACTCTATTTTTCAAGGTATTTTAGAAAAGACTTCATGATCCGAAGCTAACTTTTCACACGTTGTTCTATATACATCTAAATCAGCTCTAAATGTATTATGTATAAAGTATGTGAAAGATGAAAGTGAGAATACTTCTTTCACAGTCACCTTCTTTTTTAGACATCACTGAAGTAATTCCAAATGGTTCTGTTGACATTTAGGTCATCACATTTGATACACTTAAAAAGGCCAAGATAACTGGCTATTTCATCCTTTAGGAAATGCAGAATTTTTCTGATACTTTATTTTCCTTTGATATGAAAAAAATTGAAGGCCATAAAGTATTTCCTAGCAGCCTGGCTTTGTGTTTCTGACCAATAACTACTAAGCACTTCTAGTTGTTTAACATTGTAACCAGTGGTGGTATCTTTATATTATTAACAAGTTTCTTTAACAGGTAAAGCCCTAGACCATCTGAAACAATATACACCATCACTTCTCTTGATTTTGCTTAAAAGTTGTTGCAATGGAATACTTAAACATCATAGAGCAGTATTTCTTAAAACTTTACTAACTTGAAGACCCCTAAACCTACTAATATTTGTTCTTGTTTTGAAAAAAAAAAGATTCCATGTACATAAAAAGCCATATTCCAAAATAAAATGATTTAATTCTTATAAATTTAATTTTATGAAAAATTTTATTTTATTTTATGTAAATTAATATTTTCATGAAATTGTGGACATAATTTGTGAATCCCACTTTCAGAAATGCTGTCATAGAGAAAAACTGACTAAAATCATGATAAAAGTCAAATTTAAAATTCAATGTCTACAGTGCTTCTCTAACTTATGTTGCTAGGTTCACTCAGAAACAAATAATTTTGCTAGAGTCATTGGCAGTGATCCCTCTAAGTTGCACAGTCACACAACAACTAATCAAGTACTGTACAATTCATTATTCCACCCATGAACATCTTCAGTAATGGTGAGGAGTCTAAACACAGTGATGGCCTCAATGATCTTGGCAGTTGATATGCCTAAACCACAAATAACTAACTTGTAATACTGCAAAGCAGCCTAATTATCCAATGATCTAAAGAGTTGATGGTTTAAAAATAACCCCGTCCAACAAAAAAAAGAAAAGAAACTGGTAGAACACATTTTCACACTGTCTTGATACACACTGCACATGAAAAATATTCACTCTGCACATGGATTTAAAATATTATATGAAATATTGGTCACAGATCTCAAACATAAAGACCAAGAGATCAATTTCTTGTCCATTAATCCCTTTGCTACTTGCTCAGTATAATACACGATTTCCTCTAGACATTTACACAAGCATTTGCTCTCTAACTGTTGACACAGTATGTGTATCTTCACAAAATTACAACTATTTTGTTTACAAACAATCAGATATTTTAATGAAATATTTTTACTAAAGATTTGCTTATAGAAATAGTCTGTATTATTAGTCTGAGTGCAAAGTAATTTCATGTTATGATTAAAAAAAAAAATCCTCTTCCCAAAAATCTCAAATATTATTTGCATAATCTCTAGAACCTACTAAATACACATTTCAAACACTTGTTTTGACTAAAACTTTGTATTTTATGTTATTTTCTGTACTCTAACCATGTGGGGTATTTCACTTAACCAACTTTGTAAAACATTATAAAAAATTAAGAAATAAATATAAATTATGCCTTTTTCATGCTAGCATGACTATAGAGTATAACGTGAAAATACAAATGTTTAGTCTAAGTAGCTTACGTCTCATAACACTATATAATTAATTACATATATATCTATTATTTTTTATTATATTCACCTTCCAGTTATGCCTAACTGACATTACATAACTTACATCAACATGGTACACATGCACTCAGATCACATATCCAGTAATATAAAACTGACCTATAGTCTGCCCCGTCTTGGCTGTATTTTAGTGGACTGTTATTTTGTAATTATTCAATTATTTTACATTATATGCATAAAGATTATTACTGTTCAGAAATAAATTATTAAACTTATTTTTCTTAAAATGTAGAACAATAAATCATGAAGTAAAGCAAACAATTATCTGTTATTGTTGTTACCTTTGTACTTAGTTGTTGCTGGACATAGGTTGCTAAACCTCTTAAAATGTGGAGGATATCAAACACATTTTTTTTTAGATTTTATATATACATAGAGATGCATAAACAAATAATCATAAATAACTATACTGATACCACAGAATTCCACTGTAATTTATTAAGCTTAGTAACTAAAATTTATTTAGATTTTAAAATATATGAAACTTCAAGCAGACTAAAGTCACAACCTACCTCGTTGAAGACTTGGACTGAAAGAACATGGTAGGCTCTTCACAGATTAAAATCCCAAAAACAAAACCATTCTTAGGACACACTAAGCTGTTGATTGGTTATTCACATGTCATATACTGTAGTAAAAATATGTAAGGGATCGTTTCATAAAATGGAAAGAAATGAATGGACTTTTGACTCAATACATAAGCCATATCTCAGCAAAGTAAAATGATATGAGGTTCTTATTTTATGTTCTAGCTTGACAGTATCAGTAATCTGAGTTCTTAATTTGTACAAAAGTATTGACTCAGTATTTTGACATCACAAACATCTAATTTTAACCAGTGCTACATTCAACATACCATGTGACTCACTAAAATCTATATTTAAATATGTTTACTTTTAAATTAAGAAATTAACTCATATATATCAAAGTTTGAATTATAATCTACAATTTAATTCCAAACTTATTGACATAAGTTCATATAATAGTAGTTGAATAAAATTCAAGTCAACACATGCAATGACATAGCCTTTGACCCATCACAAAAAGGTTAATGTCCTCCTTGTTCTACCAAGTCTGAAAATACAGCATATTAATAACTGAAAAATAAGAAACAAGACTGAAAAAATACACATACAAATGTATCTAACTTTCACTGATAAGGATACTGAACTAGTCACAAATGAAAAAAAAAAAAAATTCCTGACTTTATAAAAAGCTATTAGCCAAATTCAGATACCCTAATACACTTTGATAGATATAACCTATTCTTACTCATAAGAAATAGTACAAAGCAATATAGACATGGTATGTTACAACTCTCATGATTTATCATCTAGTAATGAGCTAAAGGAGAACGTAAAATTGTCCCTCAGTTTTATGGGAAGTACACAAAACAGTTATAATGTTCAACAAGATATTCAAAAGATTTTATGCCAATATTAAACTCTTTTATCATTGTAAGTTGTGCAGATATTTTTGAAGTATTTTTATAGTTTAGCCAACCTTTTATCCGATATTAAAATCCATGTACTTTGTAACAAAATCATTTCAAATCCATAGCCATGGTCTTCAAATGATTTCCAAAATCATTTCTGACTCAAAATTGAGGTTGAAATCAAATTATATAGTTTAAATCTCTTTTGCATAACCACTGCATACTCTTTCTTCACTGAAATATGGGTTTACTCTTTCATTAGAAATATACCTTATTTTGAAGTAACCACATTAGTATTTTATACAGGCTTCAACTGTAATGTTATTCTACAACAACCTATGAAATAATATCCTCCCAGTAACTCCTAGAATTAAGCATAAAAGCACACAATAAAAAATATAAATTTTGTATTGAAAGGTATAAACTATTTATTAGTGTTAAAACTGTAAAACTTAGGTGTCATAAAAAATATTGTATGTAAGGTGTATCATAATTTACCATTAAACAACCATTACTTTTTTCAATTTTTTGTGGGGGGTACCTCCAGACTCCTATAGTTTAACTTGCACACATCATATGTTACACTGTTTAGCTGTTGCAATGGTCTGACCATTCAACAATTGCTTCCTCTGGCAATAAAACTATATACAGAACATTACATAAGATTTCATGTAAATAGATAGAAACATACTCAAAAAATAAGTAACTCATATACCTACTTTCTCTGAAACTTAACAACTGGATCTGCCAAGATGTCACTGCAGTCCACTGTCTTTCCTTTTTCAATGACGTCAGGATGTTTTCTTACCATTAGCCATCCAATATGTGAAAAAAAGAATCCTCGCTTAGCATTATGAGGGTCAGCATCAGTCTCTGAAAATTTATGGTGAACCCTGTGATCTCTGGACCATTCATATATGTCATTCTGTTGAAAAAGTACTAATTAATTTTACTACATCTCCAGGCCATTACAAGATATTCTATTGAAAGAAGTACTAATTAGAGGTACTTCATCTTACCATCTGTCAATATTTATCCATGAGGAATATGAACTAGTTTTCTTGAGACACTTATCTTTCATTACATAAAAAAATGTTAATCACAACCTTTCAATCATATGTTAATGTTATGTTAGCATTTTAAATACAAGATAAAAATTTCAAAACTAATAATGAGAAGCTGTATTGTTCCAAAACTAAAGAGTGTGTAGAAAGCTTAAAGATGTAAAAATGTCACATGAAGCTTGAAGTCTGTATCATAATTCAGGTTATATAGCTGCAATAATGATACTGATAAAATATTTATAGCATAAAATTAACAGTTTATTTTACATGGGAATTGCTGGATGTGACTTTAACAAGGTATAAAAATATAAAATAAACAATGATCTTATTAACTGATTATAATGTTAACATATGTCAGTTAGAAATATTGATACAAAATACTTGGCCATGTAAATTGAATGAATCACTCTGTAGTCAGTATACAGCATACTAACTGATCCATGACACATATTTCATTTAGGTGGTGTCAAAATACATGGACTCATAAAAATATTACAATTTGTTTATCACCACAGAAGCATAAAGAAATGTAGTAAACACTATTCTCAAAAGAAGTGTGAATCCATATTTTAGATACAACAACCATGCAACTTATTTACCTTTGTCAGAGTATTAGAAATGACGTATTTTGTTTGCAAGTGGCAAAAACTATTTAAGTCACCTATCTTTTGTTAAATTTTTAACTTTTTTGCAATACTCACACAAAAAAATATTGAAAAAATTAATTAATAGTGCACTCCATTACCTTCTTAAAATATTAATATCCTAGTAAGCTTTTCTGTATAGGTTGGGAGCTTTAAGATTTGAAGCCTGTAACTCAGGTATGAATGTGTAATACCACAAAGTATTCTTTACACTTTATACTGAAGGCAAGTTATAAGAGTGCCAATCAATCCCTTAGTGTGGATTATAAGAGTTCAAATGACTGATTGCCTTCTTACCTGAAAAGCAATTGAATTGAAGAAAGCCAACAACAGACGTAATGGCCACTTTGCTTTATATGCTCGATGTGCCCATAATCGGTGAACTCCAGCAGTTACCCCTATACCTGATACCACATACAGCAAAAATGCTACAGAAACAAAAAATGGTTTATTAACATATCTGATTTTATTGATCTAGGTGTATTTCTTCATATTTGAAACTTAATAAACATTTATGCTATTAGAGATATTTTTGTTTTAGTTACATATAACTTAATATACTACACACACACTCCACCCACCTCCTTAAACATGCTTACTGCCATGGGCCCTACTGGAGGATCACAACTAGACAATTATGTTTCAAGTCAACTTTTACAGGTGGCATACTGAACTTTCTCTTGAATATTTTTCTTTGGAATATATCTCATAAAATTATATCAAATTAACATCTGAAAAGAACAGCTAACCACATAATGAATTAAAAAGAACTACTATGAATTATTTAGTCATGCCCTGTTGTGGGTTAAAAATCACACTAAGAATAAACTTTTTGCTATATGCAGCATGACAAACTGGTGGGGCATACATTGCAAGTAGCTTCAACAAGTGAATTAAACACCTACGTTAAGTAAAAACAGAAAAGTGCAACTGGTACTAGGGTAAAAATTATCAATACTGCTAGTGGCAGCAAACATGTTCAAATGCACACAATATTCAGACATTTCAATGTACACAATGACCTCAATAATTAGTACAAAATACAACCTTTTAAATATTTATTTTTCCTAAAATAGACATTTTAACAATAACACCAATTTACAATCATTAAAAATGAATTTAGTAAGTTTGACATGTTTATTTAAAACTTTGCCACTTAATTCACATCACAATTTAATTATTTATATAAAGGTCAGTTATAACTGAATTTAATACAATTACGAGTTTTTAAATATATGATAATTTAAAATAGATAAAAAAATACTTTCTGATTTTTTACAGGTAGAATATGTCTTTAAAGCTTAAGTAATTCACATAAAAGAACATACATTTATTTTAAATTTCTTCAATAATATTTTTCACTTATAAAACAACATACCATACTGTAATGCTTTCATTTCAATTCCAGATTGTTTTTAGCTAATGCAAATATCATGCAAAACAGATTCCATTATGCAAATAAGTCTTTTAATGTTTTACATGGCATCGATATAATATTATATTTTCAATGTCAAATCTTAAAATTCTTATAGTCTGATGATAAATAACAAGATATTTTTTAGCTCCTTTGAATATAAAAGAAAAATAATGTAGATTAAATAATCTATTTAAGGTCTGGCAATATTTTTTCCTGTTTAGATAAACAGGGAGTAGAAAAACAAAAGAGATGGCTTTTAGACCAGCTGTTAAATCAATATTATACACCAATTTGCAATATTCTCAGATTGCAATCAAATGAAACAGATTGGAAGACTTATAATGCTAAAATTCGAGGTTTGATTCCTGCACTAAACTAAACATTAGTATGATGTATTTTACACCTAACTGAAACTTGTCAGTGTACAGTAAGGTAGCTTCTTATCATGTATACCAAACCCTAAACTGATAAAAGTGTTATTGACAAGTACATATTTTTTTATAAACCGCAATGCCCTAATGTGCAAAAATAATTGCGATAAGCACTATACTAGCTACATATTTCTTATTAAAGCCACGTAGACTTAAAACGCTTTTTTTTACTTCCTTGGCCAGATTATACCAGTCTTGCCCATATCACAGGTCGAAAGATGATACTGGTTACACTTCCGTTATCTAAGAGCAAATCAAGACGTTTCACTTTACATTCCAAAAGTCTGTATTTTATCTCGTCTATCAGCATGAAGGCTCATATACATTATTGTTTTAACGCCTTGACAACAGAAATGAGAGAGCTGCACGTGGACAAATAACGACAGATAATTGGAGCATTACTTTTCAATGGAAACATGTCCAGACAAACGGAGAAAAAAATATATAAAAAAAAAATATTCGCACGTGATCAATATTTCTTTGCGAGTAGCTGTGGAGACAATTAACAAAATCCTGTCTGCAGTTAACTGGCATAAACGGCTATGCTCAACCACAGTATATTCGTTATTAAAGATTATTTTGTAAATGATTAGCAATTCAAATCGAACACAGTTATTGTGTAAAATTTTGAGGTCACATTTTTAAGTAAAAGCTAATGTGGCTCTACTTACGCTAATTCAGAAATAAAACAAGGCACAAGAAAAGTAGAGAAATTACGAATTTTCATCTCGATTTGTTAGGAATAACTGTATGTTATCTGCACTCTGTGGTCGTGGATTTCAACTGTTTCAATATAAAGTGGGATTTTATGAGGCACGATACGATTGTGAATGAATATAATAATGTCCGTTTTTCTTGATATTTTCAAATGTAATAGAACATTTCGTTGCGCAAACCATCAGAAAAATCCTGGTCTCAAAAAGCATTAAAGCAAAGTTTTATCCGTCATCACAGAGAGAAACAGATCTAACGTGGTAGATGTATAAGAAAAATGGATTTAGCGTTACATAGCATTCCGAATTAGCACTTCCCTATAAACGCACCCCACAAATAACCAATTAGTTAGAATTACTACTGTATGTGAAAGGACACAAAACGTGTTACCATCAAACATAGCAAATGTAGTCTATTGTTATCTTTATCCGTCAGAAAGCACGTTGTCAGTGTGTCATATGAGTGAAAAGTCCTCAATGTCAAGGACAGAATAATCGTAGCTTGCACGTGAAAATGACGTACGTCACCCAAAAAATAACTTTGCCGTCTTTGCTCTTTTTTGTTTGTTTTGGAATTTCGCACAAAGCTACTCGAGGGCTATCTGTGCTAGCCGTCCCTAATTTTGCAGTGTAAGACTAGAGGGATGGCAGCTAGTCATCACCACCCACCGCCAACTCTTGGGCTACTCTTTTACCAACGAATAGTGGGATTGACCGTAACATTATACGCCCCCACGGCTGGGAGGGCGAGCATGTTTAGCACGAGGCGGGCGCGAACCCACGACCCTCGGATTACGAGTCGCATGCCTTACGCGCTTGGCCATGCCGGGCCCTTGCTCTTTTTTAAAGACGACTCTGTGCTCAGTTCGCTGCTATAATACATAAAATGTCCAGTCTTAAGGTTTTAAGTATCTTTTGACGTGTTTATCACTATTTTTTGTTTAAAAATTGATTCAAATTCTGCCATTAAAAGACGCTAAACCAACAATAAAACAAAATCCCAATAAAAACAACAAATGACAAACATACCAAAAACAACAGTCTTTAGCTTTACCGACGTGAACACCAGTTTTATGGCATACAAAGAAGCTGCGTGAAGAAAAGCAAAAATGATGACGTTTTTCCACACAATTTGAAGCTTTGGAGAACTATTTGGTTTCTCCGTTTCTGTTACCGTCGAAGAAATCGAAGTTGAAGTCATCCTAAAAATATAGTCATTATATCATATTTTTTTCTAACCTTAGAACCTTGACTCAGCAACCAACATCTTGATGTAGTCTTGACTTCTTTTTCAACCTACTGAGTAAATACAGTCAAATACACTATATTATGCACAATATATCGACAATATTAGTTAAACTGAATGTTTTATGCTTTTGAAAATACTTCTGATTGGTAAGTGATGAGATTAGGATCTGTACGAGAAGCTGTTTTGAGTAGACCCAAAGATAACCTCTAGCCTTAACCCATCACTTTTGTCTTGGAAGACGTATGGGGATTTAAAAAAAAAAAGTGCATCTTACAAGGCGTAAAATACGGTATTTGATTACTCTAATCGAATAGGTGTGTTTTACCGCCACTTCTCTTACATACTCATAGATTATCGGATCCACAGCTGGGCATGTTAACCACTAAGCCATACTTTTAAATTGTACTAAAATCTGCATGGCATAGAAATCTAATGAAACAAAAAAACTCCATGATTCTTAAGTAACAAATTTTACTTAAGGCTGTAAGCCAACACAAATTTAAAAATGGTATTTATATGATAAGAGAACATTCTATTGATACCAATATGATTTTAAATTATCATGTATAAAGACAAGCAATTTAAAAATATTAGTATAAAAATGTATAGCTCCTTACATTCACAATAGAAAGTTAACAGTCAACTTACGATATATATATACTTAAGTAGTTCTATATATCTAGTCTATCTTACACATTTACTCTAAAACAGCTGACGACAGCTACTTGGCAACTAAGTTTACTTAGCCTGCAGCTTTACAAACTCTTATACAAATTATTAAAAAATATTTGATAATAGCCTTAATCGTAGAATACTGAAATTACAATTCTTACATCGATTTTACTACGGAACTGTACGTAGAAAATAAAAACATAAGCCTGAACGTTAAAAAAGTCGCATATTTGAAGTATTTCTAGATTTAAAATAAATATATAATACGTTAAATCTAAAAACACTTAGGAATGTATGCTTTACATTAAGCAAATAAAATTATACATGCGACTTCACCTTCGTAAATGTGCCTCTAGTCATGTTTATAGTTTTGGTGAATAATTTATTAAATCACACGTTTTTTCTCTGTGGTGGATTTTGAAATATTATATGATATGGGTATAGAGCAATCGATTACTATACCCCACCTCCTTCTTTAATGTGAGTGGGCGATAATAGTCAGCAATCTGTCTTCTCTATTCCAACTCGGATCGATTCAGATCACGTGCTCTTGGTTACCTAGACATATGCTACAACAATCTGCAAATGGAATTTTCCTCCGTCTGTGTTCTTACTTGTGCATGGACGCATTTTCTTGGGTAACTCTACATAAGAATGCCCTGAGAATAACTTATGAATCCAAATGTTTTTATAGACTTAGACACTAGCTTTATTTCCTACAACTGTTGGTTTGGATCGTGAAATGTGTCCTACGAGTTTTTCCGAATAGTAGTATAAGTTTTTGGAATGTATATATATATTAAATTTCAGTGTTGTCAGTATGTTGGCTGTTTTTTTACATAACTCTGCTACTGTAACCAGAAGTATTCACTTTTTCCGTGTTTGTATTTATGACTAAGCTACCAACGATTTAACCTGTTTAAGCCGCTGCCCTTACTTTTGAACTACAGTCCAGAGCGGATACAGCCAATCAGTAGCACCCTACCGACTAGGCCAAAGACATCAATGAGATTCTTATAAAGCGCCCACACGTGCAGGGAATATTTTGTGGTAACGCACAGATTTGATTCTAGCTCGCCACCTCCAAAATCCAGAGCTCTAACAAAGGGCCAGCTCGCGCCCAATTATTTTCTTTGCAAAAGTTTCGAATAACAACTAACTTTAATAGCCCAAATAATTTGTAAATATTTTTTGCGTTTTTATTAATTTGATATTGAAAAAATACAATATATTCAGTCATCAGAAGATACTTATGAAAATACTTCATAAGTTAGTCTGCCATTGCCCATGCCTCTATCTTGTACTACCAGTAGTAGTAGTAGTAGTACTAGTAGTTCTACGCCAGAGCGAAGGTAATTCACATTAAACATAAAGTTCTAAGATTTAAATACACAATTAAAATAATAATGTTGTAAAAATATTTTAATAGCAACCTGTATAAATTTATGTATGACTGGATTTATTCATAAAGTAAATAAAAACGAATCGAATTTTAAAATATTATTATTAAATATATGTTAAGTATTCCACAATTTCCAACATTCGACATAACACAAATCTAATATCTGAAAAATATCTTTTCAAACATTATTTTGTCTAATCAAATATGCACACAAGATGTAAAAATTATAGTTAAAAATAGTCACAATTTATTCTTTCGCTAGTAGTCAAATTCCAAAACAGAATAAATAAACAAGCTTTCCTTACTCTTAGTTTAATTTTGCGTCAACTCCAGTCTGTGTCACTTCACTAAACTACGGTGTGCGAAGAAAGTTGTTCCTAAATGGTACTTCCGAGAGAATGATGCAAGTTTAACTCACTTTCTTTTCACAGCAATGTCACCCTGATAATGATGAAATAGTAGCTTGAACAAATGTTAGTAATTATGCTTTACATATACTACAAAGACCGTTAAACATGTATTAGTCAATGGAAGAATGAAATCTATAGTTATACGTTTATTGAACAATGACTGAATGAAACTGTAAATAATCAAACGATAAATACTATGACATTCAAATCCACAAAAACATCAAAATAGTTCAAAGCTAACCCACTAGTTACCGCGTTTTTATACAAATAGCACAATATAGTAATATTTTAGAAATACTATTTAATTTTGTCTATCGTTTATCATAATACTGTTAGTGTTATTCACTGTTAGTGATACTCAGAAGTGTAGTAATACTGCGATAGTAATATAATATTAACACTTGAGGTTTTACACTTTTAATATTTATATCACGAAAAATCTACATGAGCCATTACATCTGTAATTTACTAAAGTTTCTTTAATCGTGCTTTTCCTTCTATAACGACGATAAAAATAATATTAATTTAATAGAAAATTACGGGACCTACCGGTAACGACAAACGAGAGCAGGTAACCATCTATCTCAACATTACATTACGTAAGATTATATCGCCTGCGCACTCAACGTAGAACGCATGCCTGGTTAGTGGCGTGATAATAGCGAGGCCTTGTGGCGTGATACTGTAGTTACTGAAGCGATATATGTACGCAGATGATCCTGAAGAAAAATGATATTTATAGTGCGCTTGCTCTAAGGTTTCTTATTTGATGTTGTTTTATTTTTAAATGCAATCTGACAAGTTCGATTTATTTGCCTACTTAAAACTGCCAACCTACACTTTTATAAGCTTGTGAAAGATTAAATAACGAGATATGAGGAGAGGGTCACGTGATATTAGTACATTTATGTCTCGACCATTTAGTGTTTTGTTTCCGTGTATGGAGAGATTGTTTACAAACAAGGCGTGGTATTTCTCATTTGTTGTGGATAAAGACTAGCAAACTGAAATACTTTTAAATTTAAGTAGCAATCTATGAAAGGTTATGCGTTCCTGCAACCAAAGAGAAAATGGAAATTTGAAATAAAATCATCTTAAAGTTTTAGGACAACATGGGGCATATAGGTCCATTTCGGCAGTTTCGCACTTTAAAAATTAAAGTTAAAAAACAACACACACTTACAACCAGCCCTTATCATTCATATACTTATCAAGCTTTTCTGAAAGTAATTTAACTTTACTGCCTGTACAACATATGAAGGCAACCCATTCTAAAGGCCAACTATCCTGTTAGAAAAATAAAGCTATCTTAGCTGAAGATGACTTCTACCCTGCCAGAATTTGCACAGTGTGTCCATAATGTCCTTATGCAGTTTTAACCTTTAATAACTTCACTTCTATATAAGATATAAACAATCTGTAAAATGACATAATAATAGGAACTTATTTAGAATTTAAATAAAATTGTTAATGATTTATTTCTTTTAATTTATTTCTCTTATTTTCCAGATAACAAACCTTTTACTATACATATTGGCCACCTCGCTTCTCATACTTCTCCCTGTTAGATGTTTTACTGTGGGGATGTGTAAAAACTGAAGTTTATTCAAGAAAGCCTTCCTCTAAACGATCTTCGAACTGGGATAACAAATCTGATCAGTGCTATAACTCACACACAACAACAGAATGTGTTCGGGGAACTTCAAAATCGCATTCGGTTTTGTATCAAAAATGATGTTACATATGTTAAAAGTTAACATTCTTACAATTAAATGTGCTACATCTTGAATAAATTACCTCTTTTTTCATTTTATAGTTTTTTTTTATCTTATATAGAAGTGAAGTTATTAAAGATTCAAACTGCACAAGGACTTTATGGACACTCTGTAATTGTGTCTCCTAGTCCTACTATTCTCACTATTAAATACGAAAAAAGATGATCCACAAGTACTAGCAATTCCCTTTACAATCTTAAACAACACAATCAGATCCCCCCTAACTTTTTTTCTTTTTCAAGATAAAACAAATTGAGAGATTACAGCCTCGCGTCACATGACAACCCCTCCATCCCGAGCACCCTTCTAGTAACCCTTCTCTGGCCATTTATAACAATTGGATGTCTTTCCTAAGTTTGGTTTGGTTTATTTTGAATTTAGCGCAAAACTATTTTAGTAGTATTTTGTGATCTGTAACAAATTCTCAATAAAAGCCTTTTCCCTTTATAATCAGTGATGACGAGAAACCTCTCTTGTAAAGAAAAAATATTTTCTCTTTACATCCACTAGTAAACGTCCAATTGGATTCACTCTTCTGGATATAATCTTTGATATCCTCAAGTTCAACGCGATGTAATTCAAATTTTACACATAAGGCCACTCCTCTTTAATACTCTATCTCTATCAAATAGTCTGTAGTCCTGTATTTCATATAAACTTTTGTTATCAAAATAATCGATGTTTAATCATTTTTACTTTTTCCCATTACATCAGAATACTCCATTCCTAATAACGCTATAAAGTCATTTATTGTATTTCAATTACTTCTAGCATTTCAACAGTAACAATTAAGCCTATCCTTTTAATCACTTCTATACTCATTTCCTATGCTAATCTTTTCTCTGACTCTTATTCTTTTTACATTTATTTTTACCTGATCCTCACCACTGTCTAACCCTTGTTTAAAACTTCACTTACAGCTGAGTTAATAGCCTTAGCAATCAAGCCAGCTCCTACCCTATCTAAATGTAAACCATAATTCAAAAGAAGTTCCTTTTTCCACTGAATCGATCCCACAAGTTCATTCAGCTTATCTGCTCATCCTTACATACTAGCTTAGGCCTAGCATTTAGCCTTAATAACTTACTTAGTATTTCATTCCCACGGTTAATTCTGGGCAGTATCTTAAACAAAATTAAATGCCTTTTTTAACCCTTTATCTTAATTAGCTCCCCTGGCCTACCTGTCCTTACATGCACTATAAAAACTGCATTTCTTGTAGCCCCTGTGTCATATTTCCTGTTCTGTTAATTATATTCCTCACTTGTGCCACTGGGTAGCATAATTTGACTCTTCCTTTCCTAATTACCCATAAACTATTTTATTGACATGCTTTGTAAAGGAACCACCTATAATTATAATCTTCTTATCACCCAAATCCTTCTGTGACTCTTTTTGTTTTCCTTCCCTTCAATATTTCCTCATCTGCAGATGCCAAAAGCTGAAATTTGTGGCTTAACAGAATAGGCTTATCATAACTAAATTCACTGCTTTTTACTCTAATAATTCTCTTTCTAACTTACTGAATGTCCTTGTTAACTCATGTTTCCCTTTCATATAGACCCGGCATAGCCAGGTGGGTTAAGGTTCGACTCGTAATCTGAGGGTCGCAGGATTCGAATCCTTGTCTCACCAAACAACCTCGCCCTCTCAGATTTGGGAACGTTATAATGTTACGATCAATACTGTTTGTTAGTAAGAGAGTAGCCCAAGAGTTGGCGGTGGGTTGTCATGACTAGCTGCCTTTCCTCTAGTCTTACACTGCTAAATTAGGGACGTTTAGCGCAGATAGCCCTTGAGTAGCTTTTCGCGAAAATAAAAACAAACAAACCCTTTCATGTAAAAGCTCTTAAGCGCCTTCTAAAATCCTGTTGCTATTTTACACAGTCTATACTTCTTGATTGTTATTTTAAAGGTATAAAAAAATATGATTTTCATTAGAACATACTCTTCGTCAATATAAAAAATGCGTTATTATACAACAGGAAGGAAATTGGAAATGCGACTACAGGAGTTGTTGGTTATCTAATTGCATTCTGTAATACATTATATGAAATCATGCTTTATACCTTAAAAAATTTTAAAGTTTCTAAAAGTATGAGCGTTCTCACATACCAGATAATTCTCTTGAATGTACGTTTTACTTTTATCTATATATTTATTAATAGATCGATAAAGTATTTATTTCGAAGTGATTACTGTCTGACGTACAGAACTGTGTTAGTATAAGATAATATTTTTTCATTCTTTTCATTTTATGAGGCTAATTCTTCCATGTCATAATAGAATGTAAGTTTCAACCCTATGGTAATGCTTCGCTGATTCCTATTGACAATTGAATGTGCCGATGTGAGAATACTTATAAATCTTTAGAATTCTAATATACGTGTACTAAGCATGTTATAAAGGTTTGCCTGAATGAACATGTTGATCAAATGTTTTGTGTATTGTTGGTAAAGGATTATACTACCAAGAAGATAATGACTCCAAACACTCGTTCGGCTTATGCAGAAATTACTTAGCTAAGAAAGAAGCTGCTGTAGTAATTCAAATTATGCAATGACCCCCACTGAGTTCCGATCTCAACCCAATTGAGCAGATCTGGTATTTGATAGATCATAAACTTCACAAATCAAAAGGTATTTCCAAAGAAATTTTATGAGAGTGTATTAATTACATTTGGGATAGAGTCCCAAAGGACACTTCGATTAAATACATTGCAGCAATGTCTGAAAGACTGTCTGCAATTATTAAAGCAAAATGAGTAGGCTCAAAATATTAACTGTTTGCTGAAATTAGGCATTTCCTCTGAGTCTCCGTTGTACTAAATATGAAAATTAATAAAATTTTGAGGTTTCACCTGTGACCTACCTTCCATTGCTCTTTCAAAGTAGCCTGAAATGTAAGTGTTGACTTTTTCTAATACTTTTGCAAAGCACTGTATATCTCATGCATTTTATGGAAAGAAAAAGCTAGAATAATAGAGTCGTTACAGCTAGTTTGATTTTAGAGCAGGTGAGGGAGAGCTGCATGAGAGCTATCTGCGCTAGACGTCCATAATTTAGATGTGTAAGACTACGGGGAAGGTAGCTAGTCATCACTACCCAGAGCCAACGCTTGGGCTGCTCTTTTACTAATTGTCGCTAATTAAGTCTCAGACTAAAGAGAAGGCAGCTAGACAACACCACCCACCGCCTAATTCCCCTCAACAATGACACAACGATATATCTGTGTAGCCTTGTGCTTAACTACAAACAAGCTTTCCACCCTGTGAAAGGTGAGCATGTTCAGTGACGGGATTCAAACCCATAAAGGAGATCACAACTGGAGAATTTTAACCATCGGGCCATGCCAGACCAAACGCAACTAGTATATGTAAATGGTATTTGTTTTGTTTTGTTTTTCAAAATGGACGGTATTTTATGTGACACATATGCAAAATAACCAAATCAGAGGCACAAATACAATTCAGATATTGAATTTCTAATACAGAACTACTTACTAGAGGAAGAGCAACCAATCAACACGTGCCGCTCGCGCAGCTAGTTTTAAATGATAAGTGAAATTAACTGTTACAGTTATAAAAACTTCATAACTGATAATCAGGTCATGTGCATCAACATACTGTGTCTCGAAACGTAAAAACGTACAAAAGTAAATTTATTTTCAAAATAATTAAATTATTTAATTTAACAACATTCACTTGGCCCAGGTCATAGCTTAAGAAACTGCAAATTCAATTGCAAATATGTAGTTTTCATTAAACATATTAACTTAATTTAATAATTGTACATAGCTTAAAACGAAGTAACTGTTGTAAAGTCAAAATTGTAGTAACCGTTACATAGTTTGTACAATGTTATAATTATCTCATAAGTAAAAAGTGTAATAATTAATCTATAGTTCTCATATAACTTTAGGTATTTGTATTTATTTGTTTTTTGGTCGTTTGTTTTGAATTTCGCGCATAGCTACACGAGGGCTATCTGCGCTAGCCGTCCATAATTTAGCAGTGTAAGGCGAGAAGGAAAGCAACTAGCCATCACTACCCACCACCAACTCTTCGGCTACTCTTTTATCAACGAAAAGTGGGATTGATTGTAAATTATAACGTCCTCACGGCTGAAAGGGCGATCCTGTTTTGTGTGACGAAGATTCGAATCCGCGACCCTCAGATTACGAGTCGAGTGCTCTAACTACTTGGTCACGCCAAACCATAAACTTTAAGATTCCCATTTACTGTATGTTGAAACTGAAAATGTGGTGTTTTATTGGCAGTTTCTACGTCCCAATATTTATGCATCGTAAATAATATTGGATTTTAAATTTGTTTCATGTTGCCAAAAAACATACGATTATCATTTTAGAGCTATAGATGCGTTAAAACAGTTTACTGTTAACCTGTTTCATTGTTGGCATCTTATTACCACCAAAACAAGAATTCGTGTTCTGCATCTTTGGAGCTGTGGGTGTGTTATAAGGTTGACGGTCAAACCCGATTATTCAGTCAGACACGAGAAGCTCAAGAGTTAGCGGTATGTGCTTTTGACTAGCTACCTTCTCTTTTTTATCTAAAATATCAAGATTATGGACAGCTAGTGTAGATAGCCCTTAAACAGGTTTGCTATCCAAAACCAACCAAACAAAAACTATATATCCTCCACTTTCAATGAAATTAGTATATAATTAAAATGAAAACATTCCTAACTGATATGTTTCATATCTAAATTAAAACCTTAGGAAACATTAACTAACAGTGTCAAATGTAAGGATTTAGCAAATAAGTGTTAAAAATCAGCACGTAAAAAAGTCCGGAAAAAATGTGTGAAACATAATTGTAAAGCTCCAGAAAATGCAAAAATATGGTAATCTTTTGTGGGAAGATCAACATTCTAGGTCATGTCAGATTCTGACCTCAGTGAAGCTGGAAGATTGTATTATTTCAGTTATTTTTACCAAGAAATAAACAAGAAAACTGAAGGAGTTTGAAGTGCTTATTAAAGTTAAAATAGGTAAAGTAAGGAACATAATATTTTACTTCTTTGCGACTCAAGTTTAACTTTGTTTGTAAATTTGTATTTACTTATTTTATTAGCTTGACTCACTGAGGTCATTGACAGCAATGCTTTAATAATTCTTAATGTTTCCTTGGTAAATATATATGCATACATTCATTTGAGACAGAGTTTGATGTTTTATTTAGGTGACATTCGGGTATACGGAAGTTCCGGTTTAACGAGGAGGTGTTGAAATTCTAAGTAAGAATTTACACGTCTGCTGTAAAAGCTATTTCCGTCAACATGTTTATCTATTTATCTGTTTGACATTCATGATTAGTTGTAGTTCGATTTTCGAACACAATCCCATAGGAAGATGGACTTGATTAAGACTGCCTTTGGGTAGGTTAAAAACTGTATTGTTTAAGTTTTGTATCTTGTAAGAATAATCCTAGATCTAATTTAATAAAAGAAATGGGAGAATATATTCAACATGGACACTATTGATACTATAAAAGTTTTAAAAGACACTCTAAACTTAACAAAATAGTGTGTATGGCCCATCTACACCCAACTTAGAAAGGCAGTGTTAGTACAAGACCAGTCAATCCTTCCAATAGTAAATTTCTTCCAGATAGTTATACGCAAGCCTTTGTTTAGATTCAAAAATACTTGTTAGAAGTGCAACCTTGGAAAGGAATTTTTAGCTAAAGTAAATGAAACAATTAACGTTGATAAATATTAACTCGGTAACTGTTGTAAACAATTTACCTTAACGAAAGCGATAGGAGAAACATTAATGAAGCATTTTAAATGTTATTGATGTATTTTTTGTTATTTAATTTTATTAAACAAAAATGTAACAACATAATCCAAAAACCTCAATTACAACATCGCAATTTAAAAAAATTCTTATCGCACAAGTAACCCCCAAATACCAGTGACTCAACGGTAAGTCTGTAGGCGTATGATGCAAAAAATTAGGTTTAGATGTTCCCATTGTGTAGCCTTGTGCTTTACGATAAACAAGCACACAGAATAAACTTTAGCCGTATTTTATCCTAGTACATTTTAATTTTTTGGTTGTTATGCTATATTTATAATATATGTGGGCAGCACTGTCTATGTTGGGATGGCTTGAATCATTGATCGAAATGGTGTTTTAAATATTTGCTCTATAGATCATCAGAACTATACAATTCTATACAGTGTTTCTTTTTATAACAATATCAATGTAGTGAGTGAGTCACAAATTCGGAGAATATATGCATACTTCGTAGAATAAAAAAGAAATTTATTGTTGTTGTTTTTATTACAGTATAACTAAAAACAATCAAATCAATGGTGTCAACTAATTGCACTGAGGTGACAGTTTCAAACGAACTATCCGCTTTGATAAGTCATATAAACTAGAAGTAATTTAGAAAAATCGTAATTTTAGTGTAAACTATGTTATCTTACCCCTTTGTTAGATTTTTTTACAGATATATGTTGACCTTTCAAAAAAACTTATGTACAGGTGAATCAGGAATTACTCGTCAGTAATAGATAAACAATAATTATTACAGTTGGAACCTAACTATACTTAAATCTTGGTTATAAATACAATTTTTTATGTGTACTGAAATACTGCATAAAAGCAATCAAAGAAAAAAAGAAAAACTTTTCAAAAAAGGAAGTAAATATAGTGATGGCTAATATTAAGCCTTTAAAAATAATACAAGCAAGATGTAGGGATGGCGTTTGTATCATCCCTACACAATAGCATATAGCAATATATATAAAACTATTCCATCACAGTTGTGTCTATTCATCCCATTTTTGTCTATTAACATTCTACTGTGCTGTGTGCCTATGCTATTGTATATGGATAATACAAATGCCATCCATACTGTTTTATTTGTATTATTTTTAAAGGATTGATACAAGCCATCTTTACACTTACTTTTTTGAAAAGTGTTTTCATTACTTATATGAAAAGCCACTAAAACGTACAAATGCAGAACAACAGTATCGATAATTTTTAACTTTTTCTATATATAAAAGTTAATTTATTGTTTGTATTTATGGGCTGGATAAGCATATACGATTTAAAATTGGAAAAGGATAACTCTTTGATGACACCTGCTATTTGATGACACACAGAAAAAACATGGGAGAAAAAAGCGGAAGTATTCGTACAAAGAAAATATTGCAATGAAAATAGTCATCACAAAGAATATTTGGATGATAAACAGGAAGAAGGATCTTAAAATTTAGAAGGTGTGAAGACGTGAGTAAACATTATAAAGGTATGTAATAACATAGTTTGTAGATGGCAATGAACTCAGATCTTAGAACTTCTTGGAAATTAAAATGAACATTTTGCCTCAAATTGTATGTGTAAATTTATATTTTATATTTTAATATATTTCTCTTCTGCTTATAAATTTATATACGTTCATGTATGAGTCTATACGTTCTTGTATATCACTACTGTTAAACTCAACAAATATTTTGTAAATGTAAAATGATCTCAGGATGGTAATGGCCAAAAGAATGCAAACAAAAAATGTAGAGATGATATAGTTGTGAATAGATTATCCGTATATGACTTTACGTATTATGTTGCACTGTCAAATTCACGAGTACAGAATGGTTAAGAAGTCAGTCAATTCGAATAACCTCACAGCGTGAATCTGTAATAGTCTGTAATAATCAAGACGTGCTTTCGTTTTCCTTGTAGTCTTCAGTCGAGCAACAGATATAATCATTTCACTGTTTTTTTGTTCTTGTTTACAGAAAGGAGGCACTTTTTATTTCAGATGTAAGTTATAAATGTTTAATCTTTCTTCACTGTCTCCTCCCCTAGCGTCCGGTATGGCCAGGTGGGTTAAGGCGTTCGACTCGTAATCTGAGGGTCGCAGGTGTGAATCTCCGTCACACCAAACATGCTCGCCCTTTCAGCCGTAGGGGAGTTATAATGTGACGGTCAGTCCCACTGTTCGATGGTAAAAGAGTAGCCCAAAAGTTGGCGGTGGGTAGTGATGACTAGCTGCCTTCCCCTAATCTTACACTGCTAAATTAGAGACAGCTAGCGCTGGTAGCCCTTGTGTAGCTTTGCGAAATTCAAAAACAAAACAAATACTGAGCCTTACTTATTTATGTAGCAAAAACTAGATAATTTTTTTTTTTATATTTCTGTTTCCTTCATCATTATTTTTATCTAGTATTACCTAAATGACCCCCAAACAAGTAATTGTCCTTCACATGCTCAAAGCCTGTTTATAATTATTAGATATATGTGTTTTGAAAAGACTAACAAACCAGTATGGCCTAGTAAGAGAACAGTATGTTTCTTTTTTATTAACTGCTGACCACCTCTTGCGTTCGACGTGCTCTGAGAAATCCCAGCTAATCATTTGTCTATTCGTAGTTTATGTGGAAACGAAAGGTGATATTAAACTGTTCTATATATTGAGGTGTTGTTAACTGCGTAAAATATTTCGGGTTCGGGTCTGTTGGCGCTGGAAATTTCGGCGTTTTACCATGATATTAATTATGGTTTTTTGTTATTCTGATTTTTTCAAGACACCAACCGGGTGTTCGGGACATTGTGAAATAGAATCAGAGCATGGGTCGCGCGTGCTAGTGCCTAGCGAATCATCTGACTGTATATCTAAGTATCAACAATCACGTTTACATTCATGAATTAAAATAAATCAATTAGCACATTTTATAAGCATTATTTAACAAAGCAGCTACGCAATGCTTATCTCAGCAAAAGATAATAAGAATTGGGTTCACAAAGTAAAGACAATTCTGAGGGAGACTTTTAGAGATATAAGTCGAAAGCATGTAGTTGAGAATTGAGGAACTGTGATTGTAAAAATTAATACAACGGCCCAGATTCGATGGCTGCTTCACAGAATACAATTCGATCAATATAATGTTAGTTCCGAAAACTTGATGCTGTAAGACGTACAAATGGGTTCCCCGCTGGTACAGCGGTAAGTTTACGGATTTATAACGCTTAAAATCAGGGATTCGATTTCTCTCGGTGGATTCAGCAATTTTAGGCCCGGCATGGCCAAGTGTGTTAAGGTGTTCGACTCGTAATCTGAGGGTCGCGGGTTCGAATCCCGGTCGCACCAAAACATTCTCGCTTTTTCAGCCGTGGGGGCGTTATAATGTGACGGTCAATCCCACTATTCGTTGGTAAAAGAGTAGTCAAAGAGTTGGTGGTTGGTGGAGATGACTAGCTGCCTTCCCTCTAGCCTTACACTGCTAAATTAGGGACGGCTAGCGCAGATAGACCTTGAGTAGCTTTGCACGAAATTCAAAATAACGTACAAGTGGCTGAAGATATTTATTTTATTCATTACTTTTAAACAATAACTTGGCGTCATGGACTTTAAGATATATATTTTTATGTAAAAAAAATTAAACTGCTGTCATATATGTTATAATAAAATAGTTTATTTTCATTTTGATTCGTTCGTAAAAATTTAACCCCATTGCATCGTTATTAAACCTGCTCTACGATATTCCTATATTCTGCATAGCTCTTAAACCTTTTTTAGGATACTGCAATATCAAATCCTCGTCCCACTAAATATACTCGCCCTTTCAACTGTGGGGCGTTATAATGTGATTATCAATTCTATTATTCACTGGTAAAATAGTGGCCCAAGAGTTGGCGGTGGGTGGTAATCACCAATTACCTTTCCTCTACTCTACCACTGCTAAATTACGGACGGTTAGTGCAGATGGCCCTTGTGTAGCTTTGAGCGAAATTCAAAACAAACTATAGGGTAGAGGGATATGATGCTTAATTACTGAATTAAGTTTAGGGTACTGGGATATCCATTACGGTTGTTAAACCAGCTTTAGTGTACTGCAGTAACCAGTATGGTTATTAAATGAGCTCTATGTGCAATAGTCTTCATGACTACACTCGACAACAAAAAAGTTACCACTGGAGAAATTGAAAAATGTAATCAGAATTTGTCCATCATCTCTAAATTTTGTGCTATTGTAATATATCAATATTTTATTAGCACTGTGCGAAATACCATGCAATCAACTCAGTACAATAATTATTTTATTTTACTGTGAAGTTAAATTTATTTGGACAGTTTAATTGGTTAAAGAAATATATTTTTGATAACTTTAAACACTGATTGTATTGGTTTATAATTACAAGTATATTGTTCATATATACTATTTGTTCTCAATATATGTAGCGAATTGCACTGCTGATGTTTCATTCCCACTCTCATCTGCTCCATTCGGGAATCGCGAAACACACAGGTGCTAAGTTTGCTATGACACTCGAGATGTCTCTCAGCTAAGCATAAAAAGGGCAGATTCAGATGTCTCCCTTTCAGTTGTCTCTCACTCACTCAGTTGGTCACTTCACCTAGCTCTGTGCACAGTCAAAACAAAGTCTAATATTTATCCTCGCACCATACTCGAGATATAATCAAATACTGCTAACATTGTTTTTAACATTTTTGTTATTTCTAGCTCCGTAAAACTAAATTATCTTATGATTTTAAGCAAGTTATTTGAAAATGAAAAAAAATCACCCAAAATATTTTGCTGTATTTGTGGAAAATGTATTACAATTTCATGAGGTAAAACATCACTTACGAGGTAGAAGTAGCTCATTACCACTATATTTGATGTAAAAGTGGTGCGCAAGAAAAACAATGGGCTCTATACGTGTGTTGTACACATCTGGCTTGACACAATGGCTAGATAAAAAGAAGACAAGAATGCGATTTGCAGTTCCCAGGAATATTATCCACTTATCTATAGTTAGTCTGAAAGCTGTACTTTTGCACAATGTGAGTATTAAGCCATCAATTCTTGTCGCACATGCTGTGAATGTGAAAGAATCTTATCAAAGTGTGCAAATTACACTTGAGGTAATCAAACATGATCGACATAGGTGGAAAATATGTGATGATCTAAATGATATTGCATATCTGCTCGCCCTACAGAGTGGGTATACCAAATGTTGTTCTTTTTGTGTCTCTGGTACAGCCGATATTATAAAAAAAAATTTCGAAAAAGAAGGAATGGCCAGTGAAAGAGGTTTACATACCAGGAAAAGAGAATATCGAGTACCACTCTTTAATGAATCCTCAAGACCTGTTTCTGTTTCCACTTCATATTAAACTGGGACTCACGAAGAATTTTGTAGAAGGAATGAACAAAAGGATTAATGATTTCGGATATCTGTTTAACATATTTTCAAAAATTAGTGAAGTAAAAGCAAAAGAAGATGTTTTTGTTGGACCACAGATTTGGGAAGTGCTGATGGACGATGAATTTGAAACAGAACTCAATTAGAAAGAAGTTACTACCTGGAAGACATTGAAATTGGTTCTCAAAAAATCTTGGGAAATCACAGAGATGAAAATTATTCTGTGATAATTGATGATATACTAGATAACTACAAGATATTTGTACAATGAAACAACAATATCAAGGACACTGGAATCTTGTAATTATTATTTGTTCTTACAGCACGAAACTGAGAACATACAAAAAAGGCACAACAAGTCAAGCAAAAAATAATACTTATTGCACTCATTATTACTTATTATTATTAATAATAATTATACTTATTGCGTTTTCAAACTGCTATTGCTGTCAGGTATTGTTTGAACATTTTTAACTGCAATTAATTGTCAATGAATAAGTATGATTTTTAAAGCAAAGTTGTCATTTTTGTAATATATTAGAATATTTTGAATAAATATTTCACAAATTGAAAACCAGAAGTGTTCAGTAATTCTCAACATTACTTTTAGAATCAGCATCATCATATTACTCAGAAACATTTGCATGTTTTAGTAGCAGAGAAAAATAATTTTTCGTTGTTGCTCAGTGTTATTAAATGATCTCTAGACCAATATTGTACATGTATTAAGCGACAAAAAAGTTTAAAACAGCTGAAAATATTTTATAAAATTAGAATGAAACGTTCACTATTTACAGCAGAGAGTAAATACCCTTTCATGATTCACAGATTCCCGGTGTATTAAGAAGGCTTCTTTTTAATTGCAGTTAGTTCTATACTTACCTCAATAGATCTAGATAAAAACAAAAACAAAAAAACACACAAATTAAAACCAACAGAAAACCATCTGGGATACCTGAGCACATGTACCACGTTTGGTCTCGCTTACTGACGACTAGAGTTATGAACGCAGTTTCAAACATGACACCTTGGGAGCCCTAGTGGGGCCAGGAACATAAACTCTAATGCCAGATGCGGGTCCAGCGACCCTGAAAATCTGCTAACATGTCTACATCGTGTCCTGAGCCAACAAAGTTTGATTCTGTATACAACTGTGGGAGAAATTAGCGGAGGAACAAAAAGATTGGAAACAAATACAGCTGAATAAAAAATTCAACCTCAAAAGAATCCAGAAAGCGCAAGCTGCATTTTGATAATACGTCAAAAATAAAATAAAAACCCTAAGTTTCTAATCGTTTTGATTATTCTAAAGGTTTATAGTTTAAATAAATTGTTAATGAGTTGTAAAACCCTGTAATATAATTAATCTTTATTATACAATTTTATTCTTCTCAATTATTACCTTTATCTTAAATATTTTCATACTGCAAACAAATAGAAACGTATCTGTAAATATGTTGTCCACTTTTATCAATCCCCTGCTGATACAGCAATAAGTCTACGGATTTAAAACGCTAAAATCAGGGATTCGATTCCCCTCGGTGGACTCGGCACATAACTTGATGTGGCTTTGCTATAAGAAAACACTTACACCTACACCTTTCTATCAGCTTTCTGAATGCCTAACATAACATTATCATTGTTACGTATACCGGTAGTTAAACGGTAAGTTAACACATTCATAAAGGAAGAATCCAGCACTCGAATCTCCAACACAGAAAGAACACAAATAGACTGTTGTTTAACTTTGTACTAAAACGACAAGATTAGTATATGGATAAATGAACTATTACTTTTCGCTCACTTATTATAAATTACATCAACAAGTTGGAACAGCAGATAATTGAGAGTTTCTCACGAAGTAAAGGTAGAATAACAAAATTAAATATTAACATAAATAAATCGAGTTCAGCAAAACAAGGCGATTTTCGGTTTTCCTCTTGCACAAATTTTGCAAAGTGTTTCTTTTTGTAATACGTTATTCAATGAGAAAGAAAATACTCTAGGTTGTTAAAGGAAAATTTGTAAACACTTTTACATTTTGCTTTGTAAAACAAAGGACAGAACCGTTAGTTGTATAAAATTCTGTAACAGTAAAGAAAATTTCTCACCGCTAGATAGTTTGTTTGTTTATTTTGAATTTCGCGCAAAGCTATCTCCGCTAACCGTTCCTAATTTAGCAGTGTAAGACTAGAGTTCATAGTGGAGTACTGTCGACAGTACCTACACTAGGTGGGCGAGAGAAGGTTGTTTGATTTGTGAAATCAAACAAAACGAGCATTAACCATCATCCCTAAGGCCTTATGGAGACAGCTAGTCAAAGCAATGGGAAGATAGCTAGAAGGATTCTTGAGGTCCTTCTCAAGCTTAGAGAAAGGAAGGAAAATAATTTGGTGCCAAACATCAGGGAAAGCATTCTCCTGCTAGACCTAGTTAAAAACAACCAGAAGAATAGCATCAGAGAGATGATGCAGCATCTCATAGTGAACATCATCAGATGAAGAACATAACTGAGTTCTAGCACCGTAAAAGGGAAATTACAGTCATAGACATGATTGGTCCAAAAGAAAAGAGATGATCGCTCTTTCCGAGACTTGATAGCCAAGAAGGCAGAGGGGGAAGAAAGAGAAGTTGTGGATGCGTGAGAAATGCTCTCATGGAGAGTATTGGCAATGTTCTGTACATCAGAAACTTTCTGGTTATCGGAGAGGAAGATGGAAAGGGAATGGGAGGCATATCTCCCATTAACCTTCCGATTTTTGTTCCAGATGATTATGGAACTGGTGGCGGAAGAGATGCTATTTGTAAACATATTTCAAGATTCAATTTGGCTTTGATGTTTGACCTGCAAAGCAGGATACCATTGGTAGATATCCCACGTCTGTTTCTGAGCCTTTTATGCTTTCTGGCAGACAGGACTCCACCATGGATGAAGATACCGTGGTAAATGTGTCGAGGTCTTAGAAATAGATTGAACAGCTGTCTGGACTATATAGTCAGTCACTGCTACCACACAATCATCTATTGATAGCAGACAGATAATGGCAGGATCAAATTCTGAGAGACCAATGAGAGGGCCAGTTGACCTGGTCTAACTTTCACTGAGGCACACTGAGGTATCATCTATGGCCACTCTCCCCTTCACAGGTAACCATACACGGCAAACACATGGGTGCATATTCAGATCCTAGAGGAGTTAAACTGAAAAGCTAGAACCTACTTTTGGAGGTCCCCTCAGCATGTACAGGCATCCACATCGAGGGGTACATTGATGGGGAGAAAATTGTTACTACAACCATATTTAACTATTTTTTTGTATTATTTGATAGTATTCAAAAGTAAAAAAAAAGTATTATGCTTTGTTGAATATACTTTTTAAATTTTGAAAATACAGTTCTTCATGTGAAGCTTATCCTTTCAGAACCAAGAAAAGAGAAAGTTCACAAGAAGTGTGATATACAAATTGCAATATTCCATTAAAAATAAAGTCTAAATGGATAAAATTTTAGCAATTATCACACAGAACTTGTTTAGGTATAAGTCTGTAAGAAATGATGGAGTTTCGAGTTGTGTTGGTGTAACGTTCTCAATATTTGATTTAATTTGTTCAATTCTGATAACTATCACCAAAAGGATTTTAGAATTTAAACAAATTTACTCTCCGGCATGATCCTTTATAGCTTTAGATGGATTGTTTCAAGTTTGCAAAACAATTGCAGAAAGATTTATAAAATATTTACAGACTTCTGTAAGGAATGTAAAGATTGGTTATTCTTGTTCCCTAAAGGTAGTAATTAGAAAAAAACAACAACACTGCGAGACAATTTGAAGTCATCTTATTCAAGTTACGCACTCTTAGTAACTGCTTTAAAATAAAGTGTGAGAAACCACAAATGTATATAATCAAAATCACCTTTATTCAAACTAAAAGAGTAATTAAAACGTTGTTAGATATATGTCCAAGTCAAAATTATTGGAGTTATTTAGCAAGCATAAAATAATTATAAAATATATAAACAAATGCTTATTAAATCTATTCAAGAAACTATTTCTGAAAATAGTATGTACATATACTAATGTACTGTTTACAAGTCACAGGCAGGATCGGCATGGCCAGGTCGTTAAGGCACTCGACTCATAATCCAAGGATCGCAAGCTTGAATCCCCGTGACGCTAAAGATGCTCGCCCTTTCAACCGTGGGGGCAAAATGTAATGTGACGGTCAATCCTACTAGTCGTTGGTAAAATGACTAGTCCAAGAGTTGGCGGTGGGTATTGATGACTAGCTGCTTTCCCAATAGTCTTACACTGCTAAATCATGGACGACTAGTACAGATAGCCTCAAGTAACTTTGTGCGAAATTCAAAACAAACCAACCAAAGTCACAGGCAAAAAAAAAATAAAAAAACTACAGAAGGTTTTATGAAAGAAAATGTATTTTCGAAAGTATGAATGAGCTAAGAATAGTGTTTCTAAAAGTACTCAAGTATAATATAATTTTAAAAATTAACAACTTGCATAAACTTAACAAGTATTTTATAATTTTTTGCCAAACAAGATTCAAAGTAAATCTTTTGTGATTTTGGTATTAGGGAGAACAAGAAGCTGTCACCTATGGCTATGTTTATACAGAAATTTTGTTTGTTACTGTATACAAAAAATATGTTGTTTTTTTATATTAAAGATGTAGGTAATAGCTTGTATTTTTGTAAATTACACATTATTTTTTTTCTTAATTCAATAGATTTATTATTGACTACCAGAAATTGAAGATTAATTTTTATTAAAAATTAATTACTTTCCATAATATGAAAATGGAAATTTTATTTCTAACAAACATATAGCCCCATTTTTTTAAAGAAATTTTTCAAGGAACAAAATATTTAAAGTAATTCAGGGCTTGATAAAAAGTCCTATAATTACAACTTTAACATTTGTTCAAATGTCTGGTATATTACTGATTCTACTCCATAAGTTGTAGCTGCATAAAAAAACACTTTCTTATTTCAAAACTGTTCTGCTAGCTTACCTGAATCACCTCTTGAAAGCTTTACTCTGTGTGGTCACATACTTTCTGGAAGATATACATTTCTTTTTTATGCCACACATCTGATATTGATTGGTAGTGAGTAATGGTTTGTTAATAATTTGATCAATTTCCTATACCATATTGGCACTTAAAAACAGCAGTACTAGTTTTGTTGGTTTTAAAAAGTAATAGAGATTTTTAAAGGTTAATATTTCTTTCTACTATTGAACGTGTGTAACTACTGTAAATAATAGCATACCTGTTTAAAATAATATATTTAACAACACATTTAATGCTGTTTGTTTTTGTTTAAACTCAGTTGAAACTTTGTCAACTAATTAATTTACTAGTATACTTCCACCTCTTGGTTTTAAGAATCAATGATATAGTATAAAAAATATTCCATGTCTGGAAAACAATGACATGCATAGAAACAATGGCAGTAATAAAGACAATGAAAAAAGACACTACTATATTTTAGGAATAGTATAAAATGACAAATTAAGAAAACTTCATTATTAAGGCTTAGGCTTAGTTCAGCTGTTACTGATACTGTTTTCCAAAATATATTTTTGATGTTTCTACCTAAGTAAATTATTTTGTCTTTTTTACCTTTCTCATTTTTTACTCTTGTCTTTATTGCCTGGATTTGCATGCAGGAGTAGGGTTAAAGTTCATGTCTTTTTGCTCTTATGTTTCAAAGTGCTCTTTTTTAAGACATAAAAATTGTCCACACTTACGAAAACACACACCTAATTCCATATCATGCATTCTGTCAGTTATTAAAAAAAATCAATTTTATAATGGATGGCACACTGGGACTTATTTTAGATATTTACAGTAAAAACAAATAATTATGATATGCTTTAAGTGTTATTATGTAAGAAGTACCGATTTAGTTTTAAATTTTAAAAGTATTGATAAGACGAATTGAACAGGAATGAAAGAGGTTCTGTTTGTTTCTACCTTATGTATACCAGTGGCAACCCACAGTCTTCCCTAACACCTCCCCCTCTCATAAAGTTAAAAATCCTATTTTCATACTTCAGTTGAATACAACACAGATTGCTTGACAACAGATAAACTGTTTGTAGCATGATTTTATTTTCAGATGAAAATCTGATAGTAAGGCAACAATACACATTATATATGATATATACTCATATCAAGTGCACATTAATTCATATCTTTAGGTAGCTATTTCATAAGTATTAAAATTTATTTGTGAACCATGTAACACATTCAAATACTTTTGTCATTATATGTTTATATATGCAAAGAAATGTAAGTTATATAAGGAAAATAACCATATGTGACAGCTAGTTTTACATTAATTCAGTCAAAATAATAGATATTGTTACAAGGGAATATAATTTTTACAATCTATTCTTTTATTCCATTAACTTCATATGTATGAAGATTTTCACTATATGTTACTGAGTTACAATTTTTACAAAGGTATAAACATGTTTTTATTAACACCATTTCCAGTATTTTCATAAATATGAGCATTTCCTCATATTTTGCTGATCACCAGTACTGTGCATACTTGGTATGTGATTCGTGAGAATGTAAATTTTTTACTACTCCCGACAATCTTGGGTAAACTTTTTGGTAACAAGTCAAACAAGTTAACAGGAATATTTTCCATGTTTATTGATTTGAATCCAGCTGTATGTGTGTGTCTTAATGCTAATCAGTTTATCAGCAGATAACAAAAAAAATGATGCATTTGGTACCATACTGTAAGCATAGCTGATAATTTATGAAAAATTTTAATTTTATTTGCTATCTGCTTGAAATAATTATGCTTGCTTTCAAATCTCATCTCTGAAATTTTTGTTTTACTGAAAATAGTTCTTTGAGCTCCAATAGCAATTCAATTACTAATACTTTAACAAAAGATAGATACACTTGGAACTAATACTATGTCCAATATCTTTGCATCATCTAAAATGGTTATTGTTGATGCTGCTCCAGAACATTAAAAACAAAACAAAAACATTTCTCCATTACTATTCTCTTGAAACTCACATTTCCATCAACTTTTTGTGTGATAATTCTACAAGTTTGTTTCAAAATCTTCAACTTTGTTATGTATTTCTTTATTAAATCTACATGTTTGGTTACCAACAGAATGACACTTTGAAGTATATCATGCATGATAGCAGGAGACATTGCTTTTATCAATCAAACGTTCTAATTTTAAAAATGTAAAACTGCCATTGATTCCATACACAAATGCTAGTGAAAGATCTGATACACTGATGATAAATGGTATTTACATATCTGTTTTTTTCCAAGAGAGAAACTTTCCTGTGTGAAAAATTTTGTAATGACATCTCTACATGCAAGAAAAAACACAGATATATCACTGACTTTGGTGCTACCAAAACATGAGAAGGATGAATTAATCCTCCTGTGTTTCAGAGAAGGTTCGTCCCAGTGGAAGGTTACTACTGGATTTAATGCATGTCATCCAGAGAGAAACATCACTCACAGTGCTGTTAGATAGCTATGAGCTAAATGTAAGAAGACCAAAAATATGGGCCACTGACAACAGCATGAATATTCTTTGCAATGTTCAAAGAGAATGGAAATACTGTTTCTAAACTTATTTTGAATTACAAGGAAAACATGTGAAACATTGAACTTCCTGTGGTTCCAGACGTTTTAGACTTCTTGTATGTATTACAAATGCTATATGAAACCCTTCAGCTGGTGGCTTGCAAGATTGTCAGTTACCATAATTCAGACCAAGCCCTTTGTATATTATGTGGTTCTTCACAAATAAGTACTTGTATGGACCAATAATACTAAATATATGTAACTTAGCTTGGAAGGATGTTTGCTTTCAAGATTACCCACAGCAAAATAGAAAGCACAAATTTTGTTCTTCCCTCTTTTTTGGACCTAGAGAGTTGACAATTATAAATATTTGTAAGTACATAAGAAAGTTTTAAGTGCACTCTTGTCTGAGCTAAATATGAAGTGCTTAGTGACATAAGTACCATAGCAAATGTTATTTAAAGAACTGTCACATGTAAACTTGATCTAATTTGTTTTGACAAACATAAATAGTAAGAAAAGTTTTCACCAGTATTTCCAAAACTGTAATATATTTGTTCCAGAGTCTGTTCACTGGATCTGTGTAAATATTATCTCAAGTATTTTTCTTAAAAGTGTTATTAGAAGCTGTAAAACACATGCAATAACACTATAATTCAGTCATTTGTTTGGTCTTCTGTTTACCTCTAAGTGAATTCATTGGTTTTGTAATTCTACTTCTAATAGTTGTTTCTATGCCTTTGTTGTTCACTGATTTGAGATGCATCTTTAATTGTAGAAGTTACAATACTGTGAGCTAATAGTTTGTATTGTTCTTTATATTTTATATTATGTCTGTTTAATTATTTTGTTCAAATGAATTAGAAAATCTAAGTTCTAAATCATACAAATTATCACATGATATGAATGAATTTTCAATAAATTATGTTTTTATTTTTCTCACTTCTACTGGAACATTAGCACAGTGGCTCCTCTGAAAGTGTTTCCTCTATTAATAATATCATATGAATCACAGCGTTATACCCCACTGGATTGTAAAGTTATTGAACAAGACTCCTCAGAATTGGTATAATGAGAATAATAGGATCCCAAAAAAAAAGTTTGAATCTCTTGTATGTATGAAGATGGTAATATTCACTATGACGAAACAAAAAATAAATCTTATGTATCAATATTTCAGCTAGAATAATATAGAGACTGGGCACCAGTTATAACAAAAGCCAAAAAGATAAGGTGAACTAAGAGTATTTATTTCATATAACAGTGGTTATTTCAAAGTTAGAATAAAATGAATAATTTTTACCTTTTCATCATAAAATATACTTGATCGAACTTATTATTTGACTGAATGGATAAAACAAGAAATAATGTAATACATTTCAATATATTGGTCTGTCTTCTATTTTGTAACTGGTATACACCTTGCTTAAAAAATAAGTTATTATTTTCAATTAGTATACCTTATCAAAATTTTACTTCTGAGCTGTTAAGGTAACTAGAAAATTAGTAATGATTAAATTACACAAAAATGCGATAAAAATCATAAAATGGATAAACATAAACTGTATATTTAGGTTATAAAACCTATCCAGTTTTATTTGTTACAATAATGTATAAGCCTATATTATATAGTATATACAGCAATTTATATACCCTTCAGTCTTCATTTTTTAAAATATGTTAATTGTTAGTGTTACCACTATCCAGTTACAACTTTAGTATTGCACGAAAATAATTTTATGAAAATTGAAATAGGCTTAGGCATCATCAGGTTAATTTTACGTTAACTCTTTAAATTTAAAGCTATTTTAAGTGGTAAAAATTTTATATTAATTTTTACAATGAAAAAAGGCCTACGTGGCATTGAAAACTGTAATAATCGCGTTGATTTTATTATACCGCAAGCTCTACAACTGATTTTGAGGTCTGGACAACTATATTCAAGAGGAATACAGTGTTTTTGCAAAAGTTTTATTATCCCCTGCAAAGTTTGCATAGTTTCTTGCCGCCTGAGTGTTAGTATGAACTTTCAAATGATACTTTATAATTAGAATCTACACAATCTACTCCAAACTGGGGAAAATTAAAAAAATGCACACTAAAAGTTAGTATATTCTCGACTGCACAACTATTCAACCCCTTTGCTACGACAATCCTAAATCAGTTCACGTGAAAAAAAAAAAAAGAGTTTGAATGGTCAAAAAGTTAATGCAATGGTCTAGTCTGTGTGTAATCAACGTAGTTTAACTTGATTTCAGAGTAAACGCATTTGTTTAATCCACAACTATAGTTTTACAACAAACCAACTATAAAGACGAAAGAGCTTTCCAAGTCGGAAAGCTCATAGTGATAGAGAAGCACAGATCAACAGAAGGTTAAGAGAAAATTTCAATATCGCTGATTATCCTCTAAATACAATGAAGTCTATAATTAAGAAGTGAAATATGCTTCATACTATCCAGCCACTACCCAGATGAGGCTGCCTTTCCAAACTAAGCAGCTAGGCAAGCAGGAAGCTGGTTAGGGATGCTACTGTGAAGGTAATAATTAGTTTGAAAGATTTACAAAGTTCCATATCTGAGATGGGAATCTTCTCATACATCGACAATATCCCGGTCCCTAAACAAAGCTGGCCTATATAGAATTTCCGACAATACATGTAAATGACACTAAAGAAGAAGGTTTTATTATTATACGAGATACAAACTGAGCTATTTGATCTAAATTCAAAGCATTTCTTCGGGCACAAGCTCAACATAATACATCATCTCAACTGGTGGTGGAAGCATCACAACATAATGCTGCCACCAAGTACTGTCTTAGAAGGCTGAATGCTTATGTAGTTAGTAAATTTCAATTTATATATTTCTTTGCAGGTTTTGCTGACATTTAACCTCATCCGCACATAAAATTCTTAAGGTCGATTATTAGAGTTTTGAATATAAACAAGTTTATTAAAAAAAATCTTTACGTTATTTGTATTTCATCAAAATGTGACATTATTGTTAGGGGTGAATACTTTTACACGCTGTAACTATTAAATTGTGCAATGTAAACGCCGAAAGTTGACGAAGTATGTGTAACCAATAGATCTAAAATTTGTGTTATAAATCATTTAAACTGCAGATGTTTTTATTGTGTTTTTTTTATATACACAGTCCTCTCAGTTTGTCGATTAGGTTATTTGACTCATTCCTTGCCTGAGGACACTGGTGTGTAAGTGGAGTTGCACTTTCCAAGTTTCAAATTATAAAAAAGTAATTTAAATTCCTTTTGTTATTTTGCTTAGAATCTATTTAGTGAGAACTAGTGGGCATATTTAACTTCAGTACGAGAAAAATATATTTGGCTTTGGTAGAATACATATTATAAAATATGGTTTCATACTCAAATTTACAGGAAGAAAATGAGCAACAAGAAGATTTGAGGTAACCAGTTAAAGTTTCTAATAAATGAATTTGTATACATTCAACTTTCGATTAATTTACTATTATATTATACTAATAGTATGCTATAGTAGCGTAAAAATTATAAACAACGTACGCGATCTATGTAAGTATAAAATGAAAAAGAAGTGCGTGAAGTTCGAGACTCTAAATGGCTTGGCTAAAATAAGAATTAATTTAGGATAAAGTATACTATTTCGCTTTTAAATCACGTCAAATTAATTGCAATTTTTTATACTAAGGAATCCACATTACAAAATCTCAAAACAATTTTTTTCGTCTTTCTTTGAAGATTTTGTAAAAAGTTGAAGCAACTGTTTAATGAATTTAAATATGTTAACTTTACATATTTTCAATCTGTTTCCCGTATAACTGAAGTCAAAAGGATTTTATTCATTTTCGGCCCGGCATGGCCTAGCGCGTTAAGGCGTGCGCTTCGTAATCTGAGAATCGCGGGTTCGCGCCCGAGTCGCGCCAAACATGCTCGCCCTCCCAGCCGTGAGGGCGTTATAATGTGACGGTCAATCCAACTATTCGTTGGTAAAAGAGTAGCCCAAGAGTTGGCGGTGGGTGGTGATGACTAGCTGTCTTCCCTCTAGCCTTACATTGCTAAATTAGGGACGGCTAGCACAGATAGCCCTCGAGTAGCTTTGTGCGAAATTCCAAAAACAAACAAACAATTTATTCATTTTTTACAAATTGCAGTGATGTTCAATTCGGCTCAGAATTGCTTTGTGCCACCTGTTCTTTGTACTGATTGAAATCAAACCCAGTGTTTAGGGACAACAAAGGACCTGTTGGCTTACCTCGGCTGTCCCATCCTCTAAGTCAAAATAAAACTATTAGATAGAAAATTTAAAGCCAGCCTTTACCATTCATATATCTGTAAAACTTTCTTTTAAATTCACTGCCTTAACAACATCCAAAGGTGGCATAACCAGTGACTTATACAATGAAATTATAACCTTTTAAGAGTTGTATTCAATACTTCTGTAGATACATCTTAAAATCCTATTTGCCCCACCAATACTAATACCACACGCACTATTCAAGGACTTATAAAAAATTTTGGCAAGCTATTTAAATATACAATCTTTGATCTTCTTTAAAACCCTCGTGGAAATATTATCTAGCCCAGGAGCTAATAGTGTACAAACTTGCTGCTGATACATGGTGGAATACTATAGTGTATTCATGAATCGTTTCCTCTTTTGCCAAAAATGTCTTACAAGCACATATGCTAGTAAAACACATTTCTGGTTCATTTATTTAAATCGGAAGATTAGTGGTAAAGCACTCGTTAGCTGAATGAGAGATTGTTGATCAACTTTTTCTAAGTATTGGGGAGCAAACTATTGTATTTAACGTTCAGTTGTTTAGAGAGGCTAAGTGTTGCAGAGAAAGAAAAACCAGTTTCTAGTCAATTTGTAGAACAAATTAAACAAGTGAACCATTACAAATGTCAGTATACTTAAAACTATAACACCTGTTACTCTGCAACATATTTTTGTTATAAATGATGATTTTAATAATAATGTTCTACTTCAATTATTTTTTGTGGGATTAAAAGATACTAGAAGCCATAGCCAGGACAATACAATATTTAGTCAATTTTATAAAACATTTTTTATACTATGGTGTACTAAAAGTATGTGTATTTTATATATCATATTACTTTAAGCATTATTTTTTCTTTATTGTAAATGAGATTCAAAATAATCACGCCTTATTATTGGTTTGTATTTGAAAATTACTTCAAAAGTTATCATATACTTTCAAAGAAAGTGCGCAGTTAAATATTCAAAATTATCATTTGGCATAGCTCGAGGAGGGAACTCAATTCGCAAATTGTGGATAGTGTGTTCGAAACTCGTCGTTAAACATGCTATCAACCATGAGAGCATTATAGTGTGATAGTAAATTCCATATTTGTTGGTGAAAAGAATTCACGATGAATGGTGTTGACTAAATGCCTTCCCCATGTCTATCACTTCAAAATTAAGGATGGCTTTCTAAGGAATCGCTCGAGTATTACGACGGACATTCTACAAACAAACGACCATAACGAACATGAAACACAGGTAAGGGTGATGTATTTTTTAACACTGTTGATGCTCTGGCTGTCATTTATTGGTATTATAGTTATTCTAAAAATATTAATTCCTTTGTGCATTTTTCTTTCCTGGATTTCGTAAATACATAATTCACGGTAAAGTTGTTTTTTTTCAGTATAGGTTAAAAAGACATTATAATTAAAAAAAAACATAACGCCTCAATTTATATTTTATTTGAATGAAATTCAATTTATTTCTTAATACTCTTTCGTAATAAAAAAGAAATAAACTGGTTTGAATATTATAAAAGCTGCCATCTAAGGAAAAAAAGATATATTTGTAATCAATATTTCCCAGAACAAAAACTTAATAAAAAAGGCGTACAAAATGGAGTTTCTATTTACGTTAAAGTAAAAATGATATAAAACCAACGAAAAATGTAGAATAAAATATCCACAAGGTCTGTCAAATTGGATGAAACTCATTGCTTATTAGATGTAGCAACACACAAAACGATGCAAAAGAAAACCACGAATTAAATTTATTCCAGTTTCACCAGGCACCATTTTAGCCTTCTTCTGAACATTGCTTATAAGAAGTCCCTAGCTACCGACAGCATAGTTTGCTTGTCATTACCTTCTATACTATTAAGAATGAATAATATTTTTCCATTTTCTGAGTTTTCAGTATTTAAGTGTTTTACTTTGTAATGTTTAAACTTTTGTAGGTCACGACTTATATAGAAATGTCTGTTTTTTAACCATAAACTAAATTTCAAAGAAAATAAAGGGATTATGGTTACTTTATACACTGCACTTCATACTTTACAAAGTATATCTTTGGGATTTTGTATCATCGGCATATTCAGTGTAAGAAATAATATAGCAAATAAATGTAAAGTAAGTCATATCCGTGTGATCAGTAGTAGTGATATTCCAAGCTTATGTTGAGCGTCTATTTTACGAGTGCTATTAACTGAATGAGTCAATTTCTTATACCTCTGAAGTCATTGGAAAGTTTAATATCACAGTTGTTGTTTTTTTTCTGAGGTAAAACATATACACAACATGCAACTATAAATGATTTAAAACTAGCTCAAAGGTGTAATCCGAGATTTTCTGGGCTGTTCACGTGTTTTAGTTTCACTTCTTGTCTAACTTATAAAAACTAATTGTCGTTTTGTATGATATTGTTAACACCGTTTCCGAAGTTCTTCAACAGAGGGCCCAAAGGTAGTAGTTCCATCACCACTTTTCAGTTTTGTTTTTTCAATCACCTCATCTGACACCGTTTTCAGATCATAGGCTTGACCAAATTTGGCCATGATGTCGATAAACATTGTTGTGAAGTTATGTTTCCATCCGTACTCACTGGCGGCGTAGTGGTTGGGAAAACTGTGGTGAAAGTTGTGAAATCCTTCTCCCAGTGCCCACCACGTAATATTGGCGCTCTCTACGGCAGTCAAGAAGCGATTGTAAGGCTTATTCCCCCGCCAGTGGGCGATGCTGTTGATGAGCCATGTTAAGTGAAGAGAAACGACGTAGCGAGCAACACCATTAGTTACAAATGCAAACCATACTCTCTCACCCCAGCATAGAACTGGTACCATTGTGGGTATTATGAAACTACACAGAAAAGCCAATGGTACATAGAAGCTGTTGAAAAAAACAACAACAAAACGTTTATTATTACACTCTGTCTTTAATTATCCACATTTAATGAATTGTAATTCAACTTTAGCTTAAAGCTTTTGTAATTCTTACACAGCAAATTAAATCTTTCACAAAAACTTATATTTAATAACTATTTGGACTGGCATTTTACCGAAGGAGTGACATCTACTGATTGATTTTTAAAGTGAGATAAAATTGTTTTCTTTGCTCTTGTTTTCAATGTTTATTTACATTGATAAATTTGTATTGAGATTGCAATTTTATATCGTAGAAAGTTTCTCTTTATCAAAATTTTAAAACCAATTTAAAAATAGTTTGTCAAATAAAGACATTTTGATATTCAAAGTGCATGACTGTTTTATGGGCGTATCTCGCAAGACATTCATGTCCTGCTTGCTCCCGACCTATTGTAATATCATGCTAAAAAAAAAAACTTTGAATATTTTGATACATGTGTTTTACTTTCCATCACAAAGACATATTTAAAACAAACAGTTATAGCAATTAAGAAAAGAGATCGTACTGCAATAACTAACTTCACAACTATGATTAAATAATAGTACAATTTCAACAGCCATATTGAAACTAGGAAATTGTATAAAGAGACAAATAAATCAAATACCACAAGTTTCAGATAAGAAGAGTAAATTACATCTTTGTGATAGAGGTATACAAAAAGTGAAAGAGAAATGTAAAATAGTCTATGTAGTAGAGGTACATAAAAAAGTGAAAGAGAAATGTAAAATAGTCTATGTAGTAGAGGTATATAAAAAAGTGAAAGAAAAATGTAAAATAGTCTATGTAGTAGAGGTATATAAAAAGTGAAAAAGAAATGTAAAATAGTCTATGTAGTAGAGGTATATAAAAAAGTGAAATCCACCTTGTAATAAGGTGTGATTTATAAGATTCAACTTCTATTCACAAATCTAAAAGTTAATAATTAATTTTGCATCTTTCAACTTTTTACTCTCTTGTGTAAAGAGTAGAATATGTAATTTGAGTGTTAATGGTTTTATCTTATGTTTGCTGTTGAGCCTACTTTGCACATACCTGTTGGTTTGTGTATGATGTTAAAGTTGTCATTTATTTACAACAGTAAACCTGCATTTATATTTAAACAATGCTCAGCAATGATGGTACTAATTCATTTTTTTTCAAATGATTCCGGAACCAAGCTGTTTTGTTCTCTCTTTACCTAAATTCTGAAGAAAATGAAACGTGATGTTGATAATATATCTTTCTTTCCAGCACTTGTCACTGAGCTTGACCAATTTAGAGGAATTCCATCCCTCATCAGAAACGACAGACGAAAAAATAAGTCTAAAAAAATGTCTTTAATAATATTTAGGTTTTCGAATTGCTTTTCTCCAGTGTTACTTATAAAGAATAGAATTCCCCGAAACTGGTCTAAATCAGTAACGTAGCGAACTGAACAACACACTAGATTTCACGTGTTTTGGCTTAGAAATATAAGCTAGATGCATGGACTGGTTAATTAGTTTAAAAGTAAGTAAATAGACTGAGAAATTTACCGTCGTTGGAAACGTACGACGGGATCTTCAAGAAGGTCACTGCAATCAACAGTCTTTCCCTTTTTGATAACTTCTGGATGTTTTCTTCTCATTAACCATCCCATATGAGCAAAGAATAATCCACGGTTAATGTCATGAGGATCAGCATTAGTTTCCGAAAACTTGTGATGGACACGGTGATCACGTGACCATTCATAGATGTCGTTCTAATAATCAAATAATAATGTATATGTTTACTAAAATGGTAACGAACTAATAGTTGACATTTATGCAAAACGCAACATTTCCATAACGCATTAAAATTCATTTTAGATTAACTGAAATGAAGAATGGAAGTATTTTATGCGAAACATTGTAGATTAACAGTATATTACAACAATAAATAGCATAATTTACAGGGAATCAAACGTATTTTTATTTATCCTACCTGTCCAGCCAAGGAGAATAAAAGCATCAAGAAAATTCTGAGTGGAAGCTTTGCACTGAAAGCTTTGTGAGACCAAAGCCTATGGGCACCAGCTGTTGTTCCAAGACAGGACAGAACAGACGATACAACAGCTACAAAAGAAGTCATATTTCAATAATGAAGAAAAAATGTTTTTTGAAATATAAGCAGTGCATACACGTTTAAACAAATATTTATTATTTGTTTCGGCATTTAATGCAACATCTGATTCAAAATTGAAGAGAAAGTTCCACTTGCCTTTGTTGGATTTAATACATCAGTTAATTCTTAAATACATAGATTTTGTTTAATTACATGAAGAAATAAATACCGATTGGAAGTAATGAGATAAGCTTTTTAAAAACTAAGCAGAGAATGCGCCTTTTAGTTATTCGGGGTAACGTCATTTAAAAATGATCTAACAATGAAGAGAAAGTAAACGAGTGCAAAAATATTTAACGTGAATAAATATACACATTTTGATAAGCTGTTTTTCTGAAACTTTAGTTTTTAATATAGATCAGAGATGGCAGCACAAACAGCATGGAATAGTCAGCAAGTCCTTGCATTTGTAGTACATCTTTTAGAGCTGTTAAGAGTATAAACATTATATATTATACTCATACCTAAACAGTGAAACGATGGGAGCTTGTCTCTCTCTGATTTTGCTATTACCCGAGCAAGTATAATTTAATCATGTGGTTAACTTTGCATAAGTATGTATCTATATAAATGTAATACTGTTGTCTGATGTACGTGCATGGATGGAGCTTCACAAAATTTAGTATGAAGGTTTGTTGGGTCCATATGGATATACATACAAATTTTTAGTTTTGCATTTCTTATGGGCATTTTCCACAATTACATATAAGGGAAATAACTTTTCATGTCCTCAGATAACCTTCCATTAATTATTAATTTAACAATTTCCGTCTAGGGGACGGGTAGTTTAACTAGTGATTCAATAACATAGAGGGAGATATGAAAAAGTGTCATTCTTATTTCCCCCTGACAACTATCTGGCTTTGAAATGTGTGTGAGTATTATACTTTTCATTATGTTTTTTCTGAAATATTTATGTCACATTTTTATTTAAAACGCACCACTATTCCAACATTGGTTTATTATTTTCGAAAACAACTGAACGTTTTTTTTATCGAATCTCAGGACCGTTAATACAATTTGTTTTTACCACATTGAAAGGATAAATTAGATATCCACGCCTAATTTTTATTTGTTAAAAGGACTATTACAACGACCTGGAAAGTGAGAAAACAAATAGCTAAAATTGATATAAAAGAAAAATAATGAAGGGGTCATCGTTTTAGACACCTTCATTACATCCGATGAAGTTTATTTGGTCAAAATATAGACCACTTAATTTTTGTTCCCTTATAACAATTTAAACACTTTTGCTATTGCTTTTAGATTTTTGCCCCTTTCCCCAGGTGGCTCAATGATAAGCGGGAGGATATTTATATCGCTAAACATCGAGTTTCGATACCTGCTATAGGCAGAGCACAGATGCCTCAATGTGTACCTTTACACTTAACACTTAACAACTAACAAACAAAGTTTTTAGATTTTAACAAACTTTATCTACATTTCATTGTTATTTGTATCTTCACGATGAACGACTGTTTTCAATAACAGCTTGTTTTAGGTGTCTTACATATGTATGTATAATTTTTACTTACCAAAGACCCATCCTTGCCATGTGGGTTGAGTCACGCCAACATACAATCCAAGGAAGGCAGTAGCATGTAAGAAAATAAATATAGTGACGTTCGTCCATACAAGTGGCAACTCTTCAGTTTTGAGTTGTTCTGTTGACATTGCTACTGTGTTCGACATTTTCTCTGATGCTTTGGGAGTCATTTCCTGAAAAAAACAGAACTACAAGAATTACAGCTCACGATTAGATCTTAAAACTGTCAAGAAAGTTTACAGTATTGTACAATACCTAGATTCAACATCAATACTCCTTTATATGTTCAACTGATTTAGAAAATATAAAGAGGTAAACCTCATTTAGTCAGTGATACCTTCTGAAACTGGAAACGAATTGTTCTTTTTTTTAAAAAAACGGAATTATAAAGAAACTCTTATCTTAACATAATTAATTTTTGTATTTCATACTCGAATAATAAACGAAAAATAGGTTATGTTTAGATTTAAATTTCTACTTTAAAGAGGGGTATTTCTATAAACTACTGTTAAGAGTTCAAAAAATATTGAAATTTGTTATAGATCTGAAAGCAATGAAGTGAATGATTCAGCATTTGGTTAAAAATTATAAGGTGTTTTTTTACTTGTTATCTTCTTGCAAAAACAAACGAGGACATGGATTTTACTTCATATTCTGAGAGAGTATTTGTTTGCAAGTTAATGATGCTCTGAATATACACACCTTACAATAACTAATTCATGCTGTGCACAAGTTTCCTCACATTTCGTTTTTAAAACTCGTTTCAAAAGTTGAAGAAACAAAGCTAATTTTCTTATTGCATGATGTCACTTAATCTGTTGCATGGCATACAATTTCGAAGTCAGAACTATTTAGTACACCATATAACTTTATGTTGCAGTACTGATGAATATTGGAAGACTTCTAAACACTGAGACGTAAGATGTCTTGTTGAATGTGTTGAAAAGTACCAAAGACAGATAGAATAATAAACGACTCTTGAGCGTTAAAGTCTAAGAGGCCCGGCATGGCCAAGCGCGTTAAAGCATGCGACTCGTAATCTGAGGGTCGCGGGTTCGCATCCGTGTCGCGCCAAACATGCTCGCCCTTTCAGCCGTTGGGGCGTTATAATGTGACAGTCAATCCCACTATTCGTTGGTAAAAGAGTAGCCCAAGAGTTGGCGGTGGGTGGTGATGACTAGCTGTCTTCCCTCTAGTCTTACACTGCTAAATTAGGGACGGCTAGCACAGATAGCCCTCGAGTAGCTTTGTGCGAAATTCCAAAACAAACAAACAAAGTCTAAAAATATTATATTTGGCACTAAAGAAGTAAATATTCACGAGAATATAAGGTTTATGTTATTCTTAAAGCAAAAACAAATATTAATATATTAAAATGAAAAATATTTAAATCTAGGAAAAAGGCAAAGCAGAATTTTTGTTATTATGCTGTGAGCATAAATTTAACTGCTGGATATTTAAACAGTTATGAAAGAATAAACATATGTTTATATTTAAGTCTTCTTCACTATTAATTACAATGGACTTCTTAAAGTGTGCTTATTGCAGAAAGCGAGTCCTGAATTTAACTCTATAGATTTTCAAACCTTATCGTTGAGTCGCCGATGAAACAGGAAAATAAAATGACAAATCAAAGATATAATCTGTATTTCTATGGCATGAAACAGATTGATATTTTGCATGATATTTCTGTAATCAGTTCTGTTCATGATATTAAAAAATAAATTTACTTAATTAAAGCAGTTACTATGATCGTAAATTGAATCTGGGTTTCGATTTCATACGTTAGATAAAGCATATAGATTTCGATCATAAAACTTTAATAAACACATTAAAAAATACTCTAACTATAGTTTTATGATTTTTCTCATGTCTATCAGAATACTGGAAGACGTATTAAGAAAATTCTGCTTATTTGTCATTTGAAATATTCTGTCTTAGAGCTGCTTGTATCCTGATATTTGGAATTTATAAATCTGTGAGCTACGCTTTATGCAGTTATTGTTCGTAATTCTGTCATTTAAGTGTGTGCTGTATAAAGGTCATCATGCTCGAACGTGTTAGAAAATTAGCTGTTTTAGCTTATCTTGCGAAAAGAAGGCCTAACGATATAAAATGTCTTCCTTATCTTATTGTTCTAATAATAAATATTTTCGATTGTTTTGTAAAAGAAGTTAAATTTCACTATTACTAAATACTACATTTTTTGAAAGTTAAAAGATGTGTTTTCTTATAGCAAAGCTACATCGAGCTATCTGCTGAACCCACCGAGGAGAATCGAGCGCCTGATTTTAGCGTTGTAAATCCGTAGACTTACCGCTGTGCTAACGGCGGGTAAAAGTTAAAAGAAAAGGTAAATTGTTAGTTAGTTTGTAGATGGCGAAATATGTGTACGGTGATGTAGCTGGTAACGTACAATGTACTATTAAACAACAAATTGTAAGCATATTGAAAATTACTGTATGTTGAAAACATACTGCGCATTTTAACAGAACGTTGGTCTGTCGTTTATAGTATATGTTCCCTTTCAATTACAACTGAATTATACAAGTCAGTGATTGTTGAAACATTCTATATAAAATCATTTTAATTATTCTTATAAATAGTTGATTTTCAACTTATTACGTATGTGTTAGCACACTTCTTGCAGTTCACATGGATCGTCGTGGTAACTCGTTTATTTACTAAATATGGTTTTCATTATATATAATTTTAACTTCCTTCATGAAATATTCGAAAACAATTACATCTTTGTAGGAGTAATAAGTTCTGTTTGCTTCTAGTATATGTGTTGTTCGGTCATATCCATGTTAAAACATTTAACACTTTCCCGAAATAAATTCGCTTTTATTAGGCCTATAAGTCATTCGTTAATTTACTGTTGTATTGATACAACGCGGTGCCATGCACAAGTTTTAACAGAGCTCTCATATAAGCAGGCACACAAAATGCTCTAGTTTAAACTTCATAGTGAATATCACAATTTTTAACACCTTTAATTCTATAGCTTTATAATAAGTTCAAAATTAGTTTTTTATTTCATAATGATAGAAAGAATTAAATATTTTTTCTTACCACTGCTTTACTTTTATCAACATATTTAAAAGTTCAACAAACAGAATATAAGTTTTGGAATACCACAGCTGAAACACTTATAATTAATTCCTAGTTAAATTTTATTTAACGTTATAAAACGCAACCCTGACTTTGAACTTTAAATGAAAAAACAAAAAAAAACAACAACTTTAGTATAATATTATAACTACCATACGTGAACTGGCTTAAGAGTACGTGCGCCATGAACAAATGCACCTTTCACTTGCTTTAATCGTTCGGTACATAATTTGAATCTTAATATATTCGAACCTTTCAGTGTTACATAATCTTGAGGAATCATAAGACGTAAAATCAGTATCACTTGCAAGACAGAAATTATTGAAGTAAACCATTAAAAGCAGCTGCTACAGGTTTTACCTCTCACTGTATTCTAACAATTGTTAGTAGTTGTTTGTGTTCTGATGTTCAGAAACTGAGTTTCTGAACTAGTTTACCAAGGAAAGCATTACAGCTAGCAGTTTAAATATGCCAAACCTTAAATAAACAACCGATCTGTTCACATGGATTGTTAATTTTGATAATGTCTTAATCATTCATATAATTCATACGACTACACATTTACGTAATAGTATGACGTGTTTTTACCTCGCATTAGTAGTGTATGGAAATTGTTTTAAATGACGTCGCTACAAACTCTCGATTGAGTACGCCAAAACACAATTTTGTCACTGATATACGTGAATAGGAATTCTTGACATAAAGTCGTGTTCCATTATGAAAAACGTTATGTTTGTTATTCTGACGTGTCTTCGTTTGTCTCTGTGTGTTTTTTTCAGATTAGGAATTATATGTGTGTGTTTTCTTATAGCAAAGCCACATGGGCTCTCTGCTGAGACCGCCAATGGGAATCGACCCCTTGATTTTAGCGATATAAATCCGGAGACATACCGCTGTACTAGCGGAGGGCAGATTAGGAATAGAGAGTGTATAATATATTTAAATCTATAACTTATGGAAAAAACGATACTGAAAAGGGATTTCTACTTTACCAAAATTATATTTTTTAGCCAAGACATAGCAGCTCATAGAATGGTTGTAATCTTTTTGTTTTTCAAGTACAAACTTTTGGCTCATAGCTCCGTCATCTCTTAAGCTATTTGAGATCTAATTACAATTTTGGACTCAGGAAGTCAAACCCTTTTTATTTATTTATTTGACTAGGATTAATATCTTATAGATTAATGTAATCCTTCGTAAAAGAATTTCATGAGCCGCGGCTCTTGTTTAATCAAGACGAATTTCTATTCATTTACGACATATTGCGACAAAACTCTCTTTTGAGGGTTTTTGGCTTTTCAAGAAGCAAAAACGCATCTTGCCTAAATTTCCCTCGACTGACATCAAAATACATAAATTATGTATAAGAAAAGAAATGTATTTCTCTCGTAGTTCTTGTTTATCATAGCAAACTTTACGTTTTACAGATCGATTCTGTGTTTTATGCTCACGTTCTTATGTTAACACTTGTAGAGGCCACGTGCCTTTGAGCGAAAAAATATTTTCTGTTGTTTTAATGGATAACTCCACCAACGCACTTTTTAAATAAGCAAATGCAAGTTATAATACAATATAATGTATTATATTTGTTAATGTGCATATTTGCAGAAGGGAATGGATCGTATGTTTACGAATGTTAGTTGTATATTGATGGTTCCTGCATACACTGAAGAAAGAAGTGCTCACATTTGTAATATTTGTTGAAACTGTGTGGATGGCAGAAAGTTCACCGTTCATGTAGATTACACACTGTTGAAGTTGACCCATGAAATTAAAAATATTGAAAGGATTATTACATGTTGGATCACAACAGTGCAAGAGTTTGTTGTATATCATTTCTGAGGTATACAACATGGAGTGATAATAAATTTGTCATATTCATTCATGGACTGCCCCATTCTCAACATTAGGGTCATTTCTACAACAGTGACACGGAATCATACAGACGGAAGAGCAGGTGAAGGTCCAGGATTTATCATGACTATGCAGCAAGATGAAACATGGATTGTGAAGTGTAACACAAATGCACATAACTTCTGGCACTTGTATCAAAGTTAAAAGAGCATGAACGTGCATTGTGCAATTAATGTGAAGCGTCTAAATGTGGTTCTTAAATTGTGTTGCAGAGTACTGTCCATTGAGTTTTAACTCATAAGGTGCTTCAGGGTTTGTATAATACAATGTGTTTCAATTGACAAATGCACGGAGGTTAATTTTTTTTTACTTTGACATGACATACGCGATCACGTGGATAGCACCTGCGTACTAAGAAGAATGTCTTTATTCTTTTTGTGTGTATAGTGTCATAATATATCAGTCTAGATCTCTAAGATATATAAAAATGTAGACATTGAACCATAGACAGATATATCTCGAGATTTCCAGTATAGGTGTCATCCATAATTCTGTGCACTAGTTGGCTTTCATTGTTTTTTTAGTAATAAAAATTGTTCTTGTTTTGTTTTAACATTATGTTCAGTCTCCTTTCTGATTTAAAAACATTCATATTAAAGAAATTCAGTTTAACTCTGTGATATATTTTTATGTACTTTATTTTATTATTTTTGGTTACTATTTCGCATATGCAATGGAGAAATGTATATCTAGAAAAATCGAAGGTTAAAGTTTCAAGGAGAAATGTTAGTTGTGACTACAGGACGGATTATTATATTTCTCTGTTTTCTCAAGGTGTACATTCCACCATTGCCTTAGAATGAGAAAATGACATTTTCCAAAAGCAGTATTTACATCCAAAAGAAAGATTATTTTGTCACAGAAGATAGTTGGCTGTCTGAGAGATTAGGTAGATCTAATAGAACTCCTCTTCTAGAAATCAGACTTTCGTTGATGCTACAAAGGTTCTTATAGCAATCTTGCTGCAGCAGTAGATTCAGGGGATAGTGCTACAGCCTGGGACCTTTAGACCTGTTGATCAAGTTTCACTCATGAGGGTCATTCTTGGTGGAGAGAAGGTATGATTGAGGGTCATTTTGATCTGGTGAGTCTGTGACCATATAGGTAAGAATTTGCACGATTCCAAGGCATTAACTAACTATATTATCCCAGTCCCAATCAATATCTTAGTCAGTGCCATCTAAGACAAATTGATAAAGAAAAAAAGTAGAGTTGCTTCTGACCTATAGCATCTATCAGTCTACACTATTTTTCAAGTAGTTGAGAAAGAGAGAAATAACTGATAAAAGTGGTGATCTATTGGATACTCGAGAGCTCCTTTATTATTAAAGGTGTGACTTTACGTCATGGTAAAGATAGGGTCATGCAGAAACCATGGACACAAATATTTCATGTCATGTAGCTCAGGACAAGAGTTAACAACCCATGGTTCAACATTTACTGAAAGTTTCCGCTGGGACAGCGATAAGTCTTCGGTTTTACAATGCTAAAATCAGGGATTCGATTAACCTCAGTGGACACAGCAAATAGCTCCATGTAACTTTGCTGTAAGAAAACACACACACACAGGTACTGAATAGGTATAATACAAATATACACGTTAAAAAGTCAACAATGACAGAGTCTTTGGCCATAAAGAATGGATTTTTCTCTCACTTTAAATTGTTGCTGTACCGAACAAGCGCAACAATAAGGAATTAAACCATCGCTAAGATAGAAAACCAAAAAGAGACCAACCCACGAAACTGTTCATATTTCTTATTCTCGTTTTACTCGAGATAGCTCTACAACTAGTTTATAACTAACGTCAGTTTAAACCAGTTTTAAACAGATGTTCAATGTACAGCTGTATCATTTATTTATTCTCATTTGCATTTTTATTGGCACTGTCATCCCCACATCATTTAACATTTGCTAAACTTATTTAAATTATTTGTACAATAGGAGATTCCATTAAAGATAGGATACCATAACAAATGCTCCAGGAGCTTCTGAAAAAGTATGTGAATGACCTACATGTAACGTAAGTTGCCCATGTTAAGATGTAAGACGAATTGTGGATAGCACAGATGTACATATCCTGTGGCATTTAAATAGGCTCTAAGTAGTCTAAGTGAAAAGTGTTATTCGTGTTAAGAATGAAAATTTTGATTTAATCTTACATTTTTCATATGCCCTTTGCATAAATCATATAAACATCGATATGAAAATCAAAACAATTTATATTTTCTCTATGCTAACACTGATTGTAGCAACATCAGCAATGTTTGTAAAATTAAATGTTGAAAAACTTTAAATATATTTAAAATGCCCCCATTCTTTTTCTTTCTAGAATGACTGCATATTTATTATTATTACACTCAAAGCTAAAACATTTTTCAGTTTTGGGTTCATTTAGTATTATAGATTTTCAGCTGTTCTTATACCCTATCACTATCAGAGCATTCCAAATACTATTTATGAGATCAGGTCAGCTTTATGTAAAACAAACGACCGAGTTGAAAATAATAATTAAAGTTCAACACTATTGAATTACAAACATGTCTCACTACATCCACACAGCATACTACGATTTTTCTTTTAAGTTTTTTGGACAGATAGTCTAGTAAGTTTCTAATGTTCACATTTTAGTTAATTTTATAACAATAACTAAAAAATGTACGTTAAAAAATCAAGACAATTAATACTCAGTACTGGAATTCAAGCCTTTTGCTCTAGATTCCTGAAGCACTGTAAGCCTACTTTTGTAATGATGTTGGTATTGTAAAATATCATTTTTTTACATAGGCCCTACACGGCCAGGTGGATTAAGGCGTTCAACTCGTAGTCCGGGGATCGCGGGTTCAAATCCCCGTCGCACCAAACATGCTCTCCCTTTCAGCCGTGGGGACGTTATAATGTGACTGTTAATCCCACTATTCGTTGGTAAAAGAGTAGCCCAAGAGTTGGCGGTGAGTGGTAATGACTAGCTGCCTTCCCTCTAGTCTTACACTGCTAAATTAGGGACGACTAGCGCAGATAGCCCTCGAGTAGCTTTGCGCGAAATAAAAAAACACTTTTTACATTTAAAATATACAGTTTAGAAAAAAACATATTATCACGTACACAAACGAATGTCCTAAAATTACTATAATTCAACTGGCTTTCTAATTACTCCATAAATGCAGTAAAACATCCCGCTCACCGATCGCGAGAAACACTACAAAAGCTGACCGTAATGATGAAACCAAAACCAAATATTTTAAAATAAGACAAACGAACGAATTAGCCTCCTGAAAAAGTTAGGAAATCAGAACATTTTCTTTCTGTTGGTTATAGATAATCAGCAAATATTAGAGAACATCTTTGATTTTTCTTTGTCAGGCAAGATGTGGTAGGAGGGATGTAGCACGCGAGTTTGGCTTCCTTTTTTATTTGTCAATAATGCAAGACGCTTGTAGACTATAAACTTATCATATGGCTCAGCAGTATCTATAAGTGTGTAATATGTGCTGAACTCAGAAGATCATTTCAGGTAATTCAGAAAAAAGAAGAGTCATGTTCTAGAGAAGTAAAATTTGAGAATTTATTGAAACATTTCCTTTTGGAATTAAAATTTAAGCTCATACAATATTGAAATTTGAAGTATAAATCACGTTCCTATGCCACCTTTGAAGGCATGTATTGAAAATAAAGCTAATTTAATTTTAAATATAATTTTATAGATTAAAAAAAAAGGTCGAGACATGTGCACTTCAACCCCATTGCGGTATACATGGGGATAATTCGCAAAGTTGAGGTCAAAGGTCATTCTTATGTGGCATGCCTATTAATATATTCAAAAGAGTTTTAATATAACGTTGACACGTTGCAGTGGTTCCGTATGCGGGCTTATGACATTGATATTGGGTTTTGATACCTCTGGTGGGCAAACATACAGTGATCTTTTAGAATATCATTCATATCATTTATAGAAAGCGAAACTCGATAAAAGATTTTTTCTAAAATGTTCTTTAATACAAAAATGATACCATCAGTGTTTTTCTTTTAGTAGAAGAAAAACAAAAACATTTATTTGCTTTGAAGGTTTTTCACTTCAGTAAGTCATTTTGTTTGCGTAGCTTTTTGCCTAAATTTAACGATCTGGTCTAATTTTTCACGATTAAAGAAATTATATCATCAAACTGTATCCAAAGTGTATAATAACAAACGGTATTTTTATATTATTTTGGCTTTTTTTAAAACCCTTTTTATGCTTTAAAAATCAAAAACATAAACACGTGAGACCTGTTTCTTACCTGTTAGGCTTTTAAAGTTTAAGTTCTGGAAAGCACGTTTTATTATTAATTCCAATATTTGTCTAGAAATACTTTATAATACCAAAAGAAGGCTTACGGTTTAATCCTCTAAATTTTCTTAACAAAGTGAAACGTTTTTCTCATCTAAAATAGGTGGTCTTAGGCATGAAATGACTCAGATAATAAATTTCAAGAATGCCCTCAAAATTGCTATTAAATTATCATGTTGTGAATGTATTTGAAGCGAAACAATTCACTAAATGACTCACTGCTTTGAATGGACATGTTCAATTTTTCAACAAACTGTATCAAAAAAGACCGAATAGTTTTCTGAAGCCCTCTATTCACCTGTATGTGTTTGGTTTGATTTGTTTTGAATTTCGCGCAAAGCTACACGAGGGCTATCTGTACTAGCCGTCCCTAATTTAGCAGTGTAAGACTAGAGGGAAGGCAGCTAGTCATAATCACTCTTTTATCAACGAATAGCGGGATTGACCGTCACATTATAACGCTCACACGGCTGAAAGGGCGAGCATATTTGGTGTGACGGAGATTTGAACCCGCGACCCTTAGATTACGAGTCGAGTGCCTTAACCACCTGTGCATGCAGGGACCTTACATGTGTTAAAAAAATCAGGTAAAGTCGAAGAAAATAGAGGCATCGAAAGAAAGTTGCAACACACTGCTATTTAAACACCTACTTATATATTAAATGACTTATGGACTACATAAGGGATATGCTATAAGACAGAAAGCTTGATTATATATAAATGAAATTCATCATCTTCTTATATTTTTTTATTTTTATTAATTTTATTAATTATTTTTATTAATTCGGAACTTAAAGATACCAAAAAGATTTGTTTGATTTTAATTAAACGCAAAGTTACACAAGAAGCTATCGGTATTCCGTCTACAGCAGGGAGCGAAATGCGGTGTCAAGGATTGTAAGTCTACTGACCACTGCTGTACCACTGGGGTGCTACGAAAATAACTAGATATTGTTTTCTTGACACTTGTGTATAATATTAGAATAACAAATAGATATACACATAATGTTAAAATAAATACACAATTAAAAACATCAGAAACACTTCTGATGATGTCGTGAAAAACGTTAAAATATGTAAAATAAAGAGTTTAGGGGCTGAATTAAAAAACCTTTTTAACTGTTTATTTATTTTAACGTTGTGTGTAAAAAAATGAAAATATAATTTAGAAACATAGGTTTTCTTCAGTAAATAGTATTCACTCTAAATATTTAAACAAATACTGAACATCTATAAATTATTGACATACGTTAATGAATCAATTACAATAGTTTGAAATCCGATGATTGTTAATGAATAACAGTGGTCTGAAATCCTGTAATTGTTGATGAATAACAATGGTTTGAAATCTGATAATTGTTACTATTTGTTTCTTAAATAGTGTAAACGTCAGCTACAAAGTTTTTATTGAAGCTAAGCAATGTGCAATGTTATCATCAAGTCATTCAATATCATGTAGTAGTGGTTTGTTAAGATGTTTAACTGAAGAGGGAATTTTCAATTTATTTTTTATATAACGGAAATAACGTTCGTAGATATAAGCTATCTATCAAATGAGGACGATAGTTGGTGCTAATTGGTTGGGGGAAAACACTGAATATCATACGAGCTCTACGTTTAAATTTGGCAAAGAATGAGGAACACAGGTCCGAGTTTTCCCAAAGCACTCTTGCATAACAACATAGTTGTTGTTTCAAATGAACGTTTACGTTATTAACTTGAAATCAAACATGAGTCAATTATTACATGCCGACTTGTACAGAATGAAACGTTATTAAGGACAACCTACTTACGTTCGTATCAAATTAGAAAACGCTGAACAAAAACCATAAAACAAATACGATCACAAACACACTTATATATCACAACACACCACACTAGTCCCACACAAGTATGAGATAGAAGAGAAATCTTTAATCCCTTGTTATTGAAATATAAAATGTTTGATATGTCAAATAATACAATAAGAAATAAGATTTTTTGGAGTAAACTGGATAGCTTCTCTTCGTTGTTTCTGCTCAAATGATAATAAAAGATTTATGTGTTAAAACATCATAAATAACGCGACAAAAGGTAGTTTGTAATTAACTATGTTTTTAACATTTTGTTGTTGCATTAGGGATAAACTGTTTCTAATTGCTGAAAATATTCTTAGACCACAATTTCTCTAAAGTAGTATCTCTATAATGTATGGATCTATATGATTACAATTCCAAATTGCAAACATTCAAAAGAAGATATATTACAAAATAAGCCACGAAAATGTTTAAATATTTCCGGATGACTAACATTTTTGGTATCTATGAATAAGCTTTAAAATGGGTCAACTATTTCCATAAAAAAATGCGGAAAATTCGATTTTTACTTAGATCTATATGCTTCTTATTAATAAAACCGACAATAAAACTGATGTATTTAGTTAGGGGATAGAGGGAGCTCAGCTCTAGTGCCCATGGTCTCAATGAGGGCCTATTGATAATTTTATTCTATGTAAAATTACATAGGATGTAGGGCCCACAAAAGTTATTAGCTCCTGGGTCAATACAACCTTAACCTGCAACTACAATGAAATAGGTGTTTAACAGGACAAACCGTATTTTCAATTGAAACGTATTGATGCTATATGAGTAGATACAAATACGACATGTATTTGTGTCAAATGAATAACTCAACATCAAGAAAAAAAAATAAAATATTAACTTTTTCTCACGATCCCAACTAATGCAAATTAAATATTTACTTATACAAGTAAGTTTCTATTATATAAAACAAATCCGAAACATTTCAGCCTCAGCATTTCAGACCAGTTACTGAAGACTAATGCAATTCAATGGGGCTCGTTAGTTTGGTACTATTCTTAGATTCACATAAACAAAACAACTACAAAACATTAACGACAAAGTCGTGGTGTTTTTGACAGGCACACCTGTCTTGTTAACTTTATTTGGAGCTCTTAGATGAAAAATTACTTTCCCTAGTCCCTTTGGAACACAGAGTGGTCATTTGGCGATGTTTTAAGTGTAGATTAAAGGTAGAAAAACACAACTTTTCTTTTCTGACTCTACTAACATTACAGAATTTTTTCTTGCTCCAGTTTTGCACCAATCACGATAGTTTAAATAACTTTCAAGCCTGTAACAAAGGAAACACTATAAGAATTCTCAGTGTTGTACCAGCTGTGATAAGAGTAAACAATTTCAGCCCTGTGTCAATGGTGACAGTGTAAAAAAACTCTTAGCCCGTGAGAATTGTGATAGTGTAAATAACTTTTAGCTTATGCCAATTGTGATAATGCAAATAACTCACAGCTTATGCTAATTGTGATAATGTAAATAAGTCACAGCTCTTTATCAATGGTTACAATGTAAATAACGTTCTGCCCTGTAAACGGTGACAATTTCAATAACTCTTAGCTGGTGTCAATTATGATAGTGTAAATAATTCTAAACTTAATGCCAATGGTGATAGTGTAAATGGTTTGGTTGAATTTCGCGCAAGGGTACACAAGTGTTATTTGTACTAGTCGTCCCTAATTTAGGAGTGTAAGACTTGAGGGAAGGCAGGTAATCATTACCACCCACCGCCAATTCTTGTAATACTCTTTTGCTAATGAATAGTGAAAGTGACCGTCACATTATAATGCCCTGTTTGGTATGACGAAAATTCAAACCCGTGACCCTCAGATTGCAAGTCGAGTGCCTTAACCACCTGGCCATGTCGGGCATTATTATTTTGTATCTTAAAGTTTTGTAAATGAAATATTTCCATTAATCAGACGAGAGAATTTCACAGATTCAACACGTCCCTTTACCTGTTTCTTTCACGTCAACTGTATCAACAAACTTATATCTAAAGTCAACGCATCGCAAGTCTGCAAGTTAAAACAAAAAGAATCAAATACATATTTTTATTCGTCTATAGAACCAACACAAATGTAAAGGTGTCCATGTGGAGCAATCGATTAAAATAATAATTACTTAACGTTAGTTATCTGTTGTGCAGCAAATTAAAACGAAAAGAATGCAGGACCTTATGGTTTATAAAGTGAAAGCCAACTAAACAGTTAGTAATTGTTGTTATATTACGTTAAAATGACATTGATAATAAACTTATGCTAATGTCGGATAACTTTACAAAATAAAAACAGGTTATGAAAAAATTCTTGATGAGGAGAAACCCACTCGAAATAAAAAATGAATCTCAAAACGACTGGTATGGGTGTTAACACTTTTACTGTCCTTTTTCTCTCCTTATCAGTAAAAGTGTTAATACCCATACCAGCCGTTCTGAGATACAAGTTACGAAGAAAGATGCGTGAGAACAGAGAAGGATTTAAGCTACTTTGAAAATAATAATGGGTCAAAAACAGAAAAAAAACACTTTTTGGGCTATAAAATTAATTAATTATTACCTTAACAAATAAAAAGGGACACACTAAGTCCCACAACTTAGTTGCTTTAATGTGTTCGGAAAAATTTTCTATTGTTTTCTTTCCAAACTGCATGTGAAATTCACGTAATGCTTTGAGTGTGTGAATAGAAAAACTATATTTTGAAGTAAAATATTCTAGACAAGTTGTGTTTTTAGTCAGCAATTATGACAGTAGGTTAGGTTAATAGAACAGAACAGCACGTGGAATTCAGCAATATGTTTCTACTACTTCCATAACAAAATAAAAATATTTACTCTTTTCTGAGCTTAATTATTTCTTTTATTGATTTAAGAGTAGTAAAAAAACCTTTATTATATTTTACACAAATAAAATTCTTTGTTTTAATGTGTTCGTTATAATACTGGATATTATCAAACGCTGTTTGATTTTGATGTATTCAATAATAAATCAATAAAAAAACAAGCAGGATTTTAAACTGAACTTATGATGTAAGAACCAAATACTAAATGAATACAGCATTACGCTGTTATCCAATGTATATGGGCTCATCTACACAAATATGCAACATATAACTATTAAATCCAAACTTTGAACTTCATATTTAGTTCTTTTTGGTACTGAATAGCAATGCGTAATGTGAAATACATGTAAAAATATTCATAGGACCTGCTTCAAGTTGGTATATTTTGGGAAGTTAAAACAAGTCTTAATATTTTTATGAGCTTTCTGTTTTGTTCAGAATAAATCATTTTAAATGTACCTTCACCGTATTTCGAAATCATCCTGTTTAGTCGGCTCGACCTGCTAAGAGTCCCGCGAGCATATTAGAATTGTATTAATAGGCGAACTATTTCCCTAAAACCATGGTTGTACTTATGTGTTCTGAAAGTACCTGTAACTTTCTGGAGATCTATGGAGAAATCCCTTTGAAATGGAGGTTCCTGAAATATGTGTATAGAGGGATCGAAATGGGGCGAATATTACCATCTCAACAAAAAATAACCTACCATTGTGGTCAATATTAAATTGTAATCTCTCGCCACATCATTTTTTATTCGTATTTATTTGGACTAATATAAAGATGATGTACATTCCAAACTGTCGGTTTCAATGAAAGAGTTTTGTTTAATAATGTTTATAAAAAGTCCCAGTCTGCTACCATGAAACAGAATTAATATATATATATATATGCATGGAAAGAAATAAAAAGATGCAATATCAACAGAGCGTATACGAGAATTAGTTCATGTCTTCATCTACTTTATACCAGAATGTGTCATATATATGCTTTAGTAAATACAGCATTATTTTAAGTAAACACTTCACTTATTTAGGTCTTATGGTAATTTGAGGGCGCTGGGATTTCAAGTTAATACTCAACCATACATTAAAATAGACATTAACAATATTTGTTTTTCGCTGACTAATTTATTTGATTAGGTGCAGGTTTTGATGTCGTGTCATTCCTGACGACAAGCTGTCTTAGCTAATGGCTTAACTGAAACTTTTATTATTATTATGTATGAGTTATCATATGAATGTATGGACAAGATGTAAATATTTGAAGTAAATATAGGTAAATGTTTATGAAGTTCATAAGGATGTTTTTTTCCCCACCTTCATCAAGTTGAGAATCTCTATAGCGTTCCGAATAAAGAAACAAATTCTGAATCATTTACATTCAGAGCATCTTAACTTTGAAATATTTGGGTTTCTTACTATTAAAAACAGCGTTTCACATCAGGATACCTGAATTTTGCCAACCACGGCATCTGCTATCGAAATCTGAACTTCAGCGTCGAAAGCCTGGAGGGAGCATTGAAATATAAAAGGGGAAAAAATAAGCAAATTAAAAAAATAAAACGGATAAGCCATAAATGAAGGGAAAACAAAACAATCAATTTACGCCATTTTTATTATTGTCTTATCACTTTAAAAAGTTATGAAAAATGATATTTAATGTTTAGTGCAATGTTTTACAATTACCACAAGGAGCTGTGAGATTGGATGAAAATTGAAACAAGAATTTGTTTTTTGCAGGTATAACCCTTCGAGTTTATTTAAAATATAAGCGAAAAAACTAATTACCATGTGTTTGTTTGGTAAGTATCATAGGACACCAATGACTAGGAAAAATAAAACTATAAAATGTACTGTTGCTGATGAACTATTTTTAACCTTTAATATATATATATATGTTAGTCGAGTCAAACGGTCTTATTTCATGTTAATAGACTCGACAAATACAATTTCTTAATCGTGTTGAAAATTTAATATTTGAGGATAAAAGTTTACGTTTTACTCTCAATAACTAGATAAAGGTGTAATATATAGTAAGAATACGTAACATACAAAACACTTTTTTAAATGCGCCGAAATTTTCTTGCTGAAAATTACAGACATTTCTGTTTTGCAGTTCAATTAAAAAAATGTAAACAGCCAACGCAGATATTAAACAAAATAAGATGTCATAAAAATGTTTTTTTTTTGTGCGGAGAAACAATTAATAAATAATTTCTGACATTTTATAAAACACAAAAATTACGTTAATTTTCAAGGAGAGAACAAAGTTTCGACCTTCCTAGGTCATCTTTAGGTCAAGGTTAAGGTCATATTTCCTAACCTGAAAACGAATGATCAAGGAAGGTCGAAATTTTTTCTCTCCTTTTCAATAAAAGTGTTACTACCCATACCAGCTGTTTTGAGATGCACAAAAGCTCTTATGTTAGTTCAAACACAAATATGTAACAATAATTTCCAAGAAAGAAGATTCTTTTGAAATATAGTCCTAATTACTTTTATAGCTACTGTAAGGACATTTGATGACAACATTTAAATAAAAGCTCCTTTTAATTTATGCTTTCAGATCTGTGATTTTATTACGCTGTCTGATGAGGATTTTTCTCACTTTGTATCAAATACAATTATATAAATTAGCGTTTTTCTAACTAGTTGTGCCAAAACAGTACTTGTGACTGCTATACTGTTCATAGTTTGACAACATATATAAAGACAAACAAAATAAAATACAGAACTGAAACACATTAATGTTTTGTTTCTAGTTTTTTATTGTATATTTCTTGTTCACATAATTGCTTACGTGTAACTACCATACTGCTTTAGGACGTTACAACGATGTACAAGTTTAATTATAATAATTATATTGTTACATTTAATAATTTAGTGCTTCTGGTAAACTGTATGCTCTCGTCGCAAAAAAAATTACTTTTAAAACAACACTCTTCTGTGAAACTTGGACTAAAAAAGGATTTCGTGATGATAAACATTTCCATGTTGAATTTGAATGTACACCAAAGTTTCAAAATACTTTAAGCCTAATTGTACATGTATAATCCACTTACTAAGTACGACTTTACGAGATGTTAAACCTAAAATATTTTACAAATGCAAATAATATATATATTTTTCTATCCAGGTTTATTGACGAAGAAGTCTTGTACAGTTTGATGAACAGAAAAAATTTATATAGCTCTTCACCGACGTTTAAAACTTATATTGAGAAATAAACATCGAATGTGTGTCACTCTTCTTGTACGGTCATGATATCATGTAGTAGAAACTGCTTAGCTTCATTTTAAGAACGCTGTAGATTTAATTCTTTTATTTATATTTTCTTCCATTTGTGTCTGAGTAAAAATAAAAATCATAAAAAAGTTGTAAAACGTGACTGTGAACTTTAGAAAATGGAATTCGATTTACAATTCTTTAACTGAAATTAATTATCTTTCATAGCTACTCAAATGTAAAAGTCCTGTATCACAAAATCCAGTTAAATAATAAGCTGCATAGAATACTACGTGCAGTAACAGGATTATATTATTACAGGACCCGCATAATCCTATGAAGTTATGGAAATAATGATTTTATATTTTTATAAGTTTTCACTTTTGTTGATATATATATATATTAAAAAAAATAAAATTCCTGGTCGACCATTATCAGCAGACAAATCACTGTTCTCCCTTAGCGTGTGTTTTTCTTATAGCAAAGCCACATCAAGCTATGTGCTGTGTCCGCTGAGAGGAATAGAATCCCTGATTTTAACATTGCAAATCCGAAGATTTACTGCTGTCCCAGTGGGGGATTCTTCTGTAGCAGAAATAATATTAGTGAAACGTTCGTTAACTCAAAAAAAGATAACACTTAAATTAATTATGAAATCGAAAGAGCAAAAAACTTAACAACAGAATTCCTAAACGTTCTGCATGTTCTGGCTTCGTAAATATCACTACATCGAAGTTAGATGATGAAATATTAAAGTATTTTTACATTATTCTATGAACTAGAATAAAGCTGCATGTATGTATTATAACATATTCTACATTAAGTAGCAAATGTTACTGCAAGCAATCATTTCTTAAGTTTAAGTTTTCTAGCATCATTTGTTAAAATTAAATAGTGAATGTGACATTGGCATAACGAAAAAACAACAACATTAAATTCATCAAATTTTGAAAAAGTTAAAATTCATTTGTTTCAATCGAGCATTTAATAGTTTATAAATTCTCGTGAAAATACTATGATTAAATTCATTTAAACAAGGTATGTTATTTACTGAAACATTAACAAAATATTTGCGAGTATAATGTCTTCATTTAGTGAGATGATTGCATGTACTATTCCATAACGTAATGAGTGTAGCAGAATTACTGAGCCCTAAAATCACATTAAACTGTATAAACCTTTCAAAACATGTCATAAAATATTATTATTCAAAGCTTATAATGCAAAAAGTGACGTTATTTATATGCTGAAGTGCTATTTATTTTGCTTTAATTTTTATATGCGTCTTGACATCCAATAGGCGGGGCCATCATGTTTATGAGTTCCACCTTTGAATGGAACACTGGCTACAAAATCAATTAATAGAAGAAAACGAGGAAATAAGTTTATTTTTTAAATTAATATGTAAAGCTGCAAACGTACGAAAGTTAATGTATAATGTAATAATAATAATTTGGTTAATTAAAACTCTCTATATGTTATATTTTAAGCTACAACCATATGTTTGCAGCTTACTTAATAAAATAACACCTAAGCCATTGTTCTTAAAATATTTGATGGTATACCGGATAAATATATTATTTTAAAAGAGTGTTTACCTCATACAAATGGAGATATATGTTAACCAAAACAAAAGTGAATAATGGATCTAAAATCAGTCCAGGAAACTTTACCAACTGATCATTATATTCATAAATTCAATAGCGACAGCTTTAGTCTGGTAAATTAATTAATCTCTTAATTAACTATCAATACAAACAAGATGGAACAGAACTTACGGTTACGACGTAAATAAAACAACAATTTTTTCTTCTTTAAGCCGCTAATCCCTTCAATAATTCACTAATTTTCCTTGAATATTTATTTCCCTTGCTAATAGAATATTATGTCATACGTCCTGGTCGACACTGAAAACACTTGTGTTAACAGAAACGTGAACAGAGAAATATGTCTTAGTAGCGTGCCTACCTGAAGCTGTTAGGTTCTTTGACCTATTTAGAGGTTGTTTTCGTTGCTAAAAAAAGAATAGTTACTACGGGTGAAGTCAGCTATTACGTGTACACGATCACATTCTCAAATTTTGTAAAGTTCTTGAAACAGGATTGTTTAAGGCACTGGTATGTCATATAAAATAGTCGCTGGCTTTTCTCCAAATCTTACATTTGTGGCATGAAGCCCATAAAGATTATATATAATATATGTGTGTTACCCAATTTTCTGAAAATAGAACACTAATAACCATTTTACATATATATTATAATGCCTTCAGAGAAATGTTGGAAGGTAAATGTAAAAGTGTTTTAAGGTAATGTGATAAATTTAATCTCAATTACGCATCTTGTTTCGATAACAATCAAAACGAAAAGATCAGAAGTGCTTATCTTTATTTTTATGTATGTATAGGTAAAATATAATTCTCACGAAGATAACTGTAACAGAATATCTTCTAGTCATCATTTTTTATATAAGAGTAGACTTTTAATAGATTGTTTAGGCAGAGTATTTATCAGAAGTAAACTTTTTTCATTTAAAGTTCAGCTTCTATGTTACATAAGTTCAATAACAACTGGCTTAAACAAAAACTGCTACATGTCCTTTCTTTGTTCGTCCAAATAAATGTTGATTTTTAATCGAAATATCAGATTTTCAGAACGAAATACAAAGATTTTTTTTAAAGACATGAAAAATATAACTTCCAAGAATTTCCTAACCTCTGAATGTTGTCCAATCTCATAGTATATGTAGTCATATGTGATTTAGCATTTTATTAATAAATGTAAGACATTATAGCAAAAACCAACAACGTAATACAAGTGTCTTGAATATTCTGGTTACACAGGCTGATTCTGGACACAGAACATAAGATATGCTAAAGACTTAATAACTAAGAACAGACATATTTAGATAGTGCTCAAAACACTGGTGTAAGTACCCTTTGTATCAAATGACTAATAGCAAGACGTTTTAAGAACGTGCTCAGAACAGTGGCATCAGTATTTTTTGTATCGTTATTTTCTTAGAAATGCAAGTTCGTGTTCTCGTAAAATCTCGTTACAACAAGATAACCAGCATTAACATTTTGCCAATATTGTGATGTTTGGATTTTATTTCGTTAAACATGAATAAGAAAAACAACAGAAAACAAACTTTATTTAGAATAATTTAACAAATACTGTTCCCCTAAATATAATTAAAATATAAAAATTAAGAATTATACACATATAGCCAAGAAAAATAAATGTGATAAAATATTGGGTATCAACAAAAAGATTACTAAGTGCCACGAGTGTATCAAATTTATGTTTTCTACAAGTGTAATAGTCACTTAAACTTGTAATGAATGTTAATATACAACTTTAACAATGTATATAATAAAGAACTACTGAACTTGTAAATGTAAACGGTGTTAAATGTGAAATGCTAGAAACATAAGAGCTTATATGTAAAGCTCATAAATTTACTAATTTAACTGGTAAATATTAAACATACACAGCTTGTGTATACTTTGCATCTTATAGAGACTAAATACACACAACGTAACTATAAATTATATATATATATGCAACGTATGCGTAGAATAATATAAATACACAAAGATAGTATACAAACAATCTAGTATGTGATATGCTGAATATAGAATGTAATAGGCATGCATTATATATCTTATAAACGGTACCATAATCACTAACTATCAAATACATATAAAGTTTGTAAGAGAACTGAAACGTTGTTGTTTTGTAGCTCAAAGATACACAGTGAGCAGAACAGGCCAGCTGCGCTATGATCTACTGAATGAATTTAATAGTTTAGAAGCAAAGTCGTAAAGTCATAATAGTAACATTATTTATAATAGACCTATATATGCAAAAACGGCTGGTTTGGGTTGAGAAAATATTTTACATAGAAGAGCGAACAACGTTTCGACCTTCTTCGGTCATCGTCAGGTTTACAAAGAAAGAGGTAACTGACCGGTCAGTTTGTGGTCAGCTTCCGACCGAAGAAGGTCGAAACGTTGTTCGCTCTTCTATGTAAAATATTTTCTTAACCCAAACGAGCCGTTTTTGCATATATATTTCTCTACAAGTGGGTTTTCTCGACATCACTGATTATAATAGACCTGTAAAGTATTCGCTAAGTAGTTGTTGTTATGTCTGTTTAGTATGCCTGAAGAACAACAATAAAAATATATGGCAATTTTGATGGAAATAAAGTCTCGAAACACTGAAACTTTAAAATAAAAATTGTGTAGAATAAACCTAGAAGAATGACCTATGCATTTCATGATTGGGAAAGTTAGGTCACAAGCTAAATGAGTTAGGATTGTTGTTATAGTTTATTGTACTTACTGCTTCTTTTTTTTTTTTCATTGTGGTTTTTCTTACGGGTTATTGGGTCGTACATGTAAACGTGATCACGTGACACACATTTCTCGTGCGTGGAGACACGTATGTTGTTTTTTTCTTAAACCTTATAATTTACACACGTTGCTGGATCGTCGACCTGCTTTTTGTAGACTTATTATGTCTCATTCTGTTTGTAGAGTTATTTCTGAGCGTTCTGAAGTGTAGCAGACGTAGAAATAAATTGGAAGAAATTGTCTTACAAATCATTTCATCTAATATATTTTAGAAATATCGATTTAAAACCTATTTTTGATTGTGGATAGAAATTTTAGGTATTTTAACTTTTGTAGAATATGGCAGAATTTTTTTTTCACACAGCAGTTATCACTCACAAGGTCGAAATATAGCCATAAAACAGCTTAGTTTAAGACAATATGTTTTTCTGTGCTTGTCATATGCAGCTGTTGACAACTTGTGTTTTCGTACATATAACCAGGGAATACTTCGATTTAAATAACTAGAAACTTCTTGTAGTTTATTCTTGCCATGTGGCCATAATAAGAATGTGACATCTAATTTTCTCGTTTAAATTATTTGAAGCTTCATTTTCAAAACTATCCATATGAAGGTTACATAACGGTGACAAATGGGATCCCATAGATAAACCCTTTTTATGTTTATAATAATTTTGATTAACTTGGAGAAATGTGTTTTCTACACACACTCATCTTAATTTGAATATTTCTGTAATTTAAAATAATGGAATTCTGTTTTGTGTTGGTTTATCCTCAAAATATCTGATCGTTTCTTTAACCGGAGTTTAAGTAAATAAGAATATCACATCAAATGATACAAGATTGTTTGTTTTGCATTTCGCGCAAAGCTACACGAGAGCTATCTGCGCTAGCCGTCCCTAATTTAGCAGTGTCAGACTAGAGGGAAGGCAGCTAGTCACCACCACCCACCGCCAATTCTTGGGCTACTCTTTTCCCAACGAATAGTGGTACTGACCGTCACATTATAACGCCCCCACGGCTGAAAGGACGAGCATGTTTGGTGCGACAGGGATTCGAACCCGCGACCCTCGGATCGTGAGTCGAACGCTTTAATCACCTCGCCACGCCGGGCCTTGATACAAGAAGACCTTCCTTTTATAATTTATGTTTATGATCTTCGCTACAAAATCTAAAAAATTTTTTACAGTATACTTATTTCTGTTTCTTAAAAAAGAATATGTTCGTGTTATAAATGTTGGTATTTCATAACATAATGTATATATTCTTGATACTATGGGCCTAAACTGGTATTGTTTTTATGTATTTTTGATACTACAATGTTTGGTGCGACGGGGATTCTAACCCGCTACCTTCATATTACGAGTCGAGTGCCTTAACCACCTGGCCATGCCGGACCCATCGGAGAAGTTGCTCATCTGCTCATCGTAGCTGTGAAGAAGTTAAGCAGAGGTTGAGTGAAACGATTTCTTTCTTGACTGGCAACCATTCACTAAAATGAACATCAAACACAAGTAAATATGTCGCTTTTCATTTATAATCTGTTTTATATGTATATAAATTGCATTAAACCGAACCCAAAACTAATCATCATAGTGGGAAACTTTTTAGATAGTATATTATAATGAAGAAAAATAAATAATTTTATTGGTAGGTTAGTTTTTTGGCGTTTATTGGCGCAAAGCAACTAGGCTACCTGCGCCAAACAAATGGTAAAAACAGTAAAAGTAAAATTGTTATGAAATGTAAAAATGAATTAAATCTAAACAATGTTCAAAATTCAGATGAAAAAATAAATAGTATTAAAAAGGCCAATGGCTCTTAAAATATAAAAATTCTAATATTTTAATAGTGTCATCATCTCAAATGACACCATCAATGCCAGGGTTAAGCCTTTATAAAACACGTGCCTAAAATGGTGCCGTCATCAGAGTCGTAACAACAGCACGAAAGTAGAATGTGAGCTATAGTGACATGAGTGTCACAAAGGCCACACGATGGTGGATCAGTCACAGATAAAAGAAAACAATGGGTTAAAAACTGACCAATGTGTACTTTATCCGAGATAACTTTCTCCTTCCGATCCTTATGGAAACAAGACGGCCAAATATTAACGGAAGGTTTGTTCTGAAAGAAATTCTTTTGACATTGCTCACTTCAAGTAGATTGCCAACTGGCACGAAATCAAGCCTTCAATAGAGAACTATAGTCCATATATGGAATATTTGTAGTGTAACAACACAGAAACAAATGAACTGCAGTGTCACAAACTCGTTCTCGTGAATAGCGACGTAGCCAGGTGTCCAGAAATACCGGATACAAAGAGAAGATAGAGAAAAACAGGACAGTCGGTTTTGAATATCGGTGAGAACAAAGTGACAACTAACGTGAAGCGATTCCAACGCCGGTAGAGAGCTAAAAGAGGCAGTGTAAATAGTAAAATTGGTGAGCTGCATAACTCCTACGAGCTCTAAAAGAAACAGCATACAACTCGGCAGTGAACACGGAATATCTAGAGGGGATCTTGTGAGCAACCACTGAGCCACAAGAGAGCATGGCAGAGCAGAAAGAGTCACCTGATTTCGAACAATTCATATACACGGGGACAGAATAATAGTTCAAAAGAGGTTTAGCAAATAGAAGATGGTACAAAGAAAGGTCACAGGTTGGGATGATAATAAGCCATGGCAGGATGGGTTGATCAGTGGAGACAGCAACGTCAACCAAGGTCAAACCCAATTTGGCCAGCTGCACCTGGATACGAAGGCCCGAGGGAAAAATGGAAAACCGTCTATTCTAAAAAAACATAGCTCACTGAGATGGTATGGTAAGGAACGAAGTTTAGAAGCATAATACAAAGGAAGTTGCAGATGGCAGAGGTTAGGAGGAGATTTGTGGGACTTAGGGTACAAATTCTGGACTGCAGAAGTGCAGAAAGGTCTTCGGCAGAGCTGAAGTTCTAGATAATGATGGGGTGGATCATCTTCATGTCTTTGGATAACTAAAGACACATATTCCACTTTTAAGTGAATAAGGGTATGATAGATCTTGAATACAGAACAGCAATCCATTCCTCAAGAGATGGAAGAGAGGATATGGAGGAAGTTTAGTGCCCTTGTACACACAAAATGTAGCAGCTTCGTACGAGGAATGAAAGTAAGCATATGGCCAAAGATATGCCCCAAGAATTTTCTTCAGGAACTTCGCGAAGAACAGTATCACCGAGGCGGAACTGGGGATCAGTGTGTATATACTATGGTGACGACAGTGCATACAAACAGTAAAATCGATTGTGTGGTCCACTTCAACAAATGAATCAAGGCAGTATATTGCAGGAAAGTATTCAAGGCTCGTTTCTGAGCTGTCCATGCCTCCTGGCAGGCAAGATGAGGATACCAAAAGAAATGTGTCGAGGTCTTAGGAATAGATTGAGCAGCTGCCTAGACGACGCAGTAAGTCACTGTTACTATACAGTCGTCTATCGATGGAAGACAGACAACAGCAGAATCAAGTTCCGAACAAACAGTGAAAGAGAGCCAGTTGTATTTGTTCACGTTTCTCTCTGGCACAAGGGTCGGGTGACATAGATTACGACTAACATTCTTCAAAACTATAAAAAAGTGATAACTGCCAGTGATTCACTGTCAACCCTCCAAGAAAAGCGAGAGAAAAGTGAAAGAAAATAGTAAGAAAGATAAAAAACATCAAAAGAGTAGGTGCATAAAAATAAATATAGAAACAAGTATTGAAGAAAATCAAGTTGAGAGGCAAAAGAATATAAGCTACAGAGCAACTATTTCTATTAATATCAGCATCACCCAATATTGAATTGTGCCCATTAGTTTTCCAAGATTATAAAGGAAGATGGCAGCTGTTCAACGAGAGCATCAAGGTCTGATTCATCATAAGTCTTCTCAGAAGACAGGTAGGGAGAACAAACAGTGATGGTACGACCCTGGGAAACACGGATGGCTACGACCTACAAAAGTGTATCGAATGACAAAGATATGGTGGGTACATGCCGGTCGAACAGTAGTGCCGCTCCTTCATGCACTAATCTATCACACAACTTGTTATTCCGCTGTAAATAAAAATGTCGAAAGGTGACTGAAACGGCAGGTTTTAGAAATGTTTCCTATAAAGAAAGACACACAGGATGATAAGAATAAATCAAAGCCTTAACGTCATTTACAGTAGAATGGAAAGCTTAACATTTGCACGGCATTAAAGTGCCTATGTTTAATTAAGTGGAAAAGAAATGGACAGAGAATTCTTTTGTTTTCGACCACACTATTTTTCTTCAGTAGAAGGATGTCCGTCGACCTCTATGATTTCTGCTCTCGTTCGAGTGGGCAGGTTTCTGTCGTTTTACATAGATACCAGCGACTGAGGGTGTAAACGAAAAATGGACCCGAGCAGATGCCAGAAGTCGTGGCTAAAGGAAGTGGATCCGAAGAGCCAGTGGAAGGAATAGTTTTGACAGAGATAAAAGTGGAGGCTGACTTGTCAACTGGCTTATCCATAGAGGGCAATAGATTCTTATAGTGTGAGAACAACTTTGTTACAGGCATGGAAATATCTTTCTGCACTCCCACTGTGCTAATACACTACATGACCAAAAGTATGTGGACATCTGACCATCACACCCAAATGTACTTGTTGAGCACCTCATTCCAAAACCATGGGTTGGTCTTCCTATAACACCCTCCACTCTTCTGGGAAGGCTTTTCACTAGATTTTGGAACATGGCTGCGGGTATTCGCTCCTATTCAGCCACAAGCGCATGAGTGAGGTCGGACGAGAAAGCCTGGTTCGCAGTCAGCGTTCCAATTCATCTCAAAGGTGTTCGATGGGGTTGAGGTCAGGTTACTGTGCAGGTCAGTCAAGTTCTTTCACACCAACCTCGGCAAATCGAGTCTTCATGGACCTCGCTTTGTGCACGGGGGCATTGTCATGCTGAAACAAAAAAAGGCCTTCCCCAAGCTATTGCCACAAAGTTTGAAGCACATGCAACTCTCTAGAATGTCATTGTATGTTGTAGCATTAATATTTCTCTTTATTGAAATTAAAGAGTTTAGCTCAAACCATGAAAAACTGACCGAGAACATTCCTCCTTCACAAAACTTTACACTTGGCGTTATGCATTCAGGCAGACAGCATTCTTCTGGCATCCGCCAAATCCAGACTCGTTCGTCAGACTGCCCAATAGTGAAGCGTGATTCATTACTCCAGAGAACGCATTTCTACTGCTCCAGAGTCCAATGGCGGTATGTTTCACACCACGTCAGCCGGCGATTGGCATTGCGCATGATGATTTTAGGTTTGTGTGCGGCTGCTCGACCATGGAAACCCATTTTATGAAGCTTCCGACGAACAGTTGTTGAACTGACGTTGTTTCCGGAAGTAGTTTGAAACACGGTAGTGAGTGTTGAAACTGTGGACAGACGATTTTTACTTGCTACGGCTGTCCCGTTCTGTGAGCTTCTGTGACCTACCACATCGTAGCTGAGATGTTGTTGCTCATAGACATTTCCACTTTACAATAACAGCACTTACAGTTAACAGGGCAGCTTTATCAGGGCAGACATTTCACGAACTGACCTGATGAAAAAGTGGCATCTTAGGACAGAACCACGTTGGAAGTCACTGAGCTCTTCAGTATGACCCATTCTACTATCTACTACCAGTGTTTGTCTATGGATATTGCATGGCTGTATACTTGAGTTTATGCACCTGTTAGCAATATGTATGGCTGAAATAGCTGAACCCACTAATTAGAAGGGGTGTCCACATACATTTGACCATGTAGTGTAGAAGGAAATGAAGCAGCATATGTCCGAGATGAATTTGAGAACAACAACTTCTGAGTCTTGGGATAAGAAATATTTCAGCCAGTATGTAAACGTTGCTTCTGCTTCACTCACTTGGGGCCAGATCAGTAGTAAATTGGGGTGTGAACTACCACAACTAACCGATTAAGGGTCCATTTGACGAGAACACGTCAAATAAACCCGACTAGATGCCTTTGAATGTCCGAACCACTAACACTGGAAACATTAGAGAGAGTTAGGAATGTACGGCCATACCTTAGAGTTCAGATAACGTGTCTTGACAGCAAGCCCCTCTGATCCATTTTCAAAGGATTTGTCAGATAAAGAATGAAGGATTAAAAGTCATGGTAGAGGATCTGACAGAAGTAATGACTGTGTAACTAAGTCGTCTATGCAAGGTCATTTACTAATAAGCTGTTGTTTTGCTTTTTGTTTTAGAATTAGGAGATCCATGATAAATAGAGAATAATTCAGTGCTCACTGACTCCATCCATTATCAAATCATACGAGGGGACGCACTACAGGACAAATCAAGGACACTACAACAATGCAAGAGTTTTGAAAGCGCAATATTCAAACATCACGATCAGACACAATGGATACAACACCCGTTGAGGACACCTAATAGGACAAGCCAACTGATATTCGGGGGATGGGCAAAGCCACACTTCTACAGGATTTCGAGGACAAAGTGGTATATTGGGGTTGGATTCCTCAACCACCATGATCTTTTCCTTCTCTCCACGAGTCGCCACGCACAGTGACCACGTTGGTGGATGTTCAGATTCCAGAAGAACTAAACTGAAGATACAGAATCTTTCCTGTGAGTCCTCCTCATCACGCACAGGAATCCACATCGAGGGGCGCTTTTACATATTTACCAAAGTTTAAAGTTATTTGGTGTAACATAAATTAAATTATACGCTGGTGCAGCGTTTTTCAAACTGTGAATTGCGATCACGAATTGGATTGCAAGTGCTTATAAAGGGAGTCATGAATACTTGTGTAATTTATAAATGTACATTACTTTTGATCGCCTAAATATTAGCCTTCTTGATACTGCCTTGTAATGTATGTTTGATTTGTTTCTAATAAAACTATTTTTTAAATAACACAAACAGCGTGGCTCTGAACTCAAGGTTGTGTTAAAAGGAGGCCACAGCGCTATGAAGTTTGAGAACCACTATCACAAGAAAATTATAGTACAGCTTTGAAAAGTAGAGGTAGAAATTTTCTAATACATTTTTTGGGAGGGAGGGGATACATAACCATTTCAAATAAACACACACACATGCACGCAAAGTTTTTGTCTTATAGATGTAAATATAATATTACTTTTTGTTTATAGTATTGGATTAATAAAAAGAGATATTAACACTGATTGTTTTCTAGATGTAATACACTTTACCAAATGATATGTCTATGCATTTTTTCTCAACAATTTTAACGCCTGCCTAATTTTTAGTGTAATACTTTCTAATCATCCATGTAAAGGTTAATTTTTAGTTCGTCTACTGTAAAGCGTGGCCCTTGGATGGACTATGTACCCATGAGGTAGCAATTTTTACTTTATTTGTGGACATGACATTGTCTATCGTTTATGTAATTTCCTTCTATCGCTTAGTTCAGATATACTTTATTTGTGTTAAGCTCTATCTCAACTATATCCTCATACATATTAAATATTATATAAGTGAATTTTATATTCAACACCAAAAGCAGGTTCCCCTAGCGGTGATAAATGAAAAATATATCCATGATTAATTATACAAAACAAATACGATATGTGATTTCCTGATCTATCAAGACAAGAAAAAAAGTCTTAAGAGTTGACATTAGATTGTTGATGACATATGGAACTTTAATAAGGAAAGTATTTGATTTATTGAAAAATATTACTGTTTTGATATTTTATTTATTTCTTAAAATTTTCGTAGAGAAATGATAAATATAGACTGAGTAATCTTACGAATTATTTTTTTTTAATCTTTCGTTTTTCATGATTTGTTATTACTGCTTTCAACAGTATCATTACTTTGTGTGGTGGGTTATTATTAACAACGGTCCTTTCTTTTGTATGTCAGTTTGATTTTAAAAATCTGTTATTTCTTTTCAATTCTCAGGCTAGACACTGATTCAATAGTTATTGACTGTATTCTATAATTCTTGTATTGTATTCAATAACGTCACTACTTTTTCATATCTTGATATTTACGTGGTTAATGATACCTTTCCAATTTGTTATTTGATACGTTACAAATCTTAGTGGAAATTCATATATGTTCAGAATTTTTACTTCACTGTAAAAAGGAAACCAACAACAAAGGATATTAAATGTAAATTCTCTATAGAATATTGATCGTAAAACAATTATTTCCTGTTACAGTTAAAAACTATAAACGGTATAGCTAGTTAGAAATCACAATATAGCATAAACAGTGTCTCATTTTGTATAAATTGTCTAACTTCTGAAATAATGTTTTTTCGGATGCTTGTTTTACCATAAATGGAAAAAAATAGTTTGATCATTATCGCCTCTTTTTCTAAATGTTTCATCTGTTTTCTTTGCCAATGATCTTTTGCTGCTAGAAGACAAGAACCATTTTGCATGAAAAATTAGGCAGCATTTATAAACTGTGGCTATGTCGTTTACTAAATATTACGTCTTCAACTCGGACGACCTCACAAAATGTTTTGTAGTACTGGAATGTATACAAAGGTACTATGTTCTGTTGAATCGTGTACCATTTTGTCTAATACTGTACGATAGTTCATGTATCTTTAATAATTGTATTATTCTAAGTTTCATATAAAAGCGAGAGAAGACCATTATATTTTTAGCAGGTGTCATTATACTAGATTAAGGGGCTTTCTTAGTTTGTTTATACATGAATTAACGTTTGTTTTATTTGTAGTTAAGCACAAATCGGCACATTGGGATATTCTATCTATTCTCTATCCACCACAGGTATCAAAACCTAGTTCCTAGCGCTGTATATCCGCAGACATATCACTGCGCTAGAGATAGCGAATTACCATTACTTAGCATGACTTTATAAATGATGTTTTGAGAGAGAAAAAATTACGTGTAAAGCTGACACAAAGATTTCTATGGAAAAATTATGTTCTTTGTACTAAAGAAAATTAATACGACAGCGTTTTAGTGTTAACAATATTCTTTCACATTCTTTATTAATTATCTTTTAAATGTAATTATTAACGTTCTATAATCCCAACATAAACTTTTATTTTCCAGATGTTTTGTTATAATAAATACATGATGTGGAAGAAAGGTTGAAAGAAAGCACGTTGTTTCTCTTACTTTTAACTTTTCCTTACTTACGTCTGATCATGTATGTGAATTGTCTGAAGTCTCATCACTGTTAAATTTGTTATATGTACAATTTTAGTATGTTGAGTAAATTTGGATAATACCATTTTTGTATATCATCAAAAACCTTTTTTTTTTTTTTCAAACTAGGGGGTGATTATTTAGAAAGACTATTGCGTTAGATTTGCTCGCAATTTCCTAACACAACACTCGAGTAAGAGACAAAGAAGTAAACAAATATTTTTACATATGACCTGTACTTAGACGAGTACTGACAAGTCCAAGTCTCATCAAATAAAGTAGAAAATTTGTATGCATAAGTTATGGCAAAAATGTTTCTAGAGCACTATACCTAAACAACAATGTTCAGTTCACAACAACCGTTAAGAACGCCCAACGCTGGTACTCGATTGACCCTAGCCTATCAGGACCAGTCGACTGATCCTGTGAGGGGGGGATTCCTCTACAAGGGATCCAAGGCCAAAGTGATGTGTTGGAGTTGGACACCTCAACCACTACAGGATTCTCTCCTCTTCGTTAGTCGCCACGCACGGCAAACACGTAGATGGCTGTTCAGATCAAAGAAGAAGCAAACTGAAAATACAGAACCTTCCCTGCAAGGTCTTCTCACCACGTATAGAAATTCACCTCGACAGGAATTATTGAATAAATAATATAAATAGATAAGCTAGTTCAGTTACGTTCCTGTAAAAATTACGGTTAAATATTATTTTACGGTTTTACGATAAACAGAATTTACATCTCTTTTAGTAAAATAGTGTCACTTATAGTTTAGTTTATTAGTCGGTTATAATACTTGAGCACCGTTTTTACATCTTACGGCGGGCTGTAAAATTCAGAGTAAAATACTGGAAATTATTTGTACATTGTTATATGTACAATTTTAGTATGTTGAGTAAATTTGGATAATACCATTTTTGTATATCATCAAAAATCTTTTTTTTTTTTTTTCAAACTGTTACAGTTCTTTTGTAAATTATTGTTATTAAGTAATTGAGTTACCAGTATTTTACCGTAATTTTTACATAATTTTGACACTGTTGCTACGTTATATTAATAATAATGTGCTTCCAGTACTGTCATTTTATTGTTTTTATAACTTGTTTAGTTGTTGTTTTGAATTAATCACAAAGCGGCAAAATGGGCTCTTTTGTCTTCTGCTCACCACGTGTATTGAAACGCGTTTTCTAGCACTATGAGTCTGCAGACATACCACTGTGCCACTGGGTGGCTGCTTGCTTATTAAAAATAAATATAAGGTTAATTAGCTCACAATTTTGTATCTTAAGCATACTGCCCAAATTACGCTATTATATTTTCAATACACGAGAAACATATTTCTATCTAAAACATACATATTGCTATGAAACTTTTAACTTTCCTATGAGTTGAAATATATATATACACACATGTAACATTTAACATTTAATTCAGTGTCACTTATAATGTGCGCAGTAGAAACCTTTTGTTCAACACCTGTTAACGCACTACACGCAGGTTTGTTTTGGAATTTCGCACAAAGCTACTCGAGGGCTATCTGTGCTAGCCGTCCCTAATTTAGCAGTGTAAGACTAGAGGGAAGGTAGCTAGTCATCACCACCCACCGCCAACTCTTGGGCTACTCTTTTACCAACGAATAGTGGGATTGACCGTCACATTATACACCCCCACGGCTGGGAGGGCGAGCATGTTTAGCGCGACGCGGGCGCGAACCCGCGACCCTCGGATTACGAGTCGCACGCCTTACGCGCTTGGCCATGCCAGGCCAACACTACACGCAGGAGAAATTCGAGTAGGGAAAATCACTACTCGTTGTCTTGTGTCAGGGTAAAATTGCCGAATAACAAAAAATTATTAAGTGTTTTGTCCTTTAATAATGCGCCCGCGTCGCGCTAAACATGCTCGCCCTCCCAGCCGTGGGGGTGTATAATGTGACGGTCAATCCCACTATTCGTTGGTAAAAGAGTAGCCCAAGAGTTGGCGGTGGGTGGTGATGACTAGCTGCCTTCCCTCTAGTCTTACACTGCTAAATTAGGGACGGCTAGCACAGATAGCCCTTGAGTAGCTTTGTGCGAAATTCCAAAACAAACAAAAACAAACCTTTAATAATGTCTGGTTTTAATCTAGGCTATTTATAGTTTGTCAAATTTAGCCTCAAAATCCATGTTTAAAAGTTATAAAATCTACTTCTGTCATAAGAAATTCCCTATTTACTTTTGCAGTTCTTAACTCGCTTATTATAAATAGTTACTTTAAAATTGTTTTGTTTGTTTGTTTGTTTTAATTTCGCTCAAAGCTACACGAGGGATATCTGCGCTAGTCGTCTCTAATTTAGTAGTGTAAAAGTAGAGAGAAGGCAGCTATTCATCACCACCCACCGCCAACACTTGGGCCACTCTTTTACCAAAAAAGATTGACCGTCATGAAACCTATTAAGTTTTTCTAAGTCTTTAAGATGAACCTTAAGAACTTTGTAAATATTTCACAAGTTATTGCTCAAAGCTGTTATAAAAGTGTCTAGGGGAACAAAGACTGAAAAAAAGTATCTTAAAAAGGTAATGTATCAGGAATATATGAATATTTTAAATAATCAATTCTGTTAAACGGAATTTGTACAAAATGCCCTGAATTCTTACAAATTGCACTTTTATGTTGTCACACATGCAATCAACCGTTTTTTTGTATCTTATTTTTCAGTTAATTTAAGAAAGTAATAACCAAAACACTAGAACACAGCATTATTTCTCAGACACTTTCTCTGTTATATATGTATAAACTTATTCTTATTGTAACGGATTTACCTTTATACTTTTATTTTAATACCTACTCTTGTTTCAGTATAGTTTTCTGTTTTGCATGTGGCGTATATTATTGGCTATGTATTGCCAAGTCCTGCCTATTCTCTAAATTTGTCGAAGATTATTGAAGGAAAGAATCGATAATATTTGTGTTACGAAAACGCTAGCGCGTTTTCGAACATTGTTGAAACTTCAGGAAACTCTCGTGATTCGTAAAAAAGCAGTTAGCCGAGAGACAGCAATAGAAGAATATTATTAGTCAGCTACAATCAATGTGCTATAGGCCTTGGAAGTTATACGTGCGATTAACGCCTATTAGTAGGAAAACTACAAAACTGGACCACGAACGTATACAGATTTCTAACATTAGAAACCGTTCATCTTCAGTGAATTACTTTGGACGTTCTCATTTCTACGAGGATCCAAAATATCCTCCTTGGTAAGAACTAAGTTTGTAACTTAGATTGACCGTCACATTATAACGCCTCCACGGCTGAAAGGGCAAGCATGTTTGGCGCCACGGGGATGCGAACCCGAGTCGCACGCCTTAACACACTTGGCCATGCCGGGCCGCACTTGTAGAGAAAAAACATAGAAAGCACTCAAATACTAAATAAAGAAACAAACGTAAACAAACGCAAAATTAAAGAAGTTTTACTTATACAACAACTCGAGCCAAAAATAAACCAATGCAAAGGAACACCTTTATACCTATATTAATAAATATATCCAAAATCTAAGCACGCCCTCTACGTTCCTACACTCAATTACACAACCGTCTTCAAACCTGTGGTCAGCTCCCGGTCAGTAACCCTTTCTTTTTTTGTGAACCTGATGATGATCGTAGAAGATCGAAACGTTGTTTGCTCTTCTATTAGTGCTTTCTTTACCCATACCAGCCGTTTTTAAATATATAAAGTTTGTTTGTTTTTGAATTTCGCGCATAGCTATTCAAGGGCTATCTGCACTAGCTGTTCCTAATATAACAGTATAAGACTTGAGGGAAGGCAGCTAGTCATCACCACCCACCGCCAACTCTTTGGCTACTCTTCTACCAACGAATAGTGGGATTCACCGTCACATTGTAATGTCCCTACGGCTGAAAGGACGAGCATGTTTGTTGCGACAGGGATTCAAACCTGCGACCCTCAGATTACGAGTCGAACGCCTTAATTCACCTGGCCAAGGCGGGCTTTAAATATATAAAGAACTCAAAAGTTGTTAACCTAAAGATGAATTAAAGAGATCAAACGTTGTTCTCTACTTTATTTTAATAAAAGTTTTAATACCCTTACCAGCCGTCTTAAGATATATTTTTACTTCAAGTGTGCTTTTCGTCATCAACAACTCAGAATTAATTTGCTCGTCGTGGATCTGGATCGATGATAAAATATTTAGTTTCAGACCAGATATACGACTCAGTGTTGTCTGTAAGTTTGTAAAACTGTTTTATATAAATAAATATTTGTAATAACTACTCCCAATAACCATTATTATAAATTTTATTGCTTTTATATTAAAATATTTTTGAGTTAAAAAAGAAAATTGTGTGGCTCAACTTGTTGGAAATACCATAAATTCGATATACGCTAACATTTTATTATATTTTAAATTCAAATTTACCGTTATTTGAAATGGTAATGCATTTACATACATAACATAATAAATCTGAAATTCGTCAGAAATGGTTCAGCATGGCCAGGTGGATTAAGGCGTTCGACTCATAATCTGAGATCGCGGGTTCGAATCCCCGTCGCACTAAAAATGCTCGCCCTTTCAGCCGTGGTGGCATCATAATGTGCGGTCAATCCCACTATTCGTTGGTAAAAGAGTAGCCCAAGAATTGGTGGTGAGTGGTGATGATTAGCTGTCTTCCCTCTAGCTTTACACTGCTAAATTAGAGACTGGTAGCGCAGATAGCCATTGTGTAGCTTTGCGCGAAATTCAAAATCAAACATTATTCGGAATTGAAATTAATTTTTGACTTTATATACCAACAGTGTGCTGTTACTTCTTATAATAATGTGCCTTCAGTATTCGTATTTTATTCTTTTTATGACGTCTTTTGTACCCTCGCTGGTACAGCGGTAACTCTACGGATCTAGAACGCTGCAATCACGTGGTTCGATTCCCCTCGATGGATTTAACAGATAGCCCAATATGGCTTTGCTATGAGCAAACACACATACGTATTACTTCTTTTGTATTAATAGTTTCTTAAAAATTAACATAACGTTAGTTAGCTAACAATTTTGTATCTTATGAATACTGACTAAATTATGTTGCTATATTTTGAATACACGAAAATAAAATTGTATATAATGCGTAGGTGTTACTTTGGTACGATTAAGTTTCTTATAAGTTGGAATATATACACACATATATATATATATAATATTTAACACTTAAATTAAGCGTCACTTTTTATGTGTGCATAAGAAACCTTTTGTTCAACACCTGTCAACACACAACAAATGCGTATGGTAAGAACATATAACAAAAATAACGTCATAAAACATTATTTGGAATTGAAATTAATACTTGACTTTCTTAACTGTTACGTTTAGCAAATATTATAGTTATACATTTGCGGTTTGATGTAGTTATTATATTTTTACTGTAATATTTTTACAGTGTAATAAACTGAAGAAAATTATTAAATGCGTTCTTTAAATATTGTTATCTTTGCCAGTGCTAGTGTTTTTTTTTCTTAAAGATATGTGTGTGTTGTGTTTCAAAGTGATGAATCAAAAAGTGCTCTTTTGAAAAAGAAACACGCGAACCAGAGGTGAATAAAATAATTAATTACTTATCTTCATTCAAGATTTGAAAATAATCCTTTCGTTCCTCGGTAAGAAATTGAGACGATCTTATAACTCAAACCAAGATCAAAAGAAAGCTGGAATTGACAATACTTATCAAATGCCTGGAATTACAATATATCAGATTCAAGCGTGAAAACGTGTATATTCCATTTTTGCCTTTGAGGTGTTATAGAAGATACGTAATATATAAGAATATACATCCATAAACTCATAATATGCTGCCTCAAGCTGTTTATTCTTTTTCACCAGTCGCAAGACAAATATGATATATCTAAATGAACATAAGTCAGCATTTCCCGAATTTATTAGGGTAACATAAACAATGCTGTGATCGTTTTGCATTTATGCTGTAAAAATAAAAAAATAAATAAAATTATCATGTTTTGATCTTTCTACTTTTGTTCCTTAAAAAGGAGCGAAGTTCTGTTAATTTTATGATTTATTAAACTCATATTTTAAAGAGCCTCGATCATTTCAGGTTTGTTCTGTTTGTATAGCAAATATATAATAAAAGTAAACAAAGGGTTTAAGAAATATTGAATTTAGAATGATTTACTTCAGGTTGCTAACAGAATGTACATCTTTCAACAATTTCAACGTAATAAAGACGTTTTTTGGAAACAGTGTTTACTAAAATGCTATCTTAAATATTTTAATTCGTAGAAGTGGAAGTTTGTGACATGCGTATTTTCACTGCATTGCACAATTTATTTAGTAACGTCTGTCTAACATGTATTTATTATTATATACCTTGTATAATGTACTTGATGATTCTATAAACTATAATAACTGCCGTTACTCAAATTCTGTCAAAACGTATTGTGTTAATTTATGATTTGTTTCACTATAAAAACCTACGATTATCTGATAACTTCTGACATAGAAGAGTAAAGTTAAAAGCGTTCACTTTCACATTTATTTTGAAACTTTTATTTGAACCTCCCTTGTTTTTTCTTGTAAATTAAATCTTAACATTAATATTATCGTGAGCTATATTTTATTATTTTAAACATTTTTTTATGGTTTGCTGGAGGAAGTTGTAATATTGTATATGATGATGTATGATGGATAGACATTTTCTGAGTGTCTAGATTGTACATGATGTCTCGGATTTTCCAGATACATGGAAGAAAATATTATAATAATATAACAACAAAGAGGGTTTGTCGATTAATAAGTCTATTATAGTATTGTAGATCTATTACTGTGTAAGTGAAAGAGTTGTTCAGGTAGTTTTGAATTTATTGCGTAGATTTAAAAATGAAGAACTGTTTAGTTTCACTTGTGGGTTAGGCCTAGCACTAGATGAACTTGTAGAAATTTTGGTAGAAGGAAAAAACATTTTCGTTTAGTTAAGTGGAATGGATTTTGCGTTATATCTAAATAGAGAACCAAAGAGAGGATGTCCAACGATAGAAACTGTTATAACATTATAATTAAAACTTCTAGTAACTGAATAGGCCAAAATTTTACAATTTATTAATAAGTGCCTGAATAATATCTATATTGCGATATGTGACTATAGTAATTGTGTATCAAGTTTGTTTTATATTAATATATTTAAACCTTTTTTCATATTTTCAGTTATTCAATAATACAAACAACAATTTAAACGTCTCACAACAAATACCCTTCCTTGACAGTGGTTAATAAATAAAATACCACAAGTACTATGAACATGGTGAACAATAAGAAAATCGTGTCATTTCCAAACTTGATATTTTTATTTCCGAAATAATAAAAAATCATAACTTTGTAGTTTGATACCGAATTGATCTCTTGAAGAAATATTAAAGAGTAAAGAAGTTATAGCAGTGTTTTTGTGACCAACAACGGACGTTTTGTGTATCTTACCAACGTCCATTTCTGATTTCAAATACTTTGATGTTTCTCTCTTCTGATACTAATTAAATTAGAATTCCAAATTTTCTATCTTATTGATCGACTTTACGATTGTTGTTGTCGCGAATTAAGCGCAAAACTACACAATGGGCTATCTGTGCTCTGCCCACCCCGGTTTTTAGTATTGTAAGTCGTAAGTCCGCAGACATACCGCTGAGCCACCGGGGAGCACCCGATTTTACTACGAAGTTAGTACTAAGTTTACACTACTGTTTAACGCGGATATTATGAGTTGGGTGGTTTAAGTATAGCGAAAGTGTAAAAGCTGCTTAGTTTTAAAAGTGATAGTTTATTTTAGTTGTATTACGTAACTGTTTACAAATCAAACGTTGTGCAGTTCAGTTGTTGTGTATTAGCGATTATTGTAGTATTGAGTTACTTTATCAGAGCCTTCTATGTTTCATCGTTATTTTAACCGAGTATTATTACAAGGTTTCTAGTTCTGAGTAGAACGCTCTTAGTCTCGGTCGGGCTATAAATACACATCCAAAATAAATGTAGTTCAAGTTAAAGAGATAGGTAGAGATCTAGACAACATGGTTGCGAGTTTGGTGATAAAGAGCGTATAGTGGCGAGCAGAAAAGAATAATTCGTCTTGTTTAATGTGTTCTAAGGCAATTGAACCAGCCTGTGTGAACTTTGACGAAAAAAAGTCAATTACTCAAGCCTTTTTTAGCGACTTGTGTAAATCAACCTACTACTTCATGTGCAGTGATTCGCGAATTTTTTTGTGGAGGGCAACTCAAAATGTTGTTCGCAAAATACTTACATTATACGATGTCAACTGCACTTGAAGTGTTAAGGCTCTGGATATAACGGTGTTAACTAACAGTGCAATGGATATTTGTAAATACGTGATTTGTTATTACTTTAAACAAATGAACTGTGCTTACTTTGTGCTCTTTCTTAATTGTTGAAATTTAGGGAAACCAACTCATAGACACCTATTGTAGAGAATCCAGTCCATACATTAAACCTGACATTCAATATATATTGATTATGCTATTTATTGTTCCCCCCTAGTTGCACAGCGTCATATCTGCGGACTTACATCGCTAGAAATTGGGTTACAGATAGCCCATTGTGTAACTTTTTACTTAACTTCGAATAAAAACAAGCGATTTATTTATTACATTTTTGTCTCTTCTTTAGTAGCTAAGTGTCCAAAACACCCAAGATGTTTTTGTCTAGACTGTACATGAGAATTATCCTGCTTTTGTTTGTTAAACTAACTTATCTACAGTCTCAGTAAAGTAGTCTTTAAAAATTTAAAGTAAAGAACAAAACAAAGTGAATATCTACGGTAGAATGAACAAGTAAAATACAATAATATTTAATATAGTAAACTTTGCAATGAATTAACAGTCAAAAACAAACTATAATTATAATGTTGAAAAGTTTGAATATTTGCTTTAGATGAAAGTACTCAATACGCTTTTTATTAATTACGTTTAATGTCTACGTTTATTGCATTTTAATATCTTATTAGTTACTTTGATATACGTATTTATTTTATATTTTGTCAATTATTTGTAGTGCAAATATTTAAAATTGTCAACATTTTAATTATAGTTTGTTTTTGACTGTTAATTCATTGCACTAAGGTAGAAAAGATATTTACTTAACGGTCTTCTCCTAGTTTTCTCTGAAGTATTTTAATCTTTTTACCCACCTCAAAAATATAGTTGCTTTGGCTAGCCTTTTCAAGTAAATTAGGCACAGCTATAAACGTACATTTCGGAGTTATTTCAACCGTACCAGGGGAACCATTGAAGTAACGCCCATTTACAGGTCTATCTTATCATCTTGAAACCTACCAGCTCTCCTTCTACTTCTGTATACATCCTGTACCTTGTTATTCCTTTCAGAGGCAACTCATTTTCCATCTGGGACCACTGTCGAGAAGTTGACGCATGAAAAGACGACAAATTCTTGATTTCTCAGTGCTAAGCCTTTAATGTATTATACATGGTCGTTAATGATATGTTGTAAGACGCGATTTTTCTTTCCTATTTTCAGCCAGAATCTCCTTACCGAGAAGCCTCTTTGGACACTGGCTCAATGGTGTTAAAGGACAAGGAGTATCTGCATGACATTCCACGAAGTTCTAGAAGTAGCATTCCTTCTGATATAGTTACTAATACAACAAGAAGAGGCATGTGTACAACATTCAGTTTCGTCATTTCAATAACATCAATGTCCTTCATACAGGAAATTAGATTGAAATATCTCTAGAAAGCAGTCTCAGAATTATTCATTTTACTATTTACTGTGAGTCCAGAGAGTTGAGACTTCTGTTGAAAATAAGGCTAGAATTTTATTTGAAAGGTCTTATGGAATGACAATTAATCTGTATTTCCTGGCTTTCTAATGTGACGTGTCCAACAATACATATGTATATATGTATGCATGTATGAATATGGAGATGGCATAAAAAATGTTGACATTAATAAGTTGATACTTGGATACTTTAATACCGCAACAAAACAAATGCTTTCAGCTGAAAATTTGATATCGCTGGTATTGTAATTGACATAGTAAGTTAACGTCATTCGACAAGACCATTTTGAGATACACTACGTTACGGATAATTTGATTTAATAAACCATGGCGTTTGATTTCTGATCAACTTTTCTAGCTTCTCACACAGGAAAAGAATAAATGGTTTAACTTTCTTTTTTCTTACGTATCAGGAACGTAGATTTGCACTGCCACAATTTCGAAAAATTATATCTTTGCTGCCACAGCTTATATGTTTTTTTATTTAAAGACTGTAACTAACTTGTGCTGCCACAACTTGTTTGTTCTTTACCTATCTGATTCGATAGATGGCTCAGCATGTTTTTTTTGAAAATGTCCACTAAGAATGGTTTTCACGTATTTCATTACGTCCTTTATATGACTTAATGATTTACTCCAAGTAGTGAAAACATCGATTAACTTATCTTATCGGGTATTCCCGTACTGTCGGAATCATAAAGAACAAGCTGTACAATTTGTGTTTCTTCTTCGTTAACAGTCAATCCGATAATGAAAGCTGTGTTGTTTTCGCGATAAAGACTAATCCAATAATACATTCGGAGAGACACTCGGATAATACAATACACGAACAGAGGGAAGACGCAAAAAGTTTAACACACACATAAATAAGGGAAATAGACAGAATATATATTTTTCCTTTTTAACAGTGTATTTAAATAACAGTACTATACGAAAATTTAGATAGAATATATATATATATTAAAGTACAACTACAAATATACCTCTATATTAATCATTCTAACTGAACAAAAATATAATAATAATTGCACTAAATTTATAGATACTTTATCTTATTCCTTTAAATAAAACATTACATTATCTAACAACCGAAACAACCTGTTAAAACATATGCAACCGTAACTTAAAGTCTGTTAGGCTAAATAGAAAGTACTCTTACTAAATAGGCATCTATATCAAGATGTTGAGTTTCGTAACTGTTTGTTTGTCTTTTTGGTTTTTTTAATTTCGCACAAAGCTACTCGAGGGCCATCTGCGCTAGCTGTCGCTAATTTAGCAGTGTAAGACTAGAGGGAAGGTAGCTAGTCATCACCACCCACCGCCAACTCTTGGGCTACTCTTTTATCAACGAGTAGTGGGATTGACCGTCACATAACGCCCACACGGCTGAAAGAGCGAACATGTTTGGTGCGACGGGGGTTTCATAACATGATCTGGATTTAAAACTCAGAAACTTGTTGCATCACGTGATAAGATTATTAAAGAGTGACTCTCTTCGTTAATAAAAGTTTTAATGGATCAATTTGTTAAATATTATCGTACCCATATGGTCATAACCGCACTTGTTCATTCATAGACGTGATAATTTCATTCCAAAGTTCAAATAACTTCAAACCTAAATGATTGGTTAATTAATAAAAAATCTGATATTACATGCTTACAAGATTTTTGTTTAACACAGCTTTATATGTAATAATTTGAGAAAAAATGGATTATTAATAGTTCCCAGAGGTTATACATGTATTAAGAATGTCAAAAGCTAATGTTGATGAAACAAAGCAATTTTCCTAATGTTTCGGTTTATGATAAAATTTGAAGTCATAAGAATAACAAAGGATGATTTGTTTATTGTTTCGAGGACTATCTTTACTAGTTAGTAATCTAGTTAGTAAAATTCATAAACCGACAACTATTTGGTAACTCTTTACCAATAAAAGTGGTATTGACCGTCACATAATAACAATCCTACGGTTGAAAGAGCGAAACGTTCGATGATGAAATTTAATCCCACAAGCTGCAGACTGTGAGTTGAATACCATAGCCACCAGGCCATGCTAGGCTTTGATAATAATGATAGAGATAGAACTGTATTTTATATTTAAAAAAGTACAAGTTGTTTGTAGATTCATGAGTGTATTACGTGATAATTAATTATACATAAAACGACGACAGTCGGTGCAGTAGCTCACCAATTATAAACAGAGCAACACGGAGAAATATACAGCTCTAAAATTGCCATATTAGTGTCAGATTTGAGTATCTCCCTTTAACCTATGCCATTTTTCAGATCCTAGGAATACACGCCATGTATGGAGGCAATCACTGTAGTGGTTTGCCAGTTATAAGAACACACATATACACACACAAACGTTTTTTCAAATAATGATTTGGATTACCGGCCAGGAGGACAGCTAGTTAACACCACCTACCGCCAGGCCCAGCGTGATCATGTGGTTAGGGAGCTCGACTCGTAATTTAAGGGCAGCAGGTTCGAATCTCCGTCACACCAAATATGCTCGTCCTTTCAGTCGTGGGAGCGTTACAATGTGTAAATCAATCCCACTATTCGTTGGTAAAAGTGTAGTCCAAGAGTTGGCGATGGGTGGTGATGACTAGTTACCGTCCCTCTAGTCTTACACTTCTAAATTAGGGACGACTAGTGCAGATCGCATTTGTATTGCTTTGCGCGAAATTCACAAAACAAAAACAAACCTATAGCCAACTCATAAGCTATTCTCGTCAAGTAATGAGATTGTGTAGCCCATTGTGTAGTTTTTTACTTCATTCCAGTAAAAAAAAAGAAAAAAAGAAAGAAGGACATTTAATTTTCCCATCCTTGGTCTGCCCACAATATTACGTATTTACTGATATGATACTAAAAAGCGTAAAAAAGATTTTTGACTGTTTATAATAAGAGTATATCATTTTTGGATAATATTATATTACTAATAAATAAACCAAAATAAAATGGTTGCAAATACTGGCAAATAAAAAAGTTTTTTTTTTAAATAGGATTATATAATCAGTTTTAAATATAGTTCTAAGTAAGTATTTAACGAGGAAAAAACATATTTCTCACTCGAGGCAGTTGGCTACCTTTAATAGTTAACGTTAAAATTTATTCAGTGTTGCAGAAACTGGAAAGACTTCGAATATCTAGTCTTCTTTAAGCTTCCCCTTGCTATATTTCAATAATATATAAATTACCTACAACACTTAACGAAGGTTTTTAGTTCCTTTAAGTATAAAATGTGTTATTTTAAGATATTGTAGAAAATGTCATTTTCAGAAATTGAGAGAAACTTGTAGTTGAATTTTTATAGTGGCTTCTATTCTACTGTAGGAATTTTTAGAACTTCTGAAGGCGGAGGATTGTAGATAAAGTCTAGTAAAAGCGTGTACTGCGTCCACCGAGAGTAATCGAACCCTTGATTTTAGCGTTGTAAATCCGTAAGACGAACTTCTGTACCAGCGGGGAACAAGATGTATCTATCTGTCATCAATGCTATTAGTCAGTATTAGGCAAACGTATGTTGCCATGCAAACCTGACGGTGACGTCACAAACAAAGTTTATTCTCTGTTGCAACATCAGCAATGGCTAGCTTGTTGTAAACAGTCTTATCTGTTTATTTTTATGTTACATGTCTTAGTCGTTCAGTTTATCACAGAGTAAGTTCTAGTTAAAAAAAACTGCTATATTTTGACCCCTCATAAGTACAAAATAAATCTTTTATTCGAGTATATTCATGTATAATTGTAAACATTTCTGTGCACATTTTCTAAGCGTAATGTCTGATGTTAAAATGAAAAGAACGTGAAATATTGTATCTTGCCTTTATTTACTAATTTATACCAAAGTTAGGAGCCAAACTGTCATCCTATAAAGTTTTATTCTTGCCTGATCCTGTTTTTTTTTTCTCTTATTTTCCCCATTAGGTGATCAAGAATGTACAAGTTAATACGTGTTGAGAAACTAATTTCCATGATCAAGACACCCGGTAGTGTGTCGTGCGTCCAGAAGAACTTGCAGGACACACACTGTGTTATAAATACGAGTGATAGTTCAGCAATTTTCCAGTTTCTGTCACGGGGTGTAATACAAAAGTGTCTCATATTTTCAGTGGTTGTACTGCATTAGGCTCTTGTTTTTACGTATCGGATTTCAAGACAGACCTTTGAGAAGTACATGAGATATGATATCTCCAACTTTGATTGATTTTTTTTTTCCTTGTTTCCAAGTTCGCCTCGAAAGTATGGAACTTTATTTGACAGAAAAACATACGTAATCTTTAGGAATTTTTTATTTAAAATAAGTATAATATTGGTTTAAACTTGATCCACATGTGCAAAAGTTACTCAACAAAAGCAGTTCAATTTTGACAAACATTTACGCACGCATAAGAGAAAAGTCACGTGTGGTATCGATCTAAAATTTCTACCAAAGCTTTACCTAAGACTAAGGGTGGACCGTTTTTAGTTTATAATTGGGATTAATGACTCAGAGCATAAAACTATAGAATGAGAGCACGAGTATCGGATAGGCCAAGCAAACTAGATTAGCAGATTCGTGCTCTAGTTTTCAAAAGAATCATACGAATACAGGGTTATCATTCATTATTCATTGCCAATGTTTGAACAAAAATTTGTTAAATTTTATAGAATTAGCCTGATTAAAGAGCGTTTAGCGTCACGCAGTATTAACTTAACTAATTACCGTAAAGAATGATGCTTACTAACGCTGTACCGAGAATATGTGGATGATGATAAAGACTGTTAATCTAGTTTCCATGGAATTAGCATAAACAAAGTTATTATCACTGTTTAAAAGGAATAATTACAATCACGTGATTTTTTAAAATAATCTGGTTGGTTTTATTATCACGTGATTTTTTAAAATAATATGGTTGGTTTTATTAAGTACAGGTCTGTTCCGATTAATAGAGTTACAATCCTAAAGTTGATGTTAATTACTATCGAGTGTCACTTTACTTGTTGTAGTTTGTTGGTGTGTATTGACAAAGTCATAATATATAGTCACAACTTCCTTAGGTGTGTAAACAAGTACAGCCAAAAAAATTGGCAGCCAAACTGGTAGCTACACTTTTAGTACTGATAATAATTTTGGAGCAAATATTCATTCATTAATTAGCTAGGCGGCGTATGTTGTTTTATCCACCACTGTACCTCATGTTGAACAAAAACATGACCTGGAATATTTGTAGTAAAATTAAGAAGATTTGATTGTCAGTCCACCTAACTGTTAAAAAAGAACACCTAAGTACTAATGAAGAAAGATACTTTATATCTGGCAAAATTTAAATTAATTTATTGTAGCTGCATTAAAATAATGTTAACATCATTTACTTTGTACTACAAGTGTTAATTTTTATAGTTTTTGTTAAAACAACCATTCATACTTAAAATTATAAGCAGAAAATTAAAACAATGGTTTAAACGATTTAAAAACCGCTAGATGTGTAATTATGTCATATTTAAAAGCAAATAAATACCTATTAACAGTGTGTGTTTGTGAGGCGTTTATTTAAATATAAGAAGGAGCTACAGTGATAATTAAACTGATCGCAATGGAAATGATACCAAAAGTTTAACAGATAGTGCGATTTTACAATGTGAAGATTTACAATATTACGCTTTGCTATCTGATATAGATTTACTGGTCCTTTTTACTGCATGGCTCATCTTGAGCTTGTGGGTATAACTGATAATCCAATAATAAGAATTTGTAGAAAAGAAGGAAATGCTCAGATTGCTGTTGTTATCCAATAACTTAAGAGATTTATGGTATGTACAGGGTGGCCCGTAAGTCCCTACCCATCCATATGTTATTAAATTATATTCAATTACGCATGTATTATAAATTTGTTTCTTTTTTATTTCAGAGAAATATGGCCGATGTAAGCCCATTTACACCTGAAGAGCGTAGTGTGACAAATAGGTGGGTATATGAGCGCAAGAATACTGGTGACAGCACACAGATACACTGGATACATAAGATATATGGATGGGTAGGGACTTACGGGCCACCCTGTATAATACTGATAGCTGAATACGCCCGAAAGAGACCAGTTACTCACATTATTACAAATATGAGATATTGTTCTAGAAAACTTCATTAGCATGTGCACAACTTTGTTTTAATGGCTTATATAAGATAACTTCCATGTTTCTGATAATGCAATAGTAACTTTCAGAGGACCAGAATAACAGAAAACGAAGGCCCGTTAATAATTGAAGGTTTTCAGATTTCAAGCTTGGAATTTCTTAAGTTGCGGCAGTTGAGCCACAGAAAGAGACAAGACAGATATATTCACGGGACACATGTTTAATGACAAACACAGTTCACAGTAAGGTAAGTTATTTTGTCTGTGTGAAAAAGGGCTGTAAGACTAGTAAGAGATGAACACTTGCACAGGCGAATTAGCACTTGCTAGTACTGGTTCCTCCTCTAGAAGTTATGTTAAAATATAAATGAAAAATAATAACACAAACTGTTCCCAAATTGAAATGTAAAAAATAAAAATAAATAGTTAACACCCGCTTTAACCTCTGCAATAATTGTAGTTTCCATTTGGAGTTTGCTACAGCAATAATAAATTATACTTGAAATTTAAACCTAGGTGCTGCTATTCCATGATGCAATTTATATAAAGCTTCCACATGATGAAGGTGAACAACATACAAAAACTATATGTGAAAGAAGTGTTCGTGGAGAGAAAAACGCCAGACAAAGTACACTAATCTAGTACCAGATATCAGAAGCGATGACTTTTTGTGTTCTCTCATGAAGGTTAAAGTTATAAAAATGCTGCAAACATTTTTAATCTTGTGTTAAAACCCTCGATAAGACAGAGTTGGGGTTCGGGAGATCAGGTTTGACACAAGAAAGATCAGCTGCTCAAAGGGGAGTGAAAATCAAGGACCAGTCCACTCTCAACTATTATATGAATCGTTGATGAAGATAACTCAACTTACTAATTCAAAACACGTTATCCATAACTCAACTTACTAATTAAAAACACGTTATCCACAAGAATAACTCAACTTACTAATTAAAAACACGTTATCCGCAACAATAACTCAACTTGCTAACTAAAAACACGTTATCCACAAAAATAATTCAACTTGTTAATTAAAAAGCACGCTATCTACAAGAATAACTCAACTTACTAATTAAAAACGCGTTATCCACAAGAATAACTCAACTTGTTAATTAAAAACACGTTATCTACAAGAATAACTGAACTTGTTAATTAAAAACACGTTATCCACAAGAATAACTCACCTTGTTAATTAAAAACACGCTATCCACAAGAATAACTCAACTTACTAATTATAAACACGTTATCCACAAGAATAACTCAACTTCTTAATTAAAAACACGTCATCCATGTAATAGAGTAGCCTAACATTATTTCCAATCTTCACTTCATTCGTCTGTTTAAAAGAAAGTTACATTTAGGAACTGAATTAAACACCAAAGTGATCCATTTTATGGCCTACTAAAACTATATAATTTTTAAAAAATATAAAAACGTAAAAAGATGTTGTACGCCTCTGTATTACACAACTTTCGATAAATTTAAAGTTATAATTTTCCACTTTGCAATCTTCCTGTGATGCAAGTGTTTGAGTTGTATTATGTTGTTGTTCAAAACAGGCAGAATAGTATTATATAATAAAGTTAGGCAGAATAGTATTATATAATAAAGTTAGGCAGAATAATATTATATAATAAAGTTAGGCAGAATATTATTATATAATAAAGTTATGCAATTGATATGGTTACGGGAAACGGACTACTTGATGGAAACTATATAGAATTATTGCCCTACAGTGACAAAATGTTCACATAAACCAGATTGTCTGAGAACAGTTTTACCAATTGACTTACGTGCGGAAAAATAGTAATGTTATTCCTAATTTATTAAAATATAATTCTCCATCAATAGTACAGCGGTAACTCTACGAACTTACAACGCTAAAATCAGCAGTTTGATTCCTCTCGGTGGACCCAGCAAATAACCCGATGTGGCTTTACTATACAAACACACACAAACACGCTCAAAATATAACTATCTTTCTTGTCCTTTTGTGTAAAATCATTCTTTCGTCAATAAAATAATCCTTTTAATTATGCACAGTAAGGAATGAACAAAAGGACAGAGAAAAATTCGCTAAAATTAAGAAAATTGGTAGTTATTTCTGTATTAGTATTAGATCAGATACAAAAAGTTTGTAGGAGGACTTAGTTTGCTTAAAAGCATTCTCCTTTACGAACTAGAAGTTAACATTAAAGGCTTTATAAAATTAAAGTAGACACTTTATTCTCTATTCTCTCAAATGTTATAAGAAATATTTATTTAATGATATTGAATACAATGAGTGATTTAAATTTGAAAGAGCCGAAATGTTCTCGGTAGTTGCTAGTTAAATAGTGTAATGATGTCATACGTGATTTCTGTAGAACACTAGTCTTCGAAAATATTTTAACGTTTAATTAAACGTTAAACTTTCCAAGAACATTGGTAAATCGCTTCCATAGTGTAAGCAGTTGTTACTTGCTTTCATTATAATAGGAATTAGTACATAAATGTGTGTGTGTATTTTGTATGTATATATATCTAGGGTACATGTTACATCCCACGTTATAGCTTGCACTCTGGGATTCTTTCAATTAGTGCAGCGTTTTTTTATTTTATTTTTATTTCAGCTTATTTTTTGGTTATAACAAACAAATATAATTAGTCATGGGTGTGGATTTTTGGTTTTTGACGCAATTCTTCCTTCTGATTTTCTTTTTATTTTCTTAACTCTATCGGTATTAATATTCTATAAAAATATATGTATGTTCGTATTTGCAAAGCTGTTATCAACTTCTGGTCATCCAAGCTGTGGTTATAAGCTCTTATAACGCTAAAATCGGGTTTCCATAACCGAGATTAAGAAAACACACTGAATTTGTAGTTAACAATAAAAAAACAATCTTGCTTTTGGCTAAAAAAGTCTGCCTTTGTAGATAATAACTAAAAATTTACGATTGAATTCATGTAGATAATTAAGACTTCCAGTCACGAAAAATTGACCCCTATAGGCGTTGCGCCAAATTTTGAAATATATCCCAGAAGACACTGATTGGTAGAAATAAACAACTCGAATATACTATTCAGAATCTTTTTAAGATTTCAAATCCACGAAGTATAAAAATGGTACAGCTGTATATAACAGTAATGGTTTTAGAGGCTTCAGCGTTTCTACATTCTACAGAATCAATATCATTCACCTTGCTCTCTTCTAATCTTATTCCATTTTGACCTCTCAGAACGGCTCGGCATGGCTGAACGGCTTCGTAAGCTGAAGGTCGAGAGTTCAAATCCCTGTCACACCAAACATGCTCGCCTTTTCAGCCGTGGGAGCGTTATAATGTGACGGTCAATCCCACTATTCGTTGGTAAAAAGTAGCCCAACAGTTGGCGGTGGGTGGTGATGACTAGCTGCCTTCCTTCTTGTCTTATATTGCTACATTATTGCTGGCTAGCGCAGATAGCTCTCGTGTAGTTTGAGCTATTCAAAAACAAACATACAAACAAACTTCTCAGAATACTTGTCCTTCCGATTACTCTTTTTTCTCCACCTTCAGCATAATTTCTTCGCTTCCAATTAATACGATTTTATTTACTGAAGTGAAACCAAAGGTTCGCAGCATCTACAAATACCACAGGCAAAGCAATCTCCTTTCTTTCTATGTTTATGTTCCTGACAGGTCATTTCATAGATTTTACTTATGAGTATAGTTTTTTACGCAGAAGAAGCTTTTTTATATATTGTATTAGTGGATTATGGTTATATAGTCTTGTACTTCTAATCCGTTTTTCGACTTTGACGTTTTTCTCGCCTTAAATTTGGGACAGTTTTTCGCAAGCAGAGGCTTAAATGTATTGTTTTTACGTTCTCGCTTACAATGATTAGAAGGCATTGTTTCATCACTTGGGTAGTCTATTAGTGATATGACCGGTCATAATCCCAGTAATAATTTCATAAATTTCAGACAACTTAGGGGACTTGAGTAAGTCCTAATTCCCTATACTAAAAAAAAGCTAATCATTAAAAAATTAAAACAATTTAAAATAATCAAAAGTACATGTATAAAAATTTGTAACCAATATCATTCTTGAAGGTGACATTAACGGAGGAATAGTCACAAAACATTTTGACACTAATTGTGTTAGTAGTGTCTTCTAGCACATATTTTCGTAAATACACAGACAATAATTAATTATCTTTTCGAGAAAATTAATTGGAGGTATTTTTTCAATTCTTTCTGAATGCACAATTTTCACGTTCGTCCTCATGATTATGCCTTACAAGTCCAGCTTTAGATAAACAATTATTGTTAACGTTTCTGTTTACTAGTATAAAAACTGTAATAATCTTTATTTCGCTACAATTTCTGCAAGAAAATATACAAAAAACTTTCGTACTCGTCAATAATAAGTGTTGTACAAGTGTGTTCTTTCTAATAATTACAGAAAATAATGAATTTTATAAAAAAATAATTCTGAGGTAGAATGTTTGTATATATTTTTACTTAAACAGTTATCGTTTTAGTATCATGAAAGCTATTCTTATACCATTAACTTAATTTGTTAGTTATTGGATAAACGTGCCTTTCTTTCAGGCATCTTTATACGGGCTCGGCATGGCCAAGCGTGTTAAGGCGTTCGACTCGTAATCCAAGGGTCGCGGGTTCGAATCCCGGTTGCAGCAAACATGCTCGCCCTCCCAGTTGTGGGGGCGTTATGATGTGACGGTCAATCCAACTATTCGTTGGTAAAAGAGTAGCACAAGCGTTGGCGGTGGGTGGTGATGACTAGCTGCCTTCCCTCTAGTCTTACAGTGCTAAATTAGGGACAGCTGGTGCAGATAGCCCTTGAACAGGTATGCGCGAAATTCAAAAACAAACAAAATCTTTATGCGTGCAAACCATTAACTTTTAATGACTTACTTCGTGCGATTGGCTGAATCTTATGTCAGAGGTATGATATGTGTGTGTTTTCTTATAGCAACGCCACATTGGGCTATTTGCTGAGCCCACCGAGGGGAATCGAACCCCTGATTTTAGCATTGTAAATCCGTAGACATACCGTTGTACTAGCGGAGAGGTATGATATAAAACAGCGTTAATCCAGGAACTAAAACAGATTATTGATGGGTTGAATAAGAATTTATTGTTAATTTTGTACTTATTTATTTTGTTGTATATTACGTGCTCAAGTGACTTGCTTTGAAATAAAAAATGGAGTCTCTCTATGTATGTATATTTAATAAACAAATTTTACGGTTATAGAAGTTTATAAGATGTACGAATCTTAGGATTTTAGATGAAGAGAGAGAGTTTGCAGTACTTGTCATTTTATTTGTAGCTTGCGAATCAGAACATGCGCTATTTACGGAGAAAGAGAAATCGCTGTTTCTACCTAGCCAATCAAAATAAAGACACGCCTTTACAATCTCCTGTGGAAAAGACTAAATGTTCAGATGGACATAACTTCCACTGTAACCATTCTAGAAAGAAGATAAAGTCTGTAAAGAAGCCTAGCGAAAGTGTCCCTTTTATCTGGGAAGTTTATATTGTTTAACACTTTTTACTTTGTTAGTTGTACCGAAACCTTCAACGTGAAATTAAAATCGCATGGTAATCTGTCCTATCGGTAAGGTAAAACAAAATATTTATAACGTCTGAATTTATTTAATGCAAAACAATATTTACGAATGAAATATACCTAATCAGGAAGGCTGCGTTTTACTGAGATCGGAGACATCAGTAATAAAATTGTACAACTTAAGAGAAACAGTGACAATGAAATTTAACGCAACACAGTTGTTGAATATTTTAGAAAACCTTTACGGAAATTTTAGCTACAAAAGCGACTTTGAAGATAAAGTGGACTCAGCCTTCGAATACAACTTTACACGCAATCAGCTGATGGTTCTCAAAAATATATTTGATTGTATGGAATCATGGAATAAAGAAGTGAATGGAACAGGTGAAAATATAACAACACGGGACGGAATTGAGCTTCTCAGTTTGTGTTCAGAAAATTTTTCTTCCCTTGAGCCCGCGACCCGACCTTTCGTTCTTCTTTGGTGGCAGCAGATGCTATGGGGAATTGTGTTTGGTTTGATGATTGTCATTGCCCTGATTGGGAATGCTATATCTGTATGGGTAGTTCTGGCTCATAGAGGAATGAGAACAGTCACAAATTATTTCATATTGAACCTGTCGTCAGCTGATTTTACAATGACTTTATTCAATACCACGTTTAACTTTGTGTTTATGTTGGACAGCCACTGGCCTTTTGGTCGCACGTATTGCCTTATAAACAACTTCGTGGCAAACCTCACGGTGTCGTCATCTGTCTTCACCATAATGGCAATGAGTTTAGAGAGGTAAGTGAAATAAAGTATTGTACCACATTTTATCAATCAGATAAAAGGTTTGGAAATTGTGACCAGATATGTGTAAAAGTAATCTTATTGAACCAAAAATGAGTAAAAGATGTATTGAAATTGGTGTCACAACATCATTATTAGGTGGTTATTTTGCGCCTTCTAGCACTTGAACTTTTTATTCTCAAACACGAGACTGTCTTTTATACAAATTATAAAAATAGTTTTTTATTAATTTGTCAAGTAAATGATAAAATATCGTGTCACAGTCCCCAATTTATTGTCTGCCTATTTCGGGAAAAGTTGGTATTGTCTGCATTATTTAAAAGGTTAAGAGGTGTTTAGAAGAACGACATAGAAAAATTTCGTGACGAAGTATACATAAATATTTCATTTGGGGTATTTCTTAACAATCAACAGTTTTAGTAATGATGCATTCATAAGATAAGGTTGTCAATTCTAAGAAAAAAGGTAAATAAATAGCGCCTATTTTAAATACCCTTCTAGTGTTTCAATGTTGTTAGTTTTTTTATTATTTTTCTTTTCTGTACTTGTAATGGGCCAGTTGTCGCTTACTTTTTATGGTGTGTAACAGTGAATCCAAGGATTCGTATCTCAACATATCCAGAAAAAGCAGTTAGAAAACATGCTATATCTATATGGGTAGTTCTGGCTCATTGACGAATGAGAACAGTCACAATTTATTTCATATTGAACTTGTCGTCAGCTTATTTTACAATGACTTTATTCAATACCACGTTCAACTCTGTGTTTATGTTGGACAGCCACTGGCTTTTTGGTCGCACGTACTGCCTTATGAACAACTTTGTGGCAAATCTTACGGTGTCGTCATCTGTTTTCTCCATAATGGCAATGAGTTTAGAGAGGTAAGTATGTATTATGAGAGGTCACTATGGCAACCCGATGCTAGAGACGCTGTGTTACGAAAGAGCAATACGCTGTATGGATACTGTACCTTGCATTACATTTATGTGTACACACGGCAATTTGTTTCTATATCTAGTCCGGTCTATGGCACTCACACTGTGATGAGAATTTATATATTCTACTGACTTATTTTAAGACTTGAAATCAGAGACTGGTATAATATTCTTGAGATTTTTATAAACAAAGAAGAAAAACCGACGTTTTACTAAATTTGGTTAATTTCTCACTAATTCTTCAATGGTAAGTCTACGAATTTATAACGCTAAAATCAGGGGCTCTATTCCCCCTTGGTAGACTAACCAGATAGCCCAATGTGGCTTTGTTATTAATTCTAATAAAGGATTATGTCTGAGAAACTCAAACGTGTCAATCGTTCTATTGGATAGTGTTTACCCAATTGGGCTGAAATTTGTTTACATAAATTTATAAATACAGTTGATAATCTATTTCACTTTTCGAGCCTCTCTATATAGCATAGATAGTTCAGTTAACAACTAAACAGCCCATTTCAGGAATAGGCTGTGAAAAATAAATTTGTATCCTTCTAGAAGAAGCATATCAGCTGTTACAAATGCTGTTTGTTTGTTTGCTTTTAAATTTCGCACAAAGCTACAAGATGGTTATCTGCGCCAGCTATCCCTAAGTTAGCAGTGTAAAATTAGAAGGAAGGCATATAGTCATCACCATTCACCTCCAACTCTTGGGCTACTCTATTACTAAAAAGTATTGGTATTAACCATTACATTAAAATGTCCCACGGCTGAAAAAGCGGCCATGTTTGGTGTGATTGGGATTCGAATCCACAACCCTCAGATTACGAGTTGAGCGCTCCTAACCGTATGGCCATGCCGGACCTTTTTCAAACGCTATATATACATTCTTGAGGTTTTAAACATCTTATATTACTTCCAGTTGATCTTGCATCAGTATAAGAATTCAGCATATTTTCGATAGATAGAAGAATCAGTTTCGTATACTATAGGCCAACCACATGCATATGTTCTAAGATACATTTTCAGTATAACATAAAACCTTATTTTTCATTGCATATTACATAAATATTTTATATTTCTGTAGTATGTAACCCTGTCTGCCAATTAAAATTATGTCGTCGTCGTGGCAATTCCTCGAGGTCGAGAATGATGGTCCTCCAAGTTCATACATGTGTTCGGAGATGGCCAATGAAGGCTATCGTTGCTTCTGGCAGTAAGGGATGGTCAGTTCAGAGGGAAGGAGAGGTTTCAGTAGTAGCTGGCGTTGTATCCTCTTCTCTCTCTTCTTTTCAAAATGTTGTCTTCTTGATGAATCAAATAATTCTGCTATCTGATGGATAAGGGATCTCCATGTGGTTCGGTCGTGAGCGAGAGTTTCTCAGTTGCTAATATCAATGTTGCAGCTCTTGAATGTTGTCTTCAGGCCATCCTTGAACTGCTTCTTCTGTCCTCCTCTCATTCGTTTCCAATTTTTCAATTGACCATGTAAGAGTTGTTTCGGGAGTCGGCGGAAGACGCTTGTGCGTGAGTTGATTTAACGTGTGAATAATGTTGCACACCAGAAGATACACGGTCCTTGACAGTCGACAAATTGAGTCCAATGTCAAGGAAACCAAGACGATTGGAACTTGATGAACTGCTACAAACCTCGTCTGCCTTTTCTGCCGTTGAGGATTCCACGTATGGTCCTTCTTTTGTCAGGATTGGCCGTTGGGGACTTGGGGTTGGATCGTTCTTTGTCAGGAACGTCACCCTCGACCTTGACGTCAGGGGTGACCCTACAAGGAGCGCAAGGCTCCCGACGACATCGCTCTTAGGATCACTGCCACGCGCAAGCCCTCTCTCACCATAAGCAAGTGATGATCCGACGAGAGAGATGAAATTAACATTTCCTTATTTTTATATATTTCTTTATGAGAACAAGAACTTAACACCTGTATATCATTAATATTTCATTTATTAATTATGTTCTGACATCACATTTTCTTGTGTACGTTGATAATACAGTAAATGAATTAAATTTTTAACACATAACTCTGTAAAGGATTGTGAAATGTACACGTTGACCTACATGATACAAAAGTAGATATTTTAATACAACACAAAAATACTAAAGTGATAAGTTTTATTTTGAAATCACTCGTGCAATATAACAAAATAACGTCTTCGTTTGTTATATAATGAGACAACAGTTAAGTATCTTAACAAACAAACATGTCGATGGTATTAAAACCCATTTATGTAATACTACACGTTTATTTTTATTAGAAGAAAAAAGAAACAGAAAATAATAATCTGCAAAATATTAAATTTCGAACTGTGGGTTAACTCATCTGTAATAATAAAATGGCGTGTGTATCAGTCAGTGTCTGTGACTGCCGTAGCTTCAAGAGAAAATAATCTAGAAACCTAAAATTTTGCACTCATACTAAGTGAACCCTTAGGGTATGCACCTGGGTTTTATTACTTATGCATGTGAGTGCATGAATGAGCGTGTGCATCTTTTTAATGAGGCAAACTAGCGAAACATCACATAAAAAAAGAGACGATTCCTTATAAAACAACTTCTAAACATTTGCGTTGCAATATGTCATGTTGCTGTGCATCAAAAGTTTATAGGTTCTCACTTTTTGCTAGAATGTGTTCACAATACGAGCGCGCACGCACACACACATCACGTTACAAAAATTCTCTAAACCTGAACCTCAATTATTCTTGGAACATTTTTGATAACCAAGCAATAAAAGCCTTTTATGTAGGTGAATTATCGAACACTTAACACTTTTGCTAGATAGCAATAAGCTCTAAGCATTGTAGATCTTAAGTTGCAAGAAAAGAATTTAGTTCTTTTAAAATAATATTTGTTTTGAACACATTTTTCCACTATTAACATATTACATTCATCTATTAACCTAAAAGAGTAGCTGCAGTATCACTGGAATGGGTAAGGATAGTCTATTTATAGCTCAAATAAATGGATTTGTATTCATATATATTAGAATTATTTAGTGTACAGGTTCTGTTCAATCGATCTAAATTATTTTTTCTTTCTTTCCCCACTGATGATAAAACAAAAGTAATTATGTTCCAGTTGACATTTTTTACGGACCAATTTACCTTATAAGGAGATTACTACGAGTGACCAGAAAGGCTGGCCTTTGACATTTTTAGCTTGACATATGGCTTATGCATAGTCATATCTAATTAATAACTGCTTATCAGAGGATAATTAGCCAGGTAGTAGTATCCGATCTCTAATCAGCTACTCTCAACCAAGTAGCCATGTCTGACTGTCACAGGTGAACGTGTTGAATACAAGGTTCAAGCTGAGATATGTTTTCTTCTGATAGCCAGCCTGGCACATCAACCTCCACCTCACGCTGAACTCTGAAAGACTTGAAATAAGCTTGAGATATGCAGAGTTTATTTTACTTATGCTATCGTGGTTGTTTAAAGTTATAGGTAAAAACGACAACATTTTTGGTGATCTTGTTCTTTATGATTTTTAAGTTTATGATTATAAAATATTTGTCTTAGATTTATGTCGTCAAAGCTTGAAGATTTTCTTAATAGTAAAAAACGAATCTTGCAATTTAAAGTGGGAAGTGAAAAATATTCCAGATCCTAGTGTGAGCCTATTAATAGTTTTTATGAAAAGAGAAAGAGAGAGAGAGTCGTTGGATTTGAATCATGAAAAAGAGAAGGAACTGGGAATATATTGGATTTTAATCAGAGGAAGAAAGCGTGAGTGGGAGATATGAGATTCTAATCAGATGCATATGAAGAGAGGGAGCTGTAAATGAGATTTTTATTAAAGAGATAGAGAAAGCTGGAGATGTGAAATATTAATCAAAAATAGCGAAAAAAATAAAAAGATAAAATTACAAATGTTGGATTTTAATTAAAGAGACAGAAAAGAGCTACGAATGTTAGATATTAATAAAAGAGATAGAAGGGAGCTACGTATGTTGGATTTTAATCAAATATGGAAAGAGCTACGAATGTTGGATTTTAATCAAAGACATAGATAGAGCTAGCAAATATTTTCCTTTGGAAGAACGACGCTTTCTGCCGTTTATTACTAAATATTATAATGATTATTTGTTCTTTTTAAGATGGTTTGTTTAATGCCAACCTACGCAGTGGGTTGTCTGCGCTTTCTCTATCTCAGATTTTAAGCGTTGTAACTCTGTGAACTTACCACTGAACCACCTTTTATTGATTGTTTAGAAGCTATGTTAGGTTTAATGAGATTTAAATTTTAAATATGTTTTATTTATTTAGAAAAAGTAGCTTAATCTAAAATTTTATTTCGCGAGTCGTAGTTTTGTAAATCGGAAATCGTAGCTGAGCTACCGTATCGAAAAACGAATTCATTGGTGCTGTTTCTTCGCCTGATTTAAAAATTCAAAATATCAAAGTTGTTTACGCAGCGATTTCCAATAACCGTTTCAGCAAACATTTCACTTATTAGCAGGAAAACAGTGTGTTAAGAAGTAGTTAGTAATAAGTTGTGTGGATACCTCAGAAACAAATTTATTTCCTCTAGTGATTTATAATCGAGCACTTTACATTCGTGGTTGCGCTTTTTTTTTCAAAAGTTTTACTATTATGAACCTTATTTTCATTTTATTACATTAATTAAAAGTTAATAATGATTAAAGAAAATATTTGTGTCTATTTTACAAAATATTTATTCCATTATAAGTTTCGTGATGTGTATTAGGAAAACCAAGGGTTGAATTATTTAATAAAGAGATTCAAGTGAAGAACATCAATTGTTAAATCTATAAAAAATCAAAACAACAATTATACCAAAAATATGTTTTGCCAATATGGACTCAGTATCAGTATAAAGTGACTTTCAGATCGAAATCATGGCAAACAATTAAAATGTATTAATGTAAACTACGAGAAGTAAGACTTTTTTTGTATTGTATATAGTAGTCATGACAAACAAAATGCATCAGTAAGTTACTGAGTCAAAAAAATTGAGAACTATCAGACAGTGATGAGGGTAAAAAATTGAAGATAATATCACAGATCGCTGAAAAGTAAAAGTGGTTTAGTTTGAAGATTTAACACAGTTCAGGTTATATCAAGGCAATAAGAGCAAATTTCAAAATTTAGTAAAATCATTGAAACAATTGCAGACAAGAGAATACAAAATGTTACTGTTTTGCCAGAAATGTTGCAGGTTATTTTTGTGAAATAAATTGCTAAATTTGATATGTTTATGCTTTTTGATTTCTTTATAATGAACTGGTGTGAAGACTTTTGCTTCGGCGTTCCGAAACGTTGTTTCTAAATTCCCTTAGGCGGAAGAAGCTCGTTACACAATCCTGAATGATGAGTCATTCTTTTTATTATAAAGGTTTCGATCATTATTGAACAAGCTGCTACACTGATAACGACCATGCCTCCAAGCTTTGATCTTTAATATGTATGTGTTAGTGACAACGTAGCAAGCCACCTGATATCTCGAAAAACACCTCCTCTTTGTTACTTTACTTCGAATTATAGACTTCATACCAATTTTCAGGTATAAAAAAGAACAATGTTTCATTTGATACAAAAGTGTAATGTAGCCATAACGATAAAAAACAAGCCATATTCACTGCAATTTAATGTTTGTTTTCTTACCTGTACATGTTTTATAAACTAAGTTGGCTTCTAATTGTATTTGTTAATCTTTACAGTTTTGTATCTGTTTGGATATCTCACAAAAACTGGACCCTTTTCCTTTACTATTCTTTTTTTTCTGTTTCTATACGCACTAAAAGATTTTCGCTTTAGAATATTTTTTAAAAAGTAGTATAAATTTTTTCATACCTTTGTTAACCGTTTTACCAGAAATATATTTCACATTCCTTTACGTTTTCAGAAGAATATCTTTTGAACAGAAACCAATCGTTTCATAACATGCTTAACATTGAATAATTTAAACAAGGATCATTAACTTTAGAAGCGGCAGCACCCTCTGACTTCAGGTGGGGAGTTGTCGTGCATCTGCTGGTGTTATTAACATGTTTTAAGTATTCAGTGGTATATCGTGGCTCGAACTTTGAACTTTTCAACCTTTCAATACACTCTTCGACACATTAATCACTAAATCAGGCCTATCCTTTAATTAAAGATTACATTTTATAGATTAAGACGATAGAGGGTCTCCCTTCTGCAGCACTGCCTGTCAAGTTAGAATTTAATTATCAAATATAAAACATATTACATAAGTTAAAAACACACTTTTGTTTTGGCTAATTTCATATGATAAACTAACTCAGTAACAATAATTATTCCGATATTATTTGCACAATTTTGGCTACCAAGGGAAGTAGATAATATGTCCATGATGTTTTTCAATTGTTTGTCACAGTAGGTTTCATCAAATAAGACATTGTTTTGGCAGAGTATTCATGACGAAACTTTGTAGAATGGGCAGCAACTGTCTATTGTGAAGATCAAGCATAGAAAATGAAGTTTTAAAAGCCTTCCGCCTTTCATCTTCAGGTCAGTGTGTATACAACTGTTGTTGATTTTTTACAATGTCCTGGTGCATTATGGAGAGCGTGTTATGATTGGTTGGATAATCACTGTTTCTGACTGGAGGAGAGATTTCCTGTAGATTCAACCAATGGCAGCCACAGGTTACTCACCTCTAATCCGGAATCTCTGTTTACTGAAGGTTTAATGATATTAATATAAAATGATTCTTTGATTTTTCTTGTCTTCCAGAATTTGTCTGTGCCGATTATTCTAGTTTTCTTCCAGTTTATTCTATGTACGTTTGACGTGGCGTACTTTGCAATTTTGTGTTTTCGCGAGTTTTGTACTATCTTTATGTTCTTTCACTCTTGTCGCGAGTTTTCTTCCTGTTTCTCCAATGTATGTATCGTTGCAGGAACATGGAATTTCATAGATGATGTGTTTGAGATTATCTTTGGTAGATAGGTTTTTGTTTTTAGCAGAATTGACCTTAAGGTATTGTAGGATTTCCACCAAACTTCTATGTTTAGTTTCTTGGCTGTGCGTTTGGGTTTTTTTACAGACGTTATGTTGACGACACCTTCGTTATTTGGCAAAGTATTTGGTCAGGAAAACTTAACGCCTTCTTAGAACATCTCAATTCCGTAGACAAAAAAAAATCCACTTCACTACGGAAATAAGAGGAACAAAACAGTCTCTCGTTTCTTGAAATACACATCAGATAACAAGCAAGACAAATTACCACTAATATATACAGAAAACCCACCCACACGGACAGAATATGAGGATTGACCATAGCATTATAACACTCCACAACTGAAAAGGCGAGTACATTTGGTATAAGGTGGATTTGAACCCGCGACATTCAAAGTTAGATTAGAGGACCATACCAACCTAGCCATGCTGGGTCGAGCGTAAAATTAATTTCTTATGTAGTTAAAATGTTATTACATTGAAGATCAGCAGTCAGCAGTATGTATCAGATTAACACGTTAAAATCGGATTTTCGATAAACGTGGTAAGAAAACACAGACAGCTCATTGTGTAGCTTTGTACTTAACAAGAAACAAACCAAATATATTATTTTCACAACGTAAAACAATTGCTAATTCAATTTTTTTTGTGTTAAACATATTAAATCAACAGTAAAATACGATTCTAGATATTTAATTCTTATTCTGAACGAATTACACCAAAAACGAAACAGAATTTTTGGTAACGGTTTTATGCTTTGTTGCTTTCATTTCTTAGTGTATCTTTGTCTAGGTAGATTCCTGTATTACCGTCTCCCAGTGGATAAGCACTAAGTTTACGTGCTTACAATACTAACATTCGAGGTTCATATTCTTGCCTTGGACAAATTGCAAATAAACTATAGTTTTGTTGTTGTTGTTTTTTTTACTGAGTAAAATAACAACCAAATGTTGTTTGCTTTGCATTCCACTGTTTTAAAAATCATTTATTGTAATTTTAAAAAGTCGTTTTCCCTGATGTTGTAACAGCCTTTTGTCATCTATGAACCAATTCGTGAAAGTCTTCAGTTTGAATCAGTTTAGTAAAGGATATTTTATAGTAAAATCTAAAGTTTCTTATTTGTCACAAATATGTTTACAAATAACTAACCCCTCCGCTAGTACAGCGGTATGTCTATGGGTTTACAACTCTAAAATCAGGGGTTCTATTCCCCTTGATGAGCTCTGCAGATAGTCAGATGTGGCTTTGCTATAAAAAGCACACACATGAATAACTAATGTACAATTTTTAAAATCATAAGTTTCGTATACCTTCTTACAGGTTCGTACCAGGTTGTTTTAGAGCCATATGACTCATTTATATAAACAATAGTTATTTTTCTAACTCAGACAAGAGGTATGGTGTTTAATTTGTATATCTACAGATATTGTTAATGATATTGATAACGATGCTGATTATGAAACCCATAATAAGACTTTTCATCAGTATTTGGTTTAAGTATTCCTTAGAATTAGTTTTTTGCTTAATTTCTGAGCTTCCGACTTTCTAAGCGGACTATAACGTTGTAAGTCCCTAATTTTAACGCTGACGAAATAGAGGACAAATTCTAATACTGAAGAATAACTTGTATTTTTATCCATTTATCTTTAACTTCGAATAAACAAAGTGATACAGCTGGATTGTGAATTCGGTTTCCATTGGTGATTCGCTTTTATTTGGGAGAGTTATCTAGGGATATCCTTTTATTGGCAATACAGTTGTTGTTGTTTTTTTGCAACATATAACAGAATATCGGCAGGTTTTGGTTTATTTTATTTTTAATCTCTGTTTTATAACCCCTCTTAATTTTCGTTGATTAAATATATGAACATTTATAAGCATATCCTGTTTCGTATAATGGTAGGCTTTTTGTCTATTTTGAGGCTTAACGATTAAAAATTTTTATGTGTATTTTAAGTAGTGATAGGTTCCTATATTTGTCATAAGATAAAACCTTTGTGGGTCTTAATAGTAAAAACGTGGTGTTTACATAAGGTTTTTAAAAAAATCTATTCTGTTTTCTTATTTAATTACATTGTATACTTTTAATTATAATGTTCACAAAAATGTTTGAATAACTTAAGTTTGTATTATATTTATAAGTATTTTCTTGCAAACTAAGTACAGTAAATTTATTAAGGACTAAATTAAATCTCCTAAGGTGGTTGAATGTCGTGTGGAAATCAGGAATTGTGGTTGAAAATAAACTTTAACAGTAGGGACGCTAAATTAATGATTTAATACTTTTTAATATGTGATTTTTCTTATATGCTGACTTATACCACTAAATATATGTAGGTGTTTAATAGTTTCCTCGTCATTAAAGTATGTGTTTTCTTTGAATTATTGGAGTTTTGACCCAGGTAGCCTATTATCGACCAGAAATTTATAATAATCAATCGTATGAGTGTGTGCATCTACATAAAATGCATTAGCTGAAATACAATGCTTATTGCATAGGTTTCAATTAATTTATTATCTTATTTTTACTGAAGTTATTTTAAGATTAGATATTTACGCGCTTCTTCTAGGAATGCTATCGCAGTAGGAAAGCATTCTTTGAATGTTTTGCACACATGAGGTACCTATAGTACAAAAACCGGTTCCGAGATGATAGAATTATTCATGTCTTACTCACCACAAACTGGTAAAAATTCTTTTCCGATTGTATTTTTGCATCAAAAACTGTACAGTTTTTGTTTTTTTTATACAACTCTAGAGAAGAAAAGTTGTGTTTAAAGTCCAAGTGGTAAATTGCCTGAAATGGAATGCATAAAGATATTTTCATCATGATATAGTTTTATATGTTTGAAACTATTCCAAACTTTGGATATCCATTACGTGAGCAAATAGTTTTATACATTCACTCGATATTTTAAAAGACGAAGTAACTAGGAGTGAGTTTTGTACAATATTATGAATGTTCTGGAAGTGAAATAATTATCGAATCAATCTTTCACGGAGATAAATGATTACGAAAATACATCAGTGAGAAATAAAAGTGGACTCTAACTATCATATACAAGTGTGACATTACACACTGAAATAAAGGAAAGACAAATCGCTAAAAATAAAGATTATAGAAAGTTTTTGGAATTAATTTTTTTATAATGGACCAATTAATATTATTTCTAAGTTCTTATAAGTATCTTAATATTGACTTATTGCGAGATCACAATACTTAACATATTTAACATTTTATTTAAATTGTACGTATTTTTATAGTAAATACACATTAAAACCAAACTAGGCGTAGTTTACTTTGATATATTGCTGTAATGCAGAGTTAAAATCTTAACATCATTATTTGCAAAATAAATCAGTCAATTTTTCAAAAACTATAAATTAATTAATTGTATATAGGCATTATTTTAATCAGCACTATCAATCAGTAATGATGAAATTAACGTAAATAAAAAAACACATTACAAAGACATTCAAAACCCGAAATTGCTTTTTCCGTTACATTGTTGTCATCATTTAAAATGTATAACGGATAATGTCTGAGGTCTTGGGGGCATTCGATCTATCAGATGATATGCATAAGCTGATATCAAACTAGCCAGCATCTAAAGAACATTAGTTAAGGATTAGGAGTTGAGTACTTGAACCTACAATGTTTCAATTCCTACTGCCTTTTGCTTTTTGCAGTCTCAGCCATTTATGTATAACAAGGTGCCTTTAATATAAAAAAAAAATGAGCCATGCAAAGCTGGATTCCATATTAACCATTCTAAATATGTGACTTTTAAGGTGTTTGGTGTATGCAGGACACGAATGTTTGTGACTTGCATGTTGCCATGCCATGAAGCGTTGCCAAAGTGAGGTCTCAGGAGGTGTATTAGCTGTGCTGTTTTTTCTTTATTACTGATCACAAACTTCAAAGTACTTCTCTTCGGAGATTTAACTGATAAACATTTTACATTTATTTTCTATGTCTCACTGTCAACAACGAATGTAGAAATCCGCTGGGCCTGGCATGGCCAAGCGCGTAAGGCGTGCGACTCGTAATCCGAGGGTCGCGGGTTCGCGCCCGCGTCGCGCTAAACATGCTCGCCCTCCCAGCCGTGGGGGCGTATAATGTGACGGTCAATCCCACTATTCGTTGGTAAAAGAGTAGCCCAAGAGTTGGCGGTGGGTGGTGATGACTAGCTGCCTTCCCTCTAGTCTTACACTGCTAAATTAGGGACGGCTAGCACAGATAGCCCTCGAGTAGCTTTGTGCGAAATTCAAAAAAAAAAAAAAAAAAAAAAAAAAATCCGCTGTAAATAAAGCAACAAATCACCGCTTGTGTCAGTTTAGACTCTTTATATGACATGGTGATACGATATTCTCGAGAACATAAAAGCATGCGCACAGATATAACTAATTTGACTCGTACTCGGCGAACACGATGTGTAATCTATCAGTTTAAGTATTCTACAGTATTTAGAAAGAAAATTCCCCAGAGTTATAATATTTCACTTTGAATATGTGAAATCGTTTATTACAGTATATGGTTCGGAGCTGATCCAATAAACATCACAAATGTTTAAATATTGGTCATCCTTCTGGTGGGATATTTTGAATTTAATGGTATACCATACAGGCATACAAAGATAAATGCCCGATTTATCGAGTGCATCTTTTAGAAATGAGACTAAAGACACTGCTTTTAATCCGGAGTATCGAAGTGCCCATTATTGTAAAATTTAGTTGGTTACAAAGAGTAGTATTTGCTGATAAAGAGAAGCCCAAGAGATGGAAGTGGGTATTGACTAGCTGTCTTCTCTTCAGTTTTTCTCTTCACAGTTGAAGACTATTAAAGCAGATAGTCTTGCTGAGAGTTTGTGCACACTTTAAAATAAATAAGCAAAATTTTCCTTGATAGCAATAGATCATATTATAAAGCAAAACAACGTTGATGTGAATGGAGAAGTACAATTGGTTTAACTGAAAATATCACTACTTTACATAGATGAAGAAAATCCATTCCTGAAATTCGCAAACGTCAGAAGGTCTGCATGGTTATATTATAAGTTTGAAAACTCCGAATAGTTTTATACTATTCAAAAGAAGTTAACATAACTTCTTAAAAATGTGGTGTCAGTAATTAAGGATATACGTAATCCTTATATAGAGCATGAGGGTCATATAGAGGTCAAAAGTAATGACTGCCTTCATTCAAGATCGGAAGAGAACTTAAATGGTAGTTTCTGTGAGACATTTATGGTCGGACTGAATTAACATATATATCCACAAATTACTCTGGAGCATACTACCTCCTGCTTAACTGGGGGGATCAATGTGTGTTCAGTATTCTACCCCCAAAGACATTTATGGAATGAAGCAGAAGATAAACGGATATTAATGTGAAACACTACAACTTTCATTGTAAATTGCCTGGAACAAAGGACTCGGTTTCTTTATGCATCCATTTTCAAACCCAACTTGTTATTCACAAGTTATAAATATGCAGCGAAATGTTTTTTGGTTTTTTTTAATTATCATTGCCATTTTGCCCACCAAGGAATAACTGTATACTGTTTCCTAAGTTTTACATTGAGTGTCGAGCCCGGAATGGAAATTAGTCTTACCTCCATTTAACACCTGATTGTGGTGATTTTTAAAAACGTACAAAGTCAAAGATTCTTAGATGATTTGAAATCAAGAATTATAGTTAATATGTTAAGATGATCACTGACAAGATGAACTACATTTTAAATTTTGAAACTCATAGAAACAAAAGCACTTGAACAATATGCGGCAGAAATACTTGAGTGATGTATTTATTTGTATTATGAGAGGATAGTCCGGAATGATCGTGTAACAGCCACTTATTAAATACTTAGAATGCAGGGACAAGGACAATATGTGATACACAGACACATCAGATAGTTGTTTCTTTTGTGTTCTTGTCGTGTAGATCACAACAAGAAGGACCTTGTTTGTTTCCGATTCAGCATGTCATTGAGTTATCTACTCCTGTAAAGAAATGACAATAGCAATTGGTAAAAATGAGTTACTTTATCTATCTGCAGTGGTACGTCACTCTCACTTGAATGATTGTTCATACTTTAGATGTTGTTAAACAATGCATCACAAATGTAATGACTCACAATTACAAAAATATTGTTTTAGTTGTCTGTTTTCAATCAAGTAAATTTTTTAAATTCTATTCAAAAAAGAATTTGGAGTTGGGAAGAACAAGAAATTTTTTGTCTCTTTATGCAATTACAAACACCCCTTGTCCATCATTCTCTAGAATATTACAATTTTTCATGTTCTTTCTATATGAGACTGATTTATTTTCGTAGTCGTGGAAAAAAGAAAGTTTTGATGATATGACATTTATAACCATCAATTATCGACATATTTCAAAGCTATCACAGGCTCATAATAATATGACAGATAAATGTATTTATGAACTTAAGGGTTAGTTGTCGTGATATGCTGGAAAATACATATATGTGAACATAACTTAATCTTGTACGAAAAAAGGACAATTTATGAAGAGATTATCCTACTCTAAAGATGTATTTGTTTCACCCATGTTTTTTTTGCTTTATACCAAGGTGATCATGTATGAGGTTATGCTTTATATCCTAAACCAGCTTGATAAATTTAGTAAACTGGCATTATAAAGGTGAAATGAATCATGTCAGCCAATTTGAACTGAACACAAATTAACCAAATGTTTAAATGTGAAGGGAAAAATCGTTGTGGAAGGTGATAAAATTGTATACATTTAGTATTTCCATGTACCTCATTGAGCTTTTGTTATACAAATTGCACGCAAGCATAAACCTTTGGCTTTTAAAACTGAAAAAGAACAAATCTGTACCTGTGAAGTACTTCAGGGTTTGCCAAGTTTATTACATCTCTTATTATATTTTCGTACTAAAAGAGACGCATGTGGGTTGCCTTTCTTGTACTTATACCACTGAAACGTTTTTTTTTAGTACAGGCACAGATAATCGATATTTTGATGGAGCTACGCTGAGAGGATTTGGGGCTCAAAATATTAAACATGAAAATGTTTACTGTCAGAATAATCTCTTTCTCCAACGTACATAAAGCATACGTAAGTTATTGCCTCACGTTTGCTAACATTTTAGAATGATGAGTGTGTGCAAAATGGTAATTATTTGTATTTATTAATACATAAAAATATTTGAAACTCATTTCACTAAGTGTTATACGTTTGACATTACTCGAACAAATGCATCTTTGTTTATGCATAATTCAAGTTTTACCTTTTTTTAAAAAAATGTAATAACATTTGTGTCATCAGCACATATGCAAATGATCTAAACAGTTGTATCATCACTTATAAAATATATAAATACATCAAATACTACAATGGTAACAAAATATGATTTTATGTAACATAAAGAAAGACATGCATATATATATCTGATTAATATATATACACAAAATATTGAATACTGAGCCACCACTTATGTGTGCAAATGCCTCAAAATAAGATGTTTCCATAAATGAAATTAACCACTATACTAGGTACTACTCCACAATAATTCCATCAGTTTTCAGCTATTTCCCTGGCTCTGACAGAGAGAAACATCAAATGCATGAGAGTAGCCATAAGTAAAGAAAGACAATAAGGTAAGTAAAAGGGATAGGGTAAATAGAAAAAGTAGTTAAACATTACCTTGTAACAACTGTAGTCACAGAATGAAAAATGTGATACTTCTGACCATTAAAAGTAGAGGAAACTGCAAAATAGAATTTCATCCTTGTAGATTCAACAATGAATGCTGCTAAATATATTTTCGTAGAAACACAGTGGGAGCAGATACTTTCAGAAACAGCTTTAATACCACTGATTGGGAATTTGTCATGGTAAATTTGTATAATCTTAGTGACATGATTACATAGGAACAAAAAAGAAATCGTTTTTTTAACCGTTTTATGAACGTCACGGAATACTTTAATGCTTGGAACTCTATTGGACTAGATATTGACCAAAATGCGAATGGAAGTTTATTGGAGAGGGAATTAAAAACAGCAAATGTATTCTAGCCAATAGTGACAATTCACAAGAACAGCAGAGCATGAATGAAACTGACTTAGCCACACACTCACTTTTGCTATACCTACTGTATTTCTAAAGTTAAAGTGGACGCTATTGCCTTTAACCCTATGTGCGCGGGTGAAGGCAAAAATATGCATGCCACAATCTTTTTCATAATGTCATTGAACATAGTATTATGTACTTGATGTCAGAGTCGTCAAATATTGGTTTTATCTTACATTGGTGATCTAAGGATACTTTGTTGTTCATTTGTTTGCTTGTAATTAAGCACAAAGCTGCACAATGGGGTACCTGTGCTCTACCCCACGGATAACGAAATTTGGTTTTAGCATTGTTAGTTCCTGTGGTTGATAAAAGAAATAAAGGAACAATATACCACAATGCTGTGAAAACTGAGTATATGAGTTTTAGAGGTTATAAAGGTTGGACAAATGTAATATGCAAACTGCCCAACGGACTAAAGTAATTTTATTCTTCAAATGAACATTATTTTTACTTCAAATTGAAAGATTACGATTCAAACTGACATTCTTGTTTCATAGACATACAAATACCTTCATAACATATTCAATGTTTTATGTACAAAAGACTTGTACATGTTATTAAGTTTGCCACATTCCGTGTAGATACATAGATACATTTAGTAAGTTTGGAATAATAGTCAATTTTTTATCTTCAATACAGGTTCAGTTTAATAGACTCACTCCATTCACATTCAGTTAACAGTAAATCACAAGCCCGTAGACATATAAATAGTGAAAAAAGAGAGAAAATTAAAAATAACTCATTCACGTTAATACAACTAGGTTTCAAAATAAGAAGAGTATTCGGAAAAATAATTAATTAATTACAATATTATATTTATTACTCACAATAAACTCATATGGAACACAGCAGAGGTTGAACGAATCTGGAAAAAGAGAACCGAGAACAGTAAAGCATACATAGATATCAAAAAGTGTAATAATGTAAAAGAGAGCGGACGTCAATAAGGTTACCCCAGAATTCCAGCAAACGGCAAAGAGAAGCAAACAAGTAGGATGGGACAATTTCTGACAGCAATGTGATCCAGCAAATCGAAATATATCAAATCAATTTTGGAAACTGTTGAAATATAGTCTATATCAAGCATGTGAATAGTATGGTCGTAAAATAATGAAGAGTTGAATAGTGAATGTCTTGAAGCTGAGGTAAAAAACGGTAATACTCTTTTATATGAGCTGACTACAGTAAAACAGGCTGGTTTCTGTAGCACAGACACAGCAAAAACTGACTGATAGTATTTAACAGAAAGCTGATCAGTATTCAGAAATGCTACTGACACTGGATCAGTTTGAGATAATTATTTGAGCAAGAAGGAGGGATTCTTATGGTTTGCCATTCCTTTATGCTTCGATCAATCTAGACACTGCCGGATTATCGCAAGAACTAACTGGGTTCTAACCCAGAGACCCATTAGCGCTACCTCGGATGTGTAATATCCAAATAAATACTTGTATAAATATAAATACCTTTGTGCAAATTAATTAAAACAAATGGCCATTTTACAATATTTTCAGCGTGGTGGCCGGTGTAGGCTCGCTGGACCCGCTGATTTCCTTTAATTGTCATTTTTTCGCACAGACGACATCATTAGCTGTGTTTTGCAGTACGGTCGATCTATTTTTGGGAAAAATGACGAAATTTTGAGGAATATTACCTCATTCGAAATTGCGTTAAAAGGGCAAGGAGACCAGTCAAAAAACAACTTCTTACTTACTCAATGAAGAAAAAACGGTATCAATGGGGTCTGAAATACAAGAACTGGACGCAAGAACAATGGAGAAAGGTGTTATTCAGTGACGAGACTCACTTCTTCGTACAGGGTCAAAGAAGCCTGCATGTTCGCAGATCTCCGGGTGAGAAACTTCGAGAATCTCACATCAATCAGTTCGTAAAACATCCCTTGAAGAAGATGTTTGGGGGCTTTTTCAGCTACTATGGCGTCGGAGGCTTACATATTGTAGAAGGGATGATGCGAGGTCCACAGTACATCGAAGTTTTGCAGAGAAGAGTCGTTTCAGAATTTAAAAAGACATTTCCAGATAGATCTGGCATTTTTCAGCAACATCTGGCTCCGTGCCACACATCGAAACTTGTGAAGAATTTTATGACTGGTGCTGGACTGGCCTGGAAACTCTCCGGACTTAAATCCTATTGAAAATCTTTGGGCGATTTGTAAAGAAAGGCTTCGGGAAAAAGACTGTACTACGAAAGATAAGCTGATTGAGGCCATAATTGAGGTATGGTACCACGATCCAAAAATTAGTAAAGATTGCAGTCAACTCGTGGACTTGATGCTAAAGCGGTTTATTGAAATTCTGAAAAATAAAGGCGTTCATATCATGTATTAATTTGTGAGTAATTTTTGAATTACCAGAAATAAAACGCAAAAAATTGAAAAAAATCATAATTTTCCGTCTTTGTTAATTAATTTGCACAAGGGTGTAGTTAATATTCTTTTATGCGTTTGCAATTTATGTTATGCAGTAAAGTATATTCTATTAAAAGGCCAATGCTTTTTAATAAATGTTCTTAGTAAAACTAAGAATGCTTTTATGATAAAGTATTTGAATATTTTTTGTAATATATTAATTTTTCCAGGATAAAAATATTTTTTTTATTTTGGCATTTGCGATATTAAAATTTAAGACAAATTATTTCAACAATGGACACCAGCATTTTAAGTTATTTTTTAAAAATAAAGGACTTAATTAATAATAAATAAAAATAAAATAAATGCAATCAATATATTACATAAAATATTTGAATATATTTGTAATATATTAATTTTTTCAGGATAAAAATATTTTATTTTTATTTTGGCATTTGTGATATTAAAATTTAAGACAAATTATTTGAACAATGGACACCAACATTTTAAATTATTTATTAAAAATAAATATTCCATTTTTATTTCCTTTTAATTTTAATTTGTGTGTGTTTATGTTACTTCTATAAAATATGTTTTTAAGTAAAACTTTTTAAATTCCAAATATACTCAACAATTAAACATTTCGATGTTTTTAAAGTTTTTTTAATTGTTACTATTTTCTGCTTCTATTGTATATTTTAAGACGTATTTTTATTTATTAAGCATTTTTTCGGCATGTTAACAGATATTTAATTACGGAAACTTCTGCTGAAAAAATAAATAAAAAAATTTAAAATAGTATTTTCGTTTTAGACCTATGATAGAGAGCGTTAATAACGGTACTAATGAAATGGACGGAAAGCAAGAAACGATATATAAATAGTACTGTGAAACGTAATAAGGTCGAAGAAAGAAAGCGAATCTATGAAAAACAAGTCGCACAGATGCTTATTTTGTAGATCCACTTCTGCTCCGTTAACATGAAAACATGAAATTGATTTTTATCTGCTTACACCAAGAGATAATAATGTTGATGTTCCTTGTGAGCTTTAAAACGAACAATTAATGAATCTGAGACTATCGATGTGAATGTTATTGATGATGCAAGCAAATCCACTGATGGTGGAAAATGAAAATATATAACAATAAATCTGTGTATACTTGTATACTAGATTCAGATGAACCAGAACAATGTTGACATCATGATCGTGGTTTTAATAAATCTAAAAGAGACTCTTCTGACCAGTATAGAAAAATTGGCAGGAATTTCTGTATGTAAAGAAGAATTAAAACAAAAATGGCTCCTACATTCTTCATTGAAATATTTTATATTCTGCTTTGCATGCAAATTTTTCGGTAGTATAAAAAGTCATTGAGGATTCATTGACTGGAAATATTGAATTTCTCGCATAAAAAAAGCATGAAAGTAGTTTAGATCACCGAGAATCTGTGTGTCTGGACTTCAAGGAGTTTACTCAAAGGACAAATAGAAACCGATATGGATACACACATTCAAAATGAAAACGAATATTGGCAGAATGTTTTAAAGCGTATTTTGTCAAAGGTAACATTTCTAGCAGTTAGAGGATTAGCTTTTAGTGAAGGAATTGACGGACTCAATTCACGTGATAATGGTAATTACCTGGATATTTTAGAACTTATATCTAAATTTCATCCTTTTTTTAGCTGTCATTTTACTCAGAAAATAAATAAAAAAAGAAAAAGCTTTATATTTATTGAATACAGTTTGTGACGAAGTGACAGAAATATTGGGAGATAAACTCTTATCAGTGAAGTGAAGAAAACTGGGTCTTTTTTTATTGAGGTTGATTCTGCCTTAGATTTATGTTATATTGATCAACTCGCTATAATTCCTTGGTATATTCCAAAAAAAACCCTCAAGTTATAGAAACATTCAACAATTTATCCTTATAGACAGTCATACAGGGAAGTTTGAGGCTAGTCAAGTTTTGAATTTTTGAAATGTTCTCTGCACTTCTTTAAAAACGGCCCACTTGGTTGTTGTTCTTTATTTATCATATTTACTCTAAAATTCTGTTAGTGAGAATTTACTGTCCATACATCGTAACGCGAGAGCAGAGTGTATACCTAGCCTGGCATGGTCAGGTGGTTAGAGCGCTTGACTCACAGTTTGAGGATCGCGGTCTCAAATCTCCGTCCCACGAAACATGTTCATCCTTTCAGCCTAAGGAGCATTATAAAATGACGATCAATCTCTCTATTCGTTAGGAAAAGACTAGCTGGCTTCATTGTAGTCTTTCACTGCTAAATTAGGGACGCCTAGCGCAAATAGGCCTCGTACAGCTTTGCGCCAAAATGAAAATATTTTAGTTTTTGATTCAATTCTTTAACTATGTCGAAAATTTAAAATAATATGAACCAACAATTTGTGTTAATGAAATGGAGTGAAAATTCGTCTGAGAGACTATTTAAGTTTCCAGCACAGGGCCTTATAAATACTTAATCTGAGAATGAATTTTTATTTATTGTCTAGATAACACTTCGCATAATAATACCTGACGAAGACTTCCAGACTGAAGAATAAACATTGAGATATGCCTTTCTTTTGGTTTTACACCGACCAAATATAAAAATAAATTTACAATGTATATAATAACGAGTTCTGAACCGAGAAACGTTTTCTGAATTCGTAAACATTACAACGAGTTGCTCTTAAGTTTTTGATTAATACAGAGCATGAAATTGTGTATACTATTTTGAATAATATGCTTTATTCATTCAAATACTTCTTTTGAAGTTTTGCCTTTTTGTTATTGTGAATAAATGTATTTACGTAGCCAACGTATTATAATGTCTAAAACTTCTATACTTCATTAGATCTTTCTCACAAAGAACTCTGAGGTTCAGTTATGTCCCTGAGGTTGATACTGTAAAGTATGTTTCCTTGTAACGTAATTTATGCTCTATTTTCTGTTTTAAGTGGTTCAGGAGACATATTATCAAGTGATCCCTTAAGTAATGTCCGTTTTCAGGTTCAGAAAAAAGAAAGGATTTCAAACGCTTTTAATGTTATTTAATGAATAATGTATGTTCCATTATTATTAATTACTTCCTGCCAAATTTTAAAAGGTTATGAATGCCACTTCTATAATATTCTGAGGGTTTGGAGAAAAAAAATGAAGAAAAAGTAGTTTTGACATCTTCATGTGTTCCAAGCTCTTTTCCATTAAGATAGTTCTGCAAATTTCAGAATAGATGATAATCAGATGGGGCAAGGTCTGGAGAATAAGGAAGATGTGGAAGTTTTTCCCAGTCTAGCTCTTCAATTTTTGCAGATGTGTTCCTTGTTGTATGTGGCCGTGCATTATCCTGGTGTAATACAACACTTTTACGATTGATCAAAGCAGTGTAACATTAAAGCGCTCTAACTATTGACAATAGAATTATGATGTAATTATTATATTGATTGGCAGCAAATCAAAGTGGCTCACACGAACAATACCCCATCAAACGCTTAACAAGACTTTTCTAGGTTGGAAATCCATTTTTGGCTGTGCTTTAGCCAGTTTACCTGCACTTAGCCATTTTCTACGGCGCTTAACATTTTTATAACATTTTATCCATTTTTTATCTCCAGTCACTAACCTGTCCAAAAAAAAAGTGAGTTACGCTCACGTGAGTGCAAAGAAGCTCAAATGTCCACAATTGTTCTCAGGTTGGCTTCTGTCAAATCATGGGGGACCCATTTTCCAAGTTTTTACACCTTTCCAAGATGTTGCAGGTGACGGTGAACTGTTGAATGGGTTAAATTAAGCTTCTGTGCTAGTTCTTTAACTGTCACAGCGCAATCTTCAAGTGCTGCCAGCAACAAGTCATCATTAAACTCAACAGGACGACCTGAACGTGGCGCATCACTAATACTGTAGTCAACTAATCTGAACTTTTGAAACCACCTTCGACATCTTCTTTCATTGAGAGATTCCGCACCGTAAACAACTTGAATGTTTCCTGTAGTTTCTGCTGCACTATTGTCTGTTGTAAATTAATAAAGCATTGTATGCATAATGTGCTCCTCAGACACATCCATCTTCATAAGGGTTTATTTGATTAATGATCTGAAAAAGTGGAATTGGGTTAGTTTCTTTTATTTGTCTAAACATTTTTATACACGTCATACTATATATTTTAGTCATTAAAGCCTTCTGCAAAGACAAAAATGATAATGCACTTTCTGTATTAAATTTTTAAACATTACTTATGGGATGATGACCTTATATATACATTCGCTTGCGAATGACCTCATTTCTGCTTTATTACTTCCGAAAGTTTATTATTTAATCGTAATTGTAAACCTGAACCTCAGCTCTGTCATTTGGTTATTATTATTTTAAGAGTAATTTCTTAATTTTTATGTATAATCTGTATACTATAATTTATGTTTTTACTTGTAGTTTCTCACGTCATGCGTAATTAAGTGTTTTTCACGTATAAAGGAATTGCATTTGTATCTGCTCTCAGGACGAATTCTCAATTAAGAATAAAAAAGAAAAACAAAATTGTCACTTTTTCAAACACACGTAACATGACACTCTTTTGTGTTACCTTGTGCTTCACTCTCTTCAGATCTACTCGCGGGTTCGCATCCTCGTCGCGCCAAACATGCTTGCCCTTTCAGCGGTGGGGGGCGTTATAATGTAACGGTAAATCCCACTATTCGTTGGTAAAAGAGTAGCCCAAGAGTTGGCGGTGGGTGGTGATGACTAGCTGCCTTCCCTTTAGTCTTACACTGCTAAATTAGGGACTGCTAGCACAGATAGCCCTCGAGTAGCTTTGTGCGAAATTCAAAAAACAAACAAACAAACAAACTTCAGATCTAACTCCGTTGGAGTTTGGGCTGTGTCTACTGATGTTTTCAGATCACGTTCAGCTATTAGAGACAGATGTAGTTCCAGTACACGTAATTGTCAAAGCGTTTAAGTAATGGCGAAAACAAGGTGCTCTGAAATCGGGAGAGGTTTTATAGAATGGTATAAAACATGACACTATAAAAACATCCACGTGCTTTACAACATGGTTCTATCCTCATTTTCTTAATCCTAAATTAATAGTTGGATTTTATACTACTTACTACTGATGATGTGGTTCTCATATTTCATAATATCAAGTAATATTTGATTTTGGTATATTATAATTTTTCAATATACATAACTTCCTGAAAACATTAAATTAAATCATTGGTTATCTAATTCAAAATGCATAGAAGATCCAAGTAATCAGTAATAATATAATTACAATGTATATGGTATTTGTGCTTTATAATTTGAATGTTTGTTGTGTTATTAGAGACTTTGTAGCAAACAGTCTCTCCTTACAGCTTGAAAAGAGATATATAAAAATGTTTAAAACGCTGATGAGATCAGACTAATTGTACTAGCTATAGGTTTAAATGTTATGTTCGGAAATATACAAAACTATCTGTACACATCGTGTATTGTATTTCAAGCTAAATAACATCACCAAAAGAACTAGGTTTGAAGATAAGTAGAGAGCTACAATAAATCAAAAACTTAACAAATCAAAAGCTACTTCCAAAGAAACTTTACTTAAAGACATTTGGTTTAAGATCGGAAAGGACACTTTTATTAAATGTGTTGCAATAATGGCAGAAAGATTCTTTGCAGTTATTAAAGCAAAGGAGTGACATAAAGTATTAACTATTTGAACTTAAGCACTTCCAATGAGCTTCTGTTGTACTAGATATGAGAATTAATAAAAGGATTTATGTTCCACCTGTGATTTACATTCCGTTGTTCTTTGAAAGTAGCCTGAAACCTGATTTTTTTTTGTTTTGTCCCAACACTTGCACAGCAGTGTATACAACGTGATAACTATTAAAGCTTCAAAAATGATATATGTGAATTTTTAGTCAGAGAAAAATGCACTTATGTAAATATTTCATGTATATTAAATAAAGTTTAGAGACCAAGAAAGCTTAGCAAAACAGTTTATCAATATTAAAACTGAAGTGTTTTTATCGAACTTTATTGTGTTGAACCATAAAAAACCAAGAGAATTTGTAGCTCACATAAAAGGAAAGTAAAACATATATTTCTTTTACAGAACGGGATATTCAACTGCCTGTTAAGGTAAATGAAAGAGCCATCACGATTAGATGTAATGTAGTTTTTCTTATAGCTAAAGCTTTGTTTAACGGTATAAAGTGTAACAGACAGCCGAAGGATCATCACACGCAAAGCTAACGTTCTTTCTGTTACAGAAGGAACGTTGTTTATAGCTGCAAAATGTAAGATAATACCATTGAAGCTTTCTAAAATATTAGCAATGTGAAACTATTCTCGCTAAGCTTACAAAAGCTTCTCGAGTAGTTAACTCTCTCGATATCCTCGTTATTTACTAAATGAAAAGTCAATTTCAATAGCAGTAAAGAGGTGATAAAAAGGAGTATTATCTAAGAATTTAAGATAATAATGATTGACTCTCCATATCAACTACATTATAGCTGTGACAAGAAAGTTTTAAAACATGAAATTACAAGTTTCAATGTTCATGCTGTTGTCAATTATGAACATTTTCTAATGCCCTTTTTTAGGGAAATAAACTGCGATTGAAATGATTATATATTCAAAAAGAAAAATGGAAAATATTCTTATCTTCACTTTATTTTATTATTCAGTGTGGTTCACATGTCTCAACCCTAAACATTTACTTTATATACTAAACATTTACGTTATTCAACCACAATGATTTATAAGCACTACTGTAAATTATTACACATTTTCATGTAACACAGTATTTATTTAACAAAGAGTAAATTTAAATTGTTATCTTTAGCTTTATTTCATGTCAGTTTTTTAAAGTACCATTTCAACAGAGACGGACTAGCCCACCGGTAAATCGGTACATTTAACGCATTCTTAGAAATTTAAGTTTTAATTGTTATGTAAGTATGTAACATGTGACGTTGCCTGGGCCAATCCACCCTTGAATTTCAAGCATAGAGTACATCGAAACATTACTGTAAAAGCTCGAATAAATGTTCTTACAAAGTTGAGTTGTTTTAAATAAAATTATAATACAAGTACACTGAATTGAATTTGAAGAATCCATACAGTGTTTAGGTACATCGTTTTGCAGATCGTTGCGAGTTTGAAAACATTATCACATAGACTTGGAAGCTCAAGTTTGTTTGTTTGTTTTTTGAATTTCGCACAAAGTTACTCGAGGGCTATCTGTGGTAGCCATCCCTAATTTAGCAGTGTAAGACTAGAGGGAAGGCAGCTAGTCATCACCACCCACCGCCAACTCTTGGACTACTCTTTTACCAACGAATAGTGGGATTGACCGATACATTATAACGCCCCTACGGCTGAAAGGGTGAGCATGTTTGGAGCGACGGGGATGCGAACCCGCGACCCTCAGATTGTGAGTCGCACGGCTTAACACGCTTGGCCATGCCAGCCCTTAAATCTGACCGAGACATCATACAGAAGCTCAAGATTACTGCCTTAACAGGTCGTAAAAATGATTTAATATACAAGATAAACAAAAAATTGGAATTTATAAACTTGTAAATAAGAATCATAAAGTAAGATATTGCAGACATTATTCTTTCAAACTATAAATCCATACTTTTACTCTAATCTAGAATCATATATGATGAAGTCAAAATATGGATTTGTGGTTTGAGTAAATGACTTCTGCAGTATATTCGGCCCTGTTTGCTTTGTTTTTGTTGTTATGATCCCTAGTTGCGTGTTTTTTATCTTGTTTACTGGCTTTCGTATGCTTAACTATGGGCAAAAATTACTTGATATGTTAGCTAAATTTATACATAAAAATGATAATGAACGTAGCTAGCAACTAGCTGATACGGTTCATGATGATTCACTGTAGCTATTGACTATTTGACCGCATTACTTCTAGAGTTAAAATATGAGGTTGCAACTAGAGACTGTCATGGAAATTTATTTGAAAAATATAGTGATTATTTATAGTTTCCGTGTAACTAAATCCTCTCTCTATATCAAACGTGGCAATTAGTAAATATCTGCCTAACCCCCACTAAGCGCGTATAAAATTTTACGAGAAGTAAGGAAAACCTTTTCAAATAACACGTACGTCTTAAGCATCGTTTTAATTAAACATTCGTGTGTTTTAAAGTAAATATTGTATGAATATCTGTATTGATTTATTTTATTCCTTATTGCAGTTGTATGATGTTCATGTATTATTGGCGGGTAATTCCTGTTATCACCCTTTACTTAATCTTTTTAAAGAAACAAAAATGATTGTTAAAAATCTCACCTCAAGGGGTAATAATAAAAATAGAATTATCATGTTTTTTTACCTTGTTTACAAGAAATAAAATCAAGATTATAATACCATTACAACTTACGAAGTTCCTTATTTAATATTCTATATAGAGTTTGGGTACAATAAACCAAATTGTTTTTGTTGTAGTCCAGCAAAAGAGTAACAACAACAATAATGAACAAAAGTAAAAACTGGACTTTTTGATCGGATTTTATTTTCCTTGTAAGTCTAACGTGCGTGCTTTAATGTGTATGTTTGTACATGCACAGCCTTAATAGTAAATAGTAAAGGCTTTAAAGAGTTGTTTGAACAGAATCGTTATTATTTAAGGTGTACTTTGCCCAAACGTTCTATTAGTGGTTGTGCAATTCCTTGCGATTTCTGTTAGTGCGTCAGATGCAAGTTGGAAGTCCGAATGTTTAGCTGATGATATGCCATTAAACACGCGTTTTACACTCACTAGTCAGTGTTAACTGTGATTTTCACTCTAACTATTCGACTAAGATTAGCAATGTAGTCGGCGAACTATGGATAAAACAGTCTTAAAGTACGGTCGTCTATGTCAAAGACTTGAAATCTCTGACCTGACTCTTGAGCCATTCAGGTTCAAGGATAATAACTGTACTAAACCTAAGCATTTATCTTATTACTAAGAGGAATAAAAATATTCTAAAAGAAAAAATAGGTGGCTTTTTAAACAAGTTTAACACGTTCCTCAGAAGACTAGGGGTATTTTAACACTACAATTTGTTAAATATTAAAAGTAAGTTCAATCCGAAAACCTCCAAAGAGTAAATAAAGCCACATTCTCCAAATCATTTATTAAGCAACTGCCAACCTCTTATACTTTTTCTCTTACCTTTTCATGTTTAGCTTTCAGCTGAGATACAAACGATTTCACCTGCGATTTGATAGGAAAGGTTGAATCATAACGATAGTCAGCAGTAGGATGAGCAGATGGCAGCACTTTGAATACAGCTGCAGGTATAATATTTCACTCAGTCTGTTGCACAATCTTTACCAAAATGGTTTTAAACGGTTCTAAATAGTTCTACGCATCATTTGGAGACTTCCATGCTCTTTGTGCTTGGCTTTTAAGCTCGTTACGCACTGACAGATTTCAATCACCTTGCCACCTTCAAATCACTTTTCGCAGCTCCAACATTAAAAGAATGTAGGAAACGTCTTATTTCTACCCAATAAAAATGTCCAATAAATATCAGTTCAAACCAAGAAACCCAGATTGGGAAGTTTTTGTGTTTCTTTCTATAAAAATGTTTTTCCACTGGCTCGTGAGGTGTCTGAAACAATTTTTTTCAGCGATGTGCTTACAATATTCGTGTGAATCTTCATGTATTATTTTGATATTATTTATTTAAAAATACTTCTGTTTCTGTGATATTTTTTCTAATTTGTAAGACTCAAACAAAAACATATTTAAGTTCCTATCCGTACTTCATAAATTTATTTGTAATCATTTATCATAGTCTGTAACCTTTCGAGTGAGGTATCTAAAACACTTTAGACACGCACACGTGTACATAACACGGCTTTTTTTTTCTTGTTACTTTCACTCCTTTTTTTTACTGATAATACCCAATCGTGATTGTGTTATGAAAAAAATGGTAAATTTCCACTACTTGTTTAGAGTAGCTCACAAACTGGTGGTTGGTGATCTCAACTAGTTATTTTCCTTCTAGTCTATAACTTCTAAATTGGAGGCGGTTAAAGCAGATAGCAGTCGAGTAGTTTTGGGCAAAGTCATACACACGAAAGCAACAAAACTAACTTATAAAATATTAAACTAAGGGGAAGTTTGTTTGAGCAAAACATTGCATTATAGGCCATTTTTACTAAGTTACTGTCATGTATTATACAAATATTATAACATGATTATCCTATCAGAAAACAGTATGTAGTAGATGGTGTTGAAGATTAATACAACACGTTTTGTTGTATTAAATTTATTATATATATAATAATAGCAAGAATTGCAGCAAAGCACACAGTTAGCAAACAATTGGGAACAGATTAAACAACATTAACCCAGAAAACTAAAATATGCGAATAAGTTGCGCAATGCACTTCTATTTTATATGTTAGCCCCTCTGCTTCGATTGTTTCATTACTCCCAAAATTCAAGTCAGCTTTTGACCTCAGTTCTTACATAAAGCAATATAACTTTAAAAACTGATGTCGGGACTTTGTGAATGCCAAGTTATGAATAAGTTTTAATCAGCATACTTACCGTCAAGTTAACTTTATCACTACATAAGACTTTATGATTAAACTTCCTGTCTTACTGGAAGCCAAATCTTTACCCGGTGAGTAGTATTCCTAAAGAAACCCTATAGTGGTTTTGCACGTGTCTGTACTTGTCAGCAGACAGGTTGACATCAGTTTTGTGTACATCTTCAACACTGTTAGGTGAGCTGCAGCTCCCAGCCTATACTAATTCCCCACTACCATGCTTCATTACGGATGTTGTACACTGACCATGATTAGTTTCATCTCCAACTTTGGTCATAACAGTTTGTAATCCAATATCAATCTTTAGGTTTGGTTGCCTCTTCTCTGTAGCTGTTTCAGAGCAGCCACTTTTCCACTCTGATAATTTTCTGATAATATATAATTTACTCTTATCAAAGTATATTTCACTCTTGTATTTTCAGTAAGGTTGTTGAAAGATTTATTCATAAGCATTGTCTATCTCATAAAAAACAGGCTCGGCATGACCAGGTGGGTTAAGGAGTTCGACTCGTAACCTGAGGGTCTCGAGTTTGAATCCCTGTCGCACCAAACATGTTCGCCCTTTCAACCGTGGGGGCGTTATAATGTGACGGTCAACTCCACTATTCGTTGATAAAAGAGTTGCCCAAGAGTTGGCGGTGGGTGGTGAAGACTAGCTCTAGTCTTATACTGCTAAATTAGGGACGGCTAGCGCAAATAGCCCTCGTGTATATTTGCGCGAAATTCAAAACAAACAAACGAAACAAACATAAAGAATATATATTGTGGTAGTTAACATCACCTTTGAAGATTTTCAGTTTTCATCTCAATTATTTCCACTAGTGACAGTGTCATTTTCACGCACACTCTTCAAGGCTTATAACACAGCTTGAACATGAATTTGATGCAGTTTTCATGGAATGTCCTTGACTACCTGAGCCTTTGGTTCTTGCATACAAGTCGTTCGAAAATGTTCGTGAAATCCATAACTGAACTTACTCACACTAGTATTAATATGTATTGTATAACTTCCTGCACACTATATAGGTTTTATATTGTAAAGTTGAATAACGACCAGTCACTGTCTAATCTATTAACACATGACTGCACTCTGGTGATGCTTATTTTCGCGCGATAAAGGGGTAACATTCTATGGTATTTATCTTTTATACCCCACTTCCTCACCGTTTCCATAATTATTTGAAATACTGTATTTCTATATATCTACATTAAAAATGACATATTTCAATAGGTATTTTAGAATGTTATTGTAACAACAAAAACATTACATTACTCAATATGAAGTCGTATGTGAAGCCTAAAAATAAAAAAAAAGTTATAAAAAAGAAAGATAATTTAAGGGTTAAGGAAATGAACTAAAAATATAGGATAGAAAAGAACACACATTGTTCGATGTAACACTGAAGAATCACAAGGAACAATTACAGTTTTGAAATATTTCCCAAGACGAAACCTAAAACTAGTTCTCCAAATAACTGGATTATTAAGGAAATGAACTGAAAATATAGGATATAAAAGAACACACATTGTTCGATGTAACACTGAAGAATTACATGGAACAATTACAGTTTTGAAATATTTCCTAAGGCGAAACCTAAAACTAGTTCTCCAAATGAAGTGGATTATTAACATCCTTGATTTCAACTCCGTTCAAAAGAACTGTAAAGTTATATCATCAGCCTTAGTCTTGTCTGATATTTCTACTGAACAACCAAATTTGTATAATACTTAGCACAACAAAAGAATGCAAAGTAAATAAGTTAGAATTACATCTTTTTCATTTTACATAGTAAAATGAAGAGTAATTTCTTATGTTGGTAGGTATGTTATCAAAAGTTCATTATGAACAAGTCATTCTGGCAGACAAGACTTAGGCTTGTCTGTTTTCTGTCTTTGTTTGCATGGTTTTACATACAAATTAAGACAGATTAGTTTGTCTGAATATAACGTAAGTAGAAGAGAAATAACACCGATACTATTGCTTAAAAAGCTAAACTAACGAGGCATTGAAAAGGCGTATGAATTAATTTTTTTCTACTTAGGGACTTTAAACTCCGATGAAATGACTTAAGAAGATATAAAAGGACACTGCAGTGTAACTTGGTATATTATTATATTTTCTTAGACTTTAGCAAAATTGAATCAAGCATATGGCATCGAAGATTTCTTTAGAGAACACCATCGTAGACTACTTCTTATAGTATTGACTTCCAAGTATGTTGTTTTTGCTAGACAATTTTCTTGTCATTCGCAGTTCACTGCTTTATTACTAGTTCTAAATAAACGAGTGAATAACGGTCGAGTACGTGTGTAACAAAACACATTATGATAATAGGTAGGCAAAAAATAGACCAATGTTCTATCGAAACATGTAGTACGTTCCACTATCAACAAAACTTTTTCTTACGTTTATAAATCGCTGTATGCCTACCTATTATTAAGAGAATAATACTTTTTTACGAACGTAATTTTGCTTATTAATTAAGGTGCTAAATAAATATCCTCAAATTATTTATAATTTTAAAGTTTAATAGCTTCTTACCTAAACGTAATAGGAAACGTAATAAGAGCTTAAAAGTCTTTGCGTTTGTTACGGTATACTAAATTAGTTTCAGTTATTCAGTAAGAAAATTACCAAGGGACTTAACTTGGAATGGACTTGTTATCAAGTAGATATATATATCCACACCATCGTGTAATGAGACTCAAGTGGAGAGAAGTAAATAACTAGGTACTTAGCTTAGAATCTTTCATTCTTAGTTAATATGCATGTGGTCATTTAGAGACTTTAATTTTTGGATTTCAGTCGATTTTTTTTTCAACAAACAAATGTCTTGCGACTTTTGTTAAACTAATTGTTGTAATTACGTGCGTGTTTGCTATTACTTTTTTACATTGGAAAACTGCCTTTCCTTGACCTTCAAAGAAACATTTTACTGACTACATAAGCTAAATATTTCGATAATTAAAGAACCTAAGCGAGGCGCCAATGGTTAGTGTATGGACTAGGGTTCCAAATGCCACGAGCTCAACATCTCTTGCTACTAAACACGCTACGCACTTGCAGCTGTGGTTCCGTAATAAGAGCAACAGTCGATATTGCTGTTGGGTTAAGAGCTGTCAAATTCCCTTACCTCTGGTTGCCAGTTTGACATCAGAGAATTGTGTGTTTCTGCCTCTGGTTTACGAGGTTTATTCTGTGTTACATATTATAATTTACCTCAGATGAGCTTCAAATTTATTGTGTTATGTATTATAATTTCAAATAGCCTGAAACTGAGTTATATATTTTACATTTTGTTTTGGAATTTCGCACAAAGCTACTCGAGGGCTATCTGTGCTAGCCGTCCCTAATTTAGCAGTGTAAGACTAGAGGGAAGGCAGCTAGTCATCACCACCCACCGCCGACTCTTGGGCTACTCTTTTACCAACGAATAGTGGGATTAACCGTAACATTATAACGCCCCCACGGCTGGGAGGGCGAGCATGTTTGGCGCGACGCGGGCGCGAACCCGCGACCCTCGGATTACGAGCCGCACACCTTAACGCGCTTGGCCATGCCGGGCCATATATTTTAAATGATGATTTGGGTGATTCAAACGCAGCAATAATTTTAAACTGCAGTTATTATGACTTAGGTGAGAATCACCTTACTTTGTCTTTTATATCCGTTTTATCCAACCTTATAGGAAAAATGACACTGCACCCAATGTTAAGATGAATGTCTAATCCCATTTTCTTTTAAACGTTTTTCACAGAGACGTAAATCTTGCTCCCAAAACACAATAAGCGCATAAACTGAAAATGATATCAAATTCAAAGCGAATAAGAGAGAATGGAAATTTAAAGCTAAGCTAACTTCCAGAAATATAATATCTTAGTGAAAGTAGAGAAGATTAAAAATGTACAATCTTTAATTGTTTTAAAGAACTTAAAGAAACAGAAATTTATAACAAAATAACTATATTTATTTAGTTTTGTAAATCTGAATTTTAATGTGTTTCTTATCTTTTCCTTGCAGATACGTTGTAACGCTACATCCTTTATTACCGAGGATGACAAAAAAGACAGCTATTTTTGCCATCGTTATGGTTTGGCTAAGCAGTGCACTCTTGTCCTTACCGACTCTGCTATACTCTACAACTGTTAGCTATACTTATCAAGACGGGACATTCAGGACACTCTGTCTTCTTATCTGGCCCGACGGCCCCACAGGAAATTCTGATTCAGACTACATGTAAGTGTATAAATATATATATATTTATATATGTATACAATTATTTAAAAAGGGATTCATTTATAACTAGCTGAAATTTTTAGTTCAAAGGCACTTTTACTACGTGACTAATATACGGACTTAGGTTCCTTTCAGAAAATACATAAATGACGCTAGATGTAACTGGAGGGGAATGAATTTATTTATTATTTTCTGAGTTGTTCTTGTTTACAAAATTACGTTCATAACATTGATAACATAGACCTGCGAATTAAATTTTAATAACAGCTATTTTGATTTCAATAACAAATTTCGAAAATAATATTCATTTTTTATATCACGTAAGGATTTGTTTCACCAATCAGGAAGAAAAAACACTCTACTTGAATTAAATTTACAATGAATGAACACAAATATAACAGAGTATATGTTTGGGTCATTTAATCAATTCCTTGTTGCCATGGTGACTAATAACTAATATTGAAAGGAGAAAAAATAATGTCACATTTCACCCACATTTTAAGTATAACAAACTATGGCCTAACTTCAATGAAAATGATTCAATTATGTAAAAGTACATATGACGTTTTGTGAAAAATGTGACCGTGATGAAGAAAAAATTATTATTTTTTGGATTCAGAATACAAGAAGTACTGTAGAATATGTAAAAATGTTAAGGCAGTAAAACCATTAAAGACCAATGCAATTGTCCATAGTGTGTTAAAGTATGACATTCTTTGCTTTCAATTAACTTTCTTCGATGAGCGGCAAATTTATAGGGTTTCTCGTGGTATATGCAGGGAAAAGCTCAATTTTGGTTTGCTGTACAAATAAAACAAATAATATGTTTTAATTAATTAAAGATACTAGCTAAGGTACCCCTACCCTCGAAGGAAATTATGTAAGTTCATGATTAATGAAATGTTATCTTAGAACACATAAAGTTGTTTCCTTTATATATATAAATTCTAAAAAATCAAAATATCTATAAAAACAGCAAAACACAAAAGGTGAAACCATAACTTTGAATGTATCTCCTAATGAACAAACCCTTATATTAAATTTGGTGAAGATCCATCGCGACTCTCAAATTACGAGTCCAGTGCCGTAAACACCTGGCCATGCCAGGCCGAAATTTTGAGTGTATTTCTCTATATACCTAATGAGCCTCCGTACCAATGTTGAAGAAAATCCGTTCTCGCAAAGTATTTAATTTTTGGAAGTGTTATTGTATAGTGCAATTTATCTATTTATTACTTGAAATCACTATATTTTACTGTTGTAATCACATTTCAAAGTGTAATGAATATTTAATGTTTTTATTAATAGTTGTATCTACAAGCTGCTATTCAATAATCTCAAAATATCAATAATTGTGAATATAAAGCACTGCTAAAAGATTCTAGTAATTTAACCAGACTGACCTCCATCTAAAAGATGTTAGAAAAAATGAAAGTCAAATGCTACTGCCAAGTGGGGCCTTTCTTTTAGATCGAGAGTTCCACGTGACGTTATTGTTCTACAAAGTAGAGGCAAACATTAGATAGTTCAAAAGTGCACCACTGGAGTTTGTTTGTTTAGAATTAAGTACAAAGCTACACAATGAGTTATCTGCGCTCTTCCCCTTATTGCACTTTGTCACGTTATTCGCTCTCTAGTGGCACGCTCCCCAAAGACACAGCGGGATGTCTGCGGACGGACTTACACCCGTAGAAACCGAGTTTTGATACTTATGATAAACTTGCTTAATCGTGAATACTAACCTGCGACACATTATACAATAAAAAATCTTATACAATAAGAATATTCGATTCTCTCTAGTTCTTAACACGATATTACGTTCTACTTCATCGATAACAGTCAATTTTATAATTTCGCTTCAGTAAAAATGAAAAACAAAATTTCTGAAAAGTTAAACTTAATATTTAATTCAAAAGAGTTTAAGTATTTGTACAGCGTATGAGTAAAACTGTTATCTTGTTTCACCGTATTTCGTTATTTTTATGTAATTGAACTTATTGTAAAGAATACCGTATAAACTGTTAACGAGTGGAACCAAAAGCAAATAGTTCAAAAGTGTGCCGCCAGAGAACAAATTGTTCTACAAGTTTGAGCCAGGTGAGAGTAATTGTGACTTACAGCTATTAAACTCCACAGGAAACATATTGCTGCAATAAATACACTAACACTAACATAACATTTTGTAAAACGGTTTTCTAAAGATCGGTGGAGTGTCGTCTTATGTAGCATGTCACATAGAATAAGATTAATAAACCATTTTCGAAATGAACATAAAACCATTGAAACTTCAGGTATCTTTTATTATAATCATGTTTATAAGCAGTTTTTCAACTATAAAACTACGTTTTCTACCTCCCACTAACACAGCTACATGTCTGGGGACTTAAAACGCTAGAATTCGGATTTCTATATTTGTGATGGACACATGACAGATATCTCATTGTATTGTTTTGTGATTAAATTTAAACAAAACTATGTTTTCCTTAAAAGAACTGTTTGTGTCGCTTTATACATAACTATGTTTAAATTATTTCACTTAGCATATTACCTTACTGTTTTGCAGTTTGACGTTGTATTTTGTATATATAACTATACATAGATTAGACTGTCTTACAATTAAACTGCTTTGATCATATTCGGCTTTTAAAAAATATGTCCATGTGTTCGGGCCCGGCATGGTTAGATGGTTAAGGCACTTGACTCGTAATCTTAGGTCGCGGCTTCGAATCCCCGTTACACTAAACATGCTCGTCTTTTCAGTCGTCAATCCGTTATAATGTAACGATCAGTTCCACTATTCGTTGGTAAAAGAGAAGCCCAAACGTTGGTAGAGGGCGGTGATGACTAGCTGCTTTCCCTCTAATTTTTTCGCTGTTAAACTACGGACGAGTAGCGCAGATAGCTCTCGTGTACGAAATTCAAAACAAAACAATCATTCTGTGAGGGACGAAGAGGACGTGATTGTTATTTTCTTTTATATTCAATACTTATATCAGCTTTGCAAGCCACATTATAAATTTAAAATGCAACGTCTTTATGACAAGAGATTTTTAATAGGTGTGGTTTATTTTATGTTGTGGTAGGAACCCGCGACCCTTAGATTATAAGTCAAGAACCCTAACCACCTGGCTATGCCGGGCCAGTTATACAGTCTCCCTTCGCGTTACACGTGTGTAAGTATAATCAATTTTTTAATATAATCGGCAAAAAAGAAAATGTTCAAAAATTTTTAAATCTTTTTCTTAAAGAAATGCAGAGCTCGTTTTCAAACGTCAGTGACGTAGGTGGCGTGCTTTGTTAATGTCAGCGAACTCTTCTGTTACGATCGTCACATGGTCATGCAGTTGTTCTTTGTATAATTTTTCAACACTCACAGTGTATTACTTTTATTCAAAATGTCTGGAAAGATGTCATTAAATGCAAGTAGTACATTCAAGACAGTATTGAAAGGAATTACTTTGTACACAAAGTTGATGTTTTGAGGAAGTTTGATGCCTGTGGCAAACTTTGTTCTGTTACTAAAACTTAGTTCTACAGTGAGAACAATACGCAATAATAAAGAAAACTAAATGCTAGTGCTAAAGTAGCTACATCTCTAAGTGCTCAAACATTGTATTTTCATAGAAGTGAGATAATGCTTAATATGGAAAGACTTTTGAGTGTATGGATTAAGAACCAGATTCAACGTAATGTGTCGTTAAACAAGATGATAAAACAGGCTAATAAAAAAAATTTGTATGATGACTTGATGACTGAACAAGGTGCTAATTCGGAAAATAAATCATTCTTGGGAAGTAGAGGGTATATAGGTTCAGGAGGCTAATTAACCTCCACAACATAAAACTGAGTGGTGAGGCTGCCAGTTCTGATGTAAAAGATGCAAGAAGATACCACAGCAAACTCTGTAAAATGATTGATGAAAGACTTACAGTACAGTACAAACAAAGTATTTAAAGTGGGTAAAATTGGACTGTTCTGGAAGCGCATGTCAGATAAAGCATTTATTTTTAGGTAAGAGAAGTCTGCATCAGGGTTCAAGGCTTCAAAAGATAGTATGATTCTACTTGTGCGTAGCGATGGTGTTGGAGTTTTTAAATAGCAAACAACTCTCAAAGTATTCTTCGTCAAAAGAGTTAAGCCTACATCATATCAAGGTGATAATGCTTTCCATGTTCATGAATCACAGGATGAGGCAGATATCAGTACCAATATTCAGTTTCCATCTCATTCTCTGTATAAAATTTAATTATTTTTGAGTACACACGGTTACTTTGGTGAATAAAACTACTAAACTATGTTAATTGCATTTAATATATGTTTATCAATGTTTTATTACATTTATATGTTTGTTTTTATTAGTTTTGTAGAAGAAAAACACATACATTTATAACATGGGAATCAATGTGAAAATAACATTCGAGATATGAAATTTCGCACTATAGAAGCTTTTTTTAAGCATACATCCGTAACGCGAGAGTTAAATGTACAAGTTTTTTTTTCTATAGAAAGTGAGTCAGCGATAACGCATGAAACAAATAGTTATATCCATTGTTTCTTGTAATTAAGCTTCATTAACTGTATTGGCTAAAATGTTTCATACATATGTATTGTTATTTCAATTTACCACTTATATATACATATCTATTTATTTACTCTTTTATATATATGTCTCTATATAATTAGGCCTAAATGAATCTCTTAAATTAGCCGAATTTCATTACACATTATTGTTTGTTTGTTTTTTATTTCGCGCAAAGCTACACAAAGCCTATCTGCGGTAGCCGACCCTAATTTAGCAGTGTAAGACTAGAGGGAAGGCAGTTAGTCATCACTGCCAACTCTTGGGCTACTCTTTTACCAATGAAAAGTGGGACTGACCGTCCCACGGCTGAAAGGGCGAGTATGTTTGGTGCAACGGTGATTTAAACCCTCGACTCTCATGTTACGAGTCGAACGCCTTAACCCACCTGGCCATGCCGGGCCAACATTATTGAAATTCCTGTTAAACATATCGATATCAACCATTGGTTTGGTTTGTTATGAATTTTGTGCAAAGCTACGGGAGGGATATCTGCGCTAGTCGTCCCTAATTTTGCAGTTAAGACTAAAGGGAAGGCAGCTAGTCATCACCACCCACCCCAAGCTCTTGGTCTACTCTTTTACCAATGAATAGTGGGATTGACTGTTGCATTATAACGTCCGTACGGCTGAAAGGGTGAGCATGTTTGGTGTGACGAGGATTCGAACCCGCAACCTTCAAATTACGAGTCGAATTTATCCACCTGTCCATTCCAAGCCCGATAACAACGAAGCTACCCATATGATGAATCAGTGCATTTCTAACTTCGTATTTTTTGTAATGTTTTATAATCATAATTTTACTACTATATATTGTTAGCTTATTGTTCACTCGGATAACGTTTAGTTTTGACCTACGTTGTGGTTCCTTTTCATCAAAAATAATAATTGTGCAATCTAGATTTATATTTTCATAATTTTCGGATAGCAATTTATATACAGCTACAGCGAGATTATTCTTCTTTAGTAACTGTATAAAAACTTTTAATACTAAAGTTAACGTTTTCATAAATCCCATTTCACACGATTTTTTTAGTTCCATATTTTGGAGATCTTAGAAAAGTTGGTAAAACCTATAAGATTAAATGGTCCGGCATGGCCAGGTCGTTAGGATGCTTGACTCGTAATTCGAGGGTCTCGGGTTTGAATCTCCGTCACGTCAAACATGTTTGTTCTCCCAGCCGTAGAAGAGTTATAATGAGACGATCAATCCCAGTATTCGGTGATAAAGGAATATCTCAAGTGTTGGCGGTGGGTGGTGAAGACAGACTGCCTTCTCTCTAGTTTTACACTGTTAAATTAGAGATGGCTAGCGCAGATAGTCCTCGTGCAGCTTTACGCAAAATTGAAAACAAACAAACAAATAAATCAAGTTTGTAGGAAATGAAGTACCTAAAAATAATCTTGTATGTCGTAGGAAATTTTATTGTAAAATAATGTCAAATAGAAAGAAAATCGCTTATGAAACGGTTTCTAGGGGGAAATGGTAAGATATAAGTAATTCACTATTCCTTATAACTAAAAGTTTTGCAGTAATGTTTCCGAAAGGCTTTTAATCTGAATGTGTAAAACACATCATGTGTAAACACGTCCATGATATTTATTTCTTAGATAGCAGATCATATCAAACCACGGGTTCTTCTATGAACGGTTGTCACTGTATATACCGTTTTTATTCGTTTATAAGACGATTCGCTTATAAGACGGGTCCCAACTTCACCTGAGAGATTGTCGATATTCTGTTTAGACTCGTTTATAAGACGAAGGAAGGAAAGCAGGTAACGAGAGAAAAGTGAAAAAAAAATGGAAATTAATAGAAACCTAATTTTGGGTTTCGTATACGATATTTCGATTTCAGATTAGAAGGAGAAAAATAGAAGAGATAGAAAAGTGAAAATAAATGAATAAATCCAAACTCGGTGTTCAAGCGTTTAATGGAATTTCATCAACTATTTTATTTACTGTATGATAAATATTCATATTTAAAACACATAACAAAGAACAATTTAACGCACAAAACTTATCACAACATATTTCACTATCAAAGTACGTTTATGCTAACTTTTAAACCACATTTCTTCAAAGTATTAAAAGAGTTTACGCAAACTGCACTTTAATAGAACACAGCAAATCAGTATTCAAGTTATGAAATTCAAAAGCCTTCAAATTATTCGTTGTCGCTATCTCCAAACAGTTCATAAAACTGCTCCTCGGACAATCCATCATCGTAGAGGTCACATTCCTCCGTGTTCTCCACAATCACAGATCTAATAATAACAAGATAGTTCACTTCCCTATTTTCACTGTCTGAAATATCTGCACAGTTCTGAGTGAACTAAATTTATTTTCTATGTCTGTAGACCTCGCCTATAAGACGGGCCCCCCCAATTTGAGCCCGAAATCTCGAGGAAAAATCCCCGTCTTATAAGCGAGTAAACACGGTATAAGAAAAGTAAAAGAAATATCACCGAACACCCGATGTGGGGCTTATGATCGAAACGTTTATATATTAGGAAATACTTAAGGGTTTTGTAAATCACAGATCTCTTTATCTTGTAAAGAGACCAAAACTAATGTGAGGAATTAATATAAAAGTCAGTTGCTTACAAGTGGCACAGAGGCATGTCTTCAGATTTACAATGCTAAAATTAGGTTTCGATACCCCTAGTGGGCAGATAGCCCATTGTATTCCCTTCAGCTTAACTTCAAACTAACAAATATAAACAGTAACTATATATATATATAGTAGTTTTATTGGTAAGAAAAGTAGCACTCAGAAAAAATGCGATATTTAACATTTAATTTAACGGTAGAAAACATTTGTTGAATTTCTAATGACCTTTCAAGATAAGCTAATTATCATATACTAATTAAAATATAAAATACATCAGAAAAGAGCAACGAAACCGTGATACTTTTTGAAATAATTTTTGTTGTGCTTTTTGTTTGTTTTTTGAATTTCGCGCAATGCGACTCGAGGGCAATCTGCGCTAGCAGTCCCTAATTTATCAGTGTAAGACTAGAGGGAAGGCAGGTAGTCATCACCATCCACCGCAAACTCTTGGGCTACTCTTTTAACAACAAATAGTAGAATTGACCGTCACATTATAACGCCCCCACGGCTGAAATGATGAGCATGTTTAGTAAATTGGTTATTCGAACCCACGACCTTCGGATTATGAGGAACAGTATTAGTAGATTGGTAGCGTTCAAAACATCCACAAACAGTCTGTTTGTTTTATAAAATATGTTTTACTTATACCGAAACGAAAAAAAAAGTTTGTTGTATAGCAAATATATCTGTAATCCCATTTCTTTGCTGTATTTTTTAAACAGAATTGTTTATTATTAAATAATGAAGTAGATATGAAATGAGAATTTTTCAAAGGAGAGAAAAGTCGAAATACTGCTCTTTTCAACATAGATAAACTAAATTTAGGAGATTGAAACTGCCTAAAATTGTGTGTGTGTGTGTGTGTGTGTTTTGTTACAGCAAAGTCACATGGAGCTATCTGCCGAGCCAACCGAATGTAATCGAACCCCTGATTTTAGCATTGTAAATCCCTAGACTTACCGCTGTGCTAGCGTGGGTGTCTAAAAATGTATTAATTTTTATTAAATGAAGTAATAAAAAAGTGAATAAATTTGAAATAAATATAATATTAGAATTTTTTATATATTTGGGAATTATGCAATATATGAATTAGTTAGTTATCACCAGGAGATTCCATCAAAGAACACAGGGCCGCAATCGCTTGCGGATTCTTCAACAGGTATTTAAGTGAGTAGGTTGTTAGCCCACTACACCGAGCCGTCCCTCATATAGTAGTGTAAGACTAGAGGGAAGGCAGCTAGCCATCACCACCTACTACCAACTCTTGGGCTACTCTTTTACCAACGAATAGTGGGATTGACCGTCACATTATAACGCCCCCACGGCTGGGAGGGCGAGCATGTTTGGCGCGACGAGGATGCAAATCCGCGACCCTCAGATTGCGAGTCGCACGCCTTACGCGCTTGGCCATGCCAGGCCATATATGAATTACTGATCATTTATTTATTAGAGATTACAAACAACCGGATAACTGATACAGCTATCCATCTATGTCTTGGGTTTTACACTCTTTTCAAATCTTTCAGCACACTTCAATATTGGATTATGAATTGTTACTGAAACGATAAAAATAAAAACAAAATAGTATAAGTATTATTTATACAACTTAGACAGCTACACCCAGTAAGAAAATGTTACGATTAAATTTGTTTATTATACATAATAGTAATAATCTAAGTCGATTTCGTGATTAACAATTAAACTAATGGTTGAGACTATGTAGTTTTTAAAAGTACACGTATGCAACACTGCCTTCACACATAACGTTATTGGTTTGATTGTTAGAGTTTTGAATGAAAATAAGGTAATTTAAATATATTGTAATTATTTCGTGAAAATGTGACAATGCTGGTTGAGGATGAATACTTTGTCAAGAAACTGTAGACAGGTTTCTTTATCAGAAGGTAGTATCAGTTGTGAGTCATTTTGGATAGGTCTCTACCATGTTTACACAAGGGGAATGGTGTAATTGTTGCCCATCCTTCTCGGCAAAATTGTTTCAGTTCTGACAAATTCGTTGGGGATCATTGATGAACTACAATCTTCAAGTCATACCAACATTTTTTTATTGGATTAAAATCAGGACTTTGACTGTGCCAGTCCAGGATATTCATTTTCTTCTTTAGGAACCACTGCAGTATGGCTTTAATTTTGTGATTCATATCATTGTTGTCCTGCTGATTATTGGGTAACTCATGCAACTTTATCTCTATGATTTACCGGTACGTAACATCTCTCATCTTCCCCTCTATTTCGACAAGCTTCCCAGTTCTTGTCGATGAGATATATCCTCATATCATGATGCTGCCTCCATCATGCTTGACAGTTGGGTTTGTTTGTTTGTTTGTTTGGAATTTCGCACAAAGCTACTCGAGGTCTATCTGTGCTAGCCGTCCCTAATTTAGCAGTGTAAGACTAGAGGGAAGGCAGCTAGTCATCACCACCCACCGCCAACTCTTGGGCTACTCTTTTACCAACGAATAGTGGGATTGACCGTCACATTATAACGCCCCCACGGCTGGGAGGGCGAGCATGTTTAGCGCGACGCGGGAGCGAATCCGCGACCCTCAGATTACGAGTTGCGCGCCTTACGCGCTTGGCCATGCCGGGCCAACAGTTGGGATAGTGTTAATTGGGTGATGTGCTGTATTGGGCTTGGGCCAGAGGTAATGCTTTAAATTTAGAACAAAAAGCTCATTTTTTTCTCACCTGACCACAAATTCTTCTTTCACGTACCCACAGTATATGATTTGTCGTAAGCTCTAAAAGAAATCTGAAATGACTCTTTATCAGTAATGACTTCTTTCTTGCAACTCACCCATATAGGTCAGCTTTGTGTAGAAACCGGGATATTTCCGATGTATGATCGTTGACTCCCATCTCAGACATAGAACTTTACAAATCTTCTAAAGTCATTGTTGGTTTCACATTAGTAGTTCCAACCAGTTTTCTGCTTGTTCGGTTGTTTAGTTTGGAAAGACAGCTTAATTTGTTTTAGTGATTGGGTGGTATGAAGTACATTCCAACTTTTAACCATAAATTTCACCGTACTGAAGGGATAATGAGCGACTTTGAAATTTTATTGTAACCTTATTCTGATCTGTACTTCTCTACCACTTTATCTCTGACTTGTTTGGAAAGTTCCTTGGTGTCTGTAGTTGGTTTGTCGTATCACTCTGTGAATTGTGGATTTAACAAATGCATTTACTCTAAACTCAACTTAAACCACTTTGATTACATGCAGACATATCTTTACACTAATGTTTGACCTTTCAAACTAACATGTTTCCACTTGGGTTGTCGTAGCAAAGAGGTTGAATACTCATGCGATTGTGAATATTCTAATATTCTCAGTTTGGATTAGGTTGTGTAGATTCAAAATATAATGTCCCATTTGAAAATTTCATAGTTGTAAGCCCAGATGGCAAAAAATTGGAAATTTTGTAAGTGTTGAACTCTTTTGCAAGAAGCTGAACATGCATCAGAGCTAAATTTATGCACATAATTATGATCATAGATAATTAAACGTAACGTTAAAAGATATTACTTACAATGATAAAATTATATTTTTTACAATGGTTAAAATGTATTAAGTGCATGTATTAAATGAAATTTCGGCCGTAAATCCAATAGAAATTTCTGCCGTCTGAGGAGACTTAGGTTACACTAAATTCATGCTGAACTAACAATGCAGAAGAATCATTATAACTGCAAAATAAGCAAAAAGTTAAATTTGAAATAACAAACAGTAATATAGATATATTAACTATTTCAAAAAAATTGTGTTCTCACTGCAGTATAAAGTTCAGATTGTTTCGGCAGCATAGTTCCTTTTTTTGTCCTAAGACCATAAATTATCTTAACAATTTAAGATATACTGAATGTAATAATAATAATAATATTAATATTGCATTGAGTATCTTAAAGAATGATTATTATAGCTTGTCTTTGTTTGTTAGTAAGTATAAAGCTATCTAATGAGTTACCTGTACTCTTCTCACCGCGAGTATCGAAACCCGATTTTTAACGTTCTAAACTCTCTAGATTTATCGCAAAACAACACTGTGTTGTCCTAACTGGGATAAAATCATTTCTTGTTTTGAGCGTTGTGCAAGTAAAACATATTACAGTCTATTTATATTAATCCTAAATCTGTAAACGTAGCTAACAAAATTAAATAATATTTATAATAATTATAATAATAAGAGAAATTAAAATTAGTTATCATAAACACAATAATCAGTATGTTAATCAAGGTACCTTAGAGAAACGGTAGAATACAATTAAGTTATTATTGCTGGTAGCATATAAATACGTCTTGGGTCAACTTTATGTCATTCTAAATAATTCTATTACGAAATAACTGAGGAAGATTACACATGTTACGTCATGCTAGTTGTAACATTTTTGTTGACCGTTTATTCACTGTAAATTTTATGTAACTCTGACTTGGAATAGACAAGTTCGAATAATGGCCACTAGGGTCACGTAGATTCTTGGTGTTTGCAAATGGACAGACATAAAAAAACAGAGAAAACTCTAATACAGAGACAAAGTTAACAACTAGTTAAGCTTGTTTTAAAACTTATTCTGGCTAATTAATCCCTTCAATTAGTTCTTCATTGATAGAGATCAGACAGCATGATTGATACATGAAAAAGTCATTAAAAGTAAACTCTACAGCACTCGTTTAGCTATATATTTGTTCAAGCTATTGAATATGCTTTTCTTCGAGACATTAATAACAATCCATACACAGAGGAACATTTATAGCAGTCAATTTTACCAAAGGCTTGAAAAAATATTTTGAGAATATCTTCATTAACATAATCGTGTTTTATTTCTTGTTATACTAAACAATTTCAGTTCTCTTACTGTGTTTTAACGTAAAGACTACGACATGATTATTGTTTGTATGTATGATCTACCCATTTATTAAACTTTTTTATATATATAACGAAAATAAAGATACCCTGCCTACTTATGCAAAATACCCTAGGGAAATTCACATGTTTTCTAGTGATTACATTATTTGTTATACGAGTACATCCTCAGCAGGATAATTGGCTTTTCTGGAATATTTGGGATAAATCCTAGAGATTCGTCCATATTTGATGTTTACCTAAGATGAGCTTGAAAAAAAAGTTTCTGTCATGAAATCATAAATAGCCCTTTTCAATGTTACTAAAACTATTTTCTTATCATAAAATTACCAAAAATATTCCGCACGAGAAATAAGGATTAGGCCAATCCGATTATATTGTTGAAAGAAGCTTCATTCTTGGAGACATTTGAAACAACTTAACTTTCTCTTACGCTAATATGCGGTCATATTTCGTGTTTTCTATCTTCTAGAAGATATAGAAATCTTACTATGTCTTATAATGTTCATCTTTGCAAACGTTGATCTTGAGAGAAAGAACATTGGAAAGTTCGGCACCATCCGTCCAGCGAAGAGAACTGCTTTATCATCGGCGAAGTACGCGAGCTCTGTCTGTGATTTCTCATTACAATAAATATTTTAGTTGGTCTATAAATTAAAATTGTCTGGTATCTTTATTATTTAGTCCTGAGTCCCGAAGAAAAATATTGATTCAGTTATGCTATTACAACCATTTTTGATAGTTATTGGCAAATCTGCTGCTAGTGCATATTTATCTTTCTGATACAAGTAAGATTATCTAAGAACAACACTAGTGTGCAATGACTGTTCTTAGTACGGCCTTTGAACTCTAAAAGTGGGGTAAATCTGAAAAAAATCCTTACCATTTGCATTCGGTATCATAATATTACGCACTATAACATATCCAAAATCTAAGAACATCCACATTGGAGAAACATTTTTATAATCAAATGAGTAAAAGTGACTTTTGTAATTCTTCTCCAATCTACTAAACTACGAGACTGATTTTCAGCCTGAAAAAATGAAATCATAAATTGTAAACGTAAATTAAATTTCTCTGAAAAAAATTGTAAAATACAAAAATTACAAGGGACAAAAAAGTCTTTCTTGTATTTGTAGCTTCACATGTGGTTCGTTGTTGTTAAGCCCAACACAACCTGACTTGCCGCTAAATCACTAGGGACAGCTTTGTAAAAATCTATAAATTTGACAAATTAAAAGGGTAAGAGTTAGCTTTAATGTACTTTTTCATTATATAAATAACTCCAGGTGAAGCTGGTCTTGCATAAATTGAAAGGCTTCTTATTTCTCTGTAGGGTCATTTCCTGGTAACGAATCAGATAATGGAAACCACGATCAAAAGTTATAAAAACTCTTGACAGTTAAAATAGGCATTTAGATATTGAAAAACAAACAAAGGAAGAAAAACTTCTGCATTTGAAAACTCAATATTCCATAAATTATTTAATTACAAACTGCTATGAATAGAGCTATGGAATGGCTGAGGGTAAGATATATATTCAATTAGTGAACATAAATATCGTTATATCGAGTACACATTTTGATATTGTTGCCTGTAGTAAAACGTTACCCTGTGAAAAAATATTGTAAAGAAACATTGTGTAAAAGAAACAATATGATTAATTGAACTTCACTTTCAGAAGGTTAACAAACACAAAAATACATACAGGTCTAGAATGGTGTGAGATTTAATTAACAAATATGGACCAAAACAGCACTTGTCCGTAATGCAAAGTGTGATGACAAACATATTTAAAGTAGGTCTCACCAAAACGTGAAAATTAGCATCTGTATAAATTATGAAGACACACGATACAGACCCTCGTTCATTTTAGTTTTGACCCTAGAAGAATTATCATCTCAATATTATTATCCTTAAGTTGGAGAGTTATTAGTTGACTTGAAGTCACGAACCCAGATGGTTGGATGGTTGAATAAGTAAATATAAAAGTAAATACTTTTTACTACTTATAGACACAATTCTGACAGCTCAAAAATATTGCTCAAAGACAAAACCAAGATCATTCACGGGTTATAACTCAGCAGATATCTGTTATGTGCCTCTTTTGTTCTGGCGAAACAGATCATTTGCGTCAATCTAACTCTTTTTGTATCTCTTTACGGCAAAAAGATGTTGATATCGTCTTCAACTTCATGCAGGATGTTAGTTGAACGATAACCCTATGTAAGAAGAAAGTGTTAGAGTGCCTTTGATCCCCTGAACACATGAAGGAGCAGTTGAAGTTATGTTACAGAGCCATGTTTTTTTAAAGATATACCAAGATTCGATGTACAATGTAATGAAAAAAGTACATTTATCTGGTGGGAACATGGAACACTCACCAAACCCATGAATATTGTGGAAAGTAATTGATATAATGATTGGGTTTTGAAAAGTGGCAGGAATCTATTTGTGTGGATGTGTCGATCTCCATATGTTTGAAGGTGTTACTGAAATCCCGAAGCACTACGCTAAACTATATGCAAATGCAATAGATGATAAATTCCAATTAACTAAAGATAAAGTTCGTCCATACGAGCATGTGTTATCATCTAGTGACTGCAAGGTCAAATCACAGTCTATAGGAATTAACCTGCACGTTTTCATGACTTCAGTCCCACAAAACATGTTTGAGATGTTCTAAAAAGACATGTTGTCTGTTTTTGATTTGACCACTTTCAATAAGATAACACTTCAAGCTATTAAAACTCCTTGGACATGTTAATGGACTCTTTTTGCCTTCTGCTTTCGTAAGTCATCTTATAAACAGTGTGTAAAGGTGCTGTGAGTCGTGTATATTGAGTATCTTTTACTCGTTGTTTCCAATGTTTTCCTGGACATTCGTGAAACATTAACTTTAATTTCTTTTCGCTACGTGCATGTATACTCCACACTTGGTGAATAAAGCTTGTATTATTTTGCAATTATTTATATTTTAGTTTTTGTTAACTTATGGAAATTAGCGTAAATACATAAATCTGCAAAATTTACTGAAGCCGCCATGTAGTTGATATTATTGCAGTCTCGACACCTAGAAATTGATCAAAACTTTGTTTGCAAAACAAAACTGTGATTGTCTATAAACATATAAATTTCATCTTTTATTGAATATTATCTTTAATTTTTTTCCACCTTCTTCCTTGGACAGTCCCGGCTCAGTATGGCCAGGTGGTTAGGGCTTTCGACTCGCAATCTGAGGGTTGCGTATTTGAATCCCCATCACATGGGGGCGTCATAAAGTGACGGTCAATCCCACTATTCGTTGGTAAAAGAGTATCCCAAGAGTTGACAGTGGGGTGGGTGGTGATGTTTAGCTGCCTTCCCTCTAATTTTACACTGCCAAATTAGAGACGGCTGGTATAGCTCTGTTGTAGATTTGCGCGAAATTCAAAGAGAAACAAACGAGCATTCATGAGAAGTCTTACACGGGATTAATCCAGCTAAAACGTTTGTGATGTGACTGTGCTTCAAGTAAATTTGGAACTAAATTCCCATTAGACTAAAAATTGTTTCTTATTTAAAATTTTAGAAACTTTTATTGACAAAAGATTGCTGTAGCTGTATTGTTTCTGTATTCTGTATCAACTTGGAAGTTATAAGTTTATGACAAAGTTAAACATTTGGTTAATGAACAGGTGCTGATAAAAGTTATATTAAAGAAACGAAAACTTCGTAATCAATTGAAATTTTACGGGTTGTATTGTCTAAATACCAGAGAATGCACAACAATATTTTAAATTAAGTTAAAAAATGGAACATTACAATAATTTTAATAGTAATCAGCTTTTTTTTCAGTACGATTCTCAGAAAAAATTAGCCATCCATTTTTTACTTATAATGCTCTTTATTGTGGATTATTAAAATTATTCTCAAAAAAACTTTCTGGTGTTACTAACGATATTAATTTTTAGCCAAAATTAGTTTTAAATTTTTAGTAATTTTATGTATAATAATGTTATAGAATGTACAGAGTGCGTTTTATTTTTAAAAAGTCTCATTCTGAACCACATAAGCTTTAGAAATTTAATAAATGTTTTTGAGTAAATAACATCTGTCCATTATAATAACGGGTTAAAAGCATATTAAGAATGTATATGAATATTTAAAAATGCCACATTATCTAGAGATTAAAAACGTTTTCATGTTTTCTTCTGTTCTAAAACTATTTATTCTGTCATATGATAGAACATAAACGACTTTTAAAGATAGAAATTCATGGTAATATGAGAGCAGAATTGGTTACATATTTATTATAACTAAAACAACCATTATTTATATATTCTAGATACAACATCGCTTTCTTTATCTTAACCTACGTTCTTCCCATTGGATCAATGGCAGTTGCCTATATCTCGATGTCCAGAGTTCTTTGGCGTCAATCTGTTGATGGTGTCACTAACCAAATCCAGCCAGAAGCCGTCAAGTCAAAACGCAGGGTAAGAAAACTTGTTATCATTAGTGAAAATCCACTGCTATCAGGTTTGTAAGAAACTTTCGTATCACATGTTCTTATTACGATTTAAACGTCTAAAAATTAGAAAATTATTATAAAACAAGCTAACTACAGATATTCTTTCTCCACATTCCTCTTCCATATTTGGCTTTTTCTTCAGATAATTTTAGATTTTTTTATCACTATCTGATTTATTTTGTATTGTGCAGATTATTATACTATTATTCAACATTGAAATATTTTCACCTGCCATCTTAATAGGAATGTAATATTTAGTAAGAATGTATAAATATTTTTGTTTTGGAATTTCGCACAAAGCTACTCGATGGCTATCTGTGCTAGCCGTCCATAATTTAGCAGTGTAAGACTAGAGGGAAGGCAGCTAGTCATCACCACCCACCGCCAACTCTTGGGCTACTCTTTTACCAACGAATAGTGGGATTGACCGTCACATTATACGCCTCCACGGCTGGGAGGGCGAACATGTTTAGCGCGACGCGGGCGCGAACCCGCGCCCCTCGGATTACGAGTCGCACACCTTACGCGTTTGGCCATGCCAGGCCTATGTATAAATTAAAAAAAAAAATTAAAAATTTAGCTAGCTCTCATCATTGAAACATCAGATTTGTTGTTTTGTTTTTAATTTAGCGCAAAGCTACACGAGGGCTATCTGCGCTAGCCGTCCTTAATTTAGCAGTGTAAGACTAAAGTCCCTTTAGTCAGCAGCTACTCATCACCACCCACCGCCAACTCTTGGGTTACTCTTTCACAAAGGAATAGTGGGATTGACCGCCACATTATAATGCCCTCACAGCTGAAAGGGCAAGCGTGTTTGGTGTGATGGGGATTCAAATCCGCGACCCTCAAATTACGAGTCAAACGCCCCATCCCACCTGGCCACACAGGGCCCACACGTCGAAAATAGAATAATTACCACATAAAGTAGAAATATCGCGTTAAGATTTTCCATGCGTTTTGGCGTAGTGAATCTATTTCAAATTCAAGATTTTTGGTTCCAGAATATGCGATTTTTTTTATGGACAGTTTCATCTTACACAGAGCAAGAGACCAAGGATTATTTTTAAGATAAATGAATTACTTAGTATTTTAATTTCATGTAATGTCTAATTATTTTATTTTCATGAATTTTAATGATGTAGACAAACACTACGATGAATAAAATTATATATATTTCAATAAAACATTTTTTGTTAGCGACTTTCCATAAAATTGTTGATAACTGTGCTTAGCTCTGGACATTTTAGTATATTAAATAGTAATAATATTCATTATGTACGAAAGAATAAATATATATGTTGCCACGTCTTCGTGCGTTTTGTATATATATATATCATAACACTGTTAAATTAGGGACGACTAGCGCAAATAGTTCTCGTGTATCTTAAAAACAAACAAACAATATTTTTATTGCCCACCTGTTGAATCAATTTCGTCGTTTGTAGAACTCGTTAGTAAGCCAGTTATTTTGGATATTTACGAGTAAAATCTAAACGTCTTTTCACTTAGTTAGCATTTTTTGAAACTTATGTTGTATTAGAGAGTGGCTTCTCCTATATTGATCTCTTGTATGTTTTGGGCTCAGTAACTTCTCCAAAGTTCATATTTTTCTTTGTTAAGGTGGTAATTTATGAAATTCCTTCTATTCACAAAGCTTTGCTCTCAAGTTCTAGAAATTTCCAAAGAATAAACTCAACAAATACGATGAAATGCATCTAAACTTGAGTTCGGTATCAACCAGAGCCCATATTATTAATAACATTATGTAACACAAATTTTGTTCTGGATAGTATGTGTTATTTCTTACTTGCTTATGTTGTAAAAGTACAGAAAATGGCCATTATTCCCTTCAAACTTCGCTTTTGTGACCTGGATAATGAAATTTAGAAATTAGCCTATTTTTATGTAAAAACCAGCAAACATGCACATTTTTATTCATATAAGGTCTGAATAAAACAACAAATGAATCAAGATTACATAGATTTATAGTAAAGTTATACAAAAATGTTTGGAAGTGAGTAGTTTTTCCAGATTTGCGACTGCAATGTAAATCACTTTCACGTATCAGCCCCCAAATATAGTGTCTCATAGGCTGCAGGATGTCCCTGAAAGTCCATATCCTTAACGCTCATCTTGAAAAATTCAAGGGAAATATGGGAGCATACTCAGAGGAACAAGGCGAGCGCTTCCACCAAGATATACTGGGCTTTCAGAGACATCCTGCAGCCCATTTTGCCGTAGTTCTCACCAGAACCTCAACCAGTTCTACATAATTTTCGGCCTTGTGATTGCCCAAGAAGCTCCAAACGACTGCGACAAAACTGCCTCAAGGTTTTTGTCCTTCCTACTAAGCTTCTTGGGGAATTCTGTCCACTCCAGAATCTTCTTTATTTGTGGTTCAACGAATACACCAGCTTTGACCTTTGCCTCAGACAGCTTAGGGAAGAAGTCTCGAAGGTACTTGAAGGCTGGAAACTCCTAATCAAAAGCTGTGACAAATTGTTTCATAAGAACCAATTTTATGTGCAACGGTGGGAACAACACCTTTTGAAGGTTCACTAGCGGCTCACACTTGAGATTGTGTCTCCCCACAGAGAACTCGGTCCGTTGTGGCCAGTGCTTCCTGTTGTAGTGCGCTGCGGTGTCCCAAAGGCAAATGTAACAGAGGAACTTGGTAAAGCCTCCTTGGAGATCCATCAGGAATGCCACCATTTTGAAGTATCCGATAACCTTCCAGCCATATTAATCATACTTTAAGTCTCCTAGCAAGTTCTTGACGCTGTCGTATTCCTCTTCAAGGTGCACCGAATGAGCTAAGGTAACAGACGGATACTTATTCCTCTTATGGAGCAGCACAGCTTTGAGGTTTCTGGATGAGCTATCAATAAAAAGGCACCACTCTTGCGGGTTACAGGCAATTCCAATTGCCTCGCACAGACTGGATATATTGTGGCAAAAGCAGGGTCTATCTTGACAAGTGAAGAAACTTGAAAAATGTCGGTGATGCTTCCTGTGGCTTGCGACTTGCATACTTTTATCTAACAAATCCCACTCCTTAAGACTAGATGTCAAAAGCTCGGCATTCGACTTTATTAGACCAATATCTCTGATCAAGTCATTGAGGTCTCTTTGGTTGGGGTAGTATGGGTTTCTCTCACGAGCTGCATCTCTGAAATTGTAATCTGGATCTTCAACGCCTACCTCCTCTTCTGATAAGCTGCCCTCTTCTGAGGATGGCTGCTTTTTCTCTGACTCAGTGAGTAGAGGAAGCTCAGGGCAGTGTGGCGCTGGGGGAATGGATGATAAAAAGGTCGGGATACATGATAACAGATGCATTCTTGCCAGCCCGACGTTTTGAAGGGTCCACCATGTAGAAGTAGCAATTGCTTGAGTTGTCAGTGGGTTCACTCCAAATTCTTGGAATAGCGAACTCCATGGCTCTCTTTTCCCCTCTGTACCATCCTGCAAAAGAGCAAAATAAAATTGTTATTATGAAGAATAAATTTATTTCGTCTACAGCTAATGTGTAAAAGGTTCATGCAAAATATTTTATATGTGATATTTTTTTCTATACTATTGGAACTTTAGGAAAAATAAAAAGATATTTAAATTTTGACACGTCTACAATTTGTATAATATAAAATCTTACCTTTCAAGCAAGCAAAAATTGCCCGTCTTACCTTCAAGAGTTTTTTGCAGTGCTCGCAGGTAAAATGAGGTGTCCAGGGTTTGTCTTGATCCCCAACAGGCATGTCAAAATATGCCATGTAGGCTTCACACATTTTAGCAGATGCTGTCACAGAGCACTTTTTCACTCTTGTCTTGATAAATTGGCCACATACTTAGCAAAATGCGTCTGGAGAATGCTTGCAGCTTCTTGATGTCATCTCTGATAAAATAAGATAGGTCTATGAGTTCACTTAGACAGCTAGAACTAAACTGAAGTGGTGAGTGGTGAGCCCCTATATATATATATGTATATATTATATGGAAAGTTCTAGAAAATTCTGAAAGGTTTTTGAAAATTCTTATAAGTTCTACAAGATTCTAGAAAGTTCTTGAAAATTATTAAAAATTCGAGAAAGTTCTCTATCAGCTACTCAGCACTGAATTTACCTGGAATGTTTTGGAAAATGGGTATATTTGAAAATTTCATTACCCAGGTCACAAAAGCAAAGTTTGAAGAGAAAAATAGGTCTTTTCCATTTACTTTAGGCATAAGCAATTGCGAAATAATACTTTCTGCCCAGGAACAAGAAAATGTAAAAATTTTGTTACATAGTGTTATCATTTTATAAAATGTTCCTTGTGATTCAGCGGCAAATTCAAGCGCTCACACCGCTAAAAAGACTCAAAGTATGTTAGAAAAGAAAAACGCCCAGCAGTAAATGAAGATATTTATTGTGTTATTTCATTGCCTATAATTATTTTAAGTTGCACTTAGTATTTCATTTTATTTTACGTCAATTAGATTTATTTGATTAGGATCTTAATTAAAAATTCAGCGTACATTTTCGTGTGATTTATTCTATAATACACATTTTAATTTAATTTCAAGTTTTAACCTTTATTCTTAAATATTTAAGTTTCATGGATAGCAGAATAGTCGAAACTCTTGAATTATTTCACTAAAACGTACTAAAAATAAAATTAAAGAACAATAAAATGATTTTACATAATAACCCTAGAACAGAACCGTTCCGTTTTAATAATCGCAGAAAAGGAAATTATACATATCTTAATGTTATATATATCTTTATCGAACAGAGTTCTGTGGCAGTGAAAATATTTCATACAAATATTACGAACATATAACATTATAACTAGCGTCTAGTTCACCAGGTTTTGTTGTTTTTTTGCGCGAAATATGTGATATTAGTGGATTGTAAACAAAAATACCGACGAAGAAAAAATTGCTTGCGTGTCTTTCTGAGAACTCTGCTTATTAGTTCCATTTATGATCATGTGTGTTAATGTATGTTTATCGAAGCATCGCAGACAGCACTGATTCGTGTACAAGATATAAGTTGACAGACTTTCTAGCCGTGGAAAACAAAAACAGAGGAGAATAACTCATATTCCCAATAAAAGGTAAAATAAAAAATATAAGGATAAACTGGAACTCTCGGTTCTTCCAATAAAGAGTAAAGTGGAGAATATAGCAACGTATTGCAATGCTTTTATTTTGTGTATCTTTCTGAAAAACCGACCGATAGTGTCATGTGTGTTTTTTTGTTTATAACTCGTCCCAAAGTGATGACGTCAGAAAAGAACCAGCTGTGCGTTTCCATAGATGTATAACTGTTAGTGGTGGCGCTTGAGCCTTATTGGGTGGGATGTAGATTAATAAAGTCTAATCACATCAACTAGACATAGTCGTGGATAGCGAAGTTAAACTTTATTTCAACTCGTATCAACGTGATAAGGAAAAAAGTTCTTCGCAGACTTGAAATCGATTTTCAGGGGATTAAGACGGATTTACACAAAACTTTCTTCGATAATTGGTTATTTTAAAAGTTTATGACAATATTATACCATATATTATTTCTCAAACGTTAGATAGTTAGAGAATTAAAAGCTCCAGTCAGTTACTAAAATTGATATACTTATATTTTCTGAAATATTAGATAAAATGAAATGAGATAGTTTTAGTCAATTATACATTATTTCAATAAACATTATTATGATTTCTTCTTATATTATTTCTACTGATAACTTCCACAAAATTTAAGAAATTAGAGAAACTAACCAGCAAAAACAGAGCTCAATATCTGATTAAAGATGTTGACTGGCTGCTTTCCTTCCATTCTTTCTGTTACCTCTACATTAAGGATAGCTAGCACAAATAGTATTCGAACAGCTTTGCCCTAAAATTCCAAAACCAAAAATCAAAAATCTGCACAGTCTACAGCTATTACTTTGCTACATATGAAATTCACAACAAAGTATTAATTGAAAGTTTAATAACACTTTTCAACGCCAAAATACTTAATATTTCTCCATCTATAATATACATAACATATAGCTAAAGTATCTCTTAAATTTGTTTACATAAAAAAGTTTTATTCTCTATGTTACTCTAGAAAACTCGTTGTCATGTTCTTTATAACTATTGTATTGCATAATCTCGTACACCATTAAAACCTTGCGCGGATCGATTTGGAGTATTTAAGTAAAATGAATGAAGAAAAACAGAAAAACAGGCAGTTTACTTCAAAATAGATTTTTTTTTTTTCAGGCCATACACGTTGAGCTATTTTTGACTTGAGAAAAAATAATAGAAATTAACAATTAATGTAAATATAAAATAGGAAATATAAAAGATATAAATTTAAAATAAAGCAAATAGCCACTTATATTATTACTTACCATAAAGTAGATCTTTCAATACATTTGTTTCATTATGTTATTAAAAACAGCTATGTGCATCATGATTTACCATAATGTAAATTAATCATTGCAACTGGAGAGTTTAAAATTTATCATCAATGACTACCATATCGAGTAAATGTATTAGAAAGACTATCAGCAGATGTATACGTATTTATTTATTACATAGTAATTTACATAACAAAGAACAATGATAAAATAAAACGTAAATAAGTAATAAGAGAATAAGGTCCGACATGGCCATGTGGTTAAGGCATTCGACTGGTAATTTGAGGGTTTGGGGCTCGAATCCCCGTCGCACCAAACATGCTCGCCCTTTGAGGGGAAGGGACGTTATAATGTTACGGTCAATCCCCCTGTTCTTTGGTAAAAGACTAGCCCAAGAGTTGGCGGTTGGTGGTGATGACTAGCTACCTTTCCTCTCGTCTTACACTGTTAAATTAGGAATGGCTAGCGCAGATAGCACTCAAGTAGCTTTGCGCGAAATTCAAAACAAACAAATAAGAGAAAAATAAAAAAACACAATAATACAGACTTGGGGTGTTTTATCGTCTTGATTTTTTTTTTACATGTTCTACAATAACTTTTGTACGCTGAATCCGAAAACGATACCCACTTTTTTCATTGCCTGCAGAGTTTTCACAAAAAATCTTATGTATATTCACACAAGTAAACTATTTTCATCAGAATCGGAGTCACAGTCGTTATGCTTGAAATGTTACAACCAGTAGCTATAGATTTCTCTGGACAAATCGCGACGTGAATCTCAGAGATCATTCTAGAACCCACGAGAAACACCACTAGTACATAAAAGTTTAACAGACCTTATGACGTGTCATTTCTGTGAAGGTATCTTGTAAAAACGAATGCGTAATAACTGAGGCCTTACCCAAATAAAATGTTTATCAGGTTGTTTTTGTATTTACACAAGTGATGGAACGAAACCGAGAAACAGTTTTGAGTTGCCAGAGTACTTTTATTATTTAATAATGAATAATGTTTGTTATGACTGAATATTAAACTAATCACATTATAACACATGTGAAAGAACGGCAACGTTTATCTTACAGTTACTTTTAAATTAAACATATTATTTTTCATGGATCACTGTGCATCACCATTTTGATACCAGTAGTGACAATGTAAGACCTTGAAATTACCTATTTATTTGCGTTGTTGGTGAACTGATACTAATTTGCAGTACAGACTGTTAGTTTGGTTTGTTTTCAACTTCGCGCAAAGCTACTCGAGGGCTATCTGCGCTAGACGTCCCTAATTTAGCAATGTAAGACTAGAGGGGAGGCAGCTAGTCATCACCACCCACTGCCAGCTCTTGGGCTACTCTTTTAACAACGAAAACTGGGATTGATCGATCGTAACTTTATAACGCCCTTACGGCTGAAAGGAAGAGCATGTCTGGTGTGACGGGGTTTCGAACCCGCAACCCTCGAATTACGAGTCGAGTGCCTCAACCACCTGGCCATGCAGGGCCTACAGACTTTTAGCAAGTTCAAAATCAAGGCATATACATTGTTGAAAAGATTGTCTTGGAGTTTGACTGTCCTATTAAACTTTTTTTTTTCTCATTTATGTATTTGTGAGGCTTTACCTACCTTTTTTATTTAAAACACATCAAGCTTCTACGTGAGCTGGACTTACCTCATATTATTATTCTATTTATCTCAAAAGTAATCAGAAACATACACCCTAGTGGCCCAATGGTAAATAAGTGTGAGAGTTTACAACGCTAAAGATAGCGGGGCGATAACCGAAGGAGGCTCATTGCAGCTAGCTCTTTGTATAGTTTTGCCCTTAAAACAAAACAATAAACAGAAACATGCCCATACAAATACGTCCTCTTACGACAGTTGAGTGCAACTAAGCAAATGTGTCTAATGCGGTGATGTAACCAGAGATATAAATGTGTTTAGCTGTGTCAATTAAGCAGGTTCTTAGTGTTGTTAATAATGCAAAATATTACAATAGATTAAATTCATATTTCAGAAATTGCATAAACGTCAATAATATTTAATTTCTTTACCAACATATTTATTAACAATTTTAATAAAATAACACCTGTCTTTGACATAACGGTTAAAAATAAAGTAGACGAATACCATAATAACTTGTTAATGAATTTTTCTTCTTATATTCTAGAAAGTTCTCGTTGTTTTATCACTAGACGTACTGAAACTAAACATCTCTTAGATTTCCGGATAATGTAATTTTGTACTTATTTATAACAGAACGATAGCCGAACTTATCCACATTAAGTTCATTCATAATAGTCATTAGCAATACATGTGTATGTGTTACAGTAATTAAGACTGATTACTTCATAAGCGACCATAACTCGTTTTTATATTGTAACTCCACAATAAATTAATATTAACACTTTAACTGTTAGATAAACAAATGTTCAATGAATCGTACATGGTCAGGAAATATGTGCTTATATCTTTCTTCTGCATGGTTTTACTTCATTATATTTACTGACGAATTCTGTGAGTTTGCTGACTTTTTGTTCATATGTGGCAGAGGTAGGGAGACACTGGGGGTACATGGCCTCCCTCAATTTCAAATCTGTTCCGTCTCCTACGCTTTAGTTCAGCAATTCCCAATCGCCGGACTAAAGAAACATCCGATAAATGTATAGTTCTTCCCAAGTAGATATATGCAAACAGGATTAAAATATCTACAAGTGTTTAGATATTTGATAGAGTTTTCTAAATCCCGTGTGAATATATCTATAAGCCATGTAATGTAACTTAGGTCTTTATACTTTAAACTTGTTACTCTTATCCACTATAGTACGTAGGCATATCACGTGTTTGCCATCTACCATCTTGTTTATTTCTAACGAGCCTTAATAAGCTTATATTAGGTTGAGAAATAATTCGTGAGCGTTTTTAAATAATTTCATTCAAGCATTACATGCAAGACTATACAATACTTCAATGCATGAACACATTACACCCAAAACATTTATTATGATACTTTATTTCATGTAATACCTAGGTATATAGTATGCAATGTTTTAAACGAAATTGCAAGAAATTAAATGCGAAAAGCAGATGGTGTCGAAAATGCTCGATTTTGTCCACTTGACATTCCATTTAATGAGCTGAAAATGAAAGCAAAAATTAAAGACATATGAAAATCAAACACATCATCTATTGGAGCAAAAAATTATCTACCAAATGACATGAAATATTTTGCGAAAGCGTTTCATTTATGAATATATTTTTTTAACTTGAAAAAACGCTCACGAATTATTCCTCAACCCAATAGATTAAAAGTTTCGAAATCACTGAGTTAATTAATTAAAAAGATTTTAAACTGTGCTAATATACACGTAAGGTTAACTAATTGGATCGAGGGTCAGTGAACTCCGTATTAATCTTAGAAACTTAAGCTTAAAAGTTAGACATGATTTTATTATCAACTGCTGTTTAAAGTAAAATTGATTATAGTGAATATTAACTTCCAATCACAACAAGCTATTTATTCGAAGCAAAACTAAAACTCAACCTGTGAATCAAAACGATTAATTAATTATATATTTTATTACATTTTTGCATGTAAAAACTATAATGTGTTATTTTGTCAGTTGTTAATGATGTTTGTAAAAGTCGTCTGTTATATGAATCACTTTAATGAGAAACATCTTGCGAGATCGTTTACTGTTTGAGTGTGAATGCTGAGAGAAAGTGTTTAATTGTTGTTTTTGTATGTGTTATCACGTAGGAAGTGAGTTTGTCTTCTGATGTATTTACTTCAAAACTGCAGCCCATAAACAAATATAAGTTCTATTATAACAAATATTGTAAACCTAAACACTGAAAACAAATAGAAACATCAATTACTGGAAAATATATGTTCTTTGTTTTTATATAATATAATTTTAGTAAAGAAGTAAAATAAAACATTAATTTATGGCTAGCGAAAACTTTATCAACAACAGTATACAAGTTGACCAAATATAGAGATTTTCTTTAAAACCTAACAATTACAGTATACTACATTTCGAATTTGTATCATTCATTAAAGTCTCGCTAGTTTTAACCAATCAGTAGCACCAGCTATCTACGCAACTACTCTTAACTGAACACTGAGTTGACTGTTACAGTTATTACGAACCCACAGCTGAAAGTGCAGAGTGTGTTCGCGGCATATCATGATTCGAATGTTAGATCCTTAAACTGACAACTCGCCAATATATCCACTATGGTACCTAGGCATACCACGCGTCTGCCATATACCATCTTGTTTAATGTGTGCTTTTTTAAAACATTGTTCATTAACGCAGACATATATAATCTAACATAAAAAGCTGGTCGAAAAGAAGCTAAGTTATTTTCGTCATAGACTGATATTATTCTGGGTTATTTACGTAGGGACTTCTGTATTGGAAAATACTTCTGTAAAGTTGTATATACTATGTATAAATAGTCAGATGATTTCTCAACAATATGTCTTTCTTATCTTTCCTTGGAACTGATCATCAGTGAGGTGGGTAGCACAAGTGTCAAGAATAGCATTATTGTTTCGTCTATTCGCTGTAGTATTGTCTCAGCCTCGAACAGTTTTTTAACACAACTTCTTGACATCTATAGAGACAACCAGCTAACTCCAGTAAAGGTTTCGTTCGTTGTGAATAAGCTTTTCAAATTATTTCTGCGACCTAAATAAACGTTGTTTCATTTTGTTATAATTTGTTTCTATTTCCTTTTATATCTTCAAGCTCGGTTAAAGTTCAAGAGTTCAAATTCACCCCGTGTTAAATTTTCTCTCAGACCTCCTGTTATTTTCTGAAGCTTGCCTGTTAACTCTTAAGGGAAGTCAGCACACCTAATAACATCAATCACTAAACTTCATCAAGTTTGAAAATCTCAAGAGAAATGAAGGTTTTGGATTTTCGTTTGAATATATTTCTTTATCTGGCGAGGAGCTTTCTGAAATATTTCCGTGTCTTGTGAATTTCCACAGAACCAGTTATGAGAAAGAGCTTATATATTTATTCTTATTTTATACTGAGATATACAACTTTTGCGAAAATTTCGATATTAGACTTGGGTGTTTACTCAAACCTGTGAAAACACAGCACATTTTTATCTCCTGGCTTCAAAGAAATGAATAATTTTATTAATTTAGTGGAAGTCTTGATTGTTGAAAGGAATAGGAGTTCAGTCATGTAAGCCTAAATATATTCAAATAAATGCCTTAAAATTATATGTTTAAGGATATTACAGTTAATGTGCTTATTTATGTAAGAACAAACATTAAACCTGATGAATAGCCTACAAGAGAAATTTTGAAAAAAATATTCAAAAACTAAAAACAAGTTTGGTACAAGATACGAACGTTGTGTAAAATCTTTTCACTTTCGCTTAATGTATAAATGTTTGTTGAATCACCTAAGTTTATACTACCGTTAATTAGACACTTATGCGTGTGTGTGAATAATGGTTTATTGCGAAAAACAGCATACTATATATAATCGGTTTTTGTTTTTTATCATAGTTGAATTTCTACACGATCACATAAATATAATTATGTTTATAAATTGCTTTATTTCAGGGAAACCCCAAGATCGATGTATGCGACGACGAGAATCGAGATTCGAACCTTTGTTATTTTGTTAGAAAGACAGAAGTGGTATCCATTCATCTGGTCTTTCATTGTTAGGCTTTGGATGAACTATTTGAATGATTTTAAAATGCATAGCCAGATTTTATTGACTTGGGTGTTTGAACAATGGTATATAAACCGCACACGTGAAAAATAAACACCTATAAAAAAGTAACTGATAACACATTCGGTCAACTTCACCCAAACAAGTGGATAACTAACTTGGCTTTCTAATAAGATAAATTATAATCTAATCCTGTGTTTTAATAAGAAAATGGTCGTATATTAGTAGAATAAATGTAGGATGAAGCTAACTAGCGCCTAGTAATCATAAGCATAAATATAAACAATAAGTAACTAGCTAATATATAAATTTAATAGCCATGGGAACGATTGATATCTGATCTCACAACCTACCCATAACATATAATTTTTCAATTTTACTTATAATTTGTTCAGAATGAAGTTTTAAATATGAATTTATAAATGATAAACGCGTATTAAAAGTTCAAACATTAGAAACAAATTTGTATAGGTATTTAATCTTTCATTAATAAACTTGAACTAATTTGATAGTTTTAAAATATTTCCAGAAAGATTATTTTCCATATAAATAACTTTTTGTGGTAGCTCAGTAGTTAACTTGAAGACGACTAATGCGCATATTTAGTTTTTGATCCACGTGGTGGTAACAGTAAAGATGGTTCGTTGAACAGCTTTAAGCTTTACTTGAAAAAGAAAACAACACATATAAACGTCACTTATTTAATTTTATCTTTAAACATCACGTAAAAAGCTTCAATAAAAATTAGTATTATCTATTTAAATATATGCCTAGCTTTATACTCATGACCATGACATGTATAGATTATATCTTTAACGTATTGTTTTCTTCTTTATCAGGTGGTGCGAATGTTAACCGCTATTGTGGTGATATTTGGAGTTTGTTGGCTACCTTACCATATCTACTTTCTTTATACCTACCATGACAAGGAACTCGTGAAAGCCAAGTTTGTTCAACATCTGTACTTGGCTATCTACTGGTTAGCTATGGCAAATGCTATGTTTAATCCACTAATCTATTTTTGGACGAATCAGAGGTAAGACAGATACTATGTTTGACCTGCTTTTGATTGATCAAGTAGCAACAGTTTTTTTTGTTTTTTAGCAAACCATTATGGTTATTTTTATACTTGTTAGACACCCCTAAGTAAAATAATATATGTTTAATTCTCATTTATCTAACGTTGTACGATTCATAGATGTGAAAAAATATGAATCTTTGTGTCTTAATATCTACTATGAAACCAATCAAACGTAAAAAAATGCTATATTTAGCCTCGTAGACATGTCTACTGTTATATCATTTAAAGTTTCGAAAACCAGCTATAAACGTATCTTCAATCCCTCAAATACTATGTTTAGGACAGGTATTTTTGCCGCGGTATAGAAAATCATGGAATGGACCTCAGTTTGTTTGTTTGTTTCAAGTATAAACTTTCAGCTCTTAGCTTCGTCATCTCTTGACCGATTTCAGCTTTAATTACAGATTTGGACTCAGGAAGTCAAACCTTTTCGATTGACGTATCTGATCTCGCTCAAGATCTAAAGATCAATTTGTTCTAATCCTGTCTAAATGATTTAAATTTGAGGATAAGCTGGAAGAGATTATGAGGACTAATAAAACTGAATCGGATATACGCACGCTCCACGCAAGGTATTGCTGATGAACAAATATATAGCTAATAAAACATGCCTCACAGATGATTTTACTCTAATCCTACCTAAAATAATTAAATGCTGCGGCTGTTGAAGATTCCCTCTCGCTGAAGAGTTTAACCACAGAAAGTATCTTTTTCTGTCCAATTTGGTTTCAGAGATATGGTACGTTCTATTTATTACAGATGGCATTTTTCATGGCATTCACACAACCTCAGTCTTACGCAATTGATGGCATAAAACATTCATGGGTATACAAACGCTTCCCACCAAACTCGTGCACTTTATCGGAAAATGAAAAAAAAAAAAAAATCTCATCAAGCCATTGAATTTGTATGTATGCTCTTGCCATAATTCGTTTTGGCTTTAAAAAGTTTTAGTATTATTAGACGTTTCTTATTGATGATACCACTATAATAATCCATTTTGTGCAGTTATGTTCGAGTTGTTTTGACAGAGAGTGGTTGATACGAGCTAACCTAAAGCTCTGCACACGGCACACTTTTGACACAGCAGTTTCTTGTTTTGGTCGCTCTACTTGCTGCTAATACTATTTGTCAGGATCTGTCAACTTAATTTTTCGACCACTGTCATATTTGTCTTATATAATATAATTGTTTGTTGTTTCTGATGCTCATACGGATACCACTTTCTGATACTTTTCCCAGAATACATTATTAAGAATCCAAGTCGATTTGGTTTAAAATTGGGTCTTCTGAGAAACCTAAAAGAAAATATTAGAATATTTCTTTAAAAAACAAAAATTGAAGTTAAGACAAATTATATAGAGTAAGTCACTGTGTAGAAAAGATGTCACATGATTTTACTTTCTCCTCTTAGATACCAAACCTCAGAGTGAAACAGATGATTCCATTATTTTGTACAATTCTGTACCAATAAATAAAGCTATTCCGTTTTGAAATTAAAGTAAGTTATTATCATCTGGAAAAAACTCTCACTAATTTTCATCCAGCACAAGGTTACGATTTCTTATTCGATCTGGCCCGGCATGTTCAGGTGGGTTAAGGCATTCGACTCGTAATCTGAGGGTCGCGGGTTCGAATTCCCGTCGCACCAAACACGCTTGCCCTTTCAGCCGTGGGAGTGTTATAATGTGACGATCAATCCCACTATTTGTTGGTAAAAGAGTAGCCCAAGAGTTGATTGTGGGAAGTGATGACTAGCTGCCTTCCCTCTAGTCTTAAATTGCTAAATTAGGGACGGCAAGCGCAAATAGCCCTCGATTAGCTTTGTGTGAAATTCAAAAACAAACAATCTTATTCGATTTAACCAACATTTTTCTAGATAAAAAATTAATAACTATTTACTTTGTAACCAGTTAAAAATCATTAAATTTATTCATTAACTTATCAAACAATCAATAGTGTAGGTATTTAATCTAGTGTAATTCACTTTGAAAAACTGCATTAGAAACAAATTTTTAGAGAATTTTCCTTTAATCGAAAAATTTATCTTTCTATAAATGTGGCATCCATTTCGAAATGTTCTATTTTTATTATGCATTCTGCAACAAAGAAAGAAACAACAGAACTGTTCTCAGATGTTTATAAAGATTAAAATAAAAATTCAAAATAACATCTAATCCTATTTCTTGGTAATAGGAAATGTTTCTCGATTATTTTCTTTGTAGTGAATGTAACATGTTCTGAAATGTACGGATATCTTGGGCTTTACAAAATGGGCGGCATTTCTGAGTTTATTTTATACGTTGTTCACCGACAATATATATTCACCTTAGAAGAATCATCCTAGTGAGAAAAACAGACAAGGTTTAATTAAACACGTAAAAAAATAAAAACGCTGTGAAGAAAATACTTTCGAAACCCATTTAATTAAATATTTAACTTAACAAACGCAGTAAAGTTTCCACTGTGTGACCGTTATAATAACATAAGAAAGCCTCTACTATAACACATGATATTCTTAACATACCTAAGGCTAAACTACAAAACTGAATTTAAAAAGAGCTTATATATACATATATTAAAATTTTGTGCTATCTTTCCTTATTCAATTATTCATGAAAGACCTAATATATTGGAAACTTTAAATATTTTAAAACTTTCTGTTATATAACAGTGATATTAAGTAATTCATATTACAACTGACTGAAGAACATTCTGCTCATATTATTTGTGTTTTTGTAGTTAAGCACAAAAACTAGACAACGGGCTACCTGTACGGGTGTCCACCATGAGTATCTAAAGCAGTATTTTAACTGTATAATGCTACAGAGTTAACGCTGTGCCACTTGGTTTTCTCAACGAACTTCACTACCTAATCAGTTCCGTAACGTGTGAATCTGATATTATAGATCCAACTGCTTATATATCATTGAGTTATTTAGAGATTCAAGAATAATAAACTACCAAAATATTAAACAAGGACTAATAAGGAATTAACAAGGACTGCTCTTTTAAAATTCTAAATTGCAGACATTGTAACATACTTTGTAATGTCGCTCGCAATTTTTATTTTGTTGTTGGTTTGCGTGGTAACTATTGAAGAAATACATAATTTAAAACAGCGTTAGTTCTGGACAAATATTAATCTTAATATGGATATTTATATAGACTTAAAAACTACTGGTGTTCCACTTTAAGTTAGCTGTGCTCAGAAACCTAATTTAAGCTCTTGCGAGCAAACAGTTTTATTATGAAAAAACAAGAATGTTTACAAGTGAGTTTTTGTAGAGAATGAACGAGTTCTATTTGATTCATAGTCTATTTGTTTTTAAAATATACATTACAATATTGTTTAGAGGCAGTAGGAGTGTTTTTATGTTCGTTTGTTAATTTCGCGCAAAGCTACACGAGGGCTATCTTCGCTAACCGTCCCTAATTTAGCAGTGTAAGACTAGAGAGAAGGCAGCTAGTTATAAATACCCACCGCCAACTCTTTTACCAACTAAAAGTGGGATTGATCGTCACATTATAACGCCCCCACGGCTGAAAGAGCGAGCATGTTTGGTATCACAGGAATTCGAACCTGCGACACTCGGATTACGAGTCGAGTGCCTTAACCACCAGGCCATGTAGGGTTTAACAAAACATAATGTTTTCATGCAAAGTGTAATTTTAACATGAATAAAGTACGCACAAAGGTTACTGAGAAAATGTGTGAAAAGCATCAGCTAATGTGGTAACATTGATCGTTACACAGTAAATAGCTATCCGCAGTTTCTCTTGAACATGATCCGAGTTTCGTGGAGATAATTTCCAATTTACTTCAGTAAGGTAATAAATGGGAGTCTGTTAAATAAAGAAAATGTAAACAAAATGTTGAAAAAGCAACAATTTCACCAGCAATAAAAATGCAGTTTCTAGCCTTTGCATCTTTGTTTAGAAACTGGGTAAACGTTTTGGGATATGTTATTTCATAAGTTGGTAATATTTGTGGATCTTAATTTACCAGTTAAAGGTTTGTATATCATAAGAAATGTTACACTAATTATTACAAGGGAACCATTGTACATTGCTTAAGAAACAATTCTCAAACACAGTGCAAAAAGTGTCTGTAGTTTGCAAGAAGCAAGAATTACATAAACAATGCAAAATGTCAACAGGATTTCAGTAATAACATTTCAGTATTAACTCTAAGTTGTATAATATCTCTCTATGAGGCTTAAAAATGTAAGGGTTTAACTTACTTTTCAAAAATATGTTAAAACACTTGTCGTAAGTAAATTAAGTTCTACAAAAAACTTGTTTTTTAAACTGAGTGCCTGGGTGTATCATCAGTTATTTACGAACTTCCAAAGCTAAAAGTCAGAATTCGATTCCTCACAGTAGACAGAAAGTAAATAGCCGATTGTTTAACCTTGTGTTAAACCAAACAAACAAACCGCCCATTAGTTTAACCTCTTACGATATAGGTGGTGCTGATGATTCATTAATTTTGCACAAAGCTACTGGAAAGATATCTATAGTACCCGTTCATAATTTAAAAAAAAAAGTTTTATCGGTTCTATAAAGAAAAACATTTGTTTATTTTGTATCCAACATTTCACCTGGTTTACCTAATATCATTAGAGGGAAGGCAACTAGTCAATCCCAACACTTGGGTTACTCTAATCGAATAGTGGATTTTGACTGTCATTCTTATAATGCACCCAGGGCTTCAAAGTGCAAAGAGAGAATTTTTATCTTTCTTTATGGCGATAACATGGTACAAATCATGAAACCTAGGATCCACAGTCCAGCACGCCAACTACTAGGCTGCGCCCAGTCCTATAAATAATTTGGTTTGTATACCAGTTCCTTTTGTAGTAAAACACTGTCATCATTTTCGATACATTAATTTTTGTCCATCTTGAGAGTTTTTATATTTTCATTGTTTAATTTTTATTATAATTATAATGTTTTTTGTACTTTAATCTCTTTTACACATCTTTACTTAACTTCATCACTTCTGGTTGTCCACTCTGTACATTGGTCATGTCTATAATATTGTTAAACACAGATCACAGTTCAGTTACAGTTCTTCTTTTTCAGATCCCGATCTCTTAATTTAGCGCCAGGTATGGCCAGGTGGGTTAAGGCGTTTGACTCATAATCTGAGGGTTGCGGGTTCGAATCCCGGTCGCACTAAAGATGCTCGTCCTTTCAGCCGTGGGGTGTTATAATGTCACGGTCAATCCCACTACTCGTTGGTAAAAGAGTAGCCCAAGAGTCGGCGGTGGGTGGTGATGACTAGCTTCCTTCCCTCTAGTCTTACACTGTTAAATTAGGGACAGCTAGCGCAGATAGCCCTCGAATAGCTTTGCGCGAAATGTAAACAAACAATCTTTAATTTAAGATTTTTTTTTAGCTTATTTTGTTCGTTATGTCCAGTATAATGGGAGAAAAAAACAACGATATATTAAACTACTGACTTGTAGATGAAGTTCATTATGATCAGAAAATAAGATAAGAAAACTTAAAAAGCTCTTTTATAAAAAAAAGAGGTTTTACTCGTGAAAAATGTCAGAGTTAAGGCGCTTGCTTTGAAGTAGTTTCTAAAGACTGCAACGAACAAAACGAAATATACTTAATAAGTAAAAAACAAAAACAATAATTTTATTGAATAAAAACTACAACTCAAAATATATGAGCACAAAAACTTGGGCCCATTACATCTACCACGTATTTCACCTGTACCGCAATGTCGTTCTTCAGCCGTCGTCTTACAGATCCTGATCATAAATTTTGTTTGTAGTTAAGCACAGTGCTTATCGGTATACCACCAGAGGGCTGATAATTAATTAAAGCATGAAACTACTATTACAGCTGTGAGGTAATAATAAAAATTACATTTATATCAACTTTATTTCAGATAAATATTAATGTATCAACTCAATGCTGGGTCGAAGGTAAAAAAAAAAGTAGTTTTTCTGTTACATAAAAAAAACATTTCTCAACTATTTCAACCATTGTTTTGAAATACATGCAAGAAGCTATTAAATATTCTATTATTTTCTGTGATAATAATATTTCTTTTTTTCATTTATGCTTTACGTAAGGTAGATTTGATTTAGAGTACATGGAAAACATGTTGATTATTGTCAAATTTCACAGAATCGTGAAAAAGTAGATAATTATAGAGAAAATAAATCTAACAGCTCTACGGGTCTTGAAATATTTTGTTAGTATATCCCATAAGGGTTTCAAATTTATTGCCTCGTTTTTCGCGTAGCGACCAGGTTTTCTAATATTACAGTGACATATATCGGAAAGCTTGAGTACATACGTGTGTGTGAAATAAATTGGATTAGTAACAAAACGATTAACGTTTAGCAAGTTAGCAGGTGTGTGTATGTTATACATAGTACTGACAAAAAATAGTTCCCTTCAAACGACAAGAAAGAAAATTAGATAATAATATATATTTATTTTGGTTATTTAAAACTTCTGAATAACAATACAATTAAAGACCTAGTGTTAGAGGATATCCTATTGAACACATGTACACATACACATAATGAGAGAGAACTGAGAACAATCTAGAACGTAGAAATGCACAAACATGTACACGCACACTCTTCAAGGGATAAATAATTGACTATTACGTATTATGGACACGTAATGGTTATATTGCAGAACTATACAATATACGAAATGTACTCAACTACGTGCGTGATTCTCGCTTTTACATATTAGAGGAATACGACAGTAGAATAATTGACTTTAACGATTACAGGAGTCGCTTCGACAGAGTTCAAGCACGAGGAATACGTAAAGAGACTGGAACATAGAAGCACTGAACCAAGTTTCTTGGATAGAGTTTGAAATATATGTTCCTCTTAACATAATAAATTCACAGCTGAACAATATTTAATTCGTTACTAAGTAACGCTAGGCATCCAAAAGCCAACTATTTATCTCAAACACGGCTCCGATATTGTCAGTGAAACTTTAGGCCCATCCACTGTACTGTATATTACATTATTGTTTTACTTCACTTTATATACATTAGCATATGTTCATTGAACGTGTTCTATTTCTTAACTCCCCAAAATTATATTCTTATGTCGTGGCTTAACATATGCTACTATTTCTGATATTTCAAACTAACATTGAAAAACTACTAAAAATTATAAACTTTCTGAAACGCGCATTCAACAGAAACTGACCACTTTCTAATTCCAGCATAGCTTATCTATATATAAATGTATGTTTAGCAATATATACTGTACAGATAGATACCATATTTAAACTAATTAATCTTCAGTTAAACTTCCAAAACAAGGTTCATGAAAAACTGACAAAATTTATCATGATAAATATATAGGTCACTTACGTTATGCCATATCTGTTGCACCTTTCCAGTGGCATAGTTATATGTCTGCGGACTTATATTGCAAGAAACCGGATTTCGATATTTATAGTTGGCAGAGCAGAAATATCCTTTTGTGTAGCTTTGTGCTTAATAACAAAAAAACGTTTCAGTTAGCTGTATGTCATTAAGTAAAAAAGATAATTTCCAACTTGAACACATCCTTATGATCTGAATGTATGAAGATTTGACGTCGAAAAATACTGCTTCATACATTTCCATTTCCATATAAAGCGACCAATTCTCAGTGGTATCACAGTACCCACGAAATGGTAAAATATATTATGCTGTTAAAAATAATGTCGTTTACTTTCTGATGGTAATAATTTAGTTTCAATCAACATGGTAAAGCACTATTCCCAAGACATTTGTTAAAGAAAACTAAATGGTTACTTTCCACGTTTTGGATATTTATTACAGCTATTAATAATTCGAGTTCAGTAATGAAGGTATCAGAAGATAAAGGTTGAAGAAACGCTATCATACTTCTGTAGATAAACAAGTACAGTTAGCACGTACAGGTACGGTTTATAAGGAAGGCAGGAAAACAACACAAGACATGCAAGATATTTAGAATAGTTATTGAAGAAGGTAAACGGAACACGAATAAAGGAAAACTTTATTTTACATTCTATATTAAGTATACATTTCGTTCTTTACATTTTTATTATTATGACTTCGTTTTAATATTTATATCTTCTTCACGATATTGTTGTTTAGTTTACTGTTATTTTAATATGTTCTATTTTGTACACTATGGTTTTCCTTTATAAGAATTAAATACTTCAACACGGTACTTTAAAGCAGCAATGTCTTGCTTCAGATAACTTACTTTTGACTTACTTATCTTGTGTGCATTTCATCTGTTCTCTTCTTTTCTCATTTACATTTGATAACCCATCAGTGGCTCAGCGGTAAGTCTATAACACCAAAACACAGGTTTTGTTACCCGCGATGGACACAGTACAGGTAGCTGAATGTGTGTATGCACTGACAACAAACAAACGTGTGTAGACGTAGTTTAAAACATTCTTTACACTGCTTTTAAGCCTGACAGAAAGCATATGATCTAAATGCAACACACGTGAACGAAGTTTTATATAACATCTTTCGTAACTCCTTTTATATTCTAGCTATGATAAGGTACAATTAGTTTTATTAAAAAAAATCAATAGCATCCAATTCCAAAACAATAAATAGATAACCAGTAATGTGATGTGTTTGCAGTATCATTGGAGCCTAAAGCATGTTCGTTAACACTTGCTAGTAAGTCGTATGACCACTCATACAAGTCGTACCTTGTGCGGCAATCTCAAAAAGAGTTAATAAATGAATTATCAGATCTTCTATCATCTCGTTAACACTACTTGAAAGTGAACCGCAAGCTGTCCTCATCTTTCTCAAACTAGAGCATTCTGTACACGTTTAATTAATTGTTTTCGGATTCAGTAAGCGTGTTTGATCTTTTGTGAGCTAATCTGTAGCATAGTTGCTGCTCTGAATTATTGGTGAGTTTGGTAAGCTGACGCCTAGCGGTTACATTAAATCTATATAATCTAACAGTAGTCGCCTTACAAATCTTATACAATGGTCTATCCTATCCACGTGTCCAGTCAACAGTATTGATAGTCTAAAGGTCTTGTGGTAACAACGCTTTGTGTAATAACTTAGTTCGCTTCCCCATTTTTTTAGTTAACGTGTTACTAGCTCTGTACGTCATGAAAACAACCCAACGCCTTTGTTTGGCTATAGCATGATATCCCATTTGATTCACTTTGTTTTTAAGAGAGTTTAAGTATTTCTTTATTTATTTCAATAGCCACATTCAGACATTTCCAGAAAACTTAGGATTGCACGAATGACTTAATCTCAAGTTCTGCTTAATAAACCTTTACTGGAAAAATAGTAAACATACAAGTAGTCTCAAGAATGAATTTTTGTCTTGGACCTCATTTTGTGAAGTGAATTCTGGTTAGCGAGAGGAATTTTGTCAATCATCTTATGATATTTTGATTTTAGTGTTGTTGTTTGTCAGATATGTAAACAAATTTTCACCACCTGCCTTTAAACATCTGTTTGAAATGTGACAACAGGGTCGTTTCTGCAAGCTCTTTAAAGATTAATAATTCATCAAACAAATTTATAAGCAAAGCAAAAAAGGCAGATGATGAAATACAAACATGAATTATAAAACTTATATTAGAAGCAAAACTTAAGATATCACAACATTAGACGACTTTTACATCCTGTATAAATAGGAAATAAATTTAGTCACAATTCATTTGACTTTTTTTTGCAAGTACATGTTTGTGTCAGCATGACTACATTTTCAAGAAGTCTAGGCACCTACGTGATACACTCAGTATTGTTTTGTTATAATTTAATTTAAAAATAGAATTAAAATGCTTGGTGTTATTAAAACATTCCATAAAAGTCTACAAGTCATTATCGTTTATCTACGTGATTATTTTTATAGATCAATTTTGTTCAATATTTACTTTGAAATTACTTTGAAATTTACTTTGAAAATACTACACTTTAAGTAAAGAAATAATTTTCACTCTAACTTATATACATGTTTTGCACGTGTAAACCTACAAAACAACATAAGATTTTCTTCATTAAAAGCAATAAAATTTTGGCTGCCTTGAAACGAAGAATTTTGATAAAGAATTGTTCTTGTGTTTATGTCGGAACTTAATATTCGTTATTTCTTCAACTGTAGGAATGAAAAGTATTTTATTTATACTATACTTGTGTTGGCCCTTGAATTCTACTACAGTAGGTGCCTGTGATTTGTTGGTGATAAACTTAATAATGGATGAACAGCACGGACGTCACTAATTTTCAAAATAATGTATATTCGGAACAAGTCAGACCTATATACAATCATTATTTTACACTATAGAGATTATACGTATAAATACTACACATAAAGTTCTCTTCCTTTTGTCAAAAGTCCATTTAGTCCTAATCAATTACTTTTCAGTTGACAAGCCAAACTATATTCTTTTATAACTATCGACAAACTATTAAAATATAGTTCACTTACTTCCTCGTCGAGTTGCTCTTAAATTTGTCTGTTCCTTTTCTTTTTTTGACAAACAGAGAGAGAATTATCAGAAATACAAAGTTCAGCAAGTCTAGGTCAATTAGTTTAGAACTATTTTTAGCGAAATAAACTATTCTTTATAGTTTTTATAACTATAATTATATAAACTATATTATATATAACTAAAACTACCATTATTAGTTTTTCTCCGTTTTTCTCACATTTACCGTTTGGCCTTTCTCTCCAGTTAACTTTACTTTGGCCGAGCTCCTTCTTGTAATTTTACTTTCTCGTCTGCTGTTTTCCGCTTATCTCAAACTATATATATATATATAAATACACATGTATTTTCAACATCAATGGTTTACAAGCACAACTTCAGATATTCGTCTACTTTTAACTTTCTTATAGTAAAAATAGAAAACTAAACACTCATAAAATATTCATTCATAAAATAAACAAAATTAACAGTATCTGAATTAAACACTCTTTCATATCACGACAGTTAGTGATAAACTCAATCACTTGAAATGTGTATAACTATTTTCTGTTAATATTCTCAGTTTCTTACCTTTTTTCTTTTTCACTTTTTTTTTTCATTTAGAGGCTGGTTTGAACACTTTCAACCAAAAACAGGAAATATTTTTAATTCGAGCAATTTCTGACAAAATATTGAAGATGGCAATCGGAATGTCTATTTCCACTACACAAAATAATAATGTAATAATAATAAGAGGAAAAATAACAATAAGGTTATATACCAGAAATTATAATGAACATGTTCGTGTAGTGTAAATATGTTTAATTTTCTAAATTTTTATTTCCATATTCCATATGAATCTTCTTGTTATTAACATAATATAGTGGCCTAAGAACTAATAAATATTTATCTGAGATTTTACTGACAAAGAACGTGAGACGTTTTGCAAGCAAGAGCTGACAACTGAATAGTGATAACAAAAAAATCGTAGTCAATCGAAGCTAAATAAATACTAACTGTCAGTATCATTTATATATATATATATCCAAGATACACCGTTGTTGTCCGACACGGCCAGGTGGTTAAGGCGCTCGACTCGTGATCTGAGGGTCGCGGGTTCGAATCCCCGTTGCACCAAACATGCTCGGTCATTCAACCGTGGAACGCTATAATGTTACAGTCAATTTCACTATTTGTTTATAGAAGAGTAGCCCAAGAGTTCGCAATGGGTGGTGATGACTAGGTTCCTTTCCTCTAGTCTTACATTGCTAAATTAAGGACGGCTAGCACAGATAGCCCTCTTGTAATTTTACGCGAAATTCAAAAAACAAACAAACAAGCATAGATTTACCTACAGTTTCGTTCTAACTCATGTTAAATTCAGTCGAATACAAAGTAAAATAGAAGCAATCTCTTTCATGGTCTGGCAGAATGGGCATTCAATTTAAAGCTTTTATCTGATTTATTTATCTAAGACACAAACACAATATTTATCGGAATTTAATCAATCTAGAACTACACTTTAAACGCAGTTTTAGCTAACTGCCTAACGAATACGGGTAAATACAAAACAAAAGTTCATACAAAACGTTGAATTGAATCACATTAGTTAAAAAGAAACACTTTAAAATAGAAACCCCTATGTTGATTTTATATGCATCTCTTGAGTTAACAGGGCACGTGACAAGGATATACGTAAGTTTATTAAATCAGTATTTGATATTTCAAAATGAGCGGAATTTTATATGATATATGGGCTACATAGCTAGGTAAGAGATCCCTAAGGTTCAGCCATAGCCATCCTTAATTTAGAACTATTGATAAGAGGGAGGAAACCCAATCAGCAGCACTGGCCGTATAATATGCAACTATTATTAACCTAAGGATGGAATTGACTGTCACATTTATAACGCTTTAGCAACTAAATATGTGGAATGGATTCAGCAGTTTTTTCGGCTCGAATTTAGAGCCTTTTGAGATTCAACCATGAACGGTTTTGAATCAAAACTGCTAAGACTCATTTTATAAGTTTCACTTTAGTTAATCAAAGATAAAATTAAAGTATTGTAATTAACTTTAAAATTAGCCCAACGGCAAAAAAATTTATAAGCTTCACTTTAGTTAATCAAAGATAAAATTAAAGTATTGTAATTAACTTTAAAATTAGCCCAACGGCAAAAAATGATTTTACTTGTTTTTCTTAAATTTAACAAGCAAGATAAATATGGACATGTTACATATTCCTCAAAGCATCACGATGTAAAAGCAAGAAAACCTAATTAAAATTACAACCAGGAAATATTAAAACAGAATACTTTAGATTGTACTTGAATTATTACCGGTCTTTTTTTTTGTTCAACAGATTCAGACGCAATGTTGAAATAATTCTGTGCAGATGTTGTGACAAGCATTCCATCCCACAGAGTCCGCTCCCACCACGAAGGCAACTGGAACCACGACGGGAAGTCATGCGATTAAACAATCTGATTCCAAACAACGGGTACATGCTGGCAGTAAAAAGAAATTCTTCAGCTTAATTTTAATAATAAATTAAAACAGTCAATCCTACGACAACCTATGGTTACTGTTGAAACAAACTGATGTATGAGATAAATTAATTTTTGACCTATTGGTACAACTAATTTCAGTTTAAGAAATAGTTGAAAAAGGAAACTAATTTCTATTCATGTTGTTTCTTAAAAAGAAATTTCTCAGACAATTCTTATTATAAGTATAATTAGGCATGTTTTAAAATATTAATAACAATATTGTGTAATCAAAAGATGGTTTATGTATCAATACTTGTTAATAAAAGTGTCAGTGTAAGTAAACGTGAAATGGACATTCAATGAATCAAGATGGCTGACATTTGCAGCTAATATTCGTGCATTTACCTGATATCTCATTCTATTTTCAGAATACTGACCAGTGTCAATAAAGATTAGGAGCTTACATATTAAGAGTTTTCTGTGTTAGATTTTGTGTGAAAATATTTTCTCTTCCGATTTAAATGTTAATAAATTTCGAGCCCTGAACTTAGTCTTCGAAAGTTTATTATAAACATGATTTTATTTATACGTAGTATGATATCAATTTTTATATTTATCACTCTTATTAGCAAAATGAAATCAGAAGATAAAGATAAACAAAATTCCTCAACTCTGGCGCACACTTCTTTTTGATAAGTAAACTGGTGTGTGATAAAACATAAGTTTAAGGTGTGACGTGCTTACTATCACATCATAATATTATTGATATTATGTATTCTTACGTCATGCTGTTGTTTTGTATATGACTAATTTGTTTTTTATAACTTTGCTGTCAGTGTAATTTTTGTGTTTAATAAAATTCGTTGTAATTTTTCTGATGACTTTTTAAAAATGTATATTTTATAAGTGAATTAATCATAACTAAAAAATAGTATACAGGCTTATTTATTAAACTTTATATGTTTGTTAATGTCAGTATACCTCATATACTGCTATAACTAACAAGTTGTTTATTAAAGTTAATTTATTTGCAATCACAAATAATAAATTAATGCTACTTATTAAAATAACCACAGAATTAAGTAAAATTGTTTATTCTTAGACTGCACAATGTAAAACCAGAAATAATTTATTTCAATATCCACAAAAATAATCCACAATAATATTAAAATCATATTAGAAACGAGAGAAAAAAAAACAACATTACTGAAAAGGTTTAGAATATCTTCACTCAAAGAACAATGTAATCATTGTAATACTACTTTCCTATTGCAAGAATGTTATTGAAGACAATTCTGATTATTTTATTTATACTATGACTAATGATTTTTACTAGGAATCTTGAGTGAGTAAATTCTTCCAGCGATTAGCAGTGAGATCTTAAAATATATTCAAATAAACTGCAAAATGTGGCAAAACCTCCACCAAGATAGAACAAGGAATGTCTTATTAGGAGTCTCAAGGTCTTCAAAGTTGTACTAATTACTGAGAATTACGTAGAACACTCTAACCCTATGTCAGTCTCGCGGATAATGTATGTATTTTTGTTTTATTTTAACGTAAGAGCAGTCTGAAGAAATAAGATAACGTTGTTTAGAAAGAAGGTTTATGACAGGCTCATCTAGCACTATAGGACTGTTTGTTAGAAGAAAAAATCATTCTAGAATATTGAATTATCTAATATATTCATTGTGACTTATTTACTATAACTCTTCCCTAGCTTACAATGGTAAAACAAGTATAACTTCACTTGATCTGTAGACATGTCGTTGCTAGTTTGCAATGAAGACACTTGAAAATTAATATCTGTTTAACAAGAGTGAAGTTATTTAATACACTTTATTTCAACTACTATTCAAATACATTTATTTATTAACTCACTGGTGGGCCAGGTGTCTTTGTTCAAAATTCGAAACCTGAAGCACCAATATTCTTATTTCCAAAATCAGGATTTATGTTTTCTCAGATCTGAAAGGGTCAGATTTGACCTGTTTGGTGGACTTGACACTTGTTTGAATGTCACGCAAAGCTACTCGAAGTATATCTGTTCTACGAGGGAAGACCTTACCAACAAATTTTAGGATTAACTATCCCATTTTAAAGACTTGTATCAAATTATTATTATTATTATTATTATTTTAAAAGACCGGTTTAATGTAGCTTGAACAACTGTATGATTGATGTTATGTAAAATGTAAAAAAATCTAAATTCTGGTGTTCATGTTATTTTTTAACAAATGAAAAACTAACTAACTAATGTTTCATTTAACATTTTCATGTTAAGCTGTATTTATGGAATAGTTTCTAAAGTAATCTGCTCTCATTTCTATCCTGTCAGCACTTTTTCACGTAGTATCCATTTTAAGGTATTTCCTGTCACTCTTGTAACGCCCCAAGAACTTAAAGTATGGAGAATAGTTTGTTTGTTTGATTTTGAATTTCGCTCAAAGCTACACGAGGGATATCTGTACTATCCGTCCCTAATTTAGCAGTGTAAGACTAGAGAGAAGGCAGCTAGTCATCATCACCCACCGCCAACTCTTGGGCTATTCGTTTACCAACAAATTAGTGGGATTGACCGTACTTTATAACCGCCCCGCGGATGAAAGGGTGAGAATGTTTTGTGAGACGGGGAGTCGAACCCGTGACTCTCAGAGTACGAGTCGATCGCCGTATCCACCTGACCATGACGGGCCGAGAATAGTTTGTATTATCGCATGGATTTGAGCCAGGGACACCATCTTAGTATTCCGAACTTCTAGAACGCGGCAAACCAACCCCTCTTTTACTACGGTAAAACAGGTATACAAAGTGTAAAATCAATAGCTATAAAAGGATTATTCATTTTGTCGCTCTGTTGAGAACGCTTTCATTCTCTTTTTGTTGGTAATACTCTGCGATAAATATCGTCGCTAAGCAACAAAATTATTACATGATTGTCCATAGGTAAACTATGGTTTTTATGCTGAATGCTCAATATTCACGTTGACTTGTTAAAATGCTTTTTATAATCCTTATGTCTTTGATAACTTCGGTGATATAACAGCAAACTACTTTAATTCGGAACTTTTGTGACATTAAGTTGTAGCTAAAAGCAAAATAAAATTTGCCAAATAGTGTTTCAGCTAAGCTTTACGTTACTTTTATGTATTAAGACTAATGCTTTAATTAGATTACAAATAGGGCTGGTTACAGAGCCTGTGCTTGAAAACGTTTGAAGTGGTGTATAAATGATAATTAAAAAACATTCCTTATTTTGTATTTTAACACGTATAGTATCTACCTGGCAGGCTCCGCATGGCCAGGTGGGTTAAGGCGTTCAACTCGTAATCTGAGGGTCGCGGGTTCAAATTCCCGTCGCACCAAACATGTTTGCTCTTTCGGTCATGGGGCGTTATAATGTACGGCCAATCCAACTATTCGTTGGTAAAAGAGTAGTCTAAGAGTTGGCGGTGGGTGGCGATGACTAGCTGCCTTCCCTTGTCTTACACTGTTAAACTAAGGACGGCTACCGCAGATAGCCCTCGTGTTGCTTTGCGCGAAAATCAAACCAAATCTTTCATACTAGAGAAACAAGGCTAGTTCAAATATTTCTGTAATTAGGACTGCGTTGTAGTGGATTAGCCTCATTGATAAATACAAATTTAATATCTAATTACAAAAGTTTAAGATATTTTAAGTTGGTCTGTATCCTATTATCATCACAAACAATTCATAGATGAGAAACGACACGAGTGTGCAACAAAAAGATCTCCGGCTGTCTAACATGATCTTGACAATGTGATTTCTTTGTTTATAGGTAAAAAATTACTTTTCACAAACCTTTTTCATTCTAATTCTATCAATATTGTAGGTTTCCATGTTAGTCGTTATGCACAGGAGTTCTCAGTTAATATTATCATTACACGTAGAGCACAAAACAGTTATTTCCATACTATAAATGGTACCTTATTTACTGTTTTCACAATCTATAAAGTGAAAGTTTTTTTTTTATGTACAGTGTTAGTAAATGAAGCATCAATAATGCTATCATATGTATAAAGTGGAAACGAGATCTTTTCATAAATTCTATAAACGCTAGCTCGATTAAAATTTCCAGAATGTATATCGTTATAAATTTGCATTACAACTAAAATATTCCGTAGCCTATTTATGAGTAAATATCTACAGATACTTTACAAAGGGCACTTATTGTTTTTGCCCAGCACTACGTTAAATTACAGTGTACCAATATGCTAATTCTAAGAAAATAAATATTATTCACGCAATAGATCTTGTAAATATTGTATTAATGGCCGTTTCTTTTCACGAATGCCATTTTTTCAATAGCTTAAAATTATTTTTATTTTATAAACTTTTCTCAGTATTTTTCAAGAAATAAATATGCCAAGACTGATTCTAAGTTAAATCCTGTGATTTATCCAAGAGAGTGTAAATGAAAGATGATTCGATAAATTTTATAAAACGAACAATAAGAGTTTTGTCTAGAAACAGTTTCTTTAAACTTTTGAAAGACTTATGACTAGATTGTAAAATATTAAAGCCACACAAACACACTCATTCTTTTTGCGACCTGGCATAGGCAGGTGGTTAAGGCATTGGACTCGTAATCCGAAGGTCGCGGGTTCGAATTATCGTCACGCCATACATGCTAACCCGTTCAGCTGTGGGGACGTTATAAATTTACGATCAATCCCATTATTCATTGGTAAAAGAGTAGCCCAAGAGTTGGTGATGGGTGGTGATGACTAACTGCCTCCCCTCTAGTCTTAAACTGCTAAATTAGGGACAGCGAGCACAAAGAGTCCTCTAGTAGTTTTGCGCGAAATTCAAAACAAACCCAACGAACTGATGCTTCTTGTGTGTGTGTTAACAATAAAAAACTCTAAGAAAGCCGTTAAGATCCCAAAAAATTCGGAGCACGTAACGATGAAGTATCTATTTTGTGTTTGTTTTCTGACAGCAAAGCCACATCGGGCTATCTGCTGAGCCCACCGAGGAGAATCGAATCCCTGATTTTAGCGTTGTAAATCCGTAGACATACCGCTGTACTAGGGGGAGGGCAGTATCTATTTTAGTTTTATACTTGTGTACTGTAATACGACATTGCAGTCAATGGATTTCTGAAAGAATCGTTCTTCCAATGTTAATACTGCTGGATGAACGTCGCTACAGTAACAACTCGTAAATAACAATGTGTGATATGTGAACAAAGTTCCAAGTTTTATAGTAGGAACTCTTCGACTTTACAACGCTATGTTCGGGGTTCGATTCCCTTCATTAGACACAGTAGATAGCCCCATGTGCCTTTGCTATAACAAGACATACAACTTCAAATAAAACGCTTTTAGCTACCCGCATATAGGGCATAGATAATATTTTATATTTTAATCGGATCTTATTTGTGCAACTTAGAAAACCTCTACATTGTTATGCTTTAAACAGAAACATTTATTGTTGAACAAAATGTCATGGTACACATTGCTCAACATGTATCTATAAATGCATGTAATGTATACTATTAAACGTGTATTGCGAAATTCCCTTTTATTCACAACATATGTAGAAGATTCTCTAGAGCTAGAATAGAAAATGCACATATTTTTGTAAATACTAGTATTGTTGCTTTTGCTGAAATTGCTTGAAACTCTCTTTTAAAACTTACAAAAGGTAAGCAACGCAACACGAAAAGACAATCTATAGTTTTGGTTTGCAACAATTGGTATACTATATACCTTGGAAACAATAACTTTGATTTATGCTTATTAATTGGTAAACTACAAATACTTGACCAGGGACATGCATAGATTTCGAACATTACAAACTGTATAACTTCAGGGAATTAACTTCGGACGTTAGTGTTTCTACGAAAACATTAGATAACTTTAGGAGGTGAAAAACTCATGTGCGATCAGTGAAAACCTAGCTAGCTACTTGTTAAGTGAACTGTACTGACGTTAACTTAAAATGTTCGTGATGACGAGAAACCTATTTGAAGTAAAAATTATCCAAGGACCTTCTTAGGTCATCTTCATGTTAGCAAAACGTTGTTCTCTGCTTTAATTTGGTGAAAGTGGTAACACCTATATCAGCCGTCCTAAGATACACTTTAACTCGAAACTAATTCTCTCATTGTGAACCGTCGATAAAATATTTAGTTCCAGGCCAGCTAGAGAACTCAGTATCGTTTGCAACTCTGTAAAAGTTTTGTATATAAATAATTGTTCATAATAACTATCTCCAATAACTGTTAGCTTATTAAAATATATTTGTGTTAAATCTGTGTATATCAATCTTTTTGGCAAACATTATAAATGTGATGCATTTCTACATTCATTTAACTTTTAAATCTAAATTAGAGTGGAATTCAGTTTCATGCTATATGAAATTGTAATACGTAACATAAATAAATTGGAGGTTCATCCCAGATAATTTGTAATGGGTAGCAAGAAACACTATGAAATTTAGTTTAACCATTTTTTGCCATCACTGCATGCATTATTTTCAGACAGCCGTATAAAACATCTTTATTTATGCTACTTGCTTCAGCTAATATCTTGTGACGTTAAATGTTCTTTAGTTAGAATAATTTCATAAAATTTAGGAAATCTCTGCTAAACGAGTGACAATGAATAATCAGCAATAACCGTCCATCCGTAAGATTCTTTTGAAAATTTGATCTAGAAACTGCTGATCCAGTTTTCATGGCTTAACCAATACTTATATACCTGCACGTTCTTTTACCTTATATTTTTGCTGCTGTAAATTAGCCGTCGTTAATCCGAATGGCAAAAAAAAAAAAACGTAAAACGGTGTACGTTTACTTTTAGGTAAAGCTATAATAAAAAATGTTAAATAGATAGCTCGGGTGACTTTTTTGAAAGTATGTGTAAAATTTTTTGTCAAATATTAGCGGTTCTTGTTGAATAACTCTGCACATGTAGTTTATATTTACACCATATAAGGTTCCTAATTTTAGGTTATAAAGATCTATCAATGTATTAAATTTAAAAGTATTCATAAAAGTTAAGTATGTTTTTCTATCAAATAATATTTCCACACTTTTAGTGTGAAAAAACACACACACCAAGAAACTCGATTAAAAGTGAAGGTGTTATATCTCAGGTATTTCTAAATAGATTGTCTTGAAATACAGTATGTGAAGTAAGAATGCAATATAGCAGATCCACCAATAATACATGTTATTTTAGAGTACCACAGTCTAAACAACAGAAAGTGGAAAATCGCTAAACTGTCTCTCTTATCAATAACACACAGTGGGTATTGATGCAGTTTGTTTGAGCGGCATGGTAGACCACGTTTTCTTTGGTTTTCTGCATTACAACGTATTCAAACAACGTGCTTTCTAAAACTGTCAACCGCAGACATATTATGCTGTAGTTAAATATCCAGTAAATCGAAATGCTTCAAATTGAATTAAAATGTATATGTGCAATCGAAAACAAACTCCCCATTTGCTGGTGTATAAAGATTGTTCATCTGCGCTGTGCTGAAGTAGACAAATAAAATTATTTGCTCAGAACAACTGAGCGAAATCACTATGCATTACATAGCACTGCCTAATAAATTTTGAATGTTCGTTATATATATTCGTAGTACGTACGGCATTAAGTAGTTCAAATATTTATTACATATTCTTCTCACTCACTATCTCTGCTTCTACAAGATTACCAAAAACTAATATATATCAAGTACATATATGTTACCATTAGAGTTGTTTTACGTGTTTTCAAGACTGCAATAAACTTCGCAAGACTAAACAAGGATAATGTCTACTACGTGGAAAACACAAACTGAATGACAAAAAACAAAGAAATTCATGATGACGAGAAACCCGCTTGGGGTAAAAATATGTCCTGAAGACAACTAGTAGGGATATTAAAACTTTGAATAAAATAATATACAAAACAACGTTTTGACCTTCTTAGGTCATCATCAGGTTAAATATGATGTAATAAAGTCGAAACTTTATTATGTACTTTATTTTAATTAAAGTTTTAATACCCATATCAGTCGTCTTTAAAAAACAAAACAATTATTTATGTAAGTGACATGAATCCCACAAACAATGTTTTTTTTTTATTGTTGGTCTAGAAGAGTGGAAATAGTTTTAGGTATTTACTATGTTACCAAATATAACATGTGAGTCTTACTTAGCTCACACTAGAATATCAAATTCGCATAATTAGACAAATCTGTTTAACAGCTTTTTTGCGTCAGTTAATATTAATTGTATATATTGTATATAATACAATTCATCAGAAATCATTCGCGATCCCTAAAACATAAGGTAATTTTGTCACTATTGTGTAGAGTTGTATATTGTAATTTACGTATAACTAAAGTCATAAAGATGTATATATTGCAAAATGACGTTTGAAATAAAACCTTTTATTTATTTAAGTAAATGGTAATTTTTTTTTCTTCTTCAACACAGCGGCTATTAACTTGGTGCAATTGCATTATGATGTGCATGTTTCTGAGAATAATAATATGAAATGTAATGAACAAAACACTTGGATAGAAACTGGGAGTACTTTGGATTTTACGAAAAATTTAAGGATTTCTATTGTTTTATGAAACGCTATTTTTGGTTTGTTTGTTTCTCAAGTTTCTCTCTAACCTGCACAAAAGGTATCTGAGGAAATATGTACTTAATTATGAATTAACAGACTAGAGCAAAATAATCTAGTCAACAGTACCATTCGCCAACTTTTGGAATACTCTTCCCTGAGAGAATAGTAGGATTTGACTGTCGCTCGTATAATCCATTCAAATACTCACGGACTGAGAACTGTAAATTCTTGGATTCATAGTCAGGACACGTTAACCTCTAGATATACTCGAGGTCACAAGTATTTTATTTAAGAGTACTTAGAAATCCTGAAATTCTAGATGTGAATTTTTCATTCATTGGGAAAACATTCATATTTATTAAATACTCTTGTAATTATTATTTTTTTTTTCTGAGATTCTGCATGCCACAGAACATAGATTTTAACAACTTAGTTAGAGAAAAGCACTTGTTTTTTTTTCTGAAGATATTATTTCTGTATGAATTAATTTCTAAGTTACAAACCTTGCAATCCTTTAATTTCTAAGTATACAAAAATCAACAAACGATCACCCGGAGCGACTGAGAATCCTCACAAGTTAGTCATCACCACTCACCGCCAACTCTCGGGCTACTCTCCTACCAACGAATAGTGGGATTGATCGTCACGTAACACACCTACGGCTGAAAGGGCGAGCATGATTTGTATGACGGGAATTCGAACCCGCGACCCTCGGATTACGAGTTGAGTATTTTACCAATTTATCTATGCCGGGCCAAAGATGAAGGAATGGTTGTCGATTAGAAAGTGATTAAAAGGGAAAGAAACAAAACAACATCTCTCTGCGGAGACGTAATTACTATGTTTAAGTTGTTCATCGATTTTAGTCTATAGTGTAAGCTACATTTTTAGAAGAAATACCCTTTTTTAAAAAAACTTATGTTATTTCTATGAATGATAAGAAAAGGTGTTTCTATTTCATAAAATTACGTCAAGCTTAAAATATATATATTTAACTAAATAAAAAAACGAAAAAATCAGCATATTTCAATCGTTCCGTTTTATTTTCAAAAACTGACTAAAAAACCAGTATTGGTCGCGTTACAAGGCAGTTGACAAATAAAAAAAGCCCAGTAGTAGTATAAATTTCCCTTGGCAACGGCACTCAACTGTATGGCAACCTTCACAACCACGAGTGGTGATGACATTACCTGAAAAATTGCTCGAAACATACACATCTTCTTTAATAAAACTGTCATGTTCTGCACACCAAGTCGTGTGGATGTTATTTACTGTTTCTTCTTGGTAAATACCATTGTTGCCATTTGTAGTTCCAGCAGCTTCTAACACTTCCAGTCACTTCTTTAGCAGATAGTGATGAGTTAATATTTAACATTTAACCTGTATAACGCTTTCACCTATTTCATGTTGTTCTGGTGTTAATTTTTCCTAAAAGGTTCTTTGTACAACTAAAAATAGCATAGAATAAGATATTAAAGTGATAACTTAAAGTATCTTTTGCAGAATTCTTTTGACGTTTGATAGATGGAAGTTTTATTGTTTCTTTGCATTCCTGCGTATCACAAGTTTGTACTTTGGAAAACTTTATAAATGATATTTTCCAGATTGTACAAGGAAAAAAATGTTGACACTGAGGAAAATCTTGAAAAAGATTCTTGTAAAATTACAACAGCCACGTATTTCCCACCCCATAGCAAAACAAGTGATAAAAAAATTCATTGGTTTTGTATCATATTGCTATCACCTCATGTACAATTTTTTCAAGATCATTACGGTAAAAAAACACACTTTATCATACCAATCTCATTTTTATGGTTTTGTAGACTATGTAATACAAACTATTATTGTATTACACTGTATACACTGAGCGCTTGCACAGTGTGTTGATTTTCATTGAACTGTTACAGTACATATATCACCTCATAAATATTACTTGTGAAATATAACCCTTCCCTGACTTAAATGTATATCGATTTTGTACATAAAAAAGTCTTGCTTACTTATAGTTTAATGAATCTATTTCGAATATAATTTTTATAATGATATAAAATACTGATAACAAGAATATGTGTCTATAATTTACATATTATTAGTTTTAGCCTCTCTGAAAGTGTACCTGTAATAAAAGACAAATTGAAATACAAATCAATGTGATGTAGTTTACAATTCTGTTTACAATATCCACGGATATTCCATCTTCCATCAAAAAATGGATTTTCTCATTGTAAGTAAGGATTAAAAGTATAATAACTATTATAAAGTGTTTGTTTGGAATTAAGCAAAATAAGGTATCTGTGCTGTGCCCACCAGGGGTATCGAAACCCGATTTCTAGCAACGTAAGAGTGCAGACATGCCGCTCTGTCGTGAGGGAGCCGTTATAATGTGATGGTTAATCCCACTGTTCGTTGGTAAAAGAGTAGCCCAAGAGTTGGCGGTCGGTAGTGGTGACTAACTGCCTTTCCTCTAGTCTTACACTGCTAAATTAGGGCCTACTGGTGAACATAGCCCTCGTGTAGCTTTGCGCGAAATTCAAAACAAACAAGCAAAGCTATCTTATTATCGTTTTGCTTTACAATATTTTTGTCACATTTATAAAATAATTAATAATAATTAATCTTATTTTAATTTTTTTATCACAATATCTATAGAATCAGGTAACATTTGTTTCCTGATAACAGTAACCACAATGTGCTTAATATTTTGTGCCAACCACAAGTTTTGAAACCTCGTTTTTAGCGTTTTAAGTCTTCCCTTTGAGTTACTATGGGTGTGAGGTAACATCATAGTCGTATTTTGTTATCAATTTTTGTTTATTAGCTGAATTTTGCGCAAAGCTACCCAAGATCTGCGCTACCCGTCTCTAGTTTAGAAGTGATACAAGGAAGATAACTAGTCAATACCACCAACTGCCAACTTTATGGCTACTGTAATTGATCATCAAACACACCTGCATCTGAAAGAGCGAGCATATCTGTTAAGGAGATTTAAATCTTTAACCACAGGATTGTGAGGGCTATACCAAATCTATTTAGAATACTATTATTTTCTTATATCCTCACCAAAATTTAAAAAAAAATATTTTCAACTTTTATCAGCTTTGTTCCTATATTTTTAAATGTTTTCAAAATACTAATTAAATATATAACTTATACTTTTTACATTATAGGACTAGCTTTTATTAAATGAGCATTAGAATGACAATGTGCATCTAATGTGGTATGCTGACCACTTCTCAGACAATTGCATCCTTGAAACCAGGAACTGTCCGAGTCTTCTCACGGTAATGGTGTGACTTCATGTACCCTTTAGCTAGTGGTAGGTTCCGCGAATAGTGGTCATTCACAAGGAAAGTGACGTGAAATAATGATGTCCTGAAATGCTTCCACAAGACGTGTTTAACCTGAATCACCAATCAATAGAGAAGAACAGTCATTTATGAAAGTCGTTTAATTGCTGCAGCAGGGAATCACATTGGTTATGAGCACTGGATGGTATAGTTCCATACAACGTCGACTGAGCAGTACTACAGCCCATGTGTTTATGGTCTTACAAAAACATAAGTTGTATATAATGAGAAAGCAGCTCTGATAACTAAACCACACTTTCGCCTTAAGGTCATACAAAAATGTAGGAAATCTTACACTTGAATTAGTTTGCAACCACCACCAACTCTTTGATTAATTAAGTGTTAAATAAAATCTAACTTTCTTTTTCTTTTTTTTCCACATTATCTTACGTTTTTAATTTGTAAGTGAGTAACTGTATTCGTGAATGTTGTATGAGCAGTTGTGGATCTAGAAATGTCATACATAAATTCAGAAATTAATAACTGTATTATTTAATACTGTGTAAGTAGGAGCAGATCTTAGGAGTCCAAAACACTAAAAAACTAATAAAAACAGCCAGTACTTTTATAAATACCATGTAATATCATAAGGAAGCATCAGATGTCAATTTCTTTTTATTTGATTGAGCCAGTAATTATTGAAAAGTAACACAGCTAGAATCTGCAGTAATTCAGTTAAAGCCTCAGTCAATGACTGGTCATTTCTGAGCTAATAAAACGATATGAACGTCATATAGCCAATTTACTAATATATATGTATTTCAGTATCTATGTTTGTTACAGTTAAATATCTGTTTATAGATCTACATAACATGCATTGTTAAATATTTATTGCGAAATTCCTGCCTATCTCCCATATTTGAAGAAGATTCTCGAGTGTAAGAATCAACAATGTACTATGTACGTAAAATACTAGTAATTGCCAGTGTTGTTGCCAGGTGAATTTATATAACCTTGCCTGACGTTTATAAACCAACAAGCCAGAAGACAGTATATACTGTTGGTTTGTTAAAGATGGTATGCTATAAAATCTCGTAAATTGTTATTGCGATTAATGCTTATTAATCGGGAAACTGCAGACGTTTGACCAGGAACGTTTATAGATTTCGAAGATAACAAAACATTCAACTTCAGTGAATTCACATCGGATTTCAGTGGCGAAAAATCAGCTTGTAAACGTCGTGAGACCATCGAAGAACACAGAGCTAACTAGTTCCCTTTAAGTGAATTGTATCTATGCTAATTCAGAATCAATTCGCTCATCGTGAACCCTCGATAAGATACCAAGGAAGTTCCAGCATGGAAAAAAGACTTAACATTACTTGTAAATTTGTAAACACTTTTTATGTAAATCATTATTTGTGTTACCCATTTATAATAAACATTATTATAAATTGTATTATTATTTGTATGTTAAAATATATCTATGTTATGAAAGAAAACTGTGTGTATCAATCTTGTTGGCCGATATCATAAGTGTAATACATATCGATATTTAATTAATTTCTACATCCAAATTACAATTGAATTTAGTTTCAGGCTATTTAAACTCGTAACACATGACATAATAAATTGATGGCACGGCAGGGATAAATTATGATATGTGACAGTCAATTACATCTTGTTATGGTGTGTATAACTTTTACAAATTGGAGAATGAGAATTACAAATTTAAATTTTGAATGTTTCTTTTCTCTTCCACCAAAAGATAAACTGGAAAGAGAATCTGTGACGTAAAAACCTAATGCATTCTTTGATTGGCTTGCTCTGTGCCGGAGACTGCAGTTTCACCTAATCAAGTCTCATAACCACAGCCTTGGTTAACAAACCAAAGAAATGCAATTAGGCCTCTTTCAACGGTAGTGTGTATGTAATATGTATAGAATATAATAAAATTAAATCTGTGATCATTCTTCGCTGACTCGTGAAAGATATACACACCATAATAGTTATTGTATTAAATGGATTATGTTCCAATCACTACTGTGTTTCTTGTATCTCAAATGAGTCGTCTACAGTAGATGTAAAAATATAGCATGGATGGAATATTATTATTATACACTCTTCTATTTTGAGGAATTCCCTAAGAAACTACATTAAAAAATAATATTAAAAATATAGGAGGTCTAATACTGAGTCCAATGGCAACTAAATTTGTCAGTCAAACGTTACTGTGGTAAATTCTCGTGCCTTGACTTTTTCCAGAAACTCTAACAATATGTCCACGTTTTTCTATTAAAGTTATTGTTTAGGGTACCTGTAGCTCTTATAAAATAACGTTGTTATAGAGTTACAAAAACAATGGTTCTTTGTATGAAACTTTGAATTCTCATGAGAAAGATATTTTCTTGTGTAGTTTTCTAAAACAAGTGAAAATGGAAGTATTATTAAAGTACGAATAACGAATTTAAACAAACGTCCTATTTACCAATGCTATGTGTGGTTTTTATAATGTGATTACAACTAATTAATTTTAATTCGAAAGTTTAAAATGTTTATTTCTAATTGTAGTTTCTTGTCAATCACGTTCTTAATTTTTTATTTTTTTTATAACTTAAGCTAACCATTTACAAAAAATGGTAACATCATTTTAAATCTGATATTCCAAAGAGCCGTAGTTCCGAAGGTTGTTAATGCTTGTGTTAAACAAAACGCTACACAAAAGTCTATCTGTGTCTTCAGCAGTTGAAGTCCATAGACATCTCGCTGTGCCACTAGGGGTCGGTTCTGAAGTACAGTTTTGTTTGTTTTGGAATTTCGCACAAAGCTACTCGAGGTCTATCGGTGCTAGCCGTCCCTAATTTAGCAGTGTAAGACTAGAGGGAAGGTAGCTAGTCATCACCACCCACCGCCGCCTCTTGAGCTACTCTTTTACCAACGAACAGTGGGATTGACCGTCACATTATAACGCCCCCACGGCTGGGAGGGCGAGCATGTTTGGCGCGATTCGGGCGCGAACTCGCGACCCTCAGATTACGAAGCGCACGCCTTAACGCGCTAGGCCATGCCAGGCCTTCTGAAGTACAGTTATCCAAAAATGTATTGTAAGAGTAATTATCTATGTAAGCCTAGTGTTGATTCGTGTTGTAATTTTACCCAAACAGTTGTATGCGTAAAATATTTTATTAATGACTTAAGGCAATAACATTTTGAGGTATATTTCTAATAATTTCAGAGATCTGTATTACGTTTATCCTAAATTGAAACTTTCTAATTTGTTGAGAAATTATGTCAAAAAATTCGCAATATTACCATTATATTTTTATTACAGAAACAGGATGATAAATCTGAATAACAATAAGAACAATAAAACATTCTTTATTATTACAAAAACGTTTGGAATATTAATAGTTTATTTGATGTTAAGCACAAAGCCACGCGATGGTCTATCTGCGCTTTGTCCATTACGAGAAATTCCACTGTGTTTCTTCGAGGTCGGAATATTGGCATGTTCCTATAAGTCTTACTACTTAATTACAATGGAAGTCTCTTCTTTCATGTAAAAAAATGGTGAAAAACTGGTTACATTCTTACTCAAGTAGTTTGTAAAATATCAGATGATATTATTTCGTAACTGTAAAAATGGAACTTTACTATAGCTTGTGTGAAGATTATTTCAATAGACTTTCTAATTTTATTTTTATTCATTTTCTAATAGTTTTCACACTTTGTAAGATTTCGCTGTAACTACAGAAAATTTTATTTTGCGAAACAAATTCAAATGTTTATGTTGTTTGGCTTTAAATCCAGCTTTTTACTATGGATGAGTATTCGTTTACCTAATAAGTACAATCAGTTATAATTATCATTTCTCTTTGTTTCTCATGAAGCACTTGGATAATAGCGTAGTTATATATAAAACATTTAAGGTCCTAACATAGTCGTAAACAAGAATATAAGCATACGAAATAACACTGAATTTTCTGTAATAATAGGTATGGAAAAAATGTAGACATTATTCTTGTGATAAGTGAATAAGTCTTTTATTGTTTCGAAATGAGAAATCTATTACGTGTATTATACAGTTTCATACACAAAATTTAAGATGAAAAAATAAGTAAATTCTAAAATATTTAACTAAATCCCGAAGAGAAGATTTCATCTCGCTTTTTTTTGACAGCTGATAAAAATTTTACAGCAAGTATTATATATTAAAACAAACTATATTTCAACACTTTTTAACATATTTTGCTATTTTAAGCCCTTCATTTAGTGTAATTGTTGCAGACACAAAGGTCCATATTTTCTTTTCTGTACAGCTTCTGAGTTTAGCTTACAAATAAAATAATCCACTTGTCGATTTGTTAAGAAATATTTTCTGCCAACCTCAAAAAAAACTTTGTTTTCCTTAGCTAAACAACTATCACTACTTGAGAATGTCTTATCCTTTTCTTGATATTCAAGTGTTTCCTTTAGTCTATTCAATACAGGCCTTGTGACTTGTGATGAAGAGAAACCCACTTGAAGTAAAAATATATCTCAGGACGGCTGAAGATGAAGAGTTCGAAACGTTGTTCTCTGCTTCATTAGTAAATGTGTTAACACCCACACCAGCTGTCCTCAGATATATTAATACATGCCCTAGTTGAAACTTATATCAATAACTAAAAGGATTTAGAGAAGTACTAGCGAAACGCAGTTTTGAAAACAGCCATGAAGAAAGTCTTAATATGGTTGAACAGAGCAAGAATTAATTAATCAATAGTAAATAACTGCATAGGTTTAAATACATTTTGTAATTTATGTAAATATTTCTTTCAGTTACATTTGTTTGTGAATTATGAAAGTACTTGTTTTAAATGAGAATACATCAAGTAATTTGTAATAAAGTAAGCTTATACAGTTTAGAGACGAGTTGAACTGGTACTAAAGAAAACTTAAAAGTTTAATGCAGTAACAATTGTACAATGTTTGAAAAGGTCATCATCAGGTACTAGTACTTCACTTAGATGTCATTTCTATACATTCATTATATAGGCTCTTTGGTTCTAAAATAATTAGATTTTTTATGGAGATGAAAAATGAATGGTTTATTTTCTCTTGTTCTGAGTAACCAGTTGGGAAAAACAAAAATCAGTAGCAAGTCAAAAAAAAAAAGTATCGTGTTCAGAAAACCGAGTAAGAAGTTAGTTTTCTCATTGTTTTTATTTCATTATATATCAGATTGTCGATAAAACAAACGTAATACATTTATAACTCTTTTTTTCGGGTACTTCATCGATTCTGTGAAGCAGTTACAAGTAGATAATTCAGTATATTTCTTGTGTACTGTCTCTGATTTAATACTGTTTAGATAACAATGCTTATTTTAGTCTTCATCGGAGTAGAGACTGAGGCAATGTCTAGTTGTTACACTAGAATTTCTAGATATACATTTTTGAATATGTTCAATTGATAAACCACAAGACATACATGACATTCCTATGTTATAATTATTTGTCATTTTTCCTCCTATCTCTTCAGTTCTTTTGCTTTAACATGCAAAAATCCACTTTTATTTACAGAGTCAAAACAATTCACCATATGTTAATATGATGAATTCTAATTAAAACCAATGGGCTTTAAGACTAATGGTACTTAGAAACGCTAGAATGTTTAGGACTATCGAGCATTCCCCGTTTATCAAGACACAAAAATGAAACACAAGTATTATTTAAAGCTTATTGAAGGTATCTTGTTAATGTTTGGTTCTTTTGTTTACAATAGCAGTAGTTTCACTTTTTAATTGCCACACTATGAGTTGCATTGTTTGTCAGCCTGGCACTTTTTATTATGTTCATTATATACAATAAGCTTTCGTAAAAGTAGTGTTCAGAAAGTAGGATAGGCGGTTACAAAATATTCTTTTAACTCAAATCTTTATTGAATACTATTTTTTATGGTTATCATATTCAAACAATGTATTAATACATGAATAAAATTAATCTCTATATATTTTAAATAAAAACCATTATTACCCGTATAAGTGATACCAAAACATCCATTTAACGATCAATTTATTTGTTCTATTTGTTTTGGTTTGTTTTTCACAGAATAAGGCTCGACATGGCCAGGTGATTAAGGCACTCGGCTTGTAACCCGGGGGTCGCGAATTCGAATCCCCGTCACACAAAACATACTCACTCTTTAAGCCGTGAGGGCGTCATAATGTGACGGTCAATCCCATTATTCGTTGATAAAAGAGTAGCCCAAGAGTTGAACGTGAGTGGTGATGACTAGTTTCCTTTTTTCTTGTCTTACACTGCTAAATTAGAGATGGCTAGCGCAGGTAGCCCTCGTCTAGCTTGGCGCGAAATTAAAAACAAACCTAGCCTGGCATGGCCAGGTGGATTAAGGCGTTCAGCTCGTAATCTGAGGGTCGCGGGTTTGAATCCCTGTCGCACCAAACATGCTCGCTCATTCAGTCGTGGGGACGTTATAATGTGACGGTCAATCTCACTATTCGTTGGTAAAAGAGTAGCCCAAGAGTTGGCGGGGGGGGAGGGTGATGACTAGTTGTCTTTCCTGTAGTCTTACACTGCTAAATTAGTGACGGCTAATGCAGATAGCTCTTGAGTAGCTTTGCGCGAAATTCAAAACAAACAAAACCAAATTTTACAGAATACCAGTGTGTATTTACTGCAAATTAAAAAAAAAAAAACGTAGTTGCAACCACGTGGTGGTTTTTAGTTAGCAATTTAGTGATCGATGAGTAGAAAATCTCCAAATTACTTTTTTTTAAACCTGACAAAATATTTTGTCGATATAAAATGTGTTAAAAACACATTGCACATACGGTCAGCATCGGAAATTATCGATGATATGAAAACAAAGATAATTCGAAAATTATTTAAAAAAGAAGAAAGAAAGACAGAGGGAAAATAAATATCATGCCAGATTAACGCAGTGATTGAAAAGTTATTAATGTATGACACAACCGTTTTGTTGTTATTCCTGTTTACTTTTTGGGTTCAACGGAGAGGGAGGAAGGGGACGTGTACTAGCTGCGTGCGTATGTGTTTTCTTATAGCAAAACCACATCGGACTATCTGCTGAGTCCACCGAAGGGAATCGAACCCCCTGATTTTAACGTTATAAATTTGTAAACTTTCGGCTGTACTAGCGGGGGACGTGTACTAGCTGATTAACAAATACAGTTAATTATCCATCTCTAAGTTTACCAAAAAGGCTTACGAATAATTGCAGTAGTTAAATTCAGGTACAGTGCGATATAACATGGTTGTTACATCCATACTAATGCTGGTATGGCATTTGTTGACCTCAGTGAAAGCTTTAATATATATTGGTGATTCGCTTCAAGATGTTTTTTTATAAGTGCTACACTTTGCTCCAAATTATTTTATGAGCTTCGTGTATAGCAATGATGGAACAAGTTTCTCTTTGGATGTTATACACTCTGCTATATTTCCTCCAGACTTCCTCGGTGTTGCATCCTTTGATGTAATAACATCTCTAGTTCACCTCTTTTCCCTAATTTTCACTACACATTCACTAAATTAGTAACAGTCCACTCTAATCCAATCCCGGCAGGTATTTAGATTTGAGATATTTCACGCTCCAAATAATTTGGGATCTGAAAGACTAATTATGAAATATTACGAGAATGGACTAGGTTCTGAAGAGGTAGTTTAATCGGCAGGCCAACTTATGTCCATGAAAAATACGAAAAAAAAAATAGTAGTGGCGTCTCTGGTGGTCAAGTGTGACAAGTGTGGTTTTTGAACCTCCATCATATTCTTAACATCCTTTGCAATTTCACGGTATTATTTCATAATGTTTGTGAGATATGGCTTGCTAAACTGGGACTATTTATGATCACCTTGTATACCATTATTCTCCCAAAACTTTTATAATGTCTTCATCTATGAATAAGTTAAAACCATCTAAATGATACAAAATAATATTTTTCTTATATCTCACTTAGAAATTATATACGTATGCTTTACGTACTCAGTTATACATTACTATTTCATTTTTAAGCACAAAGCTAACCAACGCTGTTTTTTAGCACAGGTATTGAAACCTTGTTTCTAGCAATATACGTTACTATATCTACTGCTATTCAACTTTATCACCGATACTTCTTAAATCTATGAGTAATGATTGTATTTTTTCTGTAAAAAAATATAAACATTTATAATTTCTGTTTCATTTCGTAAATTGAGGTCTTTATCCCAGTTTGATCAGCATGCTCAAATTCAAACTCCATTATTTTCTTTCAGTTCATTTAAATCCTCTTCGCCAGATATTCTACACATTTTATAGCTTTTTGGCTTTCTCATAAAATGTTTTATTTCTTTTACTTGCATCGTAGTTTCCATATCTATTTGCTTCCAGCCATTTCTTTATTGTGAATTCCGAATTCAATTTTACTGTTATAAGTTGCACTCTCTTTCAATTTTTATTTTTTATTAATTTAATGTACAATTTCTCTTGATTTCTTTGGTATTTTAATTACCTCCAAGTATTGAGTCCACTCACACTGAGTTAATTAACAACTCTGCTACTTAATCTATTTTAATGCTTTTCCAGATTCTCAATTTATTCCTTTTCAATTTCGTGTTTGTTTGTTTTTTGGTCAATTGCTTAACTTTCTAAGTAAGACCCGTTGGTCTCTATTTAATGTCCGAACAGCATTAAAGCACAAACAATTGAGGTGACCAAAAGGAACAGAACGGCTATTTTTAGACCTTCAAAACATTCGACCGCTTGTTAATAGAGAGAGATCAGTCGTGAAAGTCTAAAATAAAATATCACGTCGTTTTAAAATTAAATAATTCCAACCTGTGCAGTCTATGGATGCACATATCGTGATGAATAAACACAGCGGTTTACAGGGAAGATAAGATGATAAAAATAGACTTTAAAATATTTGATTTTCTTCAGTGAATGTCACACGCGTGTTGCAACAGAAAAACAAGGCACTATCGTTAATAACTGCGTCTACAAAGAAATACTTCAATAATATCTACTACGTGATGTAACATTGTCATCACACCTCGTTTTTAAACTAAAATTACAATAAAATCACTTTTCTCATGAATGGTGAATACTATTGGGTGTCGAGCATGAATACATTGTTGTAGAACTGACATATAATTCTAGAAAAGGCCACTGGCACAATAGCCTTCTTGCTGATACTGGCATTTGTAACTGCCCGGAGGGCGGGATTTTCTGCTAATGTTAGTAACTATTATTTCATGACCAGTTTAAAATCGCTAATAACCCCAGAGAGGAAGAAATCTAGTAGACATGACCATTTATGAACTGATTACGAAACGTACATATTTCAGCATTAAAAACAATAACATTTGACATATTACTGGATAGACTCTAAACTGATCACATTACTTGTAAAGCATGTCTTCTGTTATATTTTAAAATTTCGTATTTGGTCAATGTCATATACATCCAGTGACAAGGATGAATGCATTTCTTGATAACGCTTTATCTGTAACCAAGAAGTAAATATCAAGATTAGGCTGGAATGAAGGTCTTTCTCTTAAAGGGACTGGAGTTTTTACAAAGGTAATCCTTGTATTAATATAGATAAGTGGCATTATAATACAGAATTTATTTTCATACTTTGTCTCATTAATTCTTACTAACAATATAACTTGTAATAATTGAACATAAACAAGTAATACACATTGTAGAACCGATATTAGTGTTCAGTGAATATTTGTGTTTAGTTGATTAAACCAACATTTTATTTGCAAACTTGCTCTGCATGAACTGTGTAACTGTTATAGTCAGAAGTCTTAAGAAAGTAACGAGACCGTAGTCTTCACATTATACGAAGTCTTCTGGAGGTCTACTAGTGGCTCACGCTTAACATTGTGCCTCCCCACAGATAACTCGGTCAGTTGTGGCTAGTGCTCCTTGTTGTAGTGCGCTGCAGTGTCCCTGCTGTCCCAAAGGCAAAGATAACAGAGAAACTTGGTAAAGCCTCCTTGGAGACCCATTAAGAATGCCACGATTTTGAAGTCTCCGATAACCTCCCAGCCATACTCATCATACTTCAAGGCTTATAACAAGGTCTTGACGCTGCTGTATTCCTCTTTGAAGTGCACTGAAAGATATTTAAATTTTAAAAGGTTTAAGTTCATAAAATCTTACCATTCAAGCAAACAAAAATTGCTCGTCTTACCTTCCAGAGTTTTTTTTTGCAGTGCTTGCAGATAAAATGAGGCACCTAGGGTTTGTCTTGATCCCTGACAGACATGCCGAAATATGCCTTGTTGGCTTCACACATTTTAGCAGATGCTGTCACAGAGTCCTTTTTCGCTCTCGTCTTGATAAATTGGCCACATACATAGCAGAATGCATCTGGAGAATGTTTGCAGCTTCTTGATGCCATGTCTGATGAAATCAGATAGATCTATGTGTTCACTTAGGCAGCTAGAACTAAACTGAAGTGGTGAGTGGTGAGCCTCTGTGTATATATCACTATGGAAAGTTCTTAGATACACACTGTAGGTGTTTTCAATCAATAACGTGAATCTTGAAACACATATTGTAAGTGTTCAAATTACATAAAGCTAATCTTTAAACCATACTATTTAAAATCAATACAGTTAATTTTGAGACACGTGATGAAGGCCAACCAATCATTGTGGATTTTTTCTAATCGTTAACAATTTCTGTCTTCTGTAAAACTTATTTGTATTATAAAGGATACTTTTAAATTTACATTTATAGGTATAAATCTGTTCAAAGATTACAAATGTGAACAAACTCTGTTTTATTATCAAATCATATCCCACTTTCATTAAACTGAAGTAAACAAACGTTCACACAAATCTTGTGGACCAGTCATTCAAAATACAAATGTGTACATTGCTGCAGCCCCAAAATAAGTGATTTAACGCTTTCTTTCTTTTTCGTGGCCCAGCATGGCTAGGTAGTTATGGCGCTTTACTCGCAATTTGAGGGTCACGGGCTCGAATTAACGTGTCAACAAATATGCTCTTCTTTTCAGCCCTGAGGGTGTTATAAATTTCTGTCAATCCCACTATTCGTTGGTAAAAGAATAACCCAAGAGTTCATGGTGTTTGATGATGACTCCTTCTTCTAGTCTTACATTACTAAATTAGAAACGTTTAGCCCAGTGCCCCACAATGATATGTCTGCGGACTTATACTGATAAAAACTGGGTTTCGATATCCATAGTAGGCAGAGCACAGATAGCCCTTTCTGTAGCTTTATATTTAATTATAAACAAAACTATTTTAAGGAATATGTAGTGAGAATACATTCTCTTATGTCAATATTTCTGCTTTCGTAAAGGCAACAACACAAAGCGATAATTTCGTCAGAAAATAAATAACCACATTTTAAGACTGTTTATCAACGAGTACTGCTTCCCATTTCTCAAAACAAACCCTCAATACACAACATGATGACATAAACATTACGTTAACATTGAATGATTTTTGCTCTCCTAAAATTCTTGGAATTGGTTTAACATTCGCTCAAAATTTACTTACGTTAAATTTTTTTTTTCTCGGGGTAGAATACGTTAATAGACTGAAACATAAGCAAGCCATAATATTTGGTAGAATAATTAAATGATAAAATATATAAAAATTCTTAAGATTGTTTGCTCAAGTAATCAAACCTGAAATCATACGAGTTATATAGAAAATAACAATTTTCTCAGATTAATGAAGATCAGAATTTGAAAACAATTATATTTTAATATTTAACTGGCAAAAAAATCTGGTTTCTAGTTATTTAATAATTATTACAGGTAAAAGTTCTTTAGCGCTAAAATTATGAATATTTTGAACCAATAAACTTAATATAATTATTTAAACTACAATCACCAAAGATTTGGAAGCTGAGTCAATATATTTAAGTCCCTCTGATTTTAGTTTAACAATCAATTAACTTTTGTAATAAATTGTTCTTACGTTTTGAACTCAATATACTTTAAACTAGTTATCTAATAAGTATAGTTTTATTTCTGCTATTTACTTTTACTTTTGGTGAAAAAGATTTTATAGAACCTTGGCATGCTTAGTCGTTATATATCAGTTGTTTTTTTTTTACAGTGGCAAGGTAGATAAAATATCGATATTAGCTGATAAAGAACATGTTATATGTTAGTTTATGAATAACTATGGATATGGAATATTTTCAAACAATAACAAAAAGTATTTGATCCACTCAAGCACGCGCTATTTTTAGACAATAACTTTGGGCTTAAGGAAAATAATTCATATAATAACAGTTTGCATTTTAGGTGTGTTTGTTTGTTTTTGAATTTCGCACAAAGCTTCTCGAGGGCTATCTGTGCTAGCCGTCCCTAATTTAGCAGTGTAAGACTAGAGGGAAGGCAGCTAGTCATCACCACCCATCGCCAATTCTTGGGCTACTCTTTTACCAAGGAATAGTGGGATTGACCATACATTATAACGCCCTTACGGCTGGGAGGGCGAGCATGTTTGGCGCGACGCGGGCTCGAACCCGCGACCCTCGGATTACAAGTCGCACCCCTTACGCGCTTGGCCATGTCGGGCCAGGTGTGTTTTTATAGGAAGAGTTATAGTGATGTACATATATATACAATATTGCTTTGTTGTTGTTTTTCGATTTCGCGCAAAGCTATATGAGGGGTATCTGCGCTAGTCGTCCCTAATTTAGCAGTGTAAGACTAGACGGAGGGCAGGTAGTCATCACCACCTACCGTCAACTCTTAGACTACCTTTTTATCAATGAATAGTGGGATTGATCGTAATAGCATAACGCCCCTACATTGGAGAGAACGAGCATGTTTGGTGTGATGGAGATTTGAACCCGCGACCCCGACATTGCGAGTCGAGCGCATTAACCTGTGATATAGGATGCCCTGAACTTACTTTATCGACACGTAAAAAGCTTGTAAAAGCAGAAATATAAGACGATAGACAGGTGGTAAACGTTTTAGCAATCAGCCCCAACTGAGCAAATGTAGAATCTTTGGACTCATCATGATATTTAGAAACTTATATCATACACTATTGATCCATGATCACTCAGTGGTAACACCTTCACCCACATTAAAAACATTAACCGCATTTAGTATTACTAAAACGAAAACTACTTTCTTTCTGTCAAATACACACTAAAACAAAAGTGTATTTTTTCAGATAAATAATCTGAATAAGTAACCAGCCATGCATTATTAGACAACTTGTAATAATATCTTATTTAATTTTTATTAGACAGCCTGTCCCAAAAAAACGTTTTAGTATAAAATAAAGTAAATAATTGTTTTGTTTTTGAATTTCACACACAGCTACTCGAGAGCTATCTGCGCTAGCCGTCCCTAATTTAGCACTGTAAGACTAGAGGGAAGGCAGCTAGTCATCACCACCCACCCTCAACTTTTGGACTACTCTTTTACCAACGAATAGTGGGATTGACCGTCACATTATACGACCCCACGAGCATGTTTAGCGCGACGCGGGCGCGAACCCGCGACCCTCGGATTACGAGTCGCACGCCTTACGCGCTTGGCCATGCAAGTAAATAATGAGAATGGTGGTGACAATATATTGAAAATGTATCCATCTATGTGCGTGTTTGTGAGTAATAACGTTAGAGTTTAAAAGAAGGCTATCAGATGAAAGAAAACACACATCAATGGTTACTGCATTTGCTACAGGAACAACGTTAACTCAAACGGAAATTATAGTACTCAACATCACAGTCTTGGCAAGGCAAAGGAGTTTCCGGAGACCTGGAAAGTTTCTTAACTCAGAAGATTAATTTGTTTAGTGGGAAGAAGCTATTGCTAAAGTCAGTAAATATCGCATCTCTCTTTATATGTATAAATGTATGTATCACTCAGTATCCATTTATATTTTCTTTGTTAGTCCATTATGGTTTGAAATGAGGAAGACAAAGGAATAACGAAGAACTCAGTCTTTAGACTCTTAGAGATAATATAAGTTTAATTGGTAGCTTCAAACAGTATGGTTGTAGTTTTGTGTGTTACATATAATCACAGCAAAATTTCCAACATTTTAAATTATACCATTCCTTTCTGGTCCAATAAGTTAATATTAAGAAAACTGTACAGTAGCATTTCAGCTACACTTGTATGCTAATAAATAGTCTCGGATGAAAGGCTGTTAATACCAGTTGCATATCAATCTCCTGGCATACAACTTCTTAGCTGGAAAATAATGACATTTTATTAAATCTGTAATAACACACACGTGTAGTGTAGAAAGGGGGAGTGGCTAGCCACCTTCCATTTTATTTTATATTGTTTATAAAACGTGACATAAAATGTTTAAACAAGATACATAGGGACTAGATCTCTATCCCCCTAAATCTGTCACTGACATGTGTTTAGACATGAATTATTGTCGGTCACATTGTTAATAGCTAAGTCAATTTTTTATTAAACTATATCTATTACCTTAAGAACAATTGTAGTTTATTTTGTTCAGGACTCGACATTTTACTAAACTACAAAGGTCCAATGTAAAAGTAGCGTTCCCGATACAAATTAATTCCTCCGTATACGTAACATAATACTGCTATCTGCAAAAGTTGCTAAACAAGTATAATTAATAGCTGCTATATTTTACAATTCTAGGTTGTCTACGCAACGACCATACTCACTAAACAATCAAGGGAGATATTCTAACAATTCATATCAGCTTTAGTTTATCCAGTATTTTATAGAATAATCTCTAAACACAATATCAACAATTTTATGATACCCACAAAAATAAAGGTCACTATGGAATCATTCTTTAACTGAAAGTGAAACTTATAATAAAACATATTTCACTTTAATATATTTTGATTTTTCTGCCGTTCTTCTTAATTGGTGAAAACTTCTCTCAAAGTTGCGGTCGTAGCTTCACGCCTTGTTCCACTACGGCCTATATATCAGCTATTATATACAAAACTCCTACACACACTATAAAAAAATCATTAAAAAATACTTGCATGAAAGTATTTTGTTTTTTAGCTCTATATATGTCCTTTTAGGACTCTACTTTAAAAACGACACGTTATATGTATGCCCTCTTGGAACTCTACTTTAAAAACGACACATTAAAATCACCAAATTATAGCTTACACACCAAAGTGGTAACTCTTGGCAATCACTTCCTTAAGACGCCTTGAGAGTTGGTTAAAATAAAACAACAAAAGGAAATTTGTTACACATATATGCTCTAATAAGAACCTTAAAAATCATAAATATTAAATAAAACTGAAAGAAAATAGAGTTTAATACAAAATTAAGGACAAAGTCAAAAGATATTCATATAATTAATTAGTATGAAATATAAAGCACAAAATGAGAATATGAACTAATTGTGTGATAATAGCGTTACAACTGTGCTGAGGTCATAATAATGAGAAACAGCAGCTTGTTGAAAAGACTGAATAGCATATACAAAATCATGTTCAGTTAAAAACGTGCATTGTTGAAATTTTGGTAACGTTTATGTTAAGGGGAAATATGGTACATAGCGACATATAACAGATGAATTTTTTTTTAACTTTGTAACATTTTTTTAGCATATACTTCATCGACATTTTATTTTTAATGAAAGTTCAAACACTCAATCGGTTAGTATTCATCATCGTTGACTAAGACTCATGATTTTATATGGCTAAAATTAGAAATTTTCTCAACAAGTTAACACCAACTTGGAATAGGTTAAAAGTTAAGCAAGCAAACTAAAATTAAATGTCACCGCCAGTCATGTTACTTACCTACCATTTTTTTCAAAAATTGTCCATTGAAGTATGGTGTAGTGTATGTACTGGATACCATAGTGTAAATGAATAACGTTTTACACAATAAGAATGTGTCATGCTTATAACAAACCCTAATGAATGTCCATTGGTTTGAGCTTACTCCAACAGCCCCAGGCAATAGTGGTCAGGAGGTACAGACATCTCTACAATGTATTGGGTATAATGGGAAAAAGAATAAATCCGTGGACTAATAATCAAAATTTGTACTTACAAGTTGAAAGTCATCTCTACTATATATTGGGTGGGTATAGTGGGAAAAAGAATAAATCTGTAGACTAATAATCAAAATTTGTACTTACAAGTTGAATATAATGCAAATAAAGAAGGAAAGTCATGTTTGGTTAGATAAATAAATATACGATTATATTAATGTTGCCCACACAAAAGTCGTATTATAAAAGCACAAACAAAAGTAGTCCACCCACAACTGTATATAACAATAATCTGGATGGTAAATAATATTAAACACTTAGTTATCATTCGGAAATATTTCAATCAAATAAATCAAACATATTTGTAAATCAAAATATCTTGAAACATAACTTATTTGCTTCGAAATAAAACCAGTAATTGCAATGTCCCTCTCCATTGACAAATACATAAAACCTACAAATATTCCAGTTACTTTAAAGGCAAAATATTCTTTCGCCAACATCACTGAAAACAATGGGTTCACCATCTTTCTCACATTGTTTAAATTACCCTTATAAGTATGTGTTAGTTTATGTATGTGATGTAGATATTGATATATGTGTATGTTAGTACATGCATGTCTTGTCATATGTATATATAAATATAGGCCAGTTTGTATATACATATAGATATTATCACGTACTCAAATTTAATGTATAAAGAAAATATCAACATTTCAGAAACTTAATGAATTTTTGCTCAGAATATTTAGGTGTACTTCTAGAATTTGGTAAAGAGTGTATAAAGTATTTTATTCCACACTGAGGAAGAAACATGATATGTCCTGTTTACTTTAAAGAGTATATTTGGTTTGGTATTGTACTGAAATATACATATTCATATGATTTTACACTAACACATACTTATAAGGCGTGACATCACCATTTAGCAGTAAGTGTTTGTGTTTTCTTATAGCAAAGCCACATCGAGCTATCTACTGAGCCCAGCGAGGGAAATCGAACCCCTGATTTTAGCGTCGTAAATCCGTAGACATACCGTTGTACCAACGGGGGCGATTTAATAGTAAGCGAGACAACTATTACAATCAGAACCAGCGTCAGTCGTACAGGTACCATCTAGATGAATAGACTAACACTAACTCTAATGACTCAAGATATTGTAACCTGTATGACCAGAGAGCAAGGAGTGAGAATATTTTAAACATTTGTCTGTTTCCAGTTATCGTCAACAGTCCACCGTATAGCTTCCTAAGATCTTACCTAATAAAAATATAATCTGTCCTAGCTGTATATTTTTTTCAATATTGCATGTTCTGCTAACTATATAGATTGAGTAATTATTCCAAGACATCACACCAAATAGCAACCAGTAGTTCCGAATGAAAAAGTTTTTTTACTATCATATTCTTTTCTAACTATGTTGTTGTAAATTAGGCTTGACAGCTTGGTGAGTAATGAAAACCATTTCCTTTCAATTATTGCTTTTGAATTACTGTCTAAATATCTTAATTACTTGTTATTCAGATAATTTCAGCCATAACGGTTAGAAAGATGACGTCAGTACTTTGGTCAAACATTAAAGCAGAAATGTCATATTTTCGTTTTACTGCTCCGTGTATATTATCAACTGAATATTGCCATCATTTTTCTCTTCATCAGCCAAGCAGATACGATATTATATAGTGCTTCTCTAGGAAATATTGCACGGCACAGTGCTCTCGTCATAGAGTCAGCATGCGTTTTATCCCCGGTTCCTGAGGCAACCAGGTCTTAAGAGGCTTACTGGTAGCATATAATTTAAGTCTGTTTGTTCTTTTGCTTAGAGTGAACTATGCAACCGCTATTCCGATAACTCATAGTTCACATCATTAATCTGCTAATATTCAAGTTAATACAAATACAACTTCAAATTATTTATTTATATATTGTAAGCATATACTAATGAAATGCCTAGATATAGGCTTAAATAATTACTACTTGTATTATATATATATCTTGCTGTATTTCTGCTTCTTCCGTGAGCATCAGATATTTCATAATGTAGCCTCTTATCACGTTCCGTGAACCCTTCTTGTAGATCTGTAATGGGTATAAATCGATATATCGGATTTATTGAAGCTTTGCTTCTCGTCAGAACATCATAAAGTTTAGAGAACAATCAGACAATTCTTCCATTGGAGAATGTATTATCATGACATACAGTAGGTACTTATCCCAATTGATTCAGTCATGGTTTTCAAAGGTAGAAAGCATGTGCGTGGCGGTGTGTGCAGTCTGTTCATCTTAACTATCAGACTGAGGTTGATATGGTGAAATGCGTGTTTTCACTACACTTAACACGAAGCAAAACTTTGGAAAATATTGGTTATTGAAGTTGGTTACGAAATCTACGTGAATCTCTCCAAATGTTTTGAATCGTGTTATTTTTGTTAAATTCACACAGCAAAGATGCTCAAACATTTCGATCAGTAGATAGGCTTTAAGTCATTTGACTAACATATAATAACTGTCTTTCTCAGTTTCAGACAAAGAACTAGCTCAGGGTGATCCTCTCAAAAGGAAACCACACAACTCTCTGACATAATGTTTCCTAACATCGCTACCTTTTCCTCTGAACAGCACACATGGTCTAATGTTAATCAGGTTTTAATGCCCTTGTGCAATGTGGTAAGTAAAACTGCTTCTGTGTGTTTGTGCAACAGTGTAGTGATCTTGCAACATCATTATCCAACACAAAATTATATCTTTTGGATTTGTAAAGTTCATCAGCCAATTAGATGATGCGTGACCCATTCGTAATATGAAGTTCCTACCATGCACATAGTAGGAGTAATATTTTACAAATATTAGGACTATAATTAGTTACTTCTGTGTCATAGGATAAACACAAGCCTATGCAACATTTCCGCACCAGTTTGTATTTGTTAGAAAAATCACACCATTCTACAACCACTAACCTCATTATATAGGCTAATTGACAGTAATGATGAAGCTAAACCCACATTGGTGCTTCAACCAAAACATAATTCAAGACTTGAAATGTGTGCTCACATTACAGTGTCATAGAAAGTGCACATCATTCTTAGTATATACAGGAAAGTATTAAATATTTTATAGAATTGGCTATATATCACTGATAAAAAGGCAAAACCTAAAAACTTACAGTTGTCTCGTTTGGTTTAGGATAACTTAAGCCTTTCACTAATCTGATCTCTATACATCATCAATGCACACACCACCCTCACTTACTACTGAAAAACTACAATTCCATGTGCACCGAACATAAACTTTTCTGGATTCAGTTTCAAACATGCGTACTTAACTTGCTGTATTGCCTTTCTTAGATTCTCATTTGTGGTCGAAAACGTCCAGTAATAGAGCAATATGCCATCTGCATAGATGGAATGTACTTTCAATTGGAATCCTCAAAATGAAAACTCCAACGGGTTCTCAAAAGCAAAAAATACATTACATTGGCTCATTTATGTGGCACATAATCCGTACAGTCATTTTTGGCTGCTGAAACCAATCCTAAGTCTATTTTTTTATCGTCCAGTTTCATTTGTCAGGCACCAGATCTAGCATATATAAACAATAAGTACTCTCCTGCTTCTAGATACGTCTGTACAAAGTACATGCCGTCAAATGTATCTGTTAAATATCCATATAGATCCTTAGCACTACTTCCTTATTTCTCACAACTAATATAAACACTCTGTAAGGTGTTATTATCCCATTGTTTAACATCAACTTGATGCTACTGATTCCGATATCCCTAGTGTTCCAAAAAAGCCTATGCAACATTTGTTTAATTGTACTCAACTGTACAATTGGAAATGTTCTTCAAGCTAAATGGCTATTTGTTCCCAAAACACATTAATAAATTCCTTGAGCAATTCACTGGGTTTGTTTTAGCACAGTTTCAGTCAGATCCTTCACATTTTCAGTAAGTAAAAAGTTTTTTTTCAGACAAAGCACAGTAGCTGGGATTCAATCATAATCTCCATTAGAAGATGCACATACGGTTTGGATGGTTTATTAAACCCTAAATAAGATTTCAGTGCATTCATATGCTGATAAACAAATAAGGGCTAACATCATTTTAAAAAGGCGACAATTATACATATATTTTTATTCAGGTAGTAAAGATGATGGTTTGCATTTTAAAATGTCTGAAACAATTTCAGATAATCACAATCTGTCAATTGTTGTTGCTCAGAAACTAAAGTGTTATTAGATACGTTTATGTTCAATACATATTTACGATAGACATGTCCACAATATCTACAACTGTCCCGCTGGTAACTTTACAAAATTATAATATTGAAATCAAGGACTCAAAAGCTCTGCTGTGGTCAGAACTCAAATATTCCGTCGCCTTGCGACAAAAAACAAAGACAACAACCCAGAACTACCAATAGAATTAACACTCGTTAGCCTAGTTAAGCATATGTTTCTAAATTATTTATGTACCAAATTGTTTTTGGACACATGATTTTATTGGCTGCAAGGTATCTTTGGTAATGCAGGTGTAATGTAAAAATTAATTTAAATAAAAAGCCTATGGGTATTAAAATAAGTCTTAAGGTTTACTACATTGATTTCCTCTGTGTGTTTTACATGGATAATTTGTCATTTCTACCTATTATTTCGTCAGATCTTTACACTGAGTGTTGCAACAAACAAAAACATAAACGTATTTAATACAATGGAATAGGTGAATATCATCGGTAGTGAATCGTATAATATTAAAGTAAATGTAAGACATTAGAGCGAAATATCAGCTTAAATTTTTTGGTATTGACATCTTCAGTCTGAATGGTACATCATGTGACTTATGGGCTAAACGGCCAATTCAAAGACCCATGGAGTTGAGACACAGACATTCCTAATTTCGGGCCATTTTCTGCAGGGAGGCAAATATTCAGCAGAACCCATCGCCTAATTTGGGCCACTATAATCACGTTTGGGTGTTCAATCGTTTTCCATCCGACAAGACTGTCAGTATCAAGTGTGACATTGACAGGCATGTCCACAGTCATGCCGTGATTGAATGTGAGTATAATATACTCAGTATAATCTCATGACTTGTAATTTCTGTGGCTTTATCAAGTGGCTAATTATGTATGGGTTAGGTCTACTAAGTAAGAAGAATGACGAAAGTACATACAGTATTGATATGTCACATATCAAAACATATCAAGAGCAAGGGCTTTCATTTTCACCAGTGAGTACATTACCATCTCATAAAATGTGATATATTATTTTATTGCTTACAATACCAGTTAAGACTGGACAAGCTGCTAGATTAGTTGACGGTGTTGAATCATCAGTTTTCAACCTCCCATTCTATTTGCAAAGGATACTTAAAATCATTGAAATTGAAGTCATTGAATAGGTATTGTTCGTAAATATAATTTCTACGTTCACATGTTTGATTAGTATTGTATTGTAGAGTTTTTTGTATGATGTTTGACTGTTCATATGTTACATGAACATTTTAGTTGAAAACTTTGCAATATTGCAAATGTCGCAGAATATCAAACTAAGAAAAAGTAGAACAAGCCAAGATAGTCATAAATAACTTACACCACTTGAATGTAAAACTGAACCAGTGGACTATGGTGATTGTACAAATACTTAAAAGGAAAAACGAACTGTAAGTGTGACACATATGATAAATTTTAAAGTAAACATTTGCTGTCATAATAGATTATAGATCGCCTTATTGGTAGCACATGAATACTGTAATAATTAATTTCATAGACACCTCAAATACCCTTACATTATTAAGAAATAACACAGAATGTCAAAATTATCCTATAACATCAGTTTTCACACACACGCATACACAAAATTAACTAAGTTATTTAGCATTTAAGGGGTTGTACTAAAATTACAAACCGTTGTGATATTCACATTGTTTCTTATTAGTTGAATTATAAAATATAGTTATTCACTAAATGGTATCTATAGTATAGCGTGAATAGTTAACATGATTTGAATTGAGTTTCCAGGTTCATATATATGCTGCTGCCAGTAAGAAGATTATTTGTTTGTTTTTGTTTATTTTTAGGATTTCACAGAAGTTACAATAGGGTTATCTGCGCTAGCCGTCCCTAATTTAGCAGTGTATGACAAGATAGAAAGCAACAAGTCATAACCACCTACCACCAGCTCCTGAGCTACTCTTTTAGCAACTAATAGTGAGATTGACCATGACAGTATAATCCCCCCACGACTGCAAGGGCGAGCATGTTTGGTGTGACGGGGATTCAAACCTGTGATCCTCAGATTACGAGTCAAACGCCTTAACCACTTGGCCATGCCGGCCCAAGAACACAGTGAAAGCCAAATTCCCTAAACCGCAGGCCAGAAGTGAAGAGTTGGAGCGGCAATTTTGCAAACCAGAACCTCCTCAGTTTCATTAATTGATAACCTAAAAGAAAACAACCTGTTGACAGGGGAACTTTATTCAATATTTTAGTTATATAAATATGTATTATATATAGTACGTTTACAGTATTTTAGATGAGATTTTATTGTTTAAGAAAATATTACCAACACGTGGTTACAGTATCTATCAAAACATTTATAACATATAAAAACAGTGCTATATCTAATATTTTGTGGTGTAAAATATGTTTTCACCTGATTAAAATTTTTTGTCTGTTTTTTTTTTTTTATCAGCGCAAGTGTGGCATCATATCCTCAACAACAGTAATATTTCGCAATGACTCTTCTTGTGTGGTCCAAAGGTATATTAGTTCCTTAGATAAAAAATTAACTTCACCCAGGACTCTAAGAAGGCAAGTGCGCCTTAATTACACCATTTGTATGATATATATATCCCTGAAATACAATAAGGTCGACTGCACTATTTTCAAGTTATTATGATGTACATTATTTATTAAAGCATTCAAATATATTTTGATTTTAAGATAGCTGTCACGTACAGAGATATTTATTGGTTTTAATTAGTGCATGGTAAAAATATGGAGGATGAAAATCGATCGAGGTCCTATACCATACACAAACGTTGCACTGACGGTAGACGCTACGTCTCTCAGAATGAATGACAAAAGAGCGAGGAAATAGTAACAGGTTTTGTTTACTTTAGTGATAACAGCGAAACTACTGATGAGGCCTCTGAGACACTCTTTATTATCACAGCGAACCTCAGAAGCCTTCGAAAAGTCCCTTTCGCTTATTACTTAACAAAAAGGTTTACTTACATACAGCCAAAAGCAATTTTTGTTGCATACGTTACTGTACGTTACGTGTACTTAGTGACATACGTATGTAGACGGTTACAATGAATAGACGTGCCAGTAACCTAATTATGCACAAACAATTGGGATACCACTTTGAAACAAATAACTTCCACCTTAAATCTAAGAACCCGAGAGATGACCAAGACATCTATGCGAACTTCGATTTATGCCACATGCTCACACTTTTCAGAAATATGCTGTCTACCTTCGGTTCTGTACTTTCTCAAACAGCAAACTGGAATAGAAATATCTGAAAGACATATGTCATCTGTATAATAAAACTGAGTACCACGTGAAAAACAAGCTCGCTCAGAGATATGTATTGGAAATCATCAAATGATGCAATGAAAAAATAAGATATAGCTAATGCGTTACAAACTTGTAATAATTGTTATTTTACATGAAGTTCATGGCAGATGTAAATAAATATAACATATTTTATGTCCATAGTAATTTAATATGACCATAGTTGCGCCAACAAGTAAGTTATAGCCATATCATAATAAACTGTTTTAGTATAAATATATTTTGTATGCTCGTGATGTGTGTGTGTGCTTTCTTATAGTTAAGTCACATCGGTTCATCTGCTCTATCCACTGAGGAGAATCGAACCCCTGATTCTAGCGTTGTAAATCCAAAGGCTTATCGATATCCCAGCGGAAGACGCTCGCGATGTGATGATATGGTAGGTTTGCTTGACTTTATGTTGTAGATTTTTATGTACCACTTATGACATTTGGTTACTGTTGCATTGTGTGTTGGAATACTTGTTCATTTAATTTTAATTAATTATTGGGTGAAAAAATTATATCTTTTCCATGCATTTTGCAATATCGCGAATTTGTGTATAAATCATGAATAATGGAGAAGTCTATGAAAATGGAAATCTGTGACTAGAATGTGTAATAAACACAAGATTTCTGAAAGTGAATTTTAGTATATTAATATTATTTAACAATAAGTACCTTTTCATTTACTATTGTTTCTAATCTTTTTGCAATGTAATAATGGTATTTAATTAAACAATATAACAGTAAAATTTGTAAAATGTATTTTTATTCGAAACTACATTTTTACCTTCATAATATTATAAAACTGATTTCTATGATTTTTTTCGTAACGAAAAGAACAGTAATATAGCTCTACTATTAAAAACTATATACACCAGAAATAACAGTGTAATTGAATATCTACTTTCAATGAGTCTGTGGTTGATAAAGCTACATTGTTAATATAACAATCGATAAAAACTGTAACATAATCATGTCTCCAAAACTGCCTCATTTGTTCTCAGTTTATTCTTGTCAACACGTGAAGTTATGTGTGTATTGTATTTTGATATAGTTTTAATATTTTAAGTCTCGCAACACGATGGCAAAGTCTGCACTAAAGGAAAGACAACTGGTTACCACCTAATTTCTTAAGTTCTGCTTGTTTGTTGTGTCAGCAGACCACTGAGGGACAGCCACTTGATGTCGTCAAAAGGTTTGCTGTGATAAATTATTTATATGTAAAGATAGTCAACTTGATGTATAACTTAGTATATCTTGTTTTTTTATTAACACAAATTGGTATATTCCTTTGCATTTGAAACTTCAAAAATATTGTTTTAAAATATCTGTATTTGTTTTACTCAAACTTATTCTCTCTGTTTAACTACAAACACTCTTGTTACTGGTTTTGTGGTAGACATCACAGCTCTGTTGAAGCTCATATCATATTGGATTTCCATACAGCAGTATAATTTTAAGTACTGATTCTCACAAGATTGTTTTGAAAACTTTTTCAATGCCATTAAACGAATGGGTTAGAATGTTCAGCGAATTTTTATATTACTGTATGATTCTATTTTGCGATATTTGAAAATATTGCTCATAAAATATAAGAAAAGATCGTTGAGAATTGCAACCTTAAAAGGAATTACTAATGTATCTTTTTTTTTGGAACAGCATTCCAAACATAAAACAGTTCAAGTCTGGAAACAGAAAATTTCTGGTACACTGTGGCGCAAACGCAAGTGTAACACGAAATACTGTGGAACTGGATGCAACAGGTAACACCACAGGCATCTCTGTGTCAGTGTGATAAACTAATGAATCTTGTCAGTGGTGATCTACAGTTTGCTGTAAAATAATTACCTAAGTTGAACTTAACTGCAGTATAGCAATATCATAGAAAACATTGTAATTTGAGTTGCAGGACAGATGGTAAGAAAGTGAATTACAACCTTTCTCTATGGAAATTATAAAGAATATCTGGTGACGTCAGCAGTGCTCCAGATTATGACAACAATGCTTATCATTTGTTGAAACCCAAAAACAATAGAGACTTACTTATTCCGTCAGAGGTAACTGTTACTATAATCATTCCACTGTCTAATTAATAACCATAGAATGAAAATAATGCGTTCAATTCCTCGTTTTATGATGATGGTCGGAGACATGAATGAATGCAGAGATGTTTTGAGCATGACCTCTCTTCTCTTACAGATATATAATTACTTTGATAAACACTTCAAAAGCTTTCTCTCTGCCTTTTTTAAAACTTACTGGGCTTCTTGCTAGCATCGCTTCACCAAAATGTACATCATCAGGAAACAATTGACGAGTTAACAAACTTGTGATGTGTAAAGAACAGTATTTTCAAATGAATGAGAGTATTAATTACACCTGTTATCAAAAGCCTTTATATCTATTTCACCTATCCATAGTCTTACCAAACACTTAGGCAATTCTTGATTATGGATTACTATTCTTTGCTTATTATCATGGCTATTTCCCTTGAGAATAATAATTTAATTTGTCATCGCAATCATAATTGGTAATATTAGCATGTATATGGTTTGCACGATAAATGAAATTGTCTTACTCCTTTTAAATAAATCTAATTAATTTAATTTAATTTGATCTAAACAGTTAAACTTCTGACATCTATATACAACATCTAATTTATATGTTTTCTGTAAAATCAAGACAACAGTTGTTCTACAACTTCAGAAAATTACAATTATATTCAGTATCTAACACTTTAATTTCTATTTTAAAACCGTACTTTACACATTAATTTAACTTTCAACTGTTTTGAGGGACAAGTAATTAAAAAACCGTTTCAAGACACTTATATATTTTTAAAATTCTAGGTTATAGTACTTTTGTTAAAGAAGTAAAATTAATACAAATTATTCCACAGTCAAACTTCAATGTTCCAATATATCAAAAATATAAGTAGACACATATATAAGCGTCACGAACATAAATTACAGCTTTAAAATAAGACTGATTTCCTTCATTTGTCATATGTAACATTTCAATGTGAATCTTAGATATTTATACATACGTGTAGCACCCAAACACTGTCAAAAGAAAAATAGTTTAAACATAAGTCTTACATCGAACAATCAAAACTTGACAACTATCTGTTTACACTAACGTTGGATGTACTCTTATCTTCTGGTAAGATGGCGGTCTAATTTGCATTTGCGCTGTCTGTGATAATTAATGACAAAGTCAATCTAGTATTTATATGAGCTCTATGACTTTTAACGTATAACTGTTTGTTGCTGTTTTGCCTGTAGTGATTTCACTGTAAATCTTCTATTTTTGAAAATCCTGTAGCAGAATGATTTTGTGTGTATGTGTGTGTGGATATGTTTTTGTGTAACAACGTACCATACTTGTCCGGTAACTATTGAAATTATACTGTAATTTGAATTAAACAACTAAATAATAACCTTAACATTATACTTCTTCAGGTGGTTACATCATATTTCTGTATTAAAGTAAACACTTAATATTACTACTCGGACTGCAGGTGATACGTCTAGAAGTTTTGGTTTAAATCTCTTGCAAAGCTATACGAGAGTTATCTGCGATAGCCGTCCCTAATTTTCCAGCGAAAGAATAGAGGGAAGACAACCAGTCATCACTACCTATCGCCAATTCTTAAGCTACTCAAGTGGAATTGACCGTAACATTGTAACGTCTCTACAGCTGAAAGGTAGAGCATAGTTACTGGGGCGGGGATTTAAACCCGCCATCTTCAAATTACGAGTCTAGCACCCTAACCGCCTCGCCACGCTGGACCAATCTAAAAATCGAAACGTTAATTATGTACAAAACAAAAACAACATAAAATTAAAGTTGCACCTCCAGTTTCTTTGCAATTAAGCTAGAAGCTACTGAAGGGGTTATCTGGGCTCTGCTCACCACGGGTATCGAAACCCGGTTTCTAGCGTTGTATCTTCCAAAACATACTGTAGTGCCAATAGGGACAATGCATGACTATAGGTTATAAGAAACGTACACAAGTCACACAAAACATTTTTGAAATAAATGAAATAAGTAAAAATCAATAGGATTACGAATAATTACACACAAAGCTTTAATAATTTTGATCTTCTCCCTAGTGGCTCAACAGTATGTCAATACCCGTGGTGAGCAGAGCACAGATGGTCCATTATGTAGTTCGTACTTAATAAAAAAGAAGTTTTAATTTTGTTTCCATTGCAATAATAAATAATGTATTTAAGCTAAAGCAAAACAATAAATTATTATTATAACATATCACCAATAACCAATAATTTAGGAACATCTTTTTTTTAACTTTATAAGGATTAACTTATAAAATATTTTCATTTATCGTGTGTTTTCTTTTCTTCGCAATTTCACATAAAAATGGTTTGTAAATAAGAACTATGTTATTAATGAGACTAATATTATTATATTGAAGAGACCTTCAGTAGATGTGAGTGTTGACCTTTCAACACGTTTTTAACGCTAACTCAGTTTTACACGACTTTCTCGTGCGAGAAGATGCGTGTAATGTAATGGGTAACGTGCTGGGCTGTAAAATCAAAGGTACAAGGCTAACGCTTCCGACTCTGGCCTTATTATTAGAAAAACGGTATTCAATTCCGTTACTAAATTAAAAGTAGCCACATAAACAGTAGGTGCTGATAACCGTTTTCCTTCCCTCTTTCTGCAGTTCTAATGAAGGAACAATTATAACAGAACTTTTGCATCTCAGATCTGACCATATGTCGCATAAGATTTCATTCACGTTGAAAATATAAAATAATCATGTCATACAAAGATATAAAAGCAAATAACGAATACGCTTTAACTGTCATCATTTTTCTACCACATACAAGTTGTGTAAGGAAGATGAAGTACTGCTGATACCTTCTTCACAGTGAAGATACGCAAATGATGAACCAACAAACGTGTTCCATTCATTATAAGTTGTTAAAAGATGATATTGTTTTATGGCATTTATTCCTTTATATAACATCAACTATCGTAGTTTGAGTTACGTACAGTTCTAACCTATTCAGTTAGCTGGTTTGATCTGAAGTTGATGATAACAAGACGTTCAGAATAATTCATAAAATGTCATAATCAGCTTCACTAGCTCTAATAGAGACAACTAAATAAAATAGAGAATTTCTAGGTTTTTTTACAAGTTCTTGGTGTGATGGAAATAGTTGTGTGTTATTTATAAGTAAATGTGAGAATGTGAAGGATTCGAAAAGGTTAACTTCTAGAAAAATTAACTGAACATGAATAAGAAAGGAGAAGTTCAAATAAAGTTCGCGAAGACAAACACAGTCATTATACACTCTTTTAACTCTTCAAAATCCCTGAGAGACTGAATTTTCTATAATTTGTTTTAACAGACTGCTTCTATGAATAGTGGTCTAATCAGTGCTGTGTTTGCTGTATCCCAACTGACATGAAGAGCTCTGTACAGAATGAAACAAATCGTCAGCAACGGATATGACAAGTAGAGTGTGGTTGAAATACTATAATTATTATACACTATTCTAATTACTGAAAACATCACTAATGGATTAGATAAACAATTCAGTGTTTAGAAACATAATAGACCTAACACCAATGTCTTATAACAAGTATAATTACAGCCTTCATTCTTCAGGCTTTTAGTTCTTACTCTTGTAGATGGCCAGTAGTTAGCTAAATATTGTCTGTAAGTATAAGGCTGCTGGGTTACAAAAATAAATCGAGTATTCTCTTTGCTAGAACAAAGATAGAATTGAATGTCTGTATAGTACATTTTCAAGTCACAGCAAAGACCTAATGCAGCATCCCACAATTCTAGACTACTTTAATAGTGGTCTTCCTTATTATGCATATTTGCAATCTTATCAGTCTGAATTATATTTTAATCCAAAAAAAAATATAGTTATATGTTTTTGTTTGTTTTATCAGCAGCAAAGACAACAGTGGGAAGAAACAAAAACCACTTTTCCTGGAATAGCATGTCCTTCCTTGTATACCGTTCCCCAGAGGCTGCAGACTTACAATGCTAGAAACCAAATTTCGATACCTGTGGTGGACAGAGCACAGAAGGACTTTTGTATAGTTTTGTGCATAACAACCAAATAAAAAAAACTTTGTAAACTACCTAAGTGTGTTTATCATAAGGGTTTAAGGGGCATTATTATTATCACTTGCGCTAGTTTCAAATTTGTTATTAAAAGTGATTTATTTAATATTAGTTTATAATATATAGTGATAGAAATATTCTTGATAAAGTTTTAAGAGAAAATATTAGAATTGAACCTTCAACTCACGACAGTTCACTACTGAGTCTTAAAATAAGTAATTAGCCGGAATTGAACAGTGTTATTTCTACATTTATGGAAGACTTACATAAGCTTAGCCTACAGGAAATTAAATAAATTGTTGTTATAATTTCCTTGTGTTTCAGTATACGAATGTATTAAATGATTAAACTAATGTCAGGAAAGCGATAACAACGGTGAGGGGGAGATACTTCTGTTTTATGTGAGAACAAAAGGGCTGGTGGAACAGTATGTTTGTTTGTTTTTGTATTTCGCGCAAAGCTACACCAGGGCGATCTGCGGTAGCCGACGATAATTTAGCAGTGTGAGACTAGAGAAAAGGCAGCTAGTCATGACAACCCACCGCAAACTCTTGGGCTACTCTTTTAGCAACGAACAGTGAGATTGATGGTAACATTATAACGTCCCCACGGCTGAAAGGGCGAGTATGCTTAGTGTGACGAGGATTTTACTTATACCAAAACGAAAAAAAAGGAGTGTTGTATGGCAAATATTTCTGTAATCCCAATTTTTATTGTATTTTTCAAATAGAATTGTGTGTGATTAAATAATGGAGCAGATATGAAATGAAAGTTTTTAAAGCAGAAGAAAAGTCAATATATGTATCATTATTCGTTTCAATACAGATAAAAAAAAAATAGGAGATTGTAACTGCCTGAAAATGTATTCAGTTTAATTTAGTAAAGTAATAAAAAGGTGCATTTGATTAGGCTTTATTTTCCGCTTCCCTTTCTCGTGTATAACACGAGATTACTATCCTTCACACGTGAGATATGGCATGGAATCAAACGCTTTTCATGACATGAATGTTTCTTTCTTCTAACGTAGTTAGTAATGACTATTGTAATGAAATGTTTTTTTTTTGGCTTAGCTTATACTTTAATACTTGATTGCGTGATATCTTTAAAACTCACACTTCGATTAGGAAACAGTTGAAAAAGCTAACACGCTTCTGAGATAAGTTGGTATCACGTCAGTGAAGTACAATGTTTTCTTACAAAACTAGAGATCAAAAGAATTCATAAACGAATTACTGTAAAATTTAGATTTCGGTAAAAGTAAGATATATAAGAAGAAAATGAAGTCGTAGAATAAACTATTGCCTTTAAAACTCTACATTAAGCTACGGGCGATTTCATATATTTACTGAGTTACTAAATATGTTTGTGTTATCGAATTTCTATTTTCTTGTTAAATAAGGCGCGTCGTTTGCTCTTTAAAGTATTATAACTTTTTGAATAGATCGGGGTTCTTAATATATATTTTTAACTTTACAATATTTTTGTTACAAAAAAATTCAGTTAATCTGTACATAATTAATAATATTTTTTACAGGATAGTAGAACTGTTCTGGTGCTCAGCAATAAATATGACTGCTTATGACGCTGAAAGTAAATTCTCTATACCTATGATGGAGAGAATACAGACAGCCCATTGTGCACCTGTGTATTTAGCAAGAAAGAACAGCTGGAAAGATCACAGTTCTTAGTCGATGTTTCTTTTGTGAATGTATTATGTAAACAGAATATTAAAAAAAAATATTCTAGAAACAGAAATACATAAATCGGAAAATGTTTAGGGATTAATATGAGTTTCCAGTTTTTCATTCATAACTTGATTTCGTTGAATTTTATTTGATATCACACTTCGCTTACATCATTTCTCATAAAGTATATCGGAAGGTGACAGCTATGTAATGTTACTCATGTGCTTGGTAATATATGCCTAGGTTTGTTTGTAAATTATTTAATAGTTATTGAAAATAGCACCTCATAGGTGAAAAAACTTCCAAGAGAATTATAAAGACATATCCGAAGTATTTGTCCCCCGCTGGTATAGCGGTAAGTCCTCGAATGTACAACACTAGAATCAGGGGTTCAATTCCCCTCGGTGGATTTAGCAGATAGCCCAATGTGGCTTTGCTATAAGAAAACACGCTCAAACTAGTAATGTGTCAAGTCCAACTGCATGCCTAAAAATCACAAAATATTGTTTTCGTATTTCCTCCTAAAATTTCTTCTAATTTACTTTTGTACAGTTTTTAGAAAACGTTAGCTAACAATATACAGTATATATATGGCTGTTTATTTAATGTTGAAGTGTGAGGTTATTAGCCATGTGGTAATTATTAAGCAACGAAATATTTTTATACATTTATATTTCCCAAGAGAGGTGTTTCCCATAGCTATTAGAGATTAGAACAATCCTATTACCCCAGAAATTTTTATGTGTTTTTTGTGAGATGTTGTGAAATGTTCAGAATACCGTTATTTTTTTTATACTTGGTCCTAAAAGATTGAGTAGCTAGTTTTTCATATAATCCCCGCGAGTGGATCTCTAGCGATGTTTCACTCTCAACAATGTTTTCAATCCAAGTACAAGGATGAGGTTCAGCGTCCAGAAAAACAAAACAAAAACGTACTTTATAAATTATATAATAAAGAGAAAATACCATTATTTGTTTGAGATGTTGCAGTATGTTACACTCTTGCATTTCGGGTTTAAATGTGAAAGTTTTGTGTTTCTTAAGCTTAGGTTTGTTTATTTCGAAAATGTGCGCAAAACTATATTAATATATAAGAAACCCGGCATGGCCAAGCGTGTTAAGGCGTGCGACTCGTAATCTGATGGTCGCAGGTTTGCACTTTCAGCCGTGGGGGCGTTATAATATTACGGTCAATCCCACTATTCGTTGGTAAAAGAGTAGCCCAAGAGTTGGCGGTGGGTGGTGATGACTAGCTGACTTCCCTCTAGTCTTACACTGCTAAATTAGGGACGGCTAACATAGATAGCCCTCGAGTAGCTTTGCGCGAAATTCAAAACAAACAAACAAACTGGATAAGAAACATACTGCGCAACATAAATTTTGTTCCTGGATAGTATGTGTTATTTCTTAATTGCTTATGTTGTAAAAGTATAGAAAATGACCATTATTCCCTTCAAACTTTGTTTTAATGACCTGAATAATTAACCTATTTTCTGTGTAAAAACGGGCAAATTTGCACATTTTCATTTACATAAAGTTTGAATAAAACAACATAAGTATTAAGATTTACATGTATTTACACTAAAGTTGTACAAAGATGTTTAAAAGTGAGTAGTTTTTCGAGGTTTGCGACTGTAATGTAAATCACTTTCACCTATCAACCCCCAAATATAGTCTCCCATCATGTTTCCATTACACGCTCCTTGGTAGTGGCGTTCAAATTCCAGTATATCTTGGTGGAAGCGCTCGTCTTGCTTCTCTGAGTATGCTCCCATTTTCTTCTTGAATTTATCAAGATGAATGTCAAGAATATGGACTTTCAGGAACATCCTGCAGCCCATTTTGCTGTACTTTTTCACCAGAGCCTCAACCAGTTCCACATAATTTTCGGTCTTATGATTGCCCAAGAAGACCCGAACCACCACGAGAAAGCTGACCCAAGCTTTTTTCCCTCCCTACTGAGCTACCTAGGGAATTTTGTGCACTCTAAGATCTTCTTTATTTGTGGTCCAACGAAGACACCATCTATGACCTTTGCCTCAAAGAGCTTAGGGAGGAAGTCTCAAAGGTACTTGAAGACTGCAGACTTCTTATCAAGAGCTGTGACAAACAAATTGTTTCAGAATACGCAATTTTATATGTAATTGGAGGGTTTACCATGTAGAAGTAGCAATTGCTTGAGTTGTTAATGGTTTCACACCAAACGTTTGGAATAGTAAACTTCATGGCTCTCTTTTCCCCTCTGTATCATCCTGAAAAAGAGCAAAATAAAATTGTTATTACGAAGAATAAATTTATTTCATCCACAACTAATGTGTAAGAGATTCATGAAAAATATTTTATACGTGATATTTTTCTATACTATTGGAAATTTAAAAAATAAATTAAAATATATTTAAATTTTAAAAGGTCTAAAATTTGTATAATATAAAATCTTACTATTCAAGCAAGCAAAAAAATGCCGAAATATGCTTTTTAGACTTCACACATTTTAGCAGATGCTGTCAGAGTATTTTTTTGCTCTTGTCTTGTTAAATTGGTCACATACATAGCAGAATGCGTCTGGAGAATGCTAGCGGCTTCTTGATGCCATCTCTGATAAAATAAGATAGGTCTATGTGTTCACTTAAGCAGCTAGAACTAAACTGAAGTGGTGAGTGGTGAGCCCATGTATATATATCCCTATGGAAAGTTCTGGAAAATTCGAAAAGGTTCTTAAAAATTCTCGTAAGTTCTACAACATTCTATAAAATTCTTGAAAATTATTATAAGTTCGAGAAAGTTCTCTATCAGCTATTCAGCACTGAATTTAGCTGGAATGTTCTTGAAAATGCGTAAATTTGAAAATTCCATCATCCAGGTCACAAAAGCAAAGTTTGAAGAGAAAAATAGGTCTTTTTCATTTACTTTAGATATAAGCAATTGGAAATAACATTTTCTGCCCAGGAACAAGAAAAAGTAAATATTTTGTTACATAGTGCAATCTTAACAAGCTGTCCTTAATCTTTAACTGATAGGCTAAACAGAAGGCTCCTAGTAAATACCACTTATTTCCAACTCCTGCCCTCTCTGATCAAAATAGCAAAATTTGACCGTCAGTTTTACAACACATTCACGCTCAGAAGAACGAAGTGCAATTTTGTGGCAACAGGATGCAAACCTTAGGCCTAATATTCACAATCTGACAGACTGGCCGGTACACTTGTCTCAGACCATTTGCACTAACGGCTATTTAGGTGTACCAAACGACTGTTATGGAACTTAATTGTTACTCATCATAAGACCTTATGCAAAGCCTGTTATATTTTTAATATCACATACTTAAATTAGTTCCATAATGATTTTCAAGAATTATAAAAGTACATAATAATAATAGTATTTCAATTACTCTACATTAATAATATCTTTTGCCGTGACTGGCTGAGATACAGGGAAGAAACCCTATTAATATAAGATAATAAGATATTTGTTTTAACAATGTTTCTTTTTGTGTGAACGTATTTCCCAAACTAAAGAAGCGTTATTCTAATTAATTTATTTATCACAGACATTGTGTTATGGCTATAATATTGTTAATGCCACATTCTTAACCTAGTAATGACATTCTTGTCACACTGTATTCATCGTATCGCCTGCTCATGACTATGTACTACGTTAAATAATTTAATAGGCCTAAAATAATGTTTTATTAGAAGTATAATTTGTTATAATAATACTTCTTAACTTGCAAAAAACGTTTATGTCATAAACACTTTTGTCGTAGCAAATGGATTATATAAACAGTGTTTCCACCGCTACTGTGTTCGTTTTATTCTATTCGGCTCGAGAAACTTCACCCTGAGCAAAATGTACTGATTGCTGACAAATATGATATCTTACGTATATTTCGAATGTTTTTATTATACACTATTCTAATTATTGAAACTCCTCAAGAGACTATATTAAGAATATAATATTAACAAATATAATAGGCCTAACATAATGTCTTGTGACAAGTATAATTAATTATAGTCTTCGTTCACCAGCATGTAAACAGCGTTCACAGTATAACAATTGTTGTTGCTGTGAGTATTATTTTCAGATTGAAAGTCACTTAGAAAATCTTAATTTTGTAAGTTTTGTATTTACACTGTCTATAAACCATAGCAACTACCGGAGGTTTGTAAAGATAAAAATCAGATTTTGAAACTTGAATTAGAAAGAGCACAGAAAGCCCATTGTGTAGCTTTGTGCAAAATATATACAGACAATCATAATAAAAATAAATGTAATAGTAGAAACTATTGATAAAGGTTAAAGTTAAAACTGAAGGTTAAGAAAGAAACAAAATGTAAATATCATTACATTATGAAGCCTAAACTTATAACAGAAATTTCTACTTTAAAAAGAATGGAAGACTTACTTTCTCTATCTGTATATATCTATCTGTGTATTACCCCAACAGTCACCACCAATGCAAATTCTAAACAAAACACGAACCTAATACAGATAGAGTGGATTATTTTCTTTTCTCTATTCTTTTCATTTATGTGTATAAAACTTTGAAATAATTAATATTTTTCGAGAAGAGCAAAACGTTAGACTAATTACAACTGATATATAAAACGACTGATAGAAATAATATGTTAGACTAGGCTGGCCAGATGAGCTCCGGAACTGAGTCCAAGCCTTATTCGTAATGGCGTGCAACAAACAGAACAGGCTGATATAATATTTATTATACACTCTTCTTACCGAAAACTTGTAATGAACTTCCACGAACGATCAGTAGCCTTGTTGTGATGCGGTAAGATACCTATATATTGTTGTGATGCGGTAAGATACCTATATGTTGCTACTAAATGCTGTGCTCAATCAAACAGTTCGTTCTTAATTGTAAAATATTTCTCTTCCGCCGTCTGTACAACTCGCTTCTCTGTGGCCTGTATTGCGTGAATGATAGCACACATCAACTGAATAGCCGTGTATAATTTTAAACTCCTGCCCACAAGTACGGCCGTATCCAAACGATTACTTTTTATTGAATAACCGGATTGGTACACAAAGTTATAACACACTTATCTCTGAACGTGCAAAAACGTATTCTTGGACTTTGCAATACGAAGCCAAGCATGCTAATCATTAGGTTACATCTAGTCTGCTTCCCGACAGAAATCTTAGGGAATACTTATGAAAAGGCATCTGTCATGACATGTCAAATTAAGCCTCCTGGTACCTCTTTTGTATACAATAGTATATTTATCTAAACGTTGAGGTAAAAGATTTCAACTTATAAAGAAATGTCTGTTGAGCTAAAGAATAAAAACAATTCTATTTTACAAAAGAATGTGTAGTATGGCAGCATTAAAAATAAATATAGATAAAATGCTTAGAAAAATTGAAAATCAGATACGTTTCTGCTCATTTTCAGCAAAAGTATCTACATTTGGAATGCACAGAACTTAAAAGCATCCATGAACAAATACAAAATTTTTAAGTCAATAAAAAAACGTTAAAAAATTATTTACACTACTATTATTTACATGTTTTGTCTTGGTCAGTAGTTAGCCTGAGAGTTTAGAACCCTAAAAGTCGGGTATTGATACTCGCAATGGGCATAACATAACTAACTCCTTGTATACTTTGTACTCAACAACAAAAACCTTATGTGTTACTCTTAGTTTTTTTTTTTGTTCCTTTTCTTTTCTGTTATTGATCACACAACTTATGCCGGCAAACAAATTTTATTACGTTTCTAAAGTATGCGTACTATTTCGAAACGTCTAAAATAAAATAAAGTGAGCAGTTAATGCGATTTTGTTTTGTTTTCCATGAATATTTATGATAATTTTATTGACTGCGCAAGCAAATGATAATCGTACGGAAGCAACTAGAGGGTATAATTACATCTTTAATATCCCTGCAACGTTTAACAATTGTTTATTTATTACAAGTTGTAGGTTATAATGCAATATCACTGATATAACTATTGCCTGCCCCCCGCTAGTACAGCGGTATGTCTCCCGATTTACAACGCTAAAATCAGGGGTTCGATTCCCCTCGGTGGGCTGAGCAGATATGGCTTTGCTATAAGAAAAAAACACACATGACTATTGCCATCTATTGATCTTTGTTCAAACTAAATTGTTTGAAATTTGATATACTCATAAATTATTTCTAAATGAAAACGATGCATCATCAAATTCAGTATTTAAATAGTTAGATAAGATGTATATGTACATTACTCTTTGTTGAAATAACTGTGATAAGTTTTAAGGCATAGTTGAAGCAAATTACAAGCTGTTTAACAATAACAACACAGAAGAACAATATAACATAGGCAAATGTGCTTTTTGTAATATCTTATAAGATCTGATTATTTTCCTTTCTTTCAAATATAAACAGAAAATAGACATATAAAGTCATACTAGTATCACGTTACCATAATTTAATGTTTATATCAGTATTGTGTTATTACCAATTACTGTTCCATTTTCACTTTTATTTCGAGAGCATAGCTTTACACTTTTCTTTGCTCTATCGCAATTTGAAAGTTTTTACTTAAGTTGGACAAATTTATGCTTAAGTTCTAAACAACAATAATCTACTATTTCGTTTCCTTCAATTCACAAGTAAACAACTTTCATTTTTGTGAAGCCTAATACCTTTGATGACCAAGTATCTTTTAAACTACAAATGTTAAAGCAGACAGACTCCTTTAATAAAAAAATTAAACAACCATCAACCTTTTGATAATATTTCTAACACACATTATAGATGGATGTTTTGTTCCAGAAACATATTACCATTAAATAACAAAACTACTTTTGTCGGTTATTGTAACCTTTATAAGACTTTATCAGTTATTAACTTCTATACCACAAATTCTAAAAAAAAGAAGTAAATAGTTAAGAAAACGTTGTTCATTCTGTAAAAAGAAGTAAATAGTTAAAGAGACTTTGTCTATTCTGTCCTGAACCTATTGGTAAGTCTCTTCTTCTACCATTTGCCTCTTGTGGACAGCGGTAAGTTTATGAACTTATAATCGAGCTCTGAAAATAAACAAGACATACTGTATACGTATATGCATATGTACATTAAAAGTTTCTAAAAATATCATGAGCATTCCAAAATATGATGGGTTTGTACTTCTATATTCCGAACTATGTTCAACTACATTATCCTTAATTGTTTGTTTGTTTTAAATTTCACGCAAAGCTACACGAGGGCTATCTGTGCTAGCCGTCCCTAATTTAGCAGTGTAAGACTAGAGGGAAGGCAGCCAGTCATCACCACCCACTGCCACCTCTTGGGCTACTCTTTTACCAACGAAGAGTGAGATTGACCCATCACATATAACTCTCCCAAGGCTGAAAGGGCAAGCATGTTTGGTGCGACGGGAATTCGAACGCATTAACTCACCCAGCCATACCAGGCTGTTATTATTCTTAAACGGCCCGGCATGGCCAAGCGTGTTAAGGCGTGCAACTCGTAATCTGAGGGTCGCGGGTTCGCATCCCCATCGCGCCAAACATGCTCGCCCTTTCAGCCGTGGGGACATTATAATGTGACGGTCAATCCCACTATTCGTTGGTAAAAGAGTAGCCCAAGAGTTGGCGGAGGGTGGTGATGACTAGCTGCCTTCCCTCTAGTCTTACACTGCTAAATTAGGGACGGCTAGCACAGATAGCCCTCGAGTTGCTTTGTGCGAAATTCCCAAAAAAAACAATTTTATGCAATTTAAGAAATACGTGTTTTTTACTTAGTTTTAATTTTAGTAGTTGTTTCTCTTTGTTAATTAAAAACTATTTTCAATGATTCATACACTTTCGAATCCTAAACAATACATTTGTCTTCTTTTTTTGTAAATGTTATTTACATCAATATTCTTACAAAGTAAAACTCATTAATTAATGACTGGGATTAACCCAGCATTTATTAAGTCTGAGCTCAAACACAAACATTTACTACAAATGATTCCTTAAACATATATATATTTATTGTTAATTTGTTTTTAGCACAAATCTACATAACGGATATTCATTCTCTGCTTTTTGCGGGTGTATAAACCTAACTTTTAGCATTACAAATCATCGTTGTTCGTACTATTTTAATTATCTTTATGTGAGTTTCTCAGAATGTTTCACTTAATGAATTTAGATATACTGCTTGTTCATGTTTTGTTCTTCAGCATCTACCAGATTGATGTATGATGGGTTCAAAATTAAATATTTCACAATTATTAAACCGAAACTAGGAATTTATTTCTAAATAGTTCTTATAAATAATTAAAAAGTAATGTATATATTAAATAAATGTTTCTTTGATCATATTTGTTCATATTGTGGTTGATCAATGCCATGTCCATAATAAAACTGATTAATAACAGGTACATATAATAGATGTATTGTACATGCACATAGATTTTATTATATATAGTTTACAGATATATTCACAAAAATTATTCATACATATTTCTACCAAGCTATGATTTAATTTTCACTTGAGGCTGTTCCATTGGCTGACTGAATTTTCTCAAGCTGAAGTTATTAAGTTTGTCATGTCTTCAGAGAAGTATTCCAATAGCTCTGTTTTTATTTATTATAGTACCTTATAACGCTACTAGATGGCTATATCAATTTATTTCCATCAGAATGATGCTTTAAAAATTATCATGATCAATGTTTTGAAGCCTGAACGTCAAAATACTGATTTTGTCTCTTGGAAATAAATAAATCATTAGATATATCGTTGTATAAGATACTAAAGAAGTGTTCTGAAATTGAAATGAAAAATAAACTGGGAAAAGTTTCATTCGACAGAAATCAAAGTTTCGTGATAGCAACAACAATAAACACTCAACACGTGTTACAATAACAAACATTTAATTCTTGAATATTTCGTAATGTACATATTCCATCTTCAGCAAGTTATAATTAATAAGGTAAAATATTACAGAATTTTTTACGAAAGTTCCAATATTTCGTAAACGGGAATTAAAATACAGAAAAACAGCATGAAGTCAATTAAAAAAAATAATGAGGTTATGGAACAATTGTAACAATATTGTACCACTTATTTCAAATAAACTCAATTGTAGCGAAGAAATAATTGTTATTATTTGAAATTGGGAGCTCATTTGTAATAGATGAATTTTCTTTAATTAAAAAGTTCAATATTGGGTGGTCCAGATGAGATAACTTAAATATTTCAATCAAGATGGAGTGGTTGGTGTTTTCACTGTACATGCGAATTAAGGAGTCTAGAGAAGTTGATAATTGTTTTCTGTTATATGTGATTCTCCCGTATGTTGGCAGGTTCATCGATCTTAGAACGCATTAGTGTAGGTAGCAGGCCTTTAGAAGTGAATAGATTCTGAATTTTGAAAGGTGATTTAAATACGGTTTGTAAGTTCAACCTGTCAATAAAAAGTTGTAGTTATTCTTAGAATTTGTGACATCTGTAAGTAATATTGTTTACCTAAGAAAATGAGACGATTAATCCTAATAAGTGTTTGTTTCTTTGAGGACTCAATTTCGTTTGTTTGTTTTTGAATTTCGCGCGAAACTACACTGCTGCGCTAGCCATCTCTAATTTAGTAATATAAGACTAGAAGGAAGGCAGCTAGTCATCACCACCCACCGCAAACTCTTGGGCTACTCTTTTACCAACGAATACTTTGATTCACCGTCACATTATAAAGCCCCCGAGGCTGAAAGGGCAAACATGTTTGGTGCGACGGGGATTTGAACCCTCGAATTACGAGTCGAGTACATTAACAACGTGGTCATGCCGGGCCTTCAACGAATTTGTTGGTAGTTTCTTGCGTATCCATCTGCAATGTTAGGAAATCAGTTATACATTAAAATACCACACATGGAGAATCCTACCAGTGTTGAAGCTATGAAGTCCACTGTAGTTAAGGCTTCTGTTCTTCGTGTTTATTTTGTTGAAATATTTCAAAATCGGCTTTTTTTTTTAGTTTTCGCTTTTAGTAGTGAATATATACCAATATATCGTATATTTACTGAACACTAATTTATCTTGTTGGAGTGACAACAGATACAAAAAAATGGCCAGGTGGTTAAGGCGCTTTAATCGCAATCTCAGGGTTGCGTGTTCAAATACCTGTCGCATCAAACACGCTTTCACTTTCAGCTGTGGAGGCGTTATAATGTGACGGTCAATCTTATTATTCGTTGGTAAGAGTAGCTCAAGAGTTGGCGGTGGGTGGTGATGACGAGCTAGCTGGCTTTCCCTCGAGTTTTACACTGTTAAATTAGAAACAACTAGATCAGATAGCTTTCGTGTAGCTTTGCGCGAAATTCGAAAAACAAAACGTAGTTCTGTTTATGTTAAAGCTGTGTAAGAGTGGCTTGTATTTTACATGGAATTTTCAAAATAAGCTAACCGGAAAAAAACTTGTTCCTTTTCCTTCAGAGTAATATTTCAAATATAATATAGTCATAATTATAGCTACAGTTTGTATGTCCGGTGAAATAAATAATCGTTTCCGGTGTTTATTGGAAAAGCACTTATTCATTTTTTCTGTTTTTCGTATCGCATGTATCACGTCAGCATTTACAGATTACAACCGAAAATCAGAAGCCGTAATTGTAATGTCTCGTGTTTTCTCGTTTCTTGTTTTTTTCTCTGGAATCATGGCTTTATTTTTTCGTCACAGTAACATAACTGCACCAGAAACTTGATGTTCCTTCTCATTATTCTCTGTCATAAATGATTCACAACTGTGTTTTTATTACAAACCGAAACATTATGATAGATTTAATTTCAGCTACCATTCTTGAAATATGAATATCGTGTGTAAACCAAGAAGTATTGCGTACTTAAAGGGTCACAAAATCCCTAGGATGATCACTGTTGGGGTGTGAGCTTAAGTAATTATCACATGGCTTTTGCTAAGAATGCATTCGTGTCTTCGAGATTATTTTTTGTATACATTTAAATATAATGAAGCATAACTTTGCCCCTGTTGAACGTTATTATTTTTTAATAAAATGTTAATTTAAAATTGTTAAAATAATTAACGGAACCACTTTCGATGAATTTTAGTAAATGAGCTTAGATTAAATTAAATAGATATAAGAGTTTATGTTTAGCAGAAATTTCAGTTTTTCCTACTGATACCGATATCAAGTGAAAATGACGTTTAATTTGCTGGCCATCCATAAAACAAGATACCGAATGACGCATACACACACCATTGGGTCGCCATCCTCTTAACACTCTAGCGAAAATAAATACTGCGCGAGGGATGAAAACATTTTTTTAAATATTACAATAAAGCCAAATTAAGTGTTATAACTGATAATAAAAAGAGAATTTTCATTTCAAGTTTAAACTAATATAAGACTTACTGAATAATGAAAACAAATTTGCAAGCTAATTTTTAAGCAATATATATATAAATATACAAACTTGTGATTATTGTACAATAAAGACATGATTAACACGTTTGTTTTGAATTTCGCACAAAGTCCTCGAGGGCTATCTTCGTTAGCCGTCCCTAATTTAGCAGTGTAAGACTAGAGGGAAGGCAGCTAGTCATCATCACCCACCACCCACTTTTGGGCTACTCTTTTACTGACTAATAGTGGGATTGACCGTCACATTACAACGCCCCCACAGCTGAAAGGACGAGCATGTTTAGTGCGACCACGATTCGAACCTGCGCCCCTCGGATTACGAGTCGAACGCATTAACACGCTTGGCCATGCCGGGCCAACATGATTAAAAAACACAGTACACAGTTGGGTTTGAGATAACAAAGTTTTTTTTACCCTGTTTTTCTGGAATTATGATTTAAGCTACAAATAGGCCTAACCCAATTTGTCTGTCCGACTTGCAAAGCTTTGTGTTAAATTCTGGCAACCTTATCATTACGTCATATAAAATAAAAGTGTAGCAATAATAACTCTGATGTGGCTCTTCTGCAAAGGATTAATGCTGAGATAATAGTTTATTATTTTAGTGGCTTTAGCTTTATGTGAGTGACAACTAGAAAAATCTTATTATCTAGGTTTATTGTCACAAGAATTTAATGTTTTCCTACCTAGAGTGCCCCCCCCCCATTCTTCTGCGGACTTACAACGCTGAAACCAGGTTCCGATACCCGTGATGCATAGATAGCCCTTTGTATAGCTTTGTGCTCAACTTTAAATAAACAAACGAAATCCTTACCTACAACAATTACCAAAAATACGTTGTATATTCAGAAATGTAGCAAAGTTGAAAGAAAACGTAAGGTTTTCTTTTAGCGCCATCTAGTGACATATTTTATAATATATTAGCATATATTTACGAAGTTGTAGCCCTTTATTCAGTATTTCGTGAAAAACTTCCTAAAGTTATATGCGCTTTAGCTGTCTGTACACTTAAAGCGATAGCCAAAATGGAAGGCAACTAGTCAACAACACCCTCCGCCAACTCTTGAACTATAATTCATGATAGGAAGTGGAGATAAATAATGTCAATGACTTGTAACGACAGAAAAATTAAACTTGTTTCTTTTTTAAATTTTTAACCTAGTTTCTATTTTGAATCTGTTTAATTGTTTTAAGTTGTCGTCAGCACGTTATATCCGATACAACTGGTAACTGTTTTAGACGTTAGCTTTATTTATTCTTCTATAAATATATTTTATGACTTTATACACATCAGTGAGGAAAAATTGTCTTCAATCTAGCTGTAAAATTCGTTATTAAAAATAGATTTTTAATTGCCAAAACAACCTTACAGTGCTTTTAAAATTTATTGTTCATATATTTTTTGTCGTGGTATTTGTGTTATTATATTACGGTTATTCTACAATAAATTTGTTTTAATTACAGTTTACTTAGATATGTGTTATATTGATATGTGACGTATTTACTATTATTTACCTATTTTAATAACGTGTTTTTATTAGTTAAATATATACTTATAAATGTAAATAACGTATACTGTCAAATCGGTATTGCAAAATGCCTGTTTGTTTACTAAATTTGTAAAGGATTCTCGAGTGTCAGAATCAACAATGTACTAGTTGTGTATGTAAATACTAGTAATCTCCATCCTGTATTGTTGTTTTAGCTGAAATTTCTAAAATATCGTCTAACACTTATAAAAGGAAACTAGTGCAAAACGCTAAAACATAGTATTATATTGTTGTTTTGCTATAGTTGGTATACTTCAAACATCGGAAGATACAACTGTGATTAACGCTTATTAATCGGGAATTAACCAAAAATTTTTACAGATTTCGAACATTACAAATCGTTTAACTTCGACGGAATAACATGATATAACTTCAGCGGTTAAAAACTCACGGGTAATCAGCAAAGAGCTAGCTATCTCCCGCTTAAGTGAACTATACCTAAACCAGTTCAGTATTAATTCACTCGTTGTGAACCCCCGATAAGATATTAAGGAAGTTCCGGATCAGATAAAAGACTCAATATTGTTTGCAATACTTTTGTATATAAACAGTTATTTGTAATAACTGTTATAAATTGTACTATTGTTTGTATATTAAACTATATTTGTATTGTACATGTGTATTGAGAAAGAAAACTGTGTGTATCATCAATCTTGTTGGTAAACATCATAAATGTGACACATCTTTACACTTAGTAAACTTCTAGATTTAAATTGCAATTTAACTCATTTTCGAGCCATTTGAACTCATAATACGTAACATAATAAATTCGAGGCTCGTTCAAGATAAATCATACTATATAACATATATTATTTTTACTTTTGTTTATTTATAATATTATATATAATAATTTTCGATTTTAATAACGCCCTTATAATTTATGAGATTTTTTGTTATTATAACTTGCCTTCCCACGTTTTCTGTTCCCCGCTGGTACAGCGGTAAGTCTACGGTTTTACAACGCTGAAATCAGGGGTTCGATTCCTCTTGGTGCACTTAACAGATAGATTGATGTGGCGTTGCTACAAGAAGACACCCATCCACCCACACGTTTTCTCCAATCATAACGCCCCCCAGTAGCATAGCGACATATCTGCGGACTCACACCACAGATGACCCATTGTGTAGCTTTGTGATTAATTTTAAAGAAAGAAACAAATAAACCAATCATAAGTAGATACTCTTAATATTGTTGTAAATAATCGTGGAATCGAACCTATTCGTTATTCTATGCTTGTGCGAACGTGTTTTATAAGCTGGTGAGCATGATATAATAAGTTATACTTGTCATAAGACGTTATGTTAGATCTGTTGTATCTATAATACTACATTCTTAACCTGGCAGACGTTGAAGAATTAAAAAGGTGTATGATAAGGGTATTTCAACCATATTAAAAGGCGTTCACAATTGCTGTTTGTAACAAATGACCTATATATATAGTATTCTAACCACTGTTGTGTTTTTTGTATACCAGTCTGCCTGAAGAGCTCTGGATTGAGCAAAATGCGTCGTTAACAATAAATAAGACGAATATATGGACTCTTGAATTACTGAAAATCCACGAGGAACCAAGTAATGTTGAGTTAAATAATACGGTTAGCCTAAAACAATATCTTATAACAAATATTATTCGTTCTCTCCGGTGTGTTCTTGTGCACCTGAAGTGGGACATATGCATGAGATGTATCCTATTCTCAGTACAACATCTCTGTAACATTCGAGAAAACCTACAAAATATATTTTATATATTTCATCATATATACGAAATTAGCGCACTGATTTGTGAGTGAGTAAACTGGTATTTTAACACGAGACATTCTGTTTTTATAGAATCTATAAACAAAAAAACAGAAAATAATAGAAAAAAACATCTGAAGTGGGCATGTTTTTTTTTAAATAAGTACATTTTGAAATAGTTGAAAAACAAGATTATTGAAATAATTATCATATTTATTGCCTAAAGTTTGCCGATCCATTCCTATCCTTTATTTACGATTTAAGTTTCCGAGACTAAATTGTAGCCGCTTTTCATGATTGATTAAAACTTCACACGTCATCGTTTCCAAGTGCTTCGTACCGAAAAAAATGATGTGTCAACAGAAATGGAGTTTGTGTCCCGGATAGCAAGTCGAAGAACAACAGGATGGCTACGATTTCTAATAAAGTTCTCACCAGGTCGCTTCATCCAGAAGAACTTCATTGATGGCCGAGAATATTTGTTATAGTTTTTGCATAATTTAATTTATTCTATCTTCTGAGAGCTATCAACGACGAGTCGCAGAAGAAAATTCTGAAACTTTTCAAAAATTAAATTAACAGGGCTTGTAATTTAAATAGCAACAACTTTAAAAATGCATTTTCAAAATGTTAGAACAAAAGAAAAATAACAATGAGATTGAATAAATGTGATCTTATAATGAAAAAATGGAGAAAAATACAATATTTTTTTTTACTGAACAGCAGTAATACGTGTACACATTATCTATTGCACAGTTCAGTATTGCTTGATAATTAATTTTCACACAAATTGCAACTAATTATCTCCATGCACTTGAAATGAAAAAAAAAATCAGATACATCAATCTTATTTTTTACAAAGATTATACTTCGAATTCTGAAAGAAAACTCAACTTGTATATCTTGTGTGTACCGGAATTATCAACCAGAACAGCATTCCATGCTCACGAAATCTAAACTGTCAGATTACACAACTTTAGAATTTGGGTATGACCGTTCTTAATTTTGAGCTCATGATTACAGAAAGACTGGTAGACTCTAGCACCCGTCGCCACAACGGGTTTATCCTATTCTTTTCACGGATTATGGAAGTGACTGTCACTCTTATAACTTCCTCATAGCTGAAAGCGAGCTGTGTGTTCAACTGTATCACGTCTCGAACTTTGGTCCTTTAGAGTTACAGTGTGAGACGTTAATTATTAGGCCACCCCTTGCCAGTTCTTCTAAAGGACTCTAATTAACAGCGGAAAAAACAATGTATTATCAACATAGTTGAATTTGCACTGTCAAAGTTTAAAGCATGCTGAGACATTTTCAATAAAATAGGACGAGATGATATTTCATATCTGCATAATTCGAGTCAGCGAATTCATCATCAACATTGTCAATGGCCCGTCATCATATTAGCCAATTGACAAGATGCACAGAAACTAAAATAATTATAGGTCATCATGTGCAAGTAATAAAGTGGTTTGAAGAACGATCTGACGTGGTCTACTGGTCACCGTGTCTGTACAGTAAATTAAAGGGTTCGCGGTTCGAGTCGTTTTGCCGTAAAAACTCTCTTCGTTTGTTCTCCATGAGTGCGCTATAAGAGTGACGGTAAATATTCATTCAAACAAGAATAATCCGCAGAATGTTGTAGTGGGTACGTTTGACTAGCTGTCTTCTCTCTAGACTTTCACTTTTAAATTGAAGAAGTGTATGCGTAACTAACCCTTATGTATCTTTGTGCGAAATTCTAAACAAGCAAGCGCGAGGAACTGAAATTTTCACATAGTTAATATACGAAACTTATGCTAGGCAATATAGGTATGCATGAAATAAGTAAAACATTGTGGTCACATAAAAACTCGTACTTCAGAATTTACAAGTCACTTAAGATCCACAGTTTAGTAGTTGCTTAAACACTAACACTTTGGCGCAAGCAAACAATAAAACGTACCCTACCTTGTTACTAATAAGTAATTTAAATCATCGCGTCTCGGCACTTACAAATCAGTTAAAGAATGCACCTAAAAACTTACAAGTCTTATAACATCAAGAGCTCAATATGTGTAATTACTTAAACATTAGCGAATAGCCTGTCAGAAACAAAGGGGCAAGTACTACCACCCCCACTCCCACCCGTGGTATACCCTAACTAGCATTTCACAGCTAACTGAAATAAATATATTTTGCGAAATCAAGCTTGACCAACAAACAGGCAGAAAAGTGTAGTAGAAGCAACCAAGCGTCGGTAAATTCCTTTGTAAACCAATCAGTATTAATATCCTTCATAAATGAATTCGTGCCATATTCATAGAATTATTATTGGTGAAAATCAGTTCGATTGACACTTTCTAATATATAGAAAAGCCAGTGCTTTTTGGTAACACTATGTTCAAAAAATGAATTTTATGTCATGTTGGTTAGTAATATTGTTGTTAGTCTATGTACTTAAAGTATAAAACGAAATGCATAGACAAAAACTAAAAATAATAATTGTTGATTTCTTACTTTAGAATCTCCGTTGCTTGAAGAGGTTTGTTTTTACTAAAACGTTGACGATATAAAAGAAAGTAGGTTAATTCAGACACGATTTAAGTTTAAAATTTAATCGATATTTATACTTTCATAATATATTTTACGCACTTGGCTCTAGGCTAGGTAATTCCACAAAACGTGTTTACTTTAGGCTTATCATACCAATACTTACTACACTTATAAGGTTTCTCTGATATACACACACGCCTCTCACGTCCGCTTTACACCCCTGTCAATAAATGTTTAATGAGTAAATAGTAATCAAGTTATTCTATCTAGATAAATGCATTTTGGCTTTTATGTCTTCTTCTATTTCGAAAAATTCAAACGTGATGTGACGTGACACACATACTAGCTTCTACATGGATTATATTACTGCCACTTACCACTGCTTTTTCATTTTTATTTTGAAAGCAGAGTTTTAATTTTTTCTTTCATATATATCGCGTCCTGAAAGCTTAAAGCATTTACTTAAGTGGAATAACTTTATATTTAAATTTCTAATTTGGATGCAAGTCATTTAAACACCACACTTCAGTACTTACAAACTACTTAAATTCCCAGATCTCGGATGCAAGCACCTAAACACCTCAGTAGTTAAATGTTGCGTAACCACAAACATTTAACTGCTTACAAGTTACTTAACACTCGCATCTCTGTAATTTTAAGTTAAGTCGCACAGGCATTTAAACTTCGGCACCTAGAAGTTACAGAAACATCACAACATATGACATTTATAATAACAGAACTCGATATCAGGACAAAAAAAACGAAAATGAAGAAGTTAGATTTAATTAATTTCATATTCCGTTAATTTAAACATTAATATATAATTAGTAGTCTAGCAAAAAGTACAAAAACAATTACGTTTACAGTATACGATTGCATAAACATGTCACCAAAGTGCAAACAAATGAATCTGTTATATGTACGAAAACTTTAAGCTACTAATTTATACAGATTAGGCCCGCTACGACCAGGTGGTTAAGGCACTCGTAATCCTGGGGTCGCAGGTTCGAATCCCCGTCACACCAAACATGATCGCCCTTTCATCCGTGGGGGCGTTATAACGTAACGGTCAATCCCCCTATTCGTTGGTAAAATAATAGCCCAAGAGTTGGCGGTGGGTGGTGATGACTAGCTACCTTCCCTCTAGTCTTACACTGCTAAATTAAGGACGGCTAGCGCAGGTAGCCCTCGTGTAGCTTTGCGCAAAATTCAAAAACAAAACAAACAATCATACAAACTATTGATTTGTAACAATGAACCATATTATCTGCTTACTATGAGGAATCGAAACCTGGATCTGAAAATTGTAGGTCCATAAGCTTAACTGTTAACCCACATGAGGAGAGGTCTCAAGTTTGTCAGAGAAATTTCCAGTTTTTAAATCCAACAATTTATAGAAATGTTAAAATATTACCTTTCCTTTAAATTTCTTTTTGTGATAATATATAACTTTTTTCTGATAAATATTCTCACAATATCAGTCCCCGCACTGGCACAGCGATAAGTTACGGATTTCCAACGCTACAATTAGGGTTCGATTCCCCTCCGAGGGCTCAGTAGCCCTTTACTTTACTCAAAATATTAGGTGGTTAATAGATATAAATCATGAAAAACGTTTCAGATAACTAAAATGAAACCAAAAATTAGATCTAATGCACACAAAAAACAACACATCTTAGGAAAGTCATCAAAGTTATTAAGATAGTCACTTTTTGTGGAAAGTAGTGTCTTACACTAATGACAAAAAATGTCTGTTAATTGATATATTTTTTCTAGTTTCAACTGAACAGAAACTTCAATAATTTAGTTAGTTACTTCCATTAGTTCTCCACTAACATAACTTACATTTTTAAATATTTGAGAATCTTTAGATTTTTTTATATCGACGTCTTTATTTGCATCAAATGTCTTACCTCGTGCTCACCGTTATTTAAAAAACAATTAGAAACTCTGATCTAACACTTAAACCTTGTCGCCGATATATATTAATCATTTATCTCTTTTTCTTTCAAATAGTAAATTTATTAGAGAAATTCGACACTGATGGATTAGATTTATTTTATATGACTTGCAGATTTTTATGTATGTTAAACAAGTATCGCGTAATTTTAACTTCTGAAATAAAATAAAATTACTCAGACAGAGAAGATCAGTCGAGAGAAAAATTTATCATTGAAAAAAAACCTTTTATTAGATACCCTGAGTTTGACAAAAGGCATAAGATTGAACAGGTTAAACTGAAATGATTTTGCTGCCTCATCACATTGAAGCAATCTATTGTCCCCACGTTCGGTCATGCTCTTTCTGATGAACGTGCATTTTGGCAACAGCTTTTCAATGTAAGTTTTATTTAGAAAAGTTCCGTTATAAGGCTGTCATATGAAAAGCACATCACTGGTCCCGTCTTGCTTTCCACAAGCGAACCCACTAGTGTACGAGGACAACGGTTTTCCAGCACCTGTTTCAACAGTCTGGTATGTTTTTATGTGTAATAACATGGATAGCCGTTTTACTCTCCACCTGCTTGAAGTATGCAACAGTTAAAAGACTATACTTTTCCAATCAGAGATCCTTTTTGGTCACGTAAACAACTTTTGACAATAGCTTTTGTATTTGTGGATTTTCGGTACAACTGGTTACAGGTCTCTTTCTTTATAGTTCTAGTTTCTCGGCTTTACCCATATTCCTTTGCATTGCAATGTCATTAAATACAATCGATATCCATTTTTTGGACATTCTGATTACTCGATCTGAATACACTTTTAAGATTTGTGTGTATGAAATTGTTTACATCAGAAATAACCGTTGTATACCATTCCCGATAACAATCCACTTGTCATTACACAACCTGCGTACAACAAAACAAGGTGAAAATAATGTCAATATACATATTGTTCCATCATGACTATATACTGGCTGTAGTTGTTGTGTGATTTGCTGATAGGCATATTTAAACGGTTTTAATACAATGTCCTTAACCCGCTCTCTTCAACGATTATGCTTAAACAGGTTGGTCGCTTTCTTTTGTTTTGTTTTCAGAATTTCGCGAAAAGCTACACAAGGGCTATCTGTGCTAGTCGTCCTAATTTAACAATGTAAGAGTGGAGGAAAGGCAGCTAGTCATCGCCACCCTCCGCCAACCCTTGGGCTACTCTTTTACCAACGAATAGTGGGATTGATCGTAACATTATAACGCCCATACGGTTGAAAAGGCGAGCATTTTTGGTATGACGGGAATTCGAACACGCGTCCCTCAAATCACGAGTCGAGGGCCTTAACCACATGGCCATGCCAGGCCCTTTTTGAATTGTTTAGAATAATGAAGTCTCTCATTTTTTTTTCTAACTGATAACTGATAAGAAATAACTTGTCTCTTTCTTGAGAAGCAGGAATATCATAAGTTTCATATTATGTAGCTTTCATGTAAACTGAATATCAAAGCAAAACAAGATAAAGTATAACGTATTTTCTTGTAAGGTCACTCCTGAAGATATTGTGGATGAAATGATAAAGAAGAACTGTACCAGTGAAGATAAGTTTTTTTTCTAAAATATATCTCTAATGAGTCTCAAGGTAAGAATTACTTTCCTTTATCAAACATTCTTAATAATGGATTCAAGCAATGAAGCATTAAACTAGTAAAGAGATAGCGTTTTCAAGTGTATGGAAAATGGCAGATAAAAGATGATTTACTTAAATCGTTGTAAAACTGAAAGATAAGAAATAGACATATATAACCAATCTATCCGAAATTTGTTCTTCATTCGAAAGATCCAATTAACATAAAATATTTATACATATATGATATATTAAATTAATCCATATTTGACCATCAGGTAATTAAGAAACTATATTTAAAGTTTTATTGTTAAGTCTAAACTTAAGTTGTAGTTTACTTTAGGTTTTAAAAGCATTTTTGTTGAAAAAAATTGTTACAATATATTGTTTCTTTGTTTCAGATACTTGATTCCTGATTCATTTGGTTCACACTTGATTCATCAGAAAATTATTCTTGATAAAGCTAAATCTAATATTCCTCATTTCTGGAAGTTTAAAATTGTAACCAATATAATGTGACATATAATTGTATCTCATTCACTTTAAGCACATATTTAAAAATTTAATTGAATTCAGATAAAAAATCCCAAAACGTGAGTTACCGCACACCTAATACTAAAAGTATAATAAGGTACAACTAATTCTGAGTTATGGTATTTCTCGTTTATCAAAATATCACAGGAAATAACAATCTAAGCAAGTACAACATAGTTTTGTTAACACTAACTATCGCTATACTGTATACAGCTAGAAGAAATACAACATAGTTTTGATAACACTAACTATCGCTATACTGTATATAGCTAGAACAAGTGAAATATAGTTTTGTTAACACTAACTATCGCTATACTGTATATAGCTAGAATAAGCACAACATAGTTTTGTTGATAGTAACTGCAGCTATATTGTATGTAGTCCAATATCATTGTGATTAATCGTTGCACAAGAAATTAACTTGGAAGTGAAAAAATACGAGTGAGTAGCAAGGAGAACAGAAGAGAACTTTATACAGAATTGGATCTGCGCATTTTACTATGAAAGAGTTTGATAAAAAAAACAACGTACAACAAAGTAAAAAAGAATCTTTGTTCAAGCAAAACTGTTAATGTACAAATATATTATCCAATGGCCACAATACTCATTTCTATAGCACTGCAGAAAATACATAATATATAAATAAATGTAGTTATACGACAACCTCTTCCATGGGAAATCCTCAAGTTACATCAATGGCAACCACAAATACTCATAAGAAAAAGCAACCAGTGCAACTGTAAGTTATCATTATTAGAGAACGAATCTCTAATAATAATTTATATGCAACAGCACGTACGCACAAGTGACAAATTTTTAACATTTTTAATGAGCAAAAAATGTTCATACGTCTAAATAAAAAAACAAACAAACACCAAGTATATTTGATATACTATACTTATCCTCCTTTTATGTCTTACTCTTGTCCCCAAGTGACTTACGTTTATTTTTTAAGATATATATTTATATATAAAACGAAAACTGTGCACTGGCTATGCGTTTGCTGTAGCTTGTTGTACGTGGGTGAAACATTATATAACTAAACAAAAAGAGAAGACACAGAAGTATAATTTAGCTAAACGGTACAAAACAGATTATTGTGCATATTATAACACCATTTCATAATCAAAAGCGTTTAATAATTAAAACTAACAATATTTTACTTTTAGGACATTTTATAATAAATTTTAACCCTATTTCAATGCAGAGCACCTTTAAGGTTTTGAGTTCAGAACTACATATTAAACATCAGAATTTCAGTAAAAATAATACTTTTAATTCTACTTTAATAATCTTTAATACAATAATATTCCAAAGGTAATATTTGCATTATATAGTATTATTTAACATAATTATAAAACAAACCTGGAAAACAATGTGTTACTACTTTTATTTACTGAAATACTTAGATGTTTTCAATCCACTCCAAAGTGTAGGTTTATATTTGCTAAGAAACTGTCATCCATTGTTTTTATTTTTTGCTTTATTTTCACTTTCCTATAAGTGGTTTTATTACAGGAGGTTTTTATTGTTACAGTTTCATGTGGATCGTATGATCAAATGTAGTTACCGAAAATGTTCGCTCTTTTAGCTGTGGGAGTGTCATAAAGTGGTGGCGAATTACACTATTCAATTAGTGCAGCTCAAGAGTTGGTGGTGTGTGGTGTTGACTACCTCCATATCCTCTAGCTTGTCGTTATAAACTGATAGTGAATCATAATATTCGATTAGGGCAACTCTAGAGTTAGTGGTGTGTGGTGTTAACTCCTTGCCCTCTAGTCTATTGTTCTAAAGTAGAGGTGGTTAACACATATAGATCTGGAGTAGCTCTACGTGAAATGAGCCAAAAACAGCAAATAATTTCAAATTCATAACACTACAATATATGTCGGAATAATTGTTAATGAAGCTAAGGTTTGTAGAGAGTTCGATCTAATGGCTAAATGATCATTTGTTATCTGTAGCGTGTAGTGGACTGGAACACTGACATGTGCCATTCTAGGCATTTCGTGCTATGAAAGTGTATGTTTTTGAGATTTCTCGGGCAGAAAAGGGGTGGATCATGGCGTAGATTCCTAAAACTGACATACTGATAGTTATGGTCAGTGGTATTAGGAAGAGCACTGCTGACGTTGAAGAAGCAGACACTGAGCCCAAGATTTATTAGAACTTAACTTTAAGAAGGTTTTATTTGGTTATGAGATGAAATACCTCTACAAGAAGTGTGTGCACATTCGGCTTCAATTTATTTCAGTAATTATACGACTTCTAATGGCACAGTTTGCATATATTCAATATCTTAATTTTTTTGTTTTGATATATCGATTTTGGTAGCTAGAGTAAGACTTCTTGCTGACAAAATCAGCTACATGTCTGTATAGTGGACAGGCTTGGCATATCATTTGCCAAAACAGTCTTTCCAACTGGTCAGAGCGATGCTTTACTTGTTCGTGCTTAATAAATCACAAGGACAACCACGATTCTATCAGTTCCTGTATTACCTAGGAAATTTACCTCACATCTGCACTTTTACAAACACATACCAAGCACCCCTATCTTTGAAAGATTTGGAATAAATACCATACTTTGTGATGCTAGACTAATATTGTACTTTTCAGTTAGTGTCCTGTGGATCACAGTTTCTTTTGGTGGAACTCTCCTAGTTTCCTTCAGCTGAAAAAGAGTGACATCTATCAAGGTTGGATATGATAATTTCAGATGGAAGACAGTTTAATAAGTCCTCTAGTGATTGCCAACCTAGCCTAAAGTCCAAAAATCACCGTGCTAATCCTCATTCATTCTTGTCTTATGAGCACTGAGGCCCACCCTCAGGAATAGATTTTGTTCAGAAACTCTGAAGGTTCCAGATTACAACATTTCTTCTCCAGTTTGTTGCTGTAACGAGATTTACAATCATAAACACTTGAAGCATCAGTAAAATCCGTACCTCCAGGAAGAGTTTCACTTAATAAACAAAACAAAATTCAATGACAACAAAAAGGGATGAAAAGTTCTACTCTTGTGACATTTGTCAACTTTTATAAACATCTCAGTAAAAGACGAAAGGTTTATAAGATAATCTTTTCGTGTACCTTCACTTGCCTGAAAATGATCCAATAGCCAATTTGTGATTGCACTACAGTTGTTACATTTATAAACTTTTCAACCATCAGAAGGTCAAAAAAGACCAACATTTAAAATTATTCGAATTTCAAAATCATTTTGTTGCATTTTACAAAAAAACCAAAAACAATACACAACTAGGAGAGCATCTGTTGAATAAATTGGTTTGTTTTGAAATTCGCACAAAGATACACAAGAGCTATTTGCGCTAGCCGTCCTTAATTTTGAAGTTTAAAACTAGAGTGAAGGCAGATAGTTATGACCACCCACCACCAATTTTTCGGCTACATATTTATCAATGAATAGTAGGATTTACTGTTACACTATAGTGCATCAACGGCTGAAAGACGCCACCATGTTTGGGTGAGTGGGCATTCTAACCCGCCACTCTCAGATTGCAAGTCAAGCATCCTAGCCACCTGGCCTTATGTTTTTCATAAAAAATAAAAGGTTATAAAAGATCAAACTGAAATAAGTACGAACTTTTGTATGTCTTTGATGCTAATAAAAGGCATGAAAAGATAATGAATATTTCTACTAGCACTAATTTCTCCCCCAAATATTTGTTTGTTTTTTGAATTTCGCACAAAGCTACTCGAGGGCTATCTGTGCTAGCCGTCCCTAATTTAGCAGTGTAAGATTAGAGGGAAGGCAGCTAGTCATCACCACCCACCGCCAACTCTTAGGCTACTCTTTTACCAACGAATAGTGGGATTGACCGTCACGTTATAACGCCCCCACGGCTGAAAGGGCGAGCATGTTTGGCGTGACGAGAATGCGAACCCGCGACCCTCAGATTACAAGTCAAGCATCCTAGCCACCTGGCCTTATGTTGTTAATAAAAAATTAAAGGTTATAAAAGATCAAACTGATATAAGTACGAACTTTTGTATGTCTTTGATGCTAATAAAAGGCATGAAAAGATAATGAATTTCTACTAGCACTAATTTCTCCCTCAGATATTTACTTTTAGCAATGAATCTTTCTCTTGCACGTAAGTCCTTTACCTTGTAAAACGAATAACATTTCCCCGTGTTAACACTTTTTAAAATATACATTATAAATTTAAGAATAGAAAATAAAACTGAAGTCGTAAAGGAAAACATAAAAGCCGGCAATAAAAACCCTGTAGACATTTAAACTTATGAACTTATTCTGTGGTATTCCGAAATGCAAAGATGAAACTTACAGAATAGATAGCTGCAAGTGTAAAATTAAAATGAAATATGTATCTGAAGTTCTAGCTTTTACTGGGTTTAAAGAAAGAGGATAAACACAATGTAAAGTGAAATGAAAAATGAATCTTCATTTCCTTTCAGAACAATCAAAGATGACGAATGCACAAGGACATTGCAGAGCTTATGCATATAACAGACCTGCATAAGGGCTAAAACTAATTTCTATGAAACCTGAGCCAATTCGTAATGAGACTGGGAAAGAGAGTAATGATTTTGTACAAAACCTGATAACGTCATCTCTTTCAGAGCTCACGCGATATCCACGTCATTGGTCATTTCACCAATAAAACAAGGAAAAATATTTTTCCGCCGAGAGTCGTAAATTCCGACACATTATTAAAGTAGCACAGAAACTACCTAGGTACAGCTTATATTAATTTTCGTATTTCTATAGCAACCTCTTCCATGGGAAAACTTTAGTGACAACAAAGGAGAATGACCCATAACAATCAAGGTAACTAACTTTCCAGAACCTGTCTGTATTGTTAAGCCTACACGTGTAAAGTTTCGAAACCTAAGGTAAACAAGAAGTGTTCATCTGTAGAAGCTAGAATGAAAAAGACACGCACATACCTAGCCTTCTCCACAAAGTACTTCATTAAATTTCATCAGTTAGTAAAGTGATGAATGAATCTCCCGTCTAAAACAATTGTATGTATCATGACAGGGCTACTACATTGTATTTATTTTTAAACCAAAAGTATGCACCACTACATAATGGTTTAATATCAACTAATCATTTAATCAAGTATTATTGCATATCATCAACAATAAAAAATGAAGTTTGAAATGGATTATTTTAGATCATTCTGTTACTCAGTATACTTAAATATTAGTTATAAACATATGAGTCTTGCTTGTTTGTTTTCAATTTTTAACACAAAACTACACAATAGGTTTTGTTTCTTTCGAATTTCGCTCAAAGCTACTCCAGGACTATCTGCGCTAGCCGTCCCTAATTTAACAGTGTCAGACTAGAGGGAAGGCAGCTTGTCATCACCACCCACCGCCAACTATTGGGCTACTCTTTTACCAACGAATAGTGGCATTGACCGTCACATTATATCGCCCTCACGGCTGAAATGGCGAGCATGTTTGGTGCGACGGGGATTCGAACCCGCCACTCTCAGATTACAAGCCGAAAGCCCTAACCCGCCTGGCCATGCCGGACCTACACAATTGGTCATGAGCACTATCTCTATCACGGAGAAATGAGTCTTGAATTTTAGCATCGTAAGTTTGTAAACCTATCATTAACCCACTGTGGAAATACACGTATACACACACACACACATACACCGTTCTGCAAATTAATTGAAACAAATGGTCATTTACAATATTTTCAGCATGGCGGCCGGTGTAGACTCGCTGGACCCGCTGATTTCTTTTAATAGTCATTTTTTCACACAGACGGCGTCATTAGCTGTGTTTTGCAGCATGGTCGATCTATTTTTTAGATATATGACGAAATTTTGAGGAATATTACATCATTCAAAATTGCGTTAGAAGGGCAAGGAGACCAGTCAAAAAACAACTTCTTACCAACTCAGTGAAGAAAAAACGGTATCAATGGGTAAAATACAAGAACTGGATGCAAGAACAATGGAGGAAGGTGTTATTCAGTGACGAGACTCATTTCTTCGTACAGGGTCAAAGAAGTCTGCATGTTTGCAGATCTCCAGGTGAGAAACTTCGAGAATCTCACATCAATCAGTTCGTAAAACATCTCTTGAAGAAGATGTTTGGGGCCTTTTTCAGCTACTATGGCGTCGGAGGCTTACATATCGCAGAAGGTATGATCCTACGACCACAGTACATCAAAGTTTTGCAGAGAAGAGTCCTTCCAGAATTGAAAAAGAGATTTCCAGATGGATCTGGCATTTTTCAGCAAGATCTGGCTTCGTGCTACACATCGAAACTTGTGAAGAATTTTATGACTACAATGCGAATAAAGGTGCTGGACTGGCCTATAAACTCTCCGAACTTAAATTCTATTGAAATTCTTTGGGCGATTTTTAAAGAAAGACTTCGGGAAAAAGACTGTACTACAAAAGATAAACTAATTGAGGCCATAATTGAGGTGTGGTACCACGATCCAAAAATTAGTAAAGATTGCAGTCAACTCGTGGACTTGATGCCAAAGCGGATTAATGATCTTCTGAAAAATAAAAACGTTCATATCATGTATTAATTTGTGAGTAATTTTGGATTCTCAGAAATAAAACGCAAAAACTTAAAAAAATCGTAATTTCCCGTCTTGTTTCAATTAATTTGCACAAGGGTGTACATATATATATATTGAAATATTATATACTGATATTTGCTGATTAAATTTCGTTTTTATTCTACTTTGAGGTAATGCGAGCTTCATCACAATAAAACATTATACTTTCAGATGGAATTAGCTATAAATTATGTCATTTCTAAGGTGTCTAATTTAAGTATGTTAAGCAAAGCGTTTTATACATCCATATCACAAAACTGTAGTAGGTGTGGCGTAATAACTTAAATTAAAGTTAATAAAGAACGTTTTAAGTGAATGTAATTAATTGTATTGATTTCATACGTGAGAAATATTTTAATAAAGTTATAGAGCGACAGCTTTTAAAAATTAAAATCAATTCTAACGTTCGTTTTAATGAAGTGAAACTAATAAAACAAGTTCTATAAAGTTGGTGTAAGACAAGAGACAGTTTTTTTACAGAATGTCTAAAATCGCATACAATAATTAACATGCTAAAAAAACATTTAATTTTCATAAAATGTTGACATAGAAAGATTTTTGAGTTTCTCCCTGAAAACAGTTCTGTCACGTACTAACACACTAGGATTTATTTTATGGTTGTTGAAAGGTTAGACCTTAAAGAATATAATATCAAAATCTTTTTGGTACTGTTGAAACCTGCTTGTTGATTTCTGTAACATATCTGAAAATCCGTAAAAATCCAACTGTGGTAAAAAATCCTATTCTTACCGTGATTTGGGAGGAGAGGAGAATTCCAAAAATGAAGATGGAATGGTGTGAAGATAATATTTAATGTTGATTAAACTTAACATGATTATAGGCTGTCATCACTTAATTTATTCAGTTTTGATCAGTTAGTTAGTGTTCATATCTTGTTGATAAAATCATCAATATGACACTGTGCAAATCTCGTGGACCTTTTCCAGTCAACCATGGCTTTTTTTATGTTAAGTAAACAATCTATAACATACGTAAGAAACCTAAAATACGTATTCCATATAACCATAATATTTAGCTTTACTAATTAGATACTTAACGTACTCTCAGCCAGAACGTAACACTTTTTCTTAATATAATTCTATTGGAATTAAATAACATACAAAAGTATTGGATCTCAAAAAAGAATTCGAGCGCGAAGGTTAAGTTTTTTTTCATTATTCGAATTCTCATTGCAAAAATAAAAATGTTTCTAAATTTGAAATCTGGTTTCTAATGTCAGTGTTTCTATCTGATTTGCTTACCAGACGTAAGAAATCTCAAACTCTGCACAATACCAGCATTCCTTTGAGTGTTTCAACCAATAAATCCGGCTGTGAAAAGCTACCACCATCCTTTTCATTTGTCAAAATTATTCTTTTTGATTCCTTTGGGGCTACGAACGTTTCCTCTCTACTGGTAGTGTTCGTCTTCTACAGTTTACTTTTATTTTATTGGTAGTTTTGTTATCATCACGTTTTTAGAAATTTCTCAATGGAAATTTGAGATTTTGTTCAAATTTCAACAAGATTCATGATTTTAGACTTATAAAGCCGAAAGCTTTTTATGTATTTCAATCAAAAAGAGAAACCTGTAGAATAATGACGTTAACTAAATCGTGTATTTAAAAAAAATTCCTTAACGCATTACGGATGTTTAATTTTATACCACACCGAAATCTGGTTCATACAAGCTGCAGCTTAATACCAATTATTTCTGGATGGGTTCTGTCCTTAGTATTCAACGTCCATACTGTTACATTTAATTCCTTTCTAGTATACACAATGATCGAATACTTTGCACAAATTAGTGTTTAGAAAAATGCTTCTGTCAAAAACATAATAAGCAAACAATTTTCCTTTCCTAACTAGTTTCGAACTATGAGCAGTTTCCAAATAACCCACACAGTAATTTAGAGACGTACGACTATTACAAAGTAATGATAATGACCCTTTCTTCTATCATAGAAACTCCAGCTAACTACAAAGACCAACTTCTGTTTAGAATGTCTTTCTATTAGTGCACATTTTGTTTTTTTTAAGTTCTCAAATTTCCAGTCTAAATTATGACGATTCGTGAATAAACGATCTAGAATATGTGATATCAAATGCTCAACAAATTGAAATCAAGCAACTGGAACGTGAGCTTAATGAAGCAAAATCAAAAGAAATGATTTTCGAAAGTGTTGAATTCACGTTTCTTGTTTTATTTCTGAATTTTTACAACACGTTTAGAAATACTGAAGTCTGTTAAATACACAACTACAATGATACTTGGATGCGACATTAGTTCGTAATTTCTAATGTAATAAAGACAAAGAAAATTTTAATATGTAGTAGAGTGTGAAATAGAGTGTAGAGTATTAAGACACTCGACTAGAAATCCGAGGGTCGCGGGTTCGAATTCCCGTCACACGAAATATGCTCGCCCTTTCAGCTGTGGGGGCGTTATAATGTTACGGTCAATCCCACTATTCGTTGATAAAAGAGCAGCCCAAGAGGTGGCGGTGGGTGGTGATGACCTGCTGCCTTCCCTCTATTCCGTGTAGCTTTGCGTGAAATTCTAAACCAAACCATTATTTACACAATAAAACCTGTCTAAGCCAGAAATATCAAAATTTTGCAACATTATCTTAAATTTTCTCTTATAAAAGACCCTCTACATGGCGGAACCTGAGTAATGCAGACTGAAAACTATCTTTCACATACCTCATCTATCAACATTTGGGACTGGAACCTGAGTAAAGCGGAAGAAATGTTTTTGATTAAATATTGATTTCTCATTTAATTAATAATTTCTTTAAATATTAAAAATTGTTATTTAATTAATAAGTTGTTTAAATATTAGTACATTCACGGACATTTTGTTACAGTAAATATTGGTTAAATATATTCTGTTCTTTTTTCTGCTATCATTATTCCGGAGGTCGCTATTTGAAAGAACCATTCACTGTACTTTTGGTCGCATTTGCTGATGAAAAACTAGAGAAACCATGGGTAATATGTAAAAGTGAAAATCTACGCTATTTCAAAAATTTAAGGATGAATCAACATCCTCTGAAATAAAAAGCGAATAATAAAGCGTGGATGACAAGTGCTATATTCGAGGAATTTTTGAACAAACTAAACAAAACAATAGAACAAGAAAATAAGAACATTTTATTTTTCCTAGATAATGCATCTTGTCACCCAAAAGTTCAACTTTCAAATCAGTGATGTCGAGAAAACCCACTTGTAGAGAAATATATATGCAAAATTCACCTGACGATGACCGAAGATGGTCGAAAAGTTGTTCGATCTTCTACGTAAAATCTTTTCTCAACCCAAACGAGCCGTTTTTGCATATATATTCAACTTTCAAATATTCGTTTAGTCTTTCCACCTCCATGTAAAACATTAGTTCTACAGCCACTAGATAATGGAATTATACAGTGTATAAAACTGAAATACAGAAAATTGATGTTTCAGTATATTATTGCAAACATGGACAACTGTAAGAGACCATCTGAAATGACCATGAAAATTGGCGTATTAGATGCTATTGCATTTTTAAGTCATTCAATCAAATGCATAATAAAATACTTTCGAAACTACGGGCCTCCCGCTAGTACATCGATTTGTCTTCGGATTTACAATGCTAAAATCAGGGGTTCGATTCCCCTCGGTGGGCTCAGCAGTTAGCCTCATGTGGCTTTGCTATAAGTAAACATACACACACACTCGAAACTGTGGATTTATTCTTGATAATGGCAGAGATTGTCGAGAAGTTGTATATGACGATTCTAGTGAAATCCATTGATGCAGATGATTCTGTGAACGTTGACAAGAATGTTTTAACAGAAACTGATGAAATTGACTTAAAACTTTTAATAGAATCACTAGATGGTAACAGTGTGAGAGATTCAGAAGATGAACAAAATGGAAAAGATGGAGAGGAAATAGAAATTCCTACTTCGTCGCTAGTGTCAAGTTATATTAACGCTCTCAAATTGTATGTAAAAATGAAGGAGGAAAATGAACTTCATAAAAGGCCGTAGAATTGGTATTCTCTTTTAACCGCATGAGAAAGCCCATTATAAAAACGAAACAGTTGAAATTGGACACTTTATTCAAATAAATTTGATGAAGATTTTGTGTACTTATGTACATTTTGAATGTATATTTTTGTTCTTATTCTAATAAATATAGCATAAACAGTATAATAACTTTGTTTACAAACGTCTTACTTCCCTTGAGTCATGCAAATATAACGTTCCGCTCCAGAATTACATATAATGAAGGAAATGCGTATTCACTGTCTAAGCCGGAAAGTTCACTCGGTCCCGTGCGGTTCCGCCTTAGACAGGTTTTACTGTGTTTTTCCAAAGAAAATTATATTACTTTGTTTATTTTATAATACTTAAAAAGTATAGTCCTGGAAAAAAAATGATAGCTAAAACTAATTTACCGTTCATCAAATGAAGCCGAGTTTATGTGTTTTTTTATTGCACATCTCTCATTATTAATGTTTCATGAAGTGAACATTTAGCTAGAAATAGGTTATCGCTTTTTAATTTAGTGCTGTTAGGAAATATAATTTGAGTGTATTTATATTTAATACTATTTTATTAAAAACAACTGATGTAGATTCTATCACACAAAAGTTCCCACTTACGAGAAATGTGGCTCGGTATGGCCAGATGGTTAAGGCGCTCTGCTCGTAATCTAAAGGTCGCAGATTCGAATCCCGGTCGCTCCAAACATGCTCATTCTTTCATCCGTGAAGGCGTTATAACGTGACGGTCAATCCCACTATTCGTTGGTAAAAGAGTAGTCCAAGAGTTGACTGTGGGTGGTGATGACTAGCTGCCGTCCCTCTAGTCTTACACTGCTAAATTAGGGATGGGTAGCACAGATAGACCTCGTGTAGTTTTAGCGAAATTCAAAAACAAACAATTTGAATCTTCCACGTGTTTATTATTATCTTAAACAAACGCACCGCATGAAAACTGCAGTTTCTTCTGTTCAGATTAACTTAGAAAGCAAAGAAATAATAAAAACAACAAAAATTTAGTGGAAATGAATAACCTGACGTGACCTGTAAACTTTATAAGAATTGTGTGTTACAATAAAGGGACATGGATAATGAATGTTAATAAACTGTTCATGTTGATAATGAACATCGGTGGATTTTGTAAAAGTGCATTATGTGACAGTAGATTTAAGACTGAAGTTATTACGACAATAACTGGAACTAGTTCTTAAGTGATGTGAAGTATCTCTTGACGCCAAGTATTATTAGTTTTCATTGGAGTCAAATGTCAAGTAAAAAACAAACAGTTAAATCATATAATAAATCTTTGTGCATTAAAAAACCCTTACGTTAACGTTTTCCTTGGTTTTGAAGATTAGTGTACGTAACTTATAGAACACGAGAATTGCAAATATTTGTATACGTGATCAAGTTTATATAAACGCTAGATGGAGTTTAAACTGAAATTCTTAAAATGAAAATATTTGCTTGGAAATACATATAGTTAATTTTATTTAATAAAAATAACCTGAAAATAAAATGTACAATTTGTTCAACTGTACGTCAATGGGTTACAGAGAGACAATGCTGAAATGACATCCACAATTTAATGAAAATCAAGTATATATGTCAAAGTGGTGTTCAATTTATTTCCAAACGTCACTTTAATTGTAATAGTAATGTTAAGTGCTTTTAAAAAATATTCATTAGTACAATATAGAGCAATGAAAAGAAACATTCATAATCATTCCTTGTTTTGTTCCTGTTGTTTAATGTACTTTTAACACTTTTTATGCTTATATCTGTGTTTGAAAGCATTTGTAACACCTTCCTTTTGTTGAAAGACTTTTTGACACTTTCTGTTTTGTAATATATTATCTACACAATAAGTATCGTGAAGACAAAATGAGCCTGTTCAAGTGTATTGTGATATATTTTTCCATGACATTGTTACTTATTAACAAACTCGTTGGTACTCTTATTTTTCCTTCTTTAGGAGTTATATAATTATACAACCTTAATTTTGAGTTAAACAATTTATAATGGAAGTACCTCACTTACTGAATAAGTTAAAATAGATCGAAACATTGTACTGCTTCCTAATACGTGCTTCAGCTAATACTTTCAAGCAAATATTATTATAGTTCTTGTGAGTAATGTAATTCTGTCAAAAACTTTAAGATATTACTTGAGTTATTAGATCGAATGTTCTCCTTCCCAGCATCCACATTAAATTTCTTCCGAACAAACCTGTTCAGAATATTCTATTAAATATACTTTTTGGTCATCGAGACTCTTTGAACTGCCAAAATGTATCATCTTTTACGGAAAAACAAGAAATATAGTACGTGTTTCGCATAGACAAGCTGAAAAGCTTTGAGCACCCTGAAATAGACACAAGGTAGATGATAAAGAGTCAACATTTCTGAAGAATACGTCATACCATTCTTACCTACGTCCCATCAATTCTATAAAGAAGGCCTATAGAAAATTGAAACAATTTCCATGTTTCAACTTGAATTATTATTAAAGCTTTTTTCTTTGTAATCCGTGCAAGAAAACGTTACACATGTATAATGAAAATACTTGAATTTCCAGTACTGTGAACAACATTCACTAACAGACACAAAATGCCAATATCTCAACAGCTTCAGAAATGTCATAAAAAACATTCAATCTTGGGCAAGCTTCTGGCATTCAGTAGCCCAGGAAACATTCTATAGAATGGAGTTTATTTATCACAACAATAAATAGCCAAGTGCTTTTTCATTGGTGCTTACCAGTTCTTAGGAAAATATTTTGCTAACGATTTCGCTTATATTCTTGATAATCTATTAAAAAGTTATATTGTTTTATTATTCAAAGATTCTGCTAATCATTCAGTTTTTATTTTAATAATATGTTTTAGATTATCCCGGAGCATTTTTAACCTACATTTAACAAAATTCGTTCTAAATAAAGTGCAGACTGGAAAAACCTAAATACTGTACAAAATTAAACCCGTTATTGTTGGAAATTCTATTGTTTGTTTGTTTTTTGAATTTCGCACAAAGCTACTCGAGGGCTATCTGTGCTAGCCGTCCCTAATTTAGCAGTATAAGACTAAGGCAGCTAGTCATCACCACCCACCGCCAACTCTTGGGCTACTCTTTTTACCAACGAATAGTGGGATTGACCGTTACATTATAACGCCCCCACGCCTGAAAGGCGAGTATGTTTGTCGCGACGGGGATGCGAACCCGCGGATTACGAATCGCACGCCTTAACACGCTTGGCTATGCCTGGCCCTAGAAATTCTATTGATGTTTTGACAAATCATGTTTTCTTTCGTTCAGTAACTGAATAATGAATCTTGATTCACTAATAAGCTTGGAAAACTCACAATACAGATTTCAATGTAACTCCACGCACATGTGTTCATTCTTTTCAAAGTAATAACTTCTTTAAATGATCAATATCAACATATTATCACAGTTATAAACTTTCTTTTTAACATCAGAAACTTCACATAGTGTAAAATAATCACATTAATAATATAATATATGCATATATTTATATATACACATCCGTCAGTACTATTAATGAAACTAACACTAAAATGTGTAGGACATTACTCACAAGATATAAACACTATTTGTTTGCTTCAGTGATATTAAAGATTCCGTAACATAAACTAATATATAGAGAAACATCATAAAATGCTCCTAAACAACGTCTTGTAGCTAATAAAAACCCATTAAGTGGCTCCGATAGTGACAATGTGTGAGGTATATACTACAATACATGCCACTGTTTAAGTATATAATCTAAAAACAAAACAATAAATATAGTGCATCAAAAACCTAATGGTTAAGATGATAAAATATAAAAAAACATCATATAATAAATATTTAGAATGTAACTGAAATGTTCTATTTAAAATTAATGTAATAAAAATTAGTTTATTCAACATGAAATGTATTATATATTGTATCTAACACAAGTATTCACATATTAATTATCCACAACGTACGCGGTCAATATCATTAAGCAAACACCCAATAGTACGAAAGAAACGTAAACTCTAAGAACTAGCTGAAATATAGAAGAGATAATAAGATAAAGAAATATCACAACAATAATAAGACTTAAGACTACTCTTTTGTCAACGAACAGTGGGATTAACGCCCCACGGCTGAAAGGGCAAGCATGTTTGATGCAACGGGGATTCGAACCAGTGATCCTCAGAGTCGCGAGTCGCGCGTCCTAACCACGTGGCCATGTAAGAGTGTTGATAAAATTGCAGCATGAATTAACTCTAGTTTTAGGGCAGACTAACGATAAGTTAAACAGACGGTTGTCACTACATTAAAATAGTTCATTATTACTTTAAAAAATGAGTAAAGAAATGAACGTGTAGGCAAAATATTTTTTTCAAAAGACTTCATGCTCTGTAATATCTCCCGCTGGTACAGCTGCAAGTCTACGGAGTTACAACGCTAAAATCAGGGGTTCGATTCCCCCCGGTCGGCTCAGCAGATCGCCTGATGTGGCTTTTCTATAAGAAAAGCGCAAAAACACAAAGGCTCTGTAGTATTATGAATTTCATAATCAGTTTCAAGAAGACTGCTTGAATAATTGCCAAACTGAATAAATCTGGTGTTCAAGAAACGATAAGTTAAACCTTGTTTTCGTAAAAACAAGAGTCAGTATACTTGTACTATTCTATATTTATAAACTATACTCTATATAATAAGCTGTAAATATTGTAGCTACTTGAAGAGTTCTCTTCAATAAACTTCTAGATGGCGTAACAACCTCAGAAAGTTTACTCCAAGATAGTTGATTTTGTGCTCATTGCACAATGTTATAATTCTCCATAACTAAAACGTCTATATGAAACTATTCACTCAACGTGCTACTAAAATAAAAAAAAGAGAATGTCGTGATTATTCTCTATATCTAATTTTTCACAATTTAACAACGACCCCTCCGCTAGTACAGCCTTAGGTCTACGGATTTACAACGCTAAAATCAAGAGTTCAATTCCCCTCGGTCGGCTCAGCAGACAGCCCAATGTGGCTTTGCTATAAGAAAACACACACACACACATTTAAAAGGACAAAAGGACAACTTGTCCCTGCTTCATCCATCATTGCAAAATATAACTAACATTCCTAAACACATGATGACAGCAGTTCGTTAAGCCAGCTTGTAGTTTTGCATGTGTCCATATTAAACTAACTTCATTCTATATTTCAGGAGCAAACAGGACCAAATTTGGCAGGCTTACTGGAGAGGTTCAGAGCTGTACTTATCCATATAGCGTAACCCACTTATAATGGGATATACAATTCCTCAGGAAAATTACCCAGGAATAATATTTTCTATGAGTAGGTTTCAACAGTCGATGAGCACAAATCTAGCATCGAATTTTGTATTTCTAAAAAAGTGGTTCCTAAAAGGGATACTTAACACTAATTAATTAAAACATTTATAATTAATTAATTCTAAAATTGACGTTTGACACTAATTCATTTAATAATTAAATCTTCATAAGAAAGGACACTTAATGCTAATTCATCAGTTAATTAAATTTCCTTACCATTTATATGTCCTAAATGAACGATATCTTAATTAAAAGTTGCTCTTTAAATTGTCAATCAAGTGTTTTTTTAATGACATGACACATTATTTAACGTATTTGATCACAATTATATAAATTGTATTACGCACACAATACAAGAGCAATATTATGCAATAATTAAAACTTATGCTTTGATTTCATATGTTATTTTACATTGTCAATAAAACGTTTATTACACAATAACACTTTTACAAATTTAACTTTATACAACAAAGTAATTTACAAGTTTTACAAAGGCAGACTTTCATATATATATGTAATGACTATTATTTTAACTGTACATAGGATTTTAACAGATATAAAATTCAGTGTTAGTCATATATTATTATACATACAAAAATTAATTACTAAAAATCACTGTGTAACTTTGATAAGATACTCTAAATAATATTAAATTTTACAGTTTCATAAAGGTATTCAATTTGTCCGTAATACCATATATATACATAATATATTTAATAATTAACTATACGTATGTACATCATAGCTTAATTACTAAAAGTTAAAAATTCTTTGCACAACGTTTAAATGATTATTTATTACTCAGCATATATTATTAAATATTGTACCAGAAAACTGTTTATTTGTTTTGGTGCTATGCACAAAGCTACACAAAGAGCTGCCTCTGCTCTGCCCACCACGATTGTCGAAACCCGGTTTCTAGCAATATAATTCAGCATACATACTACTGTGCCACTTTGGATCATTAGGTAATTATCAATATTTATATCCACTTAGAATAAAATTATTTTTTTTCTACTTAAACGTGTCACATTTACAATACATTTATAGAAATATTTATTTAAATAAAATTCAATTATAACACAATGCCGCTATCTAAGTGTTTACAAAATATTTACTGTTTACTGGAAATCATTTATTAAAATAAAATTCAATTATAATACACTGTCGCTAACTATGTGTTTTACAATATATTTAAAAAGAGATAGTACCAGTAAGATATTATTTTTGTATTTAATTAATTCGTACGTTTCTAGAACGTAATTATGAATGTTAAAACATTATCGCTATCTAGGTAAGTTTATTATATAATCAAACAAAATACTAACAGTATATTCTCAATATTTGACGAGTTAGCGTATAATTATTACATACTGCGCACAACATACGGCAAACTGTCTGGCTGTTTCAGTCGGCTTAGAACGAAAGATCGATTCTACTTAATAGCTAAGATTTCATTATTATCTTGATTATTCGTATTTAGAAACATTGTTACTACATATCAGACGAAGATTTCAACTCATTGATAATAGCCAGATTTTATCAATCTAACAACAGCGACAAGTTTATTCTGGAACATTTTTTAAATCAATGACAGGATAAAGGTTTTGTTTTGTTAAACATTTCTATCAGTATTTATTACACTGACAATCCGTGTCATACCTATTACAAAAAGAACATAATAATTGTTTAAAATATCTTGAGTGCTACACATCATCATGTTAATTATATAAAAAACATGCTCTTACACCTTTATGTCATTTTTCTAGTAATTTATTTTTGCTACTACTAAAAATAATAAATGAATGATTTACTGGTTATTCATATATTTTATACTAAAGTTCAAAAAACACTGAAACTAATTCATAGATCAATACCATCTTGAACTTATGTTAAAGATGATCATGTTGTCAATTTTTTACTGATAGACGGATTATGACATTATTGTCCTAATATCGTCATCAATGGTTAGGAAGAAAAGGCTGTCACTATTTTAGGAGATTGTAACATATTATTCTTTTAAAAAATTAGTTTACTAGTACTTAAAATAACAAAACATTATGGCCTGGCATCGTTAGGTTGGACGATGGTTAGGACGCAAGACGCGTAATCTAGGAGTCAGGGTTCGAATCCTTATCACACCAAACATGCTCACTCTTTAAGCCGTGGGAGCGTTATAATGTTCAATTTGTTGGTAAAATAATATCTCCAATACTGATAGTGGGTGGTGATGACAAACGGCCTTCGTTCTGGTCTTACACTGCTAAATTAGGGATGGTTAGTGCATATAGCGCTCGTGTACCTTTGTGTGAAATTCAAATCAAAACTTTTATTTGGTATTGGTTATTTACTTTGAAAAGAATTCGTAAAACTTTGTAGCCATCTTTCTTATCATTGAAAGCCATTAAATAAGAACAAAATTCAAAGTTCTGTTTGACTAGTCAAACTTTGACACTGCTCTATTCTTAGACGGTAGTCACGTGGTAACTCTTAACACACATGAAGGTAAGGTTATCCTTGTGTTTAAAAAAGTGCTGTATATACTTGTTTTATCACATTATTAGTCGCATAGAAAAAAATCATCACAATACTGGAACATGTGTTTTAAAGATTACTTTAGTTTTCAACCAAAACGTTCACAGTGTATGTTAGTGTGAAATAGAAACTCAAAACGTTTAATGAGACATGAATCTAAAGGCAAAAACAAATGCATTAATAAATCATAAACAAACTTAAATCTCGATTCCAAATTCGTTACTAAAACACAATATACTCAATATAAACAAGTTTACAATTTGCTAAAACATTGATAGAGAAATTAGCTTTGTTGTTTCAACGTTGTGTACCTAGAAATAGAACAAAAGAAAATGGTTAACCCACTACAAAATCAATAATAAAATAATGACTTGTTCAGTTACAAAAATAAATCTGTTTCGCGCGTAGCTGTAAAGCAATGCTATATTTTATAAGGAAACTATCTTAAATTGACTAATATGTATTTATCATTCATTAATCATATTTTTAACAAAAACAGAAGTTAAGTTTAGCCTACTACATATTTATATCTTCAAATATATTTATCTGTTATAACCAAAACTTTCTTTGTTCAATTTCGCGCAAGGAATACTCGATGGCTATCTGAGTTGGCTGTCCCTAATTCTCTAGTAAGAGAGTAGAGGGATGGCAGTTAGTCAACACCGTCCGTCACCAGCTCTTGTACTACTCTTTACCAATCAATAATGGGAATGACCGTCACATTGAAATGCACCCAAATGAAAGGGCGAACACATTCGATAAAGAGATTCGAACTCTCGAGCCGCAGATTGTTAGCTGAGAACATAATTAAAACAATAATAGATCTGAAGCGACTTTTTCTACATTTAACTAATAGAATTTGGCGGCATTTAATTTACAAATTCCTTAGGGATTTTGGCGATTTGCTGTTGCTGATTCAGAGCTGCTGAGGGCTTTGTGACAATTGGCCCGGCATGGCCAGGTGAGTTAAGACACTCGACTCGTAATCCGATGATCGCTCCAAACATGCTCGCCCTTTCAGTCGTGGGGGCGTTATAAAGTGACGGTCAATCCCACTATTCGTTGGTAAAAGAGTAGCCCAAGAGTTAGCGGTGGGTGGTGATAACTACCTGCCTTCCCTCTAGTCTTACACTGCTGAATTAGGGATGGCTAGCGCAGATAGCCTTCGTGTAGCTATCTTCAATGAAAATGGGAATAATCCATTGGGATCATATAAACAAAAAGATAAGACAAAAGATTTGTGCGATGTCATTTTTAAACCTTATTTATTCTAGTCTTAGCTTAACGCTTATGATTTGTTTATCTATATAACTTTCCAAATGCTTATCGCCAGAGTCTGAGCCAAGCGTGACCTAATGATCAACGTCCCTAGACTCTAAGTCGTGGGTTTTAGATCCAGACCTCAAAATGCAAAAAAAACAAAAACGCTTTCACTTTATGGTCATGGATACGCATAACAATGACGCAATTTACGCTTCCTGTTCAGGAGTGGGTGCTTCTGAATAGCCGCCTTCTTTTTAATCTACAATTTGAATTTAAGGACGACTATTCGCAGCTAGTTCTTACGTGGAATTAATTTAAACTCTAAAAGAAAGATATGGACTTTCAGAACATCTTTTATCTTGTTTGACTTGTATATCCAAAAACCTAACTTATGCACAATAAATGTTAATTACTGTTTCTAAAATAATTATTAACATGTGTCTGAATCTCACGCAAAACCACTCGAGAACTGTGTGAACTAGTTGTCCCCAACTTTAGAATGACATAGAAGAGAATTGTTTGTTTGTTTGTTTTTTGTTTTTGAATTTCGCACAAAGCTACTCGAGAGCTATCTGTGATAGCCGTCCCTAATTTTGCAGTGTAAGACTAGAGAGAAGGCAGCTAGTCATCACCACCCACCGCCAACTCTTGGGCTACTCTTTTACCAACGAATAGTGGGATTGACCGTCACATTATAACGCCCCCACGGCCGAAAGGGCGAGCATGTTTGATGCGATGGAGATGCGAACCCGCGATCTTCACATTACGAGTCGCACGCCTTAACACAGAAGAGAAAAGGAGGATATTTAACGCTATCTGTCATCAACTTTTAAGCCGCTCTTGTGAAGTTTGTTATAAATTTCGCACAAAGCTACATGAAAGCTATCTATGCTAGTCGTCCCTAATTTAGCAGTGAAAGATTAAAGAGAAGGCAGCTAGTCATCACCACCCACTGTCAACTCTTAGGCTACTTATTTACCAACGAATAGTCGGATGATCGAACATTATAACTCGTCCACCACTAAAAAGGCGAGCGTGTTTGGTGGGAAAAGGATTCAAACTCGTGATTCGCACATGTCGAGTCGAGCGTCCTCACCTTGGCCTAGTTAATAGAAACTTTACAGTCTTTCAAAAATTATAGATCAGACAGATTTTATTTAAGTTTGCGTAAACATTTTCATTATAAAAAATCCTTTTGTTGGATATTATTTAGTACGAAGCGACATAATGGGTATTCTGCGCTCTTTCCATCTCGGAGAAACGAACCCCGGGATTTATTGCTGTAAATTATTATTAAGAGATTAATAAAAAAATGTTAAAACCAGAACTTAAACCTTCTTATTTACCTTTACCCGATAAAACTTTATGATACTTATAACAATGAATAGGAACAACCCAAATAACACTCATGACTACAAAATTCATGTCTAATTAATACGATAATAATTTAAGTAAGATTACTGTCTTCTTTTCTCTAAAGATAACTACAGATAAATAATCGCCCCCCAGTTGCACAGAGGCATGTCGGCGGATTTAGAGAAAGGTTGCAACCGCTTGTTCAGGAAAAATAACTTTTGGTTAATTGTTCAGCAGGTTTGGTACTTAAAACACACTCAAGAATAAGTACCCATTAGAATGACATTTAACTAACGGATTGTTGAATCAGTGAACTTACAGTAGTTATTCAAGAAGAACATTTACACGTTGTTTGCAAAATGAACCATACTAAAACTATGTTGTGATGGGATTATCACACGTGGCCAGCAGTCGTTTCGACTTACTATTATTATTTTTTTAAATCTGAAGCATAAAGGAGAGCTTGATGAATTACTGTTATTACATATATATATGAAAGTATCCACATCCACATGTCGACATTACTAATCAACTAGTAATAATTAAATGAGACAAAGCTCCTTTGAAACACATTTAATCAGATAATTACTATGTTCTTGTTAAGATGCTTCTTTGGTATCAATATTGAAATACAAGATATTTTAATTTTTCAATTACGTCATTAGCATCATCACCAATGTTCCCCAAAATAAAACAGAAGATTGCTTGTTTGAATTTCGCGCAAAGTTACACGAGGGGTAGCCGTCCATAATTTAGCAGTGTAAGACTAGAGGGAAAGCAACTAGTTATCACCACCCACCACCAACTCTTGAGCTACTATTTTACTATTGAATAGTGGGATTGGCCATCACATTATAAAGCCCTCACGGCTGAAAGAAAAGGGCGAGCATATTGGGTGTGACTGGGCTTCGAACCCCCAATCCTCCCATTAGGAGCCGAATGCTTTAACCACCTACCCATACTGGGCTCGCCACTGAAACAGAGATGTTAAAACTTTAATTGGTTGATTTTATCAATACTTGTATTTTTAATGTAACGAAAGGGTGAAAACATAAATATATAAATATATATATATATATATAATGCCTACAATTTTTGTACATAACTTCAAGTTATTAGGAGCGTTTAGCTTTAAGTCTATGAATCTGGCAGTTACCGATTGTAAATTGACAAAGGGAAAACTAAAACCATCCATTCACGTTTTAATCTAGATGTTCAGCTGAAAGTAAGTTTCACGTAACCAGAACTTTGTTCAATATTTTTTTTCTGTCGATGCTAATAGTTCTTTCTTTCAAACCTTTTGTTAAAAACGGTAACAGATTTAGACCTGATTTACACTAAAACCTTCATTAGTTAATTTATGATGACCAGAAACCCATAGTATGGCTGGTATAGATATTGGAAACTTTGATTTAAAAAGCACAAAATAAGTAGCAACGTTTCGATCTCAGTAGGTCGTCACCAGATAAAAGAGATTTGGAGAAGCAACGGTTATTGATCGCGAGCTCTGGAGACCACAGTAATGAGAGGTGTAAGATTGTGGGGGGAGGGGGCGTTGTTAATATTTAATATATAATATAGTGGTTAACATTAAGGAATAGTTATTATAAATATAATTGTTCTTTAATGTTGGTTTAATGTGGACTATAGTTTTTTGTATTAGAAGAACCTCCTTATTTTTTTGTTTATTTTGGTTTCTTTATTTCGTACATTAAAGGTTTTTTATGGTTCTACTGTGGTTATTTGTGATATAATGTTCGTAAACCTGAAAGAGTGATTTTTATGTGTTCATTAAAGTTGGTTTTCATTTTTGGCTTGTTTTTCCTATATAAAAGTCATAGTAGTTATTGCATAATATCTAATATCAGTTATTATGCTTTTCAGAATTGCTTTTAGTTGGTATATATTTCAACTGTGTACCTGTTTTTGAATTAATTTAATGTTATGTTTAGTTATGAGTTATTTCAAAATATTAGTTATTTTGACACTAATTCTCTATTGTATATATGTGTACATACACTGCTGGCTAAAATCTTAAGGTTAATGAACATAAAGAAAAATATGCATTTTGCGTTGTTTAGACTCAACCACTTATTTGAGTAGAGCTTTGAAAGATGAAAATAAGAAAAGGAGAAAAAAAAATTTAGCATTTAATAAAGAAAATGTGAACACTATGGAATTAGTCTAAATACTAGTTGGTTAAAAATTTAAGACCATACCAAAAAGAAGTCCTAAACGGAGTAGGAAATGCCCAACAAGAAGGGTCAATAATGAGTTGCACAGCAGTCGTTGCGAATAACTGCAAACATTCGCTTTGGCATGGTCGATAAAAGCGTTTGCAGAAGGCTGGCTGGAATGTTATTCTAAGTGATGAAGATGGCTTCACGAAGTTCATGCACTGTTTGGGATTGACGTCCATTTCTATAGACTTCCCTTGCCATCCACCTCCAAACGTTTTCAGTGGGGTTCAGTTCGGGCGAACGCACTGGATAATCTAAAAGAATCACGTTATTCTCCATGAAATAGTCCTTTGTCCTGCGGACATTGTGTATTACAGCATTGTTCTGCTGAAATATCCACTCATTTCCACACAAGCGAGGGCCTACAGTCAATAAAAATGCCCTCTCCAACATGCAAACGTAGCCAGCTGCTGTTTGACGCCCCTGTATAACCTGAAACTCCATTGTTTTATGGAAGGAGGAAGCACCCCAGATCATGATGGAACCTTCTCCACTCTCTCGTGTAGAAAATGTCTCCGGTGAGATATCCTTATCATGCCAATAACGTTGGAAACCATCTGTACCATCCAGGTTAAATTTTTTTCTCATCAGAAGACAAAACCTTCGTCCACTTTCTACGTACCATGTTTGGTGCTTCTCAGCAAAGTTTAACCGAGCTGTTTCGTGGTGTGGAAGGAGGCGTGGCCTTTAAAGATGTTTACGGTTTTTAAAGCCTTTTTCTTGTAGATGCCGTCTTATTGTTCTTGATCTGCATTCTGCGTCCGTAAGGGCCTTAATATGATTCGACGATTGGCTGGTGTCTTACCGGACAACCCTTCGAATCCTCCTGCTCAACGCTGGCGAAAGTTTCTTGGGCTGACCATTTGAAGTTCTCGTTCCGTGTCCCTCAGGGTCTTTTAAGAAATTTGCAACAGCAGTTTTACTACGCCCAATCTCACCAGCGATGGCACGTTGAAAGAGACCTTGCTTTTGCAGCTCGACAATTCTGCCACGTTCAAACTCTGTCAACTTTTTAGCCTTTTCCATGTTTTTACCCAATATAACACAAAAGATGTCAGTTGGAGATGTTGACAACGCTAATACTTGAACACAAATGACTAGATTTTGTTACGTGTTTACCGATTACCGTTTCTTCTCAGTATGGTCTTAAACTTTTGACCAGCTAGTATTTAGGCTAATATCATACTGTTCACATTTTTCCTATTAAATGCTAAACAAGTGTTTTATTTTCTCTTTTCTTATTTTTATCTTTCGAAGCTCTACTCAAATAAGTGGTAGAATCTAACAATGCAAAATGCGTATTTTTCTATGTTCATTGGCCTTAAGATTTTGGCCAGCAGTGTATATTTACTTCATGAGTTATGCAAACCAATTCCTATCGGAACATCTTCCATTGACAAGAAATTGAATGTTTATTTTGTTTCTTTATCAGTTTATATTCTTTAATCACTTGCTTCAATCCTAAAACCAAAATATGCTAATAAATTTAGTGTCACTGTATGCTGAGCCTGACGTGACCTAGTGGTTAGTTTGTTTGGATAATCATGGTTCGCGATCCATTGTCGCAAACCTGAGTTCGGCAGTTCAGGATCGCGAGTGTGCTATAAGAGTGACAATTAAATACTACTCACTATCTGATCACAAGGTAATAGCCTCAGAATTAGTACTAACAACGATTGACTAGTTATCTTCCTTCTAATCCATCACTTTAAAGTTAGCAACTCTTGTGCACAAATATTTTTTGTGTAGCTTTGCTCAAATTTCTGAAACAAACAAGCACTACGCCCTTTACGCTGACGCCCCACTTTAATAACATTCTGATTTCTGAAGCAACATTCTTGATTTGGTATTTTCTGAGCACAAAAAAACTTTAAGACGTAATATGAAACAACCATAATGTAAGCATTTTAACACTGTGAGCATGGAAATGTGATAGGAATCATGAAAAAATATAAATCATAAAGAGTGGTTCGATAGTTTTAGTCATGTTTATAGATATAAAACCAATAATTATATTTTTAGATCATAGTGAAAAGATCTTGCGTCTGACAGCTTCTTTTTTCATTGAAACTGTCATAAGATATATTACTCTGTAATAAAAGAGTCATAGACGTGCGTGATTCGACCGTTCAGAAAGCTTTGTATTTTAGTAAAACCAAAAACTTGTGTTTGTTTTACTCTTATGCTCGGCAACAGTCAGTTGCAAACATTCTCTTTGCTAATCTATAGATAACCTAAGAAGGTCGAAACGTTGTTCTCTGCTTTATTAATAAAAGTGTTAATACCCTTACCAGTCGTCTTGAGATACATTAATACTTTGAGCTATCCGCTTTTTATTCCCTTCAGGCAATCTAACTCTAAAAGTTAACGTTGTAAGTCTATGAACTTACGCTGACCCACCAGAGGACTTAAAATGTTGAGTATTGTTGTTTTCACTGTACCACGAGTATAGCGATTACAGAAGAATTATAACATGCATCAAAGTATCAAAAAGAACAGAGAGTTGTAGCCAAGTGTTAATGGCTCTTATGGTCCTCATATGCAAAATAGAAATGTTTGTCTTATTGTGAATATCACTGAAAATGTGTGGCATTGTGAAGTAAAAATACTACCAAGTTTGACCTAATCGATAATTATAAATTTTGCTTGAACTTGAAACTAATTTCAGCCCGCGCTTTCCGTGATAAAATTTCTTAAAGACAGAAGAGGTTTCTATCGAAAACAAACACCTTTAAAAGGCGAGTGTGGTGGTAAAGAAACCATTATTTTCAGTCTATCTGACAAAAGACACTTTTCGTTTTCTCCTATTTAATTACGCATGATAGAAAAAAATATATACTTTTTGGTATACACAAGTATGATAGTCAATGAATGATAGCTAGGTAATAATTTTAAAAAGCTGTCCACTTTGCCAACGATTGGATTTCGAACTATATAAATTAGCACATTGTCTACTCGTAAAAATTAAGAAAATGTAGTGCTCTAAACTAAAGAAGTGATTTATAATATTTAAATGATAATTTATTTGTGTTTTGAAATTCTTTAACAAAAGCAAAATGAAAACTGACAACAAAGCACATCAGGTTTACGTGCTGTAGTCAAACTGTGATGTCTTACGTAGTGTGCCTTACGTCTGCTACTTACAAGTTTCCCTCTAAATTTATTTTTCACTTGATTTTATCTTCTTGTTATCAGCATGCGTACTTTCTTTTGGCTGCGCGTTAACAGATTCTTTAAATTCAACATGAATATTTAATGATATCAGCCTTTACAAAACTAGCTGTATCCTGGCCAACACCTTCCTTCAGTAAAACCTCACTCACTTCAGTAACTGACAGTAAAGAGAGTGAGCAGATAATAACTTATACACATACTTAACTATTTTCACGCCCACGATGTCGAACGTATTTTCTCAAACACAAAATTCTTAATTCTCAGAGTCAATTTCTATCGATAGAAGATTGTTTGTCAATTGCTAAATGGTTGATCTCAAGTCCAGAAATTTGTTTTTACGAGTTCGCATTCGTTGACTATCGTTGTTTCTTAGGGATCAGTTTTACTTGCAACTCTGTAGAGTGCGCTGTGGTAGCAGTAACTCGTTTCAAGGACTTCACTCGGTAAAATGAAATATTCACTAACCCAGAACAGAGTGGTTGGAAAACAGGTGAGTATCGTAATTCGTTACTGTATGATTACGTCTGTGTAAGTCTGATGTAGTGATTAATTCTTCTGTTATGAATCCTATATAATGTTATATCACTGAAAAAATACCTTACATTTTTCTTTTTTTTTTTCAATAAAAATAATCGTTCTGTAAGTTATAGAAAAACATATGTCAAAGCGTTTTTCAAAGCTTTTCTTAGGTTAATTAAAGTATTGTCAGACTGGTAGAAGCTAAGCACCATGTATAGATTTGATTTTTAAAAGTATATAAGAGGCTCTTTATATAGAAAAAAATACTACTTCTTTAAAAGTATATATATTGTTAACTACAGAGCGTTATAAATAATACCGTTTTAGAAGTAAGTGTATTGTTAACTACAGAACTTTCATAATGATAGTTTTTAAAGTGTTTCGGCTGTTAACTTTTAACGTCAATTTGCCTCATTTATACAGTAACGTGCTTAGCGCCACGAGCGACATGTTATGCACTTTATATCCTCAAATGTCTCACAGCACAATACTGCCACTGTTACCTTATACTGAAGATTAATATAAAGAGTTTTCGAATATCATACAGCACAATAAATATATTTTTCTTCATTTTATGAATTACAAAGAAAATAATTCATTTTTGAATTTCGCACAAAGCTACTCGAGGGCTGTCTGCGCTAGCCGTCCCTAATTTAGCAGTGTAAGACTAGAGGGAAGGCAGCTAGTCATCACCACCCACCGCCAACTCTTGGGCTACTCTTTTATTAACGAATAGTGGGATTGACCGTGACATCATATCACCCATACAGCTGAAAGGCCATGCCGGCCACAAAGTAAAGAAATTAGCGACTTTTGTACAAAGACGTCCAATACTGCAAACCTGTTTTAAACTACAAAAATATTAAATCATCAGAAATATTATATGAGTATAAGCTAGCATTCTTAGGCTAAGAACTGGTGGTTGTTGCACCCAGTCCGTGTAATTTCATGATATTAGTATGATGACTAAAAGATATACTTAATAATGAGTGTATCCAATTAATCGTTCTTTGTCTTTCTCTTGTATTGATTTAACATTATGTGCTTCTAATCTGTTTGTTATATAGAATTATATAAAAAAATATATAAAAATTACTTTTTTAGTTTTGTTTAGAGTTACCTTACTTTTGGTTAGAAGTTAATGATATATTTTCTTTTATTGTTTCTAGAAAATAGAACTAAAAAATTGGTAAATTTTATACGACTACTATACTTTTGTATTACAAAAATAGCAAAAACTCTATGTCGTCTATAACAACAGGTCCCCATTCTTTTACTCTTGTATAAAAACAAATGACTGAAACTTCGATCATTTCTAGATCAATCAATTTTCGCAAACTTTTTCCTTTACAATCACTGAACTATTGGAAACTTTTATATAGTATCTAATATGTTTAGGTTTTGTTTTACTTGGTAGGATTTCTAATCCTACACAGTTTGGTATACTGGTAATGAAACAAGATCTACAGAGGTAGCGTTCTTACATTAAAACGATTTTGGAGCCTCTTCACATCGTTATAATCGATTTGTCTTGTCCGGTCACGCTCCGGTCGTCAACCATGCATCTTGAAAAGTAGCTCTGCAGTGTACTACTTTCTATTGCAAACCACTTCATCGTAAAAGTGTCATGTCCCAAGAATACCAATCCTTCCTACTAACTGTCCATAAACGACAGTTTTCCAACACCTGTTTTAACAGTCCACTCACAAAGAAGTGCACAGTTGTTGCGTTTGAGGACTTTACCGGTATCTTTTGATATAGAATAACGTGGATAACCGTTTTATTCTCCACATGTTTCAGGTACGATACAGTTGAGAAAGATGTACGATTGAAAGCTTTATCTTGGCGAACTCATATTCTGTTGTCGTCGTTTCCAGTCTGACTCCACAACATATCTATGACACGTATTTCAAGTAGTTGGAGAATGAAACCATACCAGTTAAAATTTCCGTCTAATCAGACTGTTGAAAAAGAGGAACTCGTCTTCGTACACGATACGGGTTATGAAAAACACGCAAAGAAGAATGGCTTACTTTCGTTAATAAAGCTGTGTGATGAAGATTTTTACAATGGAAACTGTGTTGCAGGCTATTGTCAAGATGCACGATCGTTAGATAGAACCTGTACGGATGCAGAGATGTGAACGATGTGAGAACACAAATGCTTTTGATACAATGTATTCAACCTCTGTACAGTGATTCATTTTTAACAAATAAATAAAAATAATTCGACTTTTATATCGTTTATTTCTCATACACTTGTCTTAAGCCAACCACAATAATATTTTAAAAAATGGTTCTGGTACTCTTAAAACACCGAATTTGATCTTTTTCTGTGACGGAAATAAACCTTTTACTCGATAATATTATATCTTAGAAAATGTTCTTCCATCGTTATCTGCACTTTTCTGAAGAACAATATCAAATATTTTAGTTTACTGTGGTAGAAATTAATAAATAATCTTACAACGTCAGCTTTAAATTTCTGACTGTATCTTTACAATGTAAGCTAAGTTTTCAGTGACGTTCCGAGAAAACTAACTTAAGAACATTGTATGAAGTTTCAGCAATACGATTTTATAAGATGGAGCTATAGAAATAACTGTGTAGCAATATATGTTTTTAAAAGATAACTGATAGAATACAAAGTGGATCACCGAGAACGAATATGAGTTAAGTAAAACCAGAGTAGTGAAAACTACGAGACAAAAAATATATTTATTTTCTTAAGTTAGTCTCTGTCTCAATATATGTGTATGTCTGTGTTATATGTGTATTAGTATGAAAACATTCTTTGTCATTAAAATATACAAGAAAATATTCGGTTGTTAGTTTTTATGTGGCGTGCTGAAAATATTGCTTGAAATTACGAGAAACGAGTTGAAAGTAAAATGGTGATGTGTCCAAATGTTAGGTCGTAACAGTATAGTCGTAAAACAAGATAAATAACCGAAATCACGAAATGAATAAAACATGAGGTAGTTAATTTTAATGTATAACATAAACGCCCACCTTACTATCTGATTAGCCATTCTGTGCTCAGTGAAGAAATAAAAATATGGTAGTATGAAGAGTCGTGGTTTTTTTGACTACTTACTAAGTAATACTTATATCTTGGGACTTTTGTGAGTGCTTACTAAGTAATACTTATATCTCGGGGCTTTTGTGATACTACGTAATATTTATATCCCAGGGCTTTTATGAGCACTTACTAAGTAATCTTGAGACTTTAGTGAATACTTAATAAGTAATACTTATATCTCGGGGCTTTTGTGAGCACTTATTGAGTAATACTTATATCTTGAGGCTTTTGTGAGTGCTTATCAAGCAACATTTATGCTTCTTTAATCATTTGAATTATTCTTGATAAAGTTCATAGCTACTTCACGATACAAATAATATTACGATGTCAGGTCACTTTCTTGTACACATAGAAAATTATTCATAACATGAATATAAACTGTCGCTGCGAATCTCAGCTCAACAAAACATCTACAAAACAACGTTTTTAGTCAGATAAAAGTAAAAGGAACTTTTACCCCAAAATAAAATATAACATTATTTTCATCCGTTTACACCTCAAAAATCGCTCTTATAGATAATATTAATAAAAACTAAATGTTTTCTTCAATAGGAAATGATACCAGAATAATTTAAAATAGAAAGAAAGAGAAAGAGAGAGAAAGAAATGAACTTAACACTTGCCTTATATAACATTAAAATAAGTCATAACGAACAAAAGGCTGTCTGATTATTAAGATAAAAATAGTATTCAACCAGAGTTTAAGCGTCAGGTAACCATACGAATATGAAGAGTAATCTTATACTTTTGTACAGCTGTAAAATATATATATATACGAATATCACTAACAAACAGCAGAATTTAGATATATACGTATACCATTATGAGAGTGAAAAACATTATTAGTCAAGTCATCTGCGTTATGTTACTCGTATAGTTAAATACAAAGAATAAGATATACAGATAACAGATCATTAAAGCATCACAGTGGGATTTAAGTATAATATACCACTAGCTACTGTCGTAATAAACAAGCAGAAAACCGGCAATTTATGGAGAGTCGTTCATTTGTTAAAGATCGTAAAATGTTACGTTATCCCAGAACTTGGGCAACTTTCTCGAGATCTTTAGGGACTTCAGTGAACTTCAAACCAATAAAATAAGTTTGTTAACATTGGATGTAAAGTGAGTTGATGTTTTAATTTAATCTAACACTTTAATTTAGAGAAAACAATAAAAGACTATAATTTATTGTTCAAATAGCAAGTAATAACATTAAGTTAAATAAGACTAAAAATAGTTAAATAAAATGAATTATGAGTGTTACAAATTTATATATTGCATGTCAGAACGGCTGTTATAGGTATTACCACTTTTATTGATAAGCAGAAAACAACGTTTCAACCTTCTTAGGTCATATACAGGCTAACCTGAGATAACTTTTTATTTCAAGTGGGTTTCATGTCATTAAGAAATGTATATATTATACTATAATCTTTTTTTTTGTCTGTTTACTTGGGGCATTAATGCAAAGCTACATAAAGGTTATCTGCGGTTGTTGTCCCTAATTTAGAAAATAGATTAAGAGGATGTCAGACAGTCATTAGCACTCTCCGCCAACTGTTGGGCTACACTAGCTGAGTAGTGAGATTTGACTGCCATTATTGCAATGCATCCACGACGAGTCCAAAGGGTGTAATTATGCGTTAACATGCCAAGCACTGACCTTAAGGTCACAGATCTGGATGTTACCCAATATACCATGCCCAGACCTGTTAAAAATTCTCGCAAGTATGTAAAAATAAATGTATACCTTTTGAAGAAGGCGTTTTTGTGATCTTAATGTTATTCAAAAATTACCAAACGTATTCTGATTTTATTATAAATAAAATAAGAAAAACTAATAAATTATAATCACATAGAAACTATTTACATGTGCATATGTGTGTATGTGTATGTATACTCTTCAAAAAAAGAAACGCAAAAGGTAAAATTTGAGACATATTGTTAACAAGTTCATTCCGGGTAGTTCTGTATGACATGTGTGAAACTTTGCACATTCACTGCTGAACATCCAAAGTCTGCAAAGGCGAAATCTACGCTCACTAGTTGAAGTTTAACGTCACTCAACGTCAATAACGAGTATGTCCCCCGTGAGCATCAATAACTGCTTGGCATCTCCTGCCCATGGAAGCGACGAGATGACGAATCACATCCTGTGGAATGGCTGTCCACTCAGCCTGCAAAGCTGCTGCAAGCTGAGGTATAGTCTGCGGTTGAGGTTGTCGTCGTTGCAGACGTCGGTCCAACTCATTCCAAAGATGTTCGATGGGGTTTAAATCTGGTGGGTGATCTGGAGGGCCAGGGAAGAACGTTGATGTTGTGGTGTCTCAAGAAGACAGTGGTGAGTCGGGCTGTGTGAGGACGGGCGTTGTCATGTTGAAAAACGTTGTTGACGTTCACATGATGGGTTGCACATGGGGCCTAAGAATCTCGTCGACGGTTGCGTACGGTCTGATCGGAAATCCTACGCATCCCCTGGTATGGTTGAGGCAGTAGACGTCGCAGTGGTGGTCCTATCCCGAAGGTGACGTAACCGGATGTTGCGATCTTGTGCGGGCGTGGTCACACGAGGTCTGCCAGATCGTGGACGGTCACAAGTTGATCCATGTTGTTGGTGACGATTCCATAGCCTTGTGATGGTGCTTGGGTGGACATTCACAGCTCTGGCAACATCTGATCGAGATTCGCCTGCTTCCAAGCGACCAATGACGTTGTTGCGTTGTGCTTCAGTCAGTCTTGGCGTAACTGTATTGCGTGTTGGTGGCTTAACACTGAGCTATGGAAACCGAGAACCTGTCACTTTTATAGGGGATTTTGCACATGTTGCACTTGCAGAACACGCAGATCCCTCAAACAAATTTATTGGACACGCATGCGTTTTGGCGAAAAATCCGATGTTTTCCTCCGTTTTTTAAAGTGCACAACTTTTATTGTCATTTTGGCCTGACAATCAGTGCTTTAACACGTGTAACATCACATACTCTGAGCTTGTAACGTTATTACATATATTTCTCTTTAAAATAACAAAAATATCCCTTTTGCGTTTCTTTTTTTGAAGAGTATATATATATATATTAGATTTTCCAGAAATAAATGTCGTTTTTGAACTGCGAAGTTTGGGAAAATATAAACCAGTACTGTAAAACATGCTTTAATCAAGAAAGGTACCATTTGCTTCAACACATTTTTGCCAACGTGTAACGATACTGTTTATTTATATGCTGTAGAATTTAGAGTTTCTATGATCAATAAACTTCTTGAAAGCTTCTTCTGCAGCTGCTTGGCTTTGAAAGCGTTTATTGTTCAAAATGTTGTCAAAGTGCTTGAAAAAATGAAAATCTGTAGGAAAAAAATCTGGGGAAAAGGTGGATGAGGCAGAACCTCGCTCCCCAATTCGTTCAACTTTTAGAGCGTCATCCTTGACTGGTCTCATGACGTCGATTTTGTTGATCTTCAGTCAACTCAAGCGGAACCCACTTATCCAATTTTTTCGTCTTTCCAATCGTACTCAGGTGGTTGGTAATTCTTGATTTGCTTATGCCTAACTTTTTATGTTTCAACTGCTCTTCTTAACTGTTCTTATCTAAGGATGACCTCCTTCCACGACCTTCGTGGTCTTCAAGACTTTCATCTCCATGTCGAAACCTTTAGAACCAACGCTGAACTGTGGGTTCAGTAACAGATCCATGGCCGAACGCCTGATTGATGTTCCGTGTAGTTTCGGTAGCTTTTCGTCCAAGTTTGAAGTCGTAGATGAAAATCAGACGAAAGTCTTCCTTGTCTATGCTGCCTTGGGAGTTGCGAAACTTACTCTGAGTTGAGTTGGTACTGTAGACAATTAAGACATCTTGTAAGCGACAAACGTTGAATTAAACCAACTCAATATTCAGTTTCTAAATGTCATCGTGAGAATTCCTATATTTATTTCTGAACAACCTAATACATTAATAGTTTTAATACTATCAGATATATTAATTTAACATAGGTAATCAAATCAATACTATAAAACAATAATGAAATTAATGTAAATAGAAAACGTTTCCATTAAAACTAAAAACTCGTAAATTATTTTCCATTACCAATACTTGTTGTCATCATTGACCAATAATGAAAAATATTTGTTGCTATAGCTTCCAAACGCAGACGTCAAACAAGTCAGCAGCTACGGAGAATCAGTTAAAGGTTAAGAGTTGAGTGAATGGATTTGATTTTATTATTGTTTTATTGTGCTGAATTGATCACTAAATTACGATTAATGTATCTGAAAGTATTATAATTATTTACTTATTTTGTGGAAAACTATGTTAAGGTGAAGAGTTATCGCTCTTTTCCTGTCCAGTAATTTTCGTATTCAGGAAGTTTTCTACCACAATGGTATACTTGTTCTTGGCATTGCTAGCTAATTACCAGTAATCCTAATATGTTACTTTAATTAATGAAAATGTTACTTGCAAAAGTTCAAGATGTCTATAATTTGTCTGGCCACGAGGGATTTTCAGCATTTACGTCAAGATATACCACTATGTAAAATGAATAATGTAATTTATCTGTTAATTTGTGATATATGTATTCTTAGGCATGCAGCACAAACAACTAACACTTTGCACCTGATAGTCAACCTACATGGATCTCAAAGTGTTAATGGTTTTAAGGGTGGTAGTTTGAAGTCTTATAAGCTGTAGAAATACAACGTTGTCTATTTCTGCTATAAGAATGAATGTTTTGATTATCTTTTTGGAGCGATATGCCTTTTTGTATATCTTATAATATGAAAAAAGCGTTGAAGGTTGAGAAATTGTAACTGAGGGTGATTTATTTCTAATTTGAAATTATATCTAAACATAAAGGGTAACTACTTTTCCACCAATAGATTCAGACAACGAAAGGCAGTAGAAGTTGAGACATTTTGGGCTCAACCACTCAACTCCGAACTCTTAACTGACTCTCCATAGATACTGACTAGTTTGACATCTGACTTTGGATCGTGTGTAATAGATGGCATATTCCCAATGCGTTTTTGAGACTGGTCATGGAAATTAATTTATTAATTTGTATTCTCGTTGTGAACATTTCTGATGTGAAGATATATATGTATATACATGTGTCAACAATGTACATACTAAAGGAAAATTTAACAAAATTAAACATTTTGACATCATTTTGAAAGAAGAACGTAAGCGATGGTAATTTGTTCAATACATTATAAAATAACTTGTATTTTTTACGGGTTGAAATTAAAAAAAATATACTCATTATTTTGACAGTATACTTTTACAAAGAGAGGCAATCAGAAGTACGTAATAAACCAAATAAGTAAACAGGGTGCAAATTATCGTAAATATTTTAGCAGATAAGATTCGAGTCTCTTATTTAGTTACTTATAACTACGTTGATGATTTTAATTTGAAAACATTGAAAAAGTAAGTGAAAATATAATCTCATTTAAGCTTTCCCAATCTAATTTTACAGATATCAGCACAAAAACATAAGTCTATTATGATGAATTAGACAAAACTGCACTAATAAAATACGAATTCTGTATTAAAAAGGCTTGTTAAGCTATGTAACTATGTAAGAAGTAGGTTCGTGTATCGCTGACCAACTATTTGATGATAAAACAAAGAATTTGCACGCTATTTTAGTTCTCTCTTTCAATCAAAGGAAAAGCTTAAATGTCTTTAACTTCGTTTGGCCCATAAGCTCTGAAATAAATATTTTTTTGTAAATAGAAGTTTCTAGCAAAAAGTAATATTTTCACACCAATAGCCAATTACAGTCCTTTGAAGGCCAGTCTAATAATGAAGAGGAAATTCTGAAACTAAATGTAATGATTTTTAAGAAGGAAAAATGAGCTTCAACTACACACAAAACTGACTGAAAAATACAAAATGTTAGCACAGTTCTCGTAGTATTTTGTGGGAGAACGGTTCAACAATAGAGATTTACGGACAAATAATGTTATCTCGAACAAACATAAATTATTAGGTGAAAAGTATTTACAGTAGAAATGGCAACATAAATTGTATGATAAATTAATTTCACGTCAGAACCAGAACGATAAAAGATATTATTTATGAAAACAAATAGTAAAACATTCCACAACAGATATAAATACAGATAATGCGGTCACGACTAAACAAGTAATTCGCGATTAGACGTTTTACAGCAGGAATAGAAACACAAGTGATGTTGATTCTACCAGAGACAGGCCCGGCATGGCCAGGTGGTTAAGGTACTTGACGCGTAACCCGAGGGTCACGGGTTCGAATCATGGTTGCACCAAACATGCTCGACCTTTCAGCTGTTGGGTTGTTATAAGGTGATGGTCAATCCCACTATTTGTTGGTACAAGAGAAGCCCAAGAGGTGGCGGTGGGTGGTAATGACAAGCTGTCTTCTCTCTTGTCTTACACTGCAAATTAAGGATGGCTAGCGCAAACAGCCCTCGTGTAGCTTTGCACAAAAGACAGTTCTTGTGACGAAACACTGTTACAAAAGTGATATAGAAACGCGGTTAGGAGCAAACAGAAGTCCGTGACGAACCAGTTCTGATAAAAAATATAAGATCAATTATAAACAAATAACTCAGACACATATTTTACATGAACACATCTATCGAAATACCACGTTATAATTCATATCTAGTATTATCGTGCACTGTCTCCTGTTTAAAAATTTCACAAACTCCACTTTGTAAAATTGAAAAAAAAATCTAGTCTTAAACTAAGAACTTCGAATTTATTGGAATTAACTCTCAACAACATATTTTAACAAAATGAAAACTACTTTATTTGCAGACCGCCCAAATCGGTATGTTTTTCTATGAAAATATAGTGGCTAAGGCAGGTCACAATAAATTGCTGTACTTGAAAAATATTGTTTTCTGAAAAAAGAAAAAAGTAGCGTTAAAAAAAAGAGCACTGATTGCTTGAAGCTCTAGAGAAAATAACCAATAACCGGTGATGCTCCAGAATTTCTTGTAGCAGTAATAAAAGTGCCGTCAGTATCAAGAGAATGATTCGTAGGTCGGTTTTAGAACCTTAAGCTTCAAAAGGAACTCTACGAATCTGTTGGAATAAGCAAGTAAATCTATAAAATAGAAGATTTCAAAGATTGCAGAAAAACACGGTGCAATTCCTGGCATTACTTGATGTGCATTAAGTGTTCACATTATTCATAGAAAATATGAATAAATGTCGCATAAAAATATCAAAGACTGTCCTTAAATTGTTTTTCTCGTATTTTCATAATGGAATACACTTGGTGAAGAATATATTAATAGTATATATTAATGGATGTTTCGAAAGAGGTGTGCTTATTTTCAGAACCTGGAAGTTACATTATGAATAAATGAAGCTTATATTTTAGTTATTAGGCATTGTAAAATGTTGTTAATAATAAATAATATAATAATTCACCTAATAGGCTAAAAAGAAAATTTGTAATAATGGAAAATGGAAACTTAAATAAAATAATAGTTCACCTTAAATGCCTAAAAACAAAGTTTATATTGTTGGAAAATGGAAATTTAGACAATTTTGAAAATGTTAACAGCCACATAAGAAACAAAGTTTCAGGACAAGTACGAAAACTCAATACCGAGTTAGCCCTCTTTTAGTTTTCCAAAAACCTTCTAATTATTTTATGTCACGGTTGTATATTCCTAATCTTTCTTGTTCGTTTTCTGTTTTGGCCCTCATTGTGATTTGGCCCAGCATGGCCAGGTGGTTAAGACACTTGACTCGTAATCTGAGGGTTGCGGGTTCGAATCTATGTCCCATTAAACATTCTCGCCCTTTCAGTCGTGGGGACGTTATATTGTTACGGTCGATTCCACTATTCGTTAGTAAAAGAGTAGCCCAAGAGTTGACGTTGGGTGGTGATGACAAGCTGCCTTCCCTCTAGTCTTACACTACTAAATTAGGGACGACTGGCGCAGATAGCCCTAAAATAGCTTTGCGCGAAATTCAAAACAAACTAAACTCATTGTCAATTCATCCAAGCATTTCTTATAAGAATAGCTCTGATGGTATACTCCTTAGAATGATGTATAACTCTTTACATTTTACTCATATTTGTCACGAACACAACAATATGTCTTCAACACAACATGATTTTCAGTATACAGTTGTAACGTAAGTTTTAAAGTTTGATTTTCTCAAATCATCAATATATTAAATGAATTACACAGTGCGCAAACACACAATCACAATTAAAAACAAAAAAGAACAAATGTCACAGATGCTAATATAGGTTGTTGACAATAATCAACTTCTCCGAGGCATTTCTTGGAGTGAAAACGAATTCATGGAAAGCAAACAGTTTTATATTTTCCTTTCTTTAGTTCTATCATACCAGCATACAGGGCTTGTATCTGCTAGAAAAGAGATTCAGTCCTTCTGTAGTTTCTAAAATGTTGAATGTAATGGTATGTGTTAACATAAGCTAGATAAATATAACCCTAAAAATCAGTTTTGAATTACTGCCTCTTATGACATTTAGATGGATTTTGATTGTTCCAAGGTCCATTCGATAAGCTGATCGTTATCAATCGCACATCGAAATAGGGAGAATGAGCATTCCAGATTAACTTAACAATAATGTATCAAAAACAAATGAGAAAGTTTTATTATCATCAGCATTGTGAGAGCATTATGCTTCCGTATATTTTTTTCTCAAACCCAGTACAGTGAAGTATTTCGTCTTGTATATGTATACATACATATAGGAGGAGAGATGTTTATATACACAGAGATAAAATAATGTGATATAGAATATTAATTACGCTGTAAAAAATGTATTTAATTTACAACAACAAAGCTAGATTTATTGTTCACTTTCCACCGTATTTGACAATAGATTCATTAAAAGACAATGAAGTGTTCTGGTAAAAACAAACACCGTTGTAAGGACTAACAACACTTTATTTACATGTAATAATCATTCTATATTTACTTTTTGAATAAAATATAGATTAATTACAGCTCCTCATAAATAACTATATATATATAATAACATATTCCTTATAAAAATATAAATAAAATCTTTTATTTATTGGATAAACAAAGATCTACACTTCCTTGTAAAAATTCTAACTACGAACTACCTTATAAGAGTCAATTTTGCATGCTCTCAGCTGTTTAATTTACTATAAAACATTATTATACAGAATTTGCGATCGAATATGCCATTCAAAAGCAGATCCAGTATAAAATTATCCTTATTATAAAGAAATATTATAAATAAACTCCTTGTTCCGCCACAAATATCTAAACGTTAAGAAAAATATTTTTGCTTAACATACACAGTGCTGACTGGAGTAATGATAACAACAGTGCAAGAAGGAATGGAAAAGGCTTTATGAAAATCAATAATTATATATCGTACAGTCATGTGTTGATAATATATACTATAACTGTTAAAACAGTATCGATAGGAAAGGTTCACACCAGTGTAAAGCATATAAACGTACAGACGGTCATAGTATGCCTGATAGCAGTATTGTGCCACTCATGACTTCCAAGACTAAAATACAGCATGACAAAAGTAAAGAAATAAAAGTTTTGATTAACCCTGGATGTTCCACATAAAAGATTGCCAAAATCTCCATGTTTTAATAGTAGCTGTGTGCATCACTTCGAAAATGGTACGTGAAGAGTATAATTAATAATGGAAGCAGAAAAACGGAACTTTCCTAATCTGATGTTAATTATTTTGTGACTTTGTTTCCTACAAGGTAGATGACGGCTTAATACAGACAGCTTTAAGGACCTGGCAATAAATACAGGTTCAGATGTTAAGTCGAGAGCACTGAGACACACCTTAAATCAAACTGATATCGATAAACCTATAGCTGCTCCATAACCGTTGTTGAAAAAATGTAGTCAAATCAATTGGTTAAAACTGGTAAAGAACTACAAACAATTAAATGGGCAAAGTTGGTTTGCACACTTATCTAAGTTCGAATTGTTTGGTAACTATCAACAACAATTTATTCAACAACAGATTAAAGAGCTGTCATAATCAATATACATCATGTAGTGAAGCATGGTGGGAGATCAGCTGAAGGTCATCTGCTGTATTTCTATCAATCAGTGATTTATCGAAAACTAATGATCCTTTGACTACCAACAAGTGCAAATGGATCCTCATCCCTCATACTTTCCCAAGCACAAGACTTATCAGCAAGAGATCACCTTCAAACAAGGCAATAATTCCAAGCATACAACAATTGAAATTACATATTTTTGGTAAAGGGGCCTATTAAACATTACGAACTCACATCCTGGCCTGCATAAAATCGTGTGAAGGCTTATATAGAAATTGAAAAGGTCCAAAGATGACAAAAACTAAACTGAAATCTGGGGAGTAATACAAAAAATGTGGAATAATATCCCATAATCTTGCCTTTATAAACTGTATAGCAGTTATATAAATAACGTGTGATACTATTTATGAATCAACTGACACACATACAAAATAGTATTATATTGCTCAACCGTTTCGCATTTCGTTTGTATTTTACGAAATAATGTGTTCTACCGTTAAAAAATATAGAAGTTATTTGCCAATATTGTTTTATTTCAGTTATTGTATACTTGTATATACGGCGCTGTTTGTCATCTAAAAGTGATATGATATTTTATCTCAAAATTTTAAAATTTGATTTTAAGAAAAGAATATATTTTTAACACAATGAAAACCTATTTCATGTTTCAGTTACAATAAGTATAGTTTTAATAACATCTTAGAAGTAACCGAGTCCTATTACCTGATAAAGCCAACAGTGACTTATAAAAACTGTAGAGAACTAACAGTCTACACCAAAATATAAATCGAACATTTCGAAACTATAGAATGGATATTGGTTTTGTATCTATATTCTATCTAGCAAAGGTGGCAACTAACAATGATGAGTTAAAAGTATATAAACACTCGAATGTCTACTGATTTCACTACTTTTTTTTATTAAGAGTTTACATTGATAATAAGGATATCTGACGGGCTTGATACTTCTAAAAAATTCGTTTCACAAATAGTGCGAATAAATTTGTAGTTATGAATTGCTCTAAATTTTTTATGGTAAAAACTAATTAGCTTGAAGACTCAGTTTATCTTATCTATATTTCCACATCTTGGTTGAAATCGATAAAAGATATGCATCTGTGTAAAACTGGTGAAGTTATCAAAACTCGTATTTAACAGAAATTGGTGCACGAAGAGTACACTTAGCACGTTTCAAGCACTACATTATGTTAAATGCTTTTATAGCGTGTTTAATAACCTATTTTATCATGGTGTTCTTTTGAGTAACACCTCACTGAAATGCGACTTTAACTGTAGCCAAGCTGATGCTAATCTCTAACAGGAACCATATTTCTCCATGTAACGCTGAACTTCAGTAACAGGAACCATATTTCGCCATGTAACGCTGAACTTCAGTAACATGAACCATATTTTGCGTTTAACGCTAAACTTCAGTAACAGAAACCATATTCGCGTGTAACGCTGAGATTCAGTAACAGGGCCCATATTTCGTGAAAAACGTTGAACTTCGGCAAAAAGAACCATATTTCGCGTGTAACGCTGAACTTCAGTAAGAGGAACCATATTTTGCGTTTAACGCTGAACTTCAGTAACAAGAACCATGTTTCGCGTGTAATGCTGAACTTCGATAACGGGAACCATATTCGCGTGTAACGCTTATCTTCAGTAACAATAACTACATTTCAAATGAGACTGAATGAAATCTTTAAACAACATTCAAATGAAGTTCCTCAGTTTCTATTCACTAGTTTACTTGTTTGCTATTTTATATGACTGATGATTGATTTTTACTTATTCGCTTACTTTTCGTTGGTTCTTCTTTTCGCCTATTCCATGTATTTGACCAATAACTCTTCTCAGTTCTTTTAGACTCTGTTTTCCTTTCATTCTTTCTTTTTGGTACGTTTTCCGCTAACGTATATTTTTCATGAGTTTTTTTTAATGTTTTGTTTACAGTAGTTACATATTTTAATGTTTTTTCTCACAAATATTTTACTTATTCCTTGTTGTTATGTATCCTTAATTCTCTTACATGTTTATGTTTAGGAAGTATTTTACTATTTGACGTTTAGTTTTTGCTAATTCTCTTATCTTGGTTCATTCAGTATCTTTTATGTGCTTTTCATTCTTAGTTCTTGCTATTATGTTAATTGACATTTAACTATTGCTAATCCGCTGCTAAATTTATTACTTTCTATAGTGTGTACTTGATCTTGGGTTCTAGATAATTCTCTTATCTAGTTTTGTTTTCTAATGTGTAAATGTGATATATATTCATTTATGTATAAGTTAAGTATAAAAAGAACATGCTGGTCCACCTACGCAGTTCCGTATAACAAAACTTTGAAATGAAAATAAAACATTAAATTATTTGTTTCAAAGCAAATCCACATTAGGTTATCTGTTGTGTCCATTGCGATGATTTGAACTCGGAATTTTAGCCGAAAATCCGTAAACTTACAACTATCCCAGTAGGAGACAAACATTTAGAGCCAGTCCTTATCATTGAGATAATTGCAACCACTACATCTTAAAGTAAACCATTCTAAAGAACAGACCTCTCAGCAATGAGTCTAAAGGCTTATAACGCCGAAAACAGTGGCTCAGCGATATGTCTGCGGACTTACAACGTTAAAAACCAGGTTTCGATACCCGTGGTGGGCAGAGCACAGATAGCCCATTGTGTAGCTTTGTGCTTAATTCAAAACAACAACAACACAGATAACACATTGCGTAGCTTTGTGTTTAACTACAAAGAAATAAATCTAAAGGCAAACTATCTTGTTAGAAAAATAAAGCTGGTTCAGATGAAAATGACTTCTAGCTTACCTTAATCCTATCATTCTGTCAATTAAGTACGAAAAAAGATGATCCATCAATATCCTTAAGAATTACTAATAATATAATTTAATTACCTTTTTATTTTAGTATCTCTCTCGAAATTACTGCTGAGTTTGTGAATAAATATTTTTTTTTGTATAAGTATAAAAGATGTGTACATGGGGTTACTGTGAGTCTTGTCAATGTGTTCAACGTTAATCACTATGTGCTTTCTCAAATAAGAAGAGAAACAATAGCTCTTTTTGCGTTGGGCTGGATGTGATGTAGTTGCTAGCATGCAAAGACCCATAAATTGCGTTCATTTGCTACAAAATCGTGCTTCGTACTTTGTGGCCGCAGGTGCATTACATCCTATTATTCAGTTAAATGATCAATACCTTGCGGAAGATACTGTCAAACATCTGTCTTCACTCTAGTCTATCAGCTTACTCAGGAACAGCTTGCAAATAGCCATTGCGTAACCTTACATGAATATTTAAAACAAACTTTCTGCAGCTTTGAAGTTTTAATCGAACAAAATAAGATACACTGGAGAGTTTACTAAATATTTTCCCTTCAATTAATTTTACATTATAAACTTATGGATACTTTAAAAGTAGAAATACTAATAATCTGTTTTCCACCGTTTTGTGTTATCGCAATGTGTGTGTTTAAAATTATAGATATATATATATATATATATACAACGTTTGAACAACTGTGATAGGCTAAAGATTCATTCGAAATTAACTAAACTTAGGAAATTCGATTTAAAAAGTTTTATTGAACTTAGATGAAATTAACAAATTATTGATCGTGAATTCCAAGAAAAAATACCCCCCTGTTACATTTTCCTAGATTTGCTTATTTCTTATAAATTTTGAGCAAACCTACTAAAGAGCGATTAAAAATAAAATCAGTTTGTAAATAGCACTTACCACCAACTCTTTGGCAACCTGGAAAATTAGACAAGAACCATAAAACCTTAGATTCAGTCCTTGCACGCTAAACAATAGACTACTCCCGATCCTATGTGTTTTTAAGAGCACAGAAAGAGTTAAGTAAAGATTTTATAATTTATCTTAGTGAATGGAAAATCGTTTCTCCAGAGAGAACAATTCTAGATTCAAATGATAATAAGTGTATCAAAAACCAGAAACACTAACGTGCTCCTCTAAGTACACTGACTAATTGCGTAATATATAGAATGAATCTATGATGTTTGCAGTGATTAATTTTTCTTTCTTTATCTTGAAAAAGAAAACTGATCGTTTTAAATTAAAGATTTAAATATAACATTGAATAATCAAGCTAAGTCCAACAACGAAACAAATGTGTCTGCGTGTATATCTATATACACGTTTATATAATCAGTACTTTTTAATTTTCAATTTGTTCCACAAAACTTCTAACTTAATAAGCAATACATTTCCATCTTCTGCACTGATCTCAGTGGATCCGTTGTTTATCTGCGTAACTGAAACAAAATTGAAAGTCGTTCAACACCTAATCAATAGAACTGCATACGAACATTATTAATTGCACAATTACACTCCTATATAAACATTTATACTGATAATAATAAATAACGTAAAAAAGAATAAATTATAAATTATGTTTACTTCGCATTTTCTTTAATCAAGAAAATTTTCTGATAAGTGCAGACAAAGAAATTCAAATTACAAACAAGAACCTTGTTAATTTGAAACATTTTATTCCTTTTAAACTATTATTTTTCTCGTAACTAGTTGAATTAAAGAAAAACAGTTATTTTCTTACGTCTTCTGTTAATGGAAGATACACATGCCAGACAAGTATACTATTTTGCTAGTAATAAAAGACGATATTTTCTTTACAAGAAGAATATAACAAAACGTTTTTTCTTCAAATAACGTAGCGAGGGCATAGGACATCATAATTTATTCAGAAAATCTTTCCACAATATATAATAATTATATTTTTATGCAATATAGATCATAATGCAAGGTGCTTACGGTTTAGAACGTTCTTTTCTAAACCACATCTAAAAATAAAGAACTCCATTTTCCAATTATGAAAATAAACAAAGAATTATATTTCATTTTGAGCTTCGAATACGATGATTGCGTGTCTTATATTTTTGAGAGGGATGTTTGAAAATTAATTTCCAAATGTTTTGAAAATGACAACTAAAACTTTGAATAAAAGAATGAATTTCACATGTCGTTTTCTTTTCTGATAATCATTATATAGTGAACGGACCAAAAACATGTTCTTAATCACATAGGTCTGAAACCTTTACTGTGTAATTTTTAATAAAAAAGTGCTTTTAGTCGCTTATCTATGTTAAAATTCAGTGACCTGAAGTTTCATCCTTTATCCAAAATGTTCAGGCCATCTTCTATGAAGATCATCAGAAAGTGTTTGTACTTTTAAATTATATATAAAAATATAATATTTCTGATGAACGTTTCATCTGTTGCTCTATTCATATTGTTAACGTTGTGAATGTTTGTTGTTTAATCTACATTTTCTTACTTTAAAAAAGGATTCTTTTAGTTAGTCAAAAATAACAAATTTACTCAGAGCTGAATGAAAGGATATCAACATCTGTACTTTTATCTTTAGCTAAATAGAGATTTTATTTCTGAGCCGTATACAAAGTACTTTGTTTTTAAATATCAAGCTAGATACTAGAAAAGAGAATGGTTACACTCCGGGTGATTTGCTATCAAATAATGAACCACCATCTGTTTGACAGATTTTGTGAGAAAATTTAGTGGCACTCTTTCCCTATTACAAATTAAAGAAAGAAGTGCGAATTAAAATTTGTTTTCTTTGTGAAAAGGAAAATCGATTGATCGTGAGTGTTATGGAAGTAGAGGACAAATAAGGTGAAGGAAAAATTAGGTTAGTAGGCCCTATATCGCATCCTATAAGCGAATAAACGATTGATGAAATTATCCACTCTGTCTATGCTTATATTCAAGACAAGCGGTATATATGAAAATAATTTTATTTGAAGGCTTTGTTTTAGAGAGGTTACAAAAGATACCTCCGTTGATTCTTCAAGGCATTCTCAAACCTGCTTTTTAATTTGTTTAAAAAATATGCGAAATTGGAAAGCAGTTGAAAATAAAGTATTTTCGACATGTTGAATGTATAAATAATATAGAAATGTTACTGAGTGATAAAAGGCAGAAAAGTGATAAGAGATGTAAAAGGTCTGAAGTAGACCCACTATATAATCAGGTGGTCAGGGCGCTTCACTTTCGATCTCAGAATCGAGGGTTCGAATCCCAGTTCCACCAAACTAGCACAAACTCTCACCGTGGAAGGGTTATACTCTGACGGTTAATCCCACTATTCATTAGTAATAGAGTAGCCAAAGAGTTTCAATCCTCGTCCCTCCAATCATGTTCGCCCTTTCACCAATGGGAGAATTATAATGGTACGGTGAATCCCACTAATTGTAGTTAAAAAAGTATTCCAAGTGTTCGAACCTCTATCCCATCAAACATATTTGCCAATGAGGGCGTTATATGTGATGATCAATCCCACTATTCTTTGATAAAAGAGTAGCCCAAGAGTTGGTGGCAGGTGGAGATGGGTAGCTGCTTTTCATCCAGTCTTTCACTGTTAGATTATGGACCAATAGAGAAATTATCACTTGTGTAGCTCTACGTAAATATAAAAACAAAACAAACAATGACTCACTATAATTATATCTATTTATAAATACGTTCTTAAAATAATGAGCTTGAAAATTATTAGAAAGAACAGTACTGGGAAGAAAAAAATTAAAGCTGTAAAAATTGAAAAAACAACAACAGTTAGAAAATGTCAAGATACTGTATTTTTAATTTCAAAAGAAAAATAATCACAAAACGTTAACAAGTATAAATGTAACTTCATAAATTATGAAAGCATTTTGACTAATAATTTTAAATAATTCTGGATATTTTGATAAAAACACCACAGCTATTCTAATTACTTTACCATATCTGTTCTAGCTATAATTGACTAAAACACTGCAATTTTTAAAACTATTTTAATCCATCACTGCCTCTGTTTTGATTCTTGTGAGCAATACTTAGAAAATATTTTGATAATTTTGACCAATACATTGAATATTGTTCTAACAGTTTCGATTATCTGTGTGCGTGTTTCTTAAAGCAAAGCCACATCGGGCTATCTGCTGAGCCCACCGAGGTGAATCGAACCCCTGATTTTAGCGTCGTAAATCCGTAGACTTAGCGATGTACTAGTGGGGGGCAGTTTTTATTACCACACGGCAACTGTTCTAACTGATGCATTTTATTTTTAATACAGTACAACTGTTCTAAATTTTTCTTCGAACTAAATTCATTTTTAAGTTGATTCTATTGATCTGTCTATCTATGTATTTGTACGTCACGCCTGTTATTTAACGGTTTATCGACATATGACATGTAATTCGAAAAGATTAAGGAAGTTAATCGAAATAAAATGCCCTTTGCCATCGTTTTCTTGAGCTGTGGTGACCTAGTGGATAGCGTACAGTTCACATCCAGTGGTGCAAATATTAGACCATACAAGCATTTTGGATACACGTTTTTCATACTGGATGGTACGAAAGTTATTTTTTCAATCTAATATGAAAAAAATAAACCGTTTTTTTTCAGTATTCTGTCATATATCCTATCTTTTGCTTGTTCCTTGGAATACAAAATATGGTTATGAAACGAAAATGAGTTGAAGTAATTTTGAGGATGATAATAAAAAAATAAAGTAAGATACAGATCGGTTTCAACGTGTTTATATTAGATGTATAAAAGTCTACCTATACTCTAGAAGAGATCGAAACCAGAATTTTAATGAAGAAAAATCCATGTTTTCATCGATTTATATCCTCCCGTAACAATGACCACATACGCACGTTAGACATTATTTTTCGCGCTTAAAAAAGACACAAAAATAACCTGCAAATGTTTATAATAACATGAATAATTTAAATTTATTGTTCTCTCGAAATCAAAAAACCTGTCAAAACGCTTCAATCTTAGAAAATACAAATAAAATCCTTTGAAAATACAGTTTTGTATTATTCTTGCCAATTCGAATAGTAGAAGTTAATGGCAAAGGTAAATTTTAATGTTCAACAAAACGTCCCTTAGTTCAGCCTTTATAGTTTCAAGTGGTTCAACAACGGTAACAACAAAGTAACTTATATATTAAAAACAGTTTGATCTCACTCGTGAGGATAATAAATCATTTCTTCACCTCTTGGGGCGCATAAATATAATCAAGATTAAGGTAAACTCCAATGAAAAGATAACAGATAGAAACCGAAGTCTGCGAATCTTTTTTGTTATATATGAGTAAAAGTTTTTTGTTGTTTTTTTTCTAATTCCAAGCTACCTGTGTACCTTGGTTTGCTTTAAAATGTTATACTTGCTGTTTGAAGTAAGAGTCTGAATAACCAGGGTAATATTCTAAATTAATTTATTCTTTTTAGGTTATTCATGCATAGATGTAGTTTAAGAATTGTTTTTAATCAAAACTTAATAATCTCTCATTCATAAAGAAGGTAATAAATTAGCTGAAAAACAGAAACTGATATTAATACATTACTTAGAAATTTCGTATTTAAATAATAATTGGTTCATGCTCACAGATTAAACAAAAACAGCTACAAGTTTGTAGAAATTTGTAGAGTTAAGTTGTGAGTAAAAACAAATATATATATATTTAGCTTTGAATTTGAAAGTTTCCTGGCACACGCTTTGCAGTAGCACAGGGAAATGTCTGCAGGCTTACAATGCAATAAACCGGGTTTTGATACCCGTGGTGGACAAAGGACAAATAGCTCATTGTGTAGCTTTGTGCTTAACTAACTCAGAAATATTTCATTGATTCAGATTTGACCCACAGTGTGCTAACGATTGTTTGTTTCTTTGTAGTTTTCTTAAGTAAATACAAATTAGAATACAAATTAAAAACGTATTCAATGAAATCGTTTTTGAATGGCACAGAAAACTAAGCAAAAAAAGATATAATTAATAGCATTACCTTTATTATAACATTCTCTCGTTCTTCCCGTGAAAGAATATGGGATGTTCTCTAAAGATTTCAAAATATTGTGGCCCTCTAATCAAATGTATCGGTTTTAACATTAAACCATAGCAGACACAGACCCGTCTTCCAAAGTGATAAGGGTTACAAAAACTACACACCTGCCATAAGAGTTCGGCATAAAATTTAGTTATCAATATCGTATAATGAAACGTTTGTACCACGAGACGCTCAATTTTAGTTCATTTTTACACAGGCATCTTATATTAAAGTATTGTTTTTTTAATCGTTTTAACTTTAAGAAACTCTTTCTGCATATTGTCAAATCTGTAAATTCTAGACCTTTTCATGAACGTTTTGTGATAGTTGTGATGTATTAATCAAAAAGATCAACGATAATATGTTTCAGGTCGTATTTGTTAGAAATACGTTTGTTCTGTAAAAATTAATGTTAGTATTATACGTAATGCCATTTACGCGTTAATGTATACTGCTCTTGTTTATCACATGGTGTTGCAGTTCGTTGTAACACCATTTTGTTACGATTGTGTTATATTCGCATTTCTCTTTCCCTTCAATTCTATTAAAATTTCAGTGTTTGTTAATATAAGTCGTAACACAAGACTGTAATAATAATTATTTTTTACTGGCCATATAGAACATTCTTCTTTTCTCGGTTCATTCGTTCTCTCTCTCTCTCACCACCCGGTATCTTTCATTGAACTCATGTCTTTTTATATTCTTTTCTCATCCATGCCTTTTTTTAACTTTTATACCTGTTTTTCCCGTATATCGAATTACAACATTTCATGATCACTGGCGGTTTCCACAATCTTCTTACTGATTGAACCAGAAAGACGACTGCTTCCTCCAATCATTTTCTAATGGCGTAAAGTGCTGTAATTCACTAATTCTTTAGAAACTGGTCAAACACCAGCTGCTTTCTTACCTCTCTCACTTTTAATGGATGTTCTCTAAACCTAACTTTATAACACACAACCTGATTCTTTTTATAGGGTGAGCCAAACATTAGATGCCACAGAGCAGTTTAATAATTATTTTGAATCTTCGTCTGTTTCGTCTGAATGTATGAGTATAGGTGAACAGTATACAGGCGTGACACGGACTCAAAAAGAACCAATCAGCTTTGTAGCTGCAAATCACATCTTATGTACATGGAAAAGATTGTTAGTTTGTTGGGCAATTAACTTTATAATTATATAGTAAACATAAGTTACTATCTTTTCGGCACATGTAAAACTATTTAACATCAAAACATAGAATTATTCAACCTATATCATTTTATTAGCTGAAAACCACAGTAAAATTTAGTTAAGTATTCGAAGAATATCACAAGAAACATTTTTAAAAAATTAACTGGCAAGGCGAGAACAGACTTAAAACATTAAATACCAATATCTCTTAGTTTAATGTTGTTACAGTAGAGAAGGATAAAATCATTTTCTAAATATTGGCTAATATTTGCATTTATTTCACTGTGTCAGTGAGTATGAACTGACACAATGATAGCACTGGGCCTCAATTAAAGTATTTACGATCAAAAACTAAAATATATTAATGAAGTTCCACCTTAGGCTATACATACATACACACATACGTTAAAAGCTTGCAGTTGCTTGTATCTCTAATATTTCGTAAAAATCTTCATACACATTTAGATCATATTATAAACGACTGGCAGTGTGGTAAAGCTTATAATTTCACAGTTGGAGAGAGGAGTTCGAAACAAAAAATATTCCCTCGCTTTAAGGTGTAGGTGTGGTACAGGAGTGATATTTAATACTTTAAAGTGGGTGGTGGGTGGTGAGGTATACTGACTGGTTGCCTTCCCTCCTCCATTCTCATATCTGAAATATTACACCTATTCTTTGGCTGTCGATATTGAAGGAAAAAAACTTACATTTAAATGATTTTTATGAGAATAAATAAACTCTTTTAGGATTTGTTTCTGAAGATAATTTGATAAGTTGCATGACTGTGTTATCATGTCGAATATTTTATCCAAAATAAGTACAAGAAAGGTGGATGAATACTTTAGAACTTTCTAGGTGAATGACAAACGTCCAAAAATTTATTTAAACATCGCATTACAGGTTAAAACAGTGTATTACTAGAAAGCATATTACCGATCTATTAAATCAGTACACCTCGGCTGTTTTAACTGCAATTCATAACAATCAAGTCATAGCTTCAAAATAGGTGAACTAACTTTTATTTCATTCAGAATGAGTCACCAGAGACGTTGCCTTATCAGAGTCCGAGCCGAGTTACAGTAACGTTTCTGACTCATCAACGTTATTTTGAAGAAATGGAGCAGATACTCGAACTGTAAATTGCTTTTATCTGGTTAATAAGCCGTGTCCAAGATGGTTGTCTTCTATAAGGATCCTTGTAATCAAGGACCACTCTCAGCATAAATAATATTAAACAAGTGAATTACCATAAAAACAAATTACGTCTTATGACTTCAGAAACTAGTATTTAACCACAAAATTAGACTTACAAAACTAAAAAGATGAAGACAAGGCTAGTCAAGAATATAAGTATCTGATTGACTTTACTTCTAAACTTATGTTCACGTTTTCTGTTTGCATATTTGAAACAAATCTAAAACAGTAATAATGTACCTTTTTTCATTACCTTCATATATTAGTGTGTGTTTTTCTTATAGCAAAGTCACATCGGGCTATCTGCTGAGCCCACCGAGGAGGATCAAACCCCTAATTTTAGCGTTGTAAATCCGTAAACTTACTGTTGTACTGGCGGGGGACCAAAATATTAGTAACTGTGATTAATTCACGGTAAACTATTATAATTATAATTATAATGATTAAACAGTAAAACGTGATCTCAAGATGTTACTAACTTTAGTGATAAGTCATTAAGCCGTTATCTCAAAACACTAATAACTGTAATAATTGGACGGGAAACTATTTCTTAAAATATGAATAAAGGTAAAATACTATCGCAATATTTGAAGGACCGTAATAATTTGACAGTAGGCCATTATCTTTAAATATTAACTAATGTAATGATTTGACGGTAACCATTGCCACAAAGCAATGGCTCCCGGCGAGACAACAATAATTTTACTGACTCGCAACACTAAAAACTGAGTTCGATTTCCAACAGTGAACACAGCAGATAGGTCGTTGTGGTTTTGCGCCAAAATGAAGAGATTTAAAGCAGTAACATCTGTGGTGATTTTACGATAAACCATAATGTTAAAACAATAATAACTGTAACGATTTGACGATAAACCATTATCTAAAGACACTAATAATGTAATTTTCATAAGTAATTAAGTCAGTCATTAATAACTGTGATAATTAGTTGTGAAACCATTAGTTTAAACATTAATAACTGTAGTGATCTTACAGTAAACCATTATGTTAAGCTTTGCACAGCGTAATTAGATTTCATGGTCAGTCGTCAATCAGTTTCAATTTTCCATCTAGAAACAGTGTATTCCACTGTACTGTGTATTATGATATATAAGACACACTTACATTCCAAATCTTGACATTATGGTAAAAACAAAGAGAAAGTACAGCAATCAACTGATATCCTGTCTACCGGCTGGGGCCACAACTGATGACTTGTTTTGTACTTGTGTTTTCTGTTCACGCTTCAAACGTCATGATATATGGCGTTAGGTTTGAACTCGTTTAAAAAAACTTATGTATCAAAATACTTCTTTCCAAGAGTGCATTGTAGGAAAATTATCTTCTTTTGCAGTTTCTAAAAGTTCATACTAGTATCAGCATCAATAGCATAGTTCAAAGTTTCTTTTTGTGAGGGAATTTCCTGAAACAAGATACTTTCACATTTAAGTGACCAAAAGCAAAAAAATATTTTAAAGACAGAAACATGAAGAGAAAAAAACGCATAAAAAGAGGGACATTTTTGAGTAGATATTTGTTGTTGTCCTGTTTATATACATATATATTCATATTGGTATCGTATACATGCATACTTTTATTGTACCATATTAAATAAACTAATGATAATTTAATATCTCCTTTTTGACACTTCTCATACAAATGACAAGTGTCAAAAAGCACTCACTTCTGTTGTGGTCTTTTCTTATGCTCAGTAAAATATCAATGAACAGTGGCATCGTATGCAAAATATTTCCGAATCTACTTAGTGAGTCTGAGTGTTTTATTGTGCTGGATGTACCCATTGTATCAAAACCCAAAACAACAAACACATTGCAGTTTTCCTTACTGAAATAACAAATGGAATGACAAAACATATTTGTAAATGGCCCACTAGACAATCATATTGCATATACCTTATTATTCAAGGCATTGCATTGACTGCATGTGACTGCACATTTTTTTTATTATTATTTCTAAGAAATTTAGCACATAGTAGTTTCAACAGACACCTGCTAGTATCATATAAGTCCTGTAGAAGGTCAACAGTAAATTTATTGACGTATAACGCTAAAACTCATAATAAGGTTCACCCAGTAGACAGAGCACAGATAGCATATTGTGTGGCTTTGTGCTAAAAACCACACGTATCAAATAAAGGACTTGAAACTTTATAATATTATATCTATGATAGGGAAATTCGTTGTTATCAGGTAACTTGACTAACACTTTCAATTATCTTTTATGAAAATTAGGCATGTGATGATTATTCATGAAATATTAAATAAAAGAAGTTAGAATTGAAGTTCAATGAGTGTGGAAGCCGCTCTGTTTGGTTAATCTCTTCTAACAGATTTAACCAATTCAACCAATTTAAAATGATGGTAGTGAGTGTTCTCACCCATTTGGTTGAAATCATGAGCATTTGCACAAGCATATAGCAGAGCAAAACCATTATAATATATATTCCCTATTGTTGTTTGTTTTAATAGCACAATTACAAAGACTATAGTGGTAGGTATGCTCAAAAATATTATCCTTGAGCACACCATACTTCTACTAATACCATATGCTTTACGTTTCTGTATGAATTTTGGATGAATCTGTTTCCTTATATATGTAAACGAGTATAAACATGTTATTTATCTGGCTGCTGGTTGAAGTGAAACTCATAGGTAAATATATATATATTATCCCTTAAGCTGCTTGTCTATCAAACGATTTATTTTAGGTATTTTTATAAACTAGCTGTTTTGTGCCATTCTATAAGCAAGTCGATCTCACTGTGTTTCTGACTAACAGACAAGTCTTGTGAAGTCTGTCTCTACCTATCTGTGTACTGATGATACATCCATTTTAGAAAGTGAATACATAATTCGAGTTTAGAGCTGGTATTCTACAAGTGGGGCGAGTTAGAATCGATAGATAGTAATGGTTTACTTTTGCGTGGACACAAAGTTACCTTGATCATTGGTATCGGTTTGAGAGCAGTTTCACTGCCAACGGTTTTATGAAATACTTGATGCCAACTTACAACACTCTGAGGTGGCTGGTTGGCCTCCAACGGCTTTATAAGATACTTGATGTCAACTTACAACACTCTGAGGTGGCTGGTTGGCCTCCAACGGATTTATAAGATACTTGATGTCAACTTACAACACTCTGAGGTGGCTAGTTGGCCTCCAACGGCTTTATAAGATACTTGATGTCAACTTACAACACTCTGAGGTGGCTGGTTAGCCTCCAACGGCTTTACGAGATACTTGATGTCAACTTACAATACTCTGAAGTGGCTGGTTGGCCTCCAACGGCTTTATAAGATACTTGATGTCAACTTACAACACAGGTGGCTAATTGGCCTCTATTTGTCTAATTATTCTTCACATTATTCATATGATTTTTTCAGGTTTTGTCGTGGTTCGTCACCAGTATGGAATACTTTGAACATTGATGATTAAGACTAGATTGTATGTGAACATTATATAAGAATAAGCCATTAAAACATTAAAAAACATCAATATTAAATATCATAATATAATTTTTATTCATCATACAGCTGTTGATTTATCATTTAAAGAAAAGTGAGTTAGAAATGTAGAAAAGATTCGGTTGTCGTATGGTGTTGACATTTCTTTGACACAAATAGGAAGATCCAAGATTCTACATGCGATGTAATGCTGAACGCGCTCTTACTCTCAACTGCAATATGTTATAATTGTGTCAGTAAACTCTACTAATTGGCTAAAAGTATTATGTAGATAGTTGATGCTCCTGATTGGTTGTTACCCTTTCTCTGGCTAGCAGTTATCAACTAGCAAGGATTGTGCTTGACTTCAAAAGCCACAACCTTGCCGTTTAGCCCAAGCATCACATGAGGAAATATTTCACAGTGTTCACAGGTTTTTACATAACACAACACTTGCAAAAGGCGAACATTTTGTAACTTAAGCTGCAAACTATTGCTATTCCGACCTCGCAGTAATAAGTTCATGTAGTTTAGTTTATCGAAGACGTCAACCAGGTAGCATATCACTAGAAGATAGTCTCATCTATAAAATAGGCTGCAAGTGTGCGTTTGTAGCGAAGCACAAAATTATGAAGTTAATCTTTCATTTATATAATGCAACTGAATATCTTCCCAAGAGACAACTAGTGCACCTCTGTGATGCGTTGTATGTAGATCACATTTTCCAGTCTGCTGTTCAAACTCTTGATTCCATAACATTCATAGCGTTTTATAACGCTTGGTTTTGTTCGGACTTCAATTTATTTAAAGTTAGTATTTCTCTGTGTACGAGGCGAGAGGTCAAAGTTATACCTGAAGTAAGGATACTTACTCTGACTCTGAATGTTTTCTTTTTCCCATAAAGGCAGTTGCTCCATCATTGTCTATCAAACACATTTAACTGAGAAAATAAACTGTTTGTGATGAAAACGTTATCAAAAAGAGAGAGAAAATGGCTTCCTCTGAAGCTCCCTCTTCTAGTGCTTGGCAAAACGAGAAGCTCTTTGAGCACTTCCTTTTCGTAACAATATCGTACCAATACCAAAATCTGAGTTGAATTCACAACATCTGTGATTTCATCAAACTATATCAGAAACTTCGATGTGTGTTATCAGTTTCATTTCTATGTCAGCAGAGGTTACATTAATACGCCTTGCGACAGTGTCACGTGATAAAGGAATAGACTTGAGGACCTCGCCATACCTCTCTCCACGCATGATCTAACACATTTTTATGGCGGCAGGAAGAACTAGTGTCTATGGCTTCAAGCTTTTCCACATCAAATAACGTGTTTATAGAGAAGTTTTTAACACTTTTGAAGGGACCTGACTTTCATTCAGGTTGCTTTGCCCTTTCAGTTGTTTTACGTATGCTTGAAGAAATCGATATTTTTAGACAGATATTCAAGGTGTTTGGTTTTCAAATGTCTTGTAAGTTTATGTGGCTCCATTCTATCACTGAATAAAATCTGCGAACAAATAACGCACTGAGGTTATTCATCATCATTGAAAACACTGTAAGTGAAACCAAATTTTAACTAATTCTCTTGGCACATAGCATTTTAAACTTTGTTTGGTATTCAACTTACCAACAAATTCAGTAAGTAGAAATGAACAATAGGAAGTGTTTGTCAAGCTACAGAGCCACTAATTTATTGTTCTTCATTATGAACATATAATGATTTCTTCTGTTGTTTACTTCTACGCTGTCATTCGAAGAAACATGAAATCGTTGTTTGCCGATATGTAACATCCATTCTCTATGTTTTCGACAAACTGATAAATGTGTACTAATGTCCAAAACGTAAAACTAACAAGTTGAAAAATGTGTAAAAAAGTTCATGATAGTTCAGCCATCCAGTCAATCAAGTAACTTTCTTCAAGGAACATAGCTATGACTAGGAACTACATTACTTTATCGTTGGCTTATACATATTTTAACAGGATAATTAGAGCTTCTGGTTTACTATATGTAATGCATATCTAAGTCGTGCTTTAGAGAGAGGTGCTGCTGCTAGGGTTTTTGAATGCTTTTAACGAAATTACACTTTAAATTGTTTCAATTATGACGTGAAACGGCTATTTTTGTTTTGAATTAATCATATATATATATTTAGCTAGCGACAAATATAACAAATAAACAAAGACAAAAACCATAAATAAAATGGCTTAATTTGTTAACGGTGGAATGAGATATTAGTTAAACAGTTTCAAGAAGGTGTGATTGTTTTTTTTAATTTCGCGCAAAGCTACACTAGGGCTATTTACGCTAGCCGTCCCTAATTTAGCAGTGTTCTACTAGAGGGAGGAAGGTAGTCATCAACACCCACCGCCAACTATTGGGCTACTTTTTTGCGAACGAATAGTGGGATTGACCCTTACATTATAATGCCCCACAGCTGAAAAGGCAAGTATGTTTAATGTGACGAGGATTCGAACCTGCAACCCTCAGATTACGTTCGAGTCAAGCGCCCTAATCACCTGGTCATGCCGGGTTTAGGTTAAAGAAGAACTGATCAACTTAACTTGTCAAATTGGTTTCACTTGTAAAATAGGGCAAAACAATCAGTGATTTGAAAGGTAACAACCTTGTTTCGGAATTTACAGATTTAAAATTTATTGCTAGTAAACAACGAAGTACAATATTTTGGGAAAGCCACTACGAAGAAATAGCAATTACTATATTTCCTGTACCTGCAGTGAGAAGACATTTTCCCACTTGTACAAAATTGTTTTAATATAAAACTTTGTTTATATGAAAGGTTAATTCCACTCTTAAAGATAAGAAAAAATAAGAATGAAACATTTCGGTTGTGTAGCATCCCTTCCTATTCATTTTTTAGGGTGGAATTAACCCTTATTTTTTGTTTTTGCAGCCCCCACTCTAATCTGTTTGTGTATACACTCTTCATGGCACTTTCCTTGCTTGTTGTTACTGTATTACGTAATAATAGTAATATTTTTACAGTAGTTTTAGAAACGTTTTCATTTTCAAATTTGTACATACATGTGCGATGCACGATTAAAAATATCGCAAAACTGTGTTACACTTCTAACGACTGCTTTCACTCTCCAATGTTTATATGGGAATGAATTTATTTGCATTCCTTTATGTACATGTTTTCATCAAAACACAAAGATAGTAAAGGATATTGGCTAGACTCGGATTATTTATCTTTATATTTGCATTGATGACGTAAATCAAGATAAGGCGTAGCGTGTCTTCCTCTGGGGCACAATATGGCGTCATTTCAGAAAAGCACGAAAAGGCAAAAAAAACAAAAAAAATAGTGCAGCCCCTAAATAAAACGATTTTAACAAAAGATACTAAGTAAACGTTGTCCAAAATCACCGAAGAAGTGCAACGTTTTCAAACCACAAAATCTTATTTCACTTCTACCCCACTTTCAATCTTTTTTTCACACCATCCGCAAGGAGAAAGATGAAATGAATTTTAAAACCCATAACAAACTGAAAGGAAAACTCCTTGGGGAACATATTATGCATTTTTTTAAATCAGTTTCTTAAATCAAAAGACTTGCTTTTTGTCGTATTAACACGAAAGATTAAATCGATACACGGTTGGGTTTTAGGAAAAGAAAAACGTAAATAAACACAGATATCAGCGTCAATAGAAAAAGGTTAAAGTTATGGTTTTTGTCATCTCGTAACGTAAACTACGGATTGCTATCAGTTTTTTTTTATAAGTCCCATTAAGAAGAGTTGAATCCAAGCTTGTTTTTAAAGGTTATTTGTTTTTATTAAAAACAATTTAAATATATGGAATTAGATAATCAAGGTTGTGTCGTTTTTAATCTACACGCTTTTTATCAATGTTTTAGCGAATGTATTCCAAACTTTTCATTTCGAGGTGATATTCTCCTATCTTGTTATGCCGCCACGAATAATTTATTATTTTAAAGCAAGATATTACTATAAGAACATTAAACATGAAGAATTGATTAGCTGAATCGTATTCAACTTATAAATGTGATGATATCTTATTAATTGTGACCCAGACATTGATGGGTATAAGATTTTTTTATATCTTTTAACCTGATAAACCAGGTTAGTTACAGATTTACACATAACACTTTAAAACTACGCATGGACGCAAAGGAGGGGGGGAATTGAGGGGATTCGTAATCCCTTATTTTTGTGATGTAAAATACTACTGCTATCAAGTTCATGTTCGTGTGAATGTCAGACATGTGCTCTCCGCCTCTTCAATAATTGTCTGAGGTGTACAGAAACCGAAGAAAGATTGAGTGAGCTAGCTTTATTACATAATAAGTGACGCTGTTACCAACATTGAAACTGTATCCAAGTTATTTATGGAAAAGTACCACAGACGAATGGAGATTGCTAACATGTTATTTCAGCAGTGCATACATTTTCGTATATGATGGCCAATAACTGAAATAGCTAATATACTAGTGTTTTACAGTTGTTTACATTTGTAACATAATTTAACAATCAATAACTAGTCTGCATATAGATAATACAGTACTTTACTATAATGAAACATACATTTCCATCATCATTTATTTGTTGTTCATAATTAATCATAAAGCTACACAATAGGCTATCTGTGCTCTGCCCAGCACAGGTATCGAAACTCGAATTATAACGTTGTAAGTCCGCAGACATACCATTGTGCCACTGGGAGGGCTTTGATGATTTAAGTCTATCTCCCCATGCAGTGTTACAACTAAATGATGATTTGTTGACTTTTCATTAGATGTTTGTGGATTTTATTTAAAGAGCCATGAAATTGTTCAAGCTATACTTCAAGTAAAATTGCTTCCAGATTTAATCTCACAGCATTTTTTACCGCATTTTCTCTGGAAGTTACCCGTAGATCCTCGTGGCTATTAGCTAATGGCTTCTTTTGCATGCTGAATGTGTTTCACCCAATATGTGTTGTCTTTAATCTCATAAATTAGAAACCCTCTTTCAAACATTCTGCGCATGAGCCTGTAAACGTAATGTTAATCCAAAATTAATGGTTCGTTATTTTAAGGATTATGAGTGCAAAACCTAAATATATATAAGATTTTGAAAAAAATGTATAGAAAATATATAAACATCTAATTGTTTTAAAGGAATGATTTCAAGACTGAGATGCATACTGATCGTTTTAGGTACAATATGTTTATTTTATATTTTTGAACTTACCAATTCTTACATATTTACATTACAAGAGTTGAGAAATGGGGAGATTAAAAAGTTCTTAAATTCTTCGACCATCTTACTTGGGTTTCCGTAAGTAGCTTCAAGTTTTGGTTAATTCACGTACACCTGTTGCTTATTACTTATATTCAGATCACATGAAGATTGATGTTACGACACAACAGGAAACATAGATTGTTTTTCATAATGAAAGAGTATATATATATATATATATATATATAGGTTATAGTAAAAACAAATATCATTAAGGCTTAGAGTAGAATCGAGATGTTCAAATGTATTTTGAAGAGACTTCCCTCCACTTTCCTTACCTCTATTACCTATTTATTACGGACAAAAATATCAATATGAGCGTGCTGAAACACAGAGTAGTATTTGAGAAATGTTGTTAATTGAAACTGTTTTATTTAAAATATATGTAACATCTGTTCCCCTTGCATAGTGGAAACCTGAACGCCACTTGTTAACACAATGAATAAAGACAACATGACTGAACACGTACACACGCATTTCAGTAACTACGTCAGCTAATAAATTATTCTGTATTCCTTTAATTAAGTGGGTTTATAGATATTAGTAAGATTCGACAGGAAGGCAGTGTTTTCGCTCAGTAATAAACACCAGTTAAATCTGGGGATACTTAAAAAGGTGAGCTAGTAAAAAACAAGAAAAGTAATAAAGAGAAAACAGTTGCTTAAAAGCTCATTTATATATTTGTGGATATTGCTTGTATCACACTTTTTGCTAGTTACATTAAACCTAGTTACAGGTAATTATATACGAACCAGACGTTTCATTCGTACAAATCCTAATAACGTGTACTTGAATTTTATATGCATCAGACGTTCCGCTAATACCAAACCTAACAATAAATGTTCTATTATTATAAATAATATCAGACGGTTATAGGAAAACTGTTCCCGTGAGAAAAATGCCCTGAACAACTGCCCCCTCAACTATACTTTTCTTATATTAATAAAACTGACTAAAATAGGAAAAATAGAGTATATTTCTTATATTTTACAGAAGAACGAAATATCTAAAACTACTTAACCCTCTCCCCCCGACTATTATTTTATCCTACATAAACATGTACTACGTTATGTAACTTCGCATTGTACAATATTTTTATTTTATTATAATAAACAAAATGTAATTTAAATCTGTGTTTTTTTCTATGTAGCTTATTATGTAGTTTTAGATAATTCAGTCTTCTATGAAATAGAAAAATGTGTGTTTTTCCTTATTTTAGTCAGTTATATTAATATAATCTGAAGGGGGCAGTTGCCAGGTTACCATACCAGACCTACTGATAGTGGAAGATAATAATATGTGCTGTATATATACGTGTTATGAGTTCATAAGATAGAGCAGTAAGCATGACTTGTAATATTATCACGTGATATTTCGCTGAAATGAAATATAGAAATAATAGTTGTAAAACTATAAAACATTTCGTCAGGGTGAAACCTAATATCCCGTATGGTAATATTATATTATGAATAAGACATTTTGTTTTAAGTTAAACAAATATATATCCTGTGGTAATAATGTCATTCTTTCATTTTAAGAGAACTGAGGATAAAGATATTTATATGTGCGAGTGCTTTTACGGACTTATATCATTAATCCTAGGTTCGATTCCCCTTAGCGGAAATATCGCAGATAATCTATTGTGTAGTTCCTTATTAAAACAACAAAAAAGAGCTTCAAAGTCCTATAATAATAACATATCTCACGAAGTAGAAACTATTTAATAACAGTAAGGTTGTGTTATATTTCTAAAAACATTAGAAAGGATAGCTAAAACTGTTTTTAAAATTTTAACGAAATATTTCTATTGATGTGTATTCATTGAAACAACATATATGCCAATAACTTTAAAATTTCTCCTGTTGAATAGATAAAACATTAAACTACAAATAGATATCCTGTTCAGTAATGAAATAGATTGGCCTGGTTACATTATGCTTAGTTATTAGTTATAACCATTAGATTCCATCAAGGAACATAGGGCCGCAATCGCTTGCGGATTCTTCAACAGGTATTTAAGTGAGTAGGTTGTTAGCCCACTGCACCGAGCCGTCCCTAATTTAGTAGTGTAAGACTAGAGGGAAGGCAGCTAGTCATCACCACCCACCGCCAACTCCTGGGCTACTCTTGTACCAACGAATAGTGGGATTGACCGTAACATTATAACGCCCCCACGGCTGGGAGGGCGAGCATGTTTGGCGCGACGCGCATCCGCGACCCTCGGATTACGAGTCACATTATGCTTAACTTTCTGCTAAATAACTTTTATAACGTGATATTATCATAATGCTACTTTTTATTTTAATACAGTCTGTCACCGTATACAACAAACATATTGTAGCTGAATTTTGTTTACTTTCGTCTTTTACACCAGAATATTAAAAACAGTAGAGTCATCTAGGTCTTTTTTTTTTTTTTCATTCGAGATCGTATCTTTCGTTGTTCCAACATCTGCTCACGTACAGAAAATTAATAGTTACTTTAACTTCATGATTGTTTGTTTTTGTTTAGAATAATTATGCGTAAACGAAAATGAGATAATTTTTATATATGATCCTTAAGGTTGTTTTTGTTTATTCAAAGGTAGCGTCCAGTTTCATGTCTTCCACTAATGCCGATTTAAAAGAATAATATTATCTAGAGTTGGTTTATCCATTTTATTCAATGCATGAACACACAAGGAGAAAGATAAAATTCTAACACACCAAGAACAATAAATTTAACGGTTCTAGAAAGTTAATTTCAATGGTATATATATATATATATGTGTGTGTGCGTGTATACACATAGAGTTACTGTTTCATTAGAAGTGACAGAATATATTGTTTTAGGATTTTTTATGTAAGAATAAAATAAAAAGAAGCATATAGTTTAAAGTAAAATGTTGTGTTTTTCAAAGTAAAAACTTTGTTAAAGTGGAGAGTTGTATTGTTTCACAGTTAAAACCTGGTGTGTCGGAAAATGAAAACTTTGTTCTTTTAAGTAAATGAAGCTATCACTATTTTTTTAAGATAAGCTATTAGCCTGAATACTTGAAAACTACAGTTTCTTATAACACAATAAAATAAAAGTACGTGCTCCGTAAATATTTCACGAAAAAAACTGTGTTGTAATTTTAGAATCAGTTTTACATTTCAAAAAATATATTGTTACAAAAAGCCTATTATAATTTACTTCAAGCTATGAACAGTTAATGAAACAAACACGCCATGATTCGTTCCTACGCCGTTCGAGGGTATTGTATTAAGTCCATGTATTTTCAATGTGCATTATGTCACGCAATATATATATTTGTGAATTTCACATGCGTATATTTTTCGACTTGCTATGATTATTGGCAAATTTCACTACTTCTAAAGTATTTCATTTATAATTTATAGACAATATTTAATACGAAATTTTAAATAGCATGTACTGTTCTTATTGCTGAATAATGTGTCACATATTCGTATTTTTAAGACCAATTTATTTAACGAATTGCAACGTTATTGAGAAAAATTGTATGCACTGTAATTATAAAACTCATATTAAACTTCTAAGGTACGTCAGCGATCACCTTCTAGCTCATTGCAGACTGCTCGCCATCTGGTTATTCTCAGAACACCTGAAAAAGAAAAGGTTGGAGCTCCTCCCAGCCATTTTCTTCCAAGCTGTAGATACATTCTGGAGAACCTTTCTGTATATAGGAAGACGTCTATTGGATTCCGTTAACACAAGGGCAAGTAGCAACGTGCGTCGTGGGGACAGTCATAGTTTTATCGTAGAATTCCTACACTTTCTTTCGAATATCGTGACTCAACGTTAACACCATGCAAGTAGCTTGATGTGTTTGACGCATAGATTAAATGTTTTTCTTACGAAATTTTGGCTCGATTAAAATTCAATCACACGTTACGTTTATACTTGCAATATATAATTTATTTGGGGGGAATTTACTAGTAACGTGCTAATTACGACATTAAGAGCATTCATTCCTTTGAAGTGTGATAAACGTCGTTTCGAATCGTTTCGTTACGTCTCTTTATGATCTTCATGAAATAACTTCAATGTTTTTTTTTTACTTCCAACTTTTCCGTCTGTATAGAGAACAAAACAGTAGAACTTAATTACGCATTTCGAGTTCTCACGTTTTTGTGTTTTTATTAAGATTTTTAGCATTAATGGACAACGTTTTTTAACATCTTAATATATTTTTTATGATTATAAACATGTTTTAATGATAAATATTGAACTGAAAGTTTATCTAAAAATCTGAATGAACAGACTTGTTTTTATTCATATTCAATTACTTATTATCGTTGTAGAAATATCTATATTTAAAATGAAATTAAGTATTTATATGTAAAGATTATAAAATAAACTACAAAGTCGCGAAAGGTTCCTGATCAACTGATAGATGTGCAATAATCATTTTCTTATTATATGTTACTAACGAACGAAACTAATTAGTGTGAACTAGCTGTCGTACTTAGCTGGATGTAATAAACATCTGTCTAAACACTTCTCAACAATGATGTTGATGTGTTGAGAAAACCCAACATCAACTTAAAGAAAGTGTTCGTGCTAATCACATATGATTGTAAAGTGTTTTCTTTTGTAATTAAGTAGAAAGCTACACAATGGCCTATCTGTTATCTGCTCATCACGAGTATCGAAATCCGGTTTTTAGCATTGTGAGTCTGCATATATACTGGTGTGCCACCGGGAGCAAATTGTAAGCGGCTTTGAAATTAAGGACAACGTTACATAACGGGCTAGCTGTGCTTTGCACATCGCGAGTATCGAAACCCGGTCTCTAGAGTTATAATTCCTCAGACATTCAGCTGTATCGCTGGGGGTTGCACCTGTAAAGAATGGACATTTACTGATGTACACAACATATAGTGTTAAAAAACACTTCCGTGAAGAAAGTATGAGACTTTTCGCATATAAAGCATGGCGGAAATTGGTATTACCCCCATACGACACATGGAATATATATTATATTATAAAGAAACGCTAATGACGTTTACTATAAAAACACCTTTGCTACTTTTTTTTTCAGAGTAATCTTATTTTATTCGTTTCAGTAGTATGTAACGTTACCACTTCAGATCTGTCTATTGTCTTCGAGGATACACAGTGGGCAAGATGCTGGCGTGTCCGTATGGTGAATTCGATGCCTTATGGCTCTCGTCCCGTTATCACCATAATGCAATTCGCAATTTGAGGTCATGGGTACACTTTTGAGAGTGATTGGTTTGGTTTGTTCTGAATTTCGCGCAAAGCTACACGAGGGCTATGTGCGCTAGCTGTCCCTAATTTAGTAGTTTAAGACTAGAGGGAAGGCAACTAGTCATCACTACCCATCGCCAACTCTTGGGCTACTCTTTTAGCAACGAATAGTGGGATTGACCGTCACATTATAACGACCCCACGGCTGATAGTATGAGCATGTTTGATGTGACGGGGATTCGAACCCGCGACCCTCGGATTACAAATCGAGTGCCATAACCACCTGGCCATGCCGGGCCTATACTAGATGGATTCAAACATTTATTTCAGCCATTAATTCTTGTATTACTATCCGTGATGAAGACGCAACGGCCAAAATGTTCGGGAAAATAAGAAGAGGTTTATTTATTAGTATCTAGAGGATAAAGGTATTTTCTTATCTAACTTAACTGCCAAAGTTTATAATTTGTTACAGCTAGATGTCCTTTCACTCATAATTATACAAACCTACTTGCTTCATTCCAACATAAAACTTTTTTTTTACTCTGGCCCGCCGTGACCTAGTTATTATCATGTTTGTCTGCTGTTCGCAAGGTCTGAAGTTCGAAAAGCGGTGCCATTGAACATGTACCACATTTTCTGCTGTCGGCGCATTATAACATTGATAGACAACATCTGTTTTACATTATAATACAGTTGTAGTTATGTATGTCCGCCCAATTCCTCCTACAGATCTACAGTTAATAGGGTCGAACTAGACAAGTGGATTACTGTTGGTTCGTGAAGTGTCCATATCTAAATGACGTCTCCTACCGGAAGGGGGCTTAAACAAACACTGGAAGGCTAGCCAAATAGGATTAGGGTTTACGAGAAGGTTTTTCATGTTGAGTAATTCGAATCTGATTGCTTTTGTTGAAAATTTGGTTAAGCCTAGCAAATGTATATACATTTAGCATTTTCCTGTATAGTTTACCTCAATTTAAACAAAAAAAATTATTTTGTTTTTTAGTAAATCCGTTCTTATTGTTTTACTATTTTTTTCAGAAGCCACAGGAATATTATGATTGCTTATGTAAAAATTTATGTTTTAAATAATAATCGAAGGACAAGTGTGTGTTTTCTTATAGCAAAGCCATGTCGGGCTATCTGCTGAGCCCACTGCGGGGAATCGAACCCCTGATTTTAGCGTTGTAAATCTCTAAACTTTACGCTGTACTAGCGGGGGCGTGTAATGAAACGAAAGTCAGAGTACGACTATGTTAGCTTTTTTTTACTTATTTTCACACAAAACTACACGAGTTCTATCTGCGCTAGTCATCCCTAATTTTGAAATGATAAACTAAAAGAAAGGCAGCTAGTTAATACAATTTACTGCCCGCTCTTGTGAGGTTAAATAGTGAAACTGACTTCACCATCATTTTTTTATAATGTGTCCAAGACCACAAAGTGCAAAGTGCAATTTTTAATTTGATTTATTTATTACGGTAACGGGATTCGAACTATAAAACCTCAAATTCACATCTCGACACGCTGACTACTGGTTCGCGATCGGCTCATCACAGTGTTGTGACATCGAATATCTTTAAGTATGAGCTTCTTAACTAGAAGAATGGTGTGTCGCAGCAAGTTGCCACGAGGGTCACGAGATTTTCACCAAAGGAATAACAGGCAAATTGAGGTAGTCGGACTGACTGGACATCATGATGTTTAACTAAGACAACAGAACTGGCTAAACGTATGTTGTTTGAATAAGAAAGTGATTTTGGCTAGACATCGTGCTGTTTAAATATTCTAGTTCAAATTAAAGTTTTAACCAAAAAAAAAGCGACCACCTACATACCATATAAGTTTGTTTAGTTACTTTGTCTATTTAAGGCAAACGAGGTAGTATATGTATATACATTTACAGTGTTCGCATTAATATTAACAATTATAAGAAACGTTTCCTGCTTTGGTTTAAGATTTCCTTTCATAAACTATAAGAAGTAGCGGTATATTTTATAGACTTGTTGAAAAGTTATTAATTTCAGGTTTTAATGTTTGCGCTTCCATGGACTAGATTGTAATTGTTTTCAACCATTTCGTCAGACTATTTCCCAAGCCTGAACATAAAAATAAGATCCTTATAAAACCACCTTCACCGACGCACTTCTTTTTATAACTCTAAATTACAAGATAACAAGAAGGGACGAATGGTATATAGAAAAAAGTACTTTAGGTGTTGTTAAAAGCTGATCCAGTCGCTTAGCAACATCAAGCACTCCTTGACAACTCCCTGAGCTCGTCTGCAAATGACAGATCTGGATATTCAACGGGTGTAACTGTAACAAGTTTTGTATATGAGATGATTTGTAATATTACCATCCTCTCACGAAAAGATTATCTTCATAAGATGCTTCTCATGTTTAACACACTTCCCTGTGTTGTAATAATTAAACCTTCTTCCACAATTCTTCATCACCAGCAATATCTATACCAACGATTATATAACTACCTTTGGTAGTAGATCCACGTTACTGAATAGATAGAAGAAGTACTGTCTAGATTAATTAGCTCTAGTCCTCCAGAATTCTATTATATGAAAACAGTTTTAATATATTTTCAGGAAAACCTGTAAATTTCTGAAAATATAAATTTTCAAATGTTATGGACATTTATTAACTTGTTTATATCCGCACTGGTACATTATTAACTTTAATTAAAGCAAATGACGGGTTGAAATTAGAGGAAAGTTAATTTCATTAAATATTTCAAATAAATTGTTTTTTTTATTTTAAAAAATATGTTTTTGAATAAAATTAAATTTATCGTTTTCGTGAAGATTATTAATTTGTATACTAAATGTTTAAGTTAATTTACAAATTCATGAAACACTGTCTTCTGGTCTGCAAATAAAGTTCTATGATAAGACTGTAGTAAGTATACAGACTTATAATACTAAAATTCGAGGTTCAATCCCCGCAGTGGACAATGTGGCGTTGCTTTATAACAAACAAACAATTATAAATAAGTATACAGACTTGGGTATTTATTAGACTTATTACATATGAAATTACGTTTTAATTAGCCAACTGAGTAATTTTATTTTATTTAAACACAAGAAGAGCTCAGAACCGGCTAAAGCACAATTTATGAAATTCATTCTCAGAACATTTGTCAGTGTGCATTGAAGTTGCATTCTGAACTTCGAACACAAAGAGAGATCTAGTCTGTTCTTGTTTTTATAAATTTAGCGCAAAGAAACATAAAATGCATCTGCGCTAGCAGTCTATAATTTAGTAGTGTAAGACTAGAGGAAAGGCAGCTAGTCATCACCACCCACATCCAACTCTTGAGCTACTCTTTTACAAAGGAATAAGGGGATTGATCGTTTCATAATAAAGCCCCCACGGCTGAAAGGCGAGCATGTTTGGTGCGACCGGGATTCCAACCCGCGACCCTCAGATTACGAGTCGAACGTCTTAACTCACCTGGCCATGCCGGGCCGGTTCTGCAAGTTAGGACAAACATTTAACCAATATTTCCTGTCATATTATTAGGTTGAGGAATAATTCGTGAGCGTTTTTAAATAATTTCATTCAAGCATTACATGCAAGACTATACAATACTTCAATGCTTGAACACATTACACCCAAAACATTTATTATGATACTTTATTTCATGTAATACCTAGGTATATAGTATGCATTGTTTTAAACGAAATTGCAAGAAATTAAATGCGAAAAGCAGATGGTGTCGAAAATGCTCGATTTTTTCCACTTGACATTCCATTTAATGAGCTGAAAATGAAAGCAAAAATTAAAGACATATAAAAATCAAACACACCATCTATTAGATCAAAAAATTATCTACCAAATGACATGAAATATTTTGCGAAAGCGTTTCATTTATGAATATATTTGTTTAACTTGAAAAAACGCTCACGAATTATTCCTCAACCCAATAGTTTACATTAAATTTTCGAACACACTGCTTTGTTCTTCCATTCAGGGTTAGAGATGTCATCGATCTACCACTTCTAATAATACTTTCTCTTTTGCTACAATTCTTTGTACCAAACTTGTTCACTAATAATATAGTCACAATTCTTCCTACTATCTTTTGAATACATATTCAAATTTGAGGATGTCACTTCACAAAAATTGTATGCAGACGAAAAATAAAAGTGACATTTAATACAATGCCCGAAACACCTGCAAATCTCGTGACATCAGAGAGGTAACAAACATTCATGAGTGCGAGGTGTAATTCATGAAAAAACAACAGTTTCCAAATATCGCAAGAAAACTAACTATAATTTGTTTCTTAATACATTTGATTTGTTTATTGTACATTTTAACTTAAAAGACAGTAATTACGAAATGGTAACTTATTTATAAATCACTTATTTCTCTTAAAATGTTTTGTGATTTAAATAATTTAACACATAGACTATAAATTGTTAATAAGTTCCAAGTTTACGTGTATTTTTGAAGCAAGATGAACTGGTAATTGCTTTCCATTATGCCATTTTAAGACCAATATGCCATTCAAGATATGTTTGTTTGTTTGTTTTTTAATACAAGCATGAATTTGAATTTGTTTCTAACAAAAGTGCTTTTTGTTAGAAATTAAGCCTTTTCTATAGATAAAAACCTAAAATCAACTTAAGAAAGGAAGCATTTTGCGAGTTGTGGTTCAGATTCTTTCCAACAATGCTTCCGCCCGTACAAAGTGATTAACTAACGATTATGTACGGCATAGTAGAGTGCTTCCGTATGCATCAATTTGAAGCTCATAACGTCATATTTAGCTGATACTTAAAAATTAGTTGTTGTCTTTTTAAGATATATTACGAAAGCAATAGAAATGACGTACATATGGAATATTTTCGCAGTCTCTATAACAGCTGTTATAAATGTGCTAAGCTTTCTAATTTACAACTGGATATTGGGATATACTTATCGTAAGATTGCATCCACGAGATAACATCACTGATGCCCATGTCTAAATTTACGAGTGCACAAGAGAAGGTGAATTATTGGCTCAAGTATACATCTTACTAACGCTACCCATGTGCAAAATTGCATTTCAAAAGCTTTGCTACAAAGTAACTTCCACCGTTTAAAGCATTTGAGGTTGATTTTAGCTGTTTGAATCTGCAAAACGCATTATCACATATGATTGCATGACGATTATAAAGCAGAATAAAAAGAGTAACTCTTATGTAGATATTGTCGTGAATAATATCAAAATAACAAATGATTCAAAGTTTTCGAAGTACATTAATACTTTTAAAAATATTTAACTAACGTTAATAATCCATTTTCTGATTGATCTTTTATCACTAGTCTATGGATTTACAATAATGGCTCGATTCCCCTCGGTGGACACAGCAGATAGCCCGATGTGGCTTTGCTATAAGAAAAATATACAAACAGTTTTATTATTAACTTCTTTAAATCATTTTCGGCTACACGAATAACATAGCACAGCTAGAAAGGTAAGTTATCCAGACTTTTGAAGATTAACACCATGCTCCTAGCTTCTAGCTTCTTGTTAAAATTCTTAAAATTATCTTAATAGCGCTCTTTGAAGTGGCTGAAGATAATGTTACGAATTTTTAACAAGGTTATAACTGCGAAACTTATCATTTTGTAGGTATGTTTGACACTCTGATAGTAAGTACCTATTTGTTTCCAATAGATCAAAGCTACATTGAGATATCTGATGTGTTCACTGCAGAGAATTGAACTCTAACTTTAGTTTTGTAAGTCCAAAACCGTACTGCTGTTCCACCGAGGAACATAATATTACAAAGAAACAGTAAAAATATCTGTAGCTTGCTGAATGTTCTTCTACTATAGCAATAATATCAAAACAATAAGAAAATGATTAGTATATGGAAACATAATACTACTATTACTATGATAACATAACACTAAAAACAGTTTAAAAGTTGTTCTATCATAATAATGATATCATAACAATAAAAACAGGTTTGGTGTACCGAAACTTAGTATTGCTATTGCTATGATAGCAGAACAGTAAAAGCGGGCACAGTTGCCGAAAAGCCGACCTACTATAAAAATTATATCAGAATGCCAATCGGATGTTTCGTAATTGTTGCAATGATTGTTTGTTTGTTCTTGAATTTTGCACAAAGCTGCACGAGGACTATTTGAGCTAGTCGTCCCTAATTTAGTCAACTCTTGAGATATTCGTATAGTGAGATTGATTGATACATTACAACGCTTTTAAGGGCGAGCATATTTGGTGGAACGGGGATTCAAACCAGGGACCCTCGGATTAACAAGCTGACCATTCCGAGCCTATTAGAATGATAACAAAAAATAAAAAATACGTTGATGTACCGATGTTATTTTTTGGAAATAATTTGTCTGATTTGGTGTCAAGCACAATGCTAACAATGGGCTTTCTATACGGTACCCACTACGGGTATCGAAACAACAATTTTAATGTTGTAAGTATACAAGCTTAATGATAAACCACTAGAAGGTTTTACTGCAACGACGTTATTCGACAGATCGTTGATTAATTTCAGATTTCCTAACGACCTTAATAATAGTAAACATGAAAATGTAGCGCATTTAGATTTGTTTGTGTGTTTAAGTTTGGATTATATAACCTTTGCCTTTGTTTTTTCAAGTACTGATTAGGTAATTGTTTTTTTTCCTCTGTCTAAAACAGTTTCTTGAAGTGTGTGTTCCATAAATAATTCAGACGTTTATCAATTATAACGCCCTCAGAATCTCTGTTTAACATTTATGTTAAACGATTGGGAATCTAGTAGCTAATAGATATCTGGTGAAGAATCTAACTGTTTCTAAAGTCACTTTCAGTCTTCAAGTCTCCATTACACCTATTCTATATGTGACATTTGTTAAGGTTTAAAATATTTGTATATAGGTGCACTTTCTAAATCCAATTCCTTTTCAACACCCAAAGCTCTCTTATTCCTAATTTTTCTACAACTGTTTAGAAACTAGTAAAATAAATTACAGGCGTTATTTTGGTTACTTCTGTCACTTTTATATTGATGATTGTTCTCAGTTACTTGTTTATTGAACACCAGTTTAAAAATAAATATATGTAATTTCCCTTTTTTAAATCATAGTGTAATATTAGCCATTTTATCCTTTCTTTATATCCTTCGCATGTGGTATGATGTTACACACAGTAGAGGTTAGCGTTATATTACACTGTTTGTATCATTTGTAACACTGATTATTTCGTATTGAATGTCATTTCGTGTTGTTTTCGTAGTGTTAAACACGACAAATTGTTTCGTTTCCTCTTACTGCCATTCAGGTCTACTGAATCATTTAACCATATTGTTCTAAGCCATTTATTAGATCTTGAACTGATATCATTAATGTTTCATAAGTCACTTTTATCATTACAAGAAAAATAAAACAACTTTTATTGATTAATTTTCTTCTGCTCGACATGGCCAGGTGAGTTAAAGCACTCGACTCGTCATCCTAGGGTCGCGGGTTCGAATCCCCCTCACACCAAACATGCTCATCCTTTCAGCCGTGAGGGCCTTATAATATGACACTTAATCCAATTATTCGTTGGTACAAGAGTAGCCCAAGAGTTGGCGGTGGGTGGTGATGACTAGTTGCTTTCCCTCTAGTCTAATACTGCTAAATTAAGGACGGCTAGCACAAATAGTTCTCGTGTAGCTTTGCGCGAAATTCAAAAACGATAGAAAAGAATATCAAATCAAGAAGGGTAGCTTCACTTCTTGGTCACATGGGGCTACTGGTATTTTTCTAGTATTTATTTTATTTTTTTTTACTGGAGAAAATATTAGTTCTTTCTGAATTTAAAGTGAGTGCTTTGATAGGACATTGTTTTGCACAGCTTAAAATAACTTTACTTCTAGAAGTTAAAATAAAGTGAAGTGGCTTCACAGACAGTATGAATGCTTACATTTTCATGATCACAAGAACTAGCTACCTAAACTTCGTAAATAAATATTAAGCAGTTCTCCTTAATTTGGGATTCATTAATAATTTTATTTTTTAAATAAATTGCCTTACTGTCGAACATAGGAATATTATTAAAATAACCTACTGTGGAGGCCTGGTACGGTCTGTTGGACTTAAGGCATTTAGTTGCTGGTTCGGAATTCCGTCATCAAACCTGTTAGCCGTTTCAGCCATGGGGGAGTTATAATGTACAGGCAATACCAATATTCGTTTGTAAAAGAGTAGAACAAGATCTGGCGGTGGCTAATGTTGATTAGTTATCTTCTGTCTCTTCCTTCTGGTCTATCCCTGATAAAGCAGGAACGGCTAGCTATGAGCATATAGTCTTCGAGTGCATTAGCGCGCATTCAACAAACTAGATGCAAACAATCTTTTAGTGACATTGATAAAACAAGAGGTAAGAAAGGATGCTGTAAAGTATTAAACCTCACTAATTTGCATAAACAAGTATTTTTTCCTATTGTTACAAAGTTTTATTGCATTTCATAATAAAATAAATAAAACGAAAATTGCAAGCAAATTTTCGAATTCATTTAGTGTAACTTATTTTTTCACTTTAACGATTTGAAGATAAAAAAAGGCTTTTGTATAGTGATTTACGTTCTTTAAATACAATGTTAATCAATGTCATGCCCCAACCATTTACTTCTACAGTTAGAAAGTACACGTGCTTGTTCCACATTTTTAAAAAATTACTTCCTACATAGGAAGTTATTTGCTTGCTGTCCCTCGCCCTTCTATTTCATGATTACTAGAGTTTCATATATTTGTGGTTAGAGGATTGAGCATTTCAAAACCCCATATCTATATAATTATTTTTTTATAGATTGTAATACTTAGTTTCATATATCTGTGGTTAGAGGATTGAGTATTTCAAAATCCCATATCTATATAATTATTTTTTATAGATTGTAATACTTAGTTTCATATATCTGTGGTTAGAGGATTGAGTATTTCAAAATCCCATATCTATATAATTATTTTTTATAGATTGTAACACTTACTTTCATATATTTGTGGTTAGAGGATTGAGTACTTCAAAGTTAATTACATTGATTTAAATATATTTTGTGTACTGATATTTACAAAATACTTTTTCTGGCATTGCAATTGTCATATTTAATAATATTGAAATATTAACGAGAATGTTTTTAATTACATTCATTTAGTACTTATTTACTATTTACGGCATGTTTAATCAAAGAACAATACTTTCACTACAGTAAAAGTAAACATGAACAATCTACTTTGAGTCATTTAGTTTCGTCCCCCAGAAACACAGCGACATATCTGTGGACTAACAACGCTAAAAACCATATTTCGATACCCTTGTTCAGACAGATCACGGATAGCTTTGTTTGTTTTGGAATTTCGCACAAAGCTCCTCGAGGGCCATCTGTGCTAGCCGTCCCTAATTTAGCAGTGTAAGACTAGGGGGAAGACAGCTGGCCATCAACACCCACCGCCAACTCTTAAGCTACTCCTTTACCAACGAAAAGTGGGATTGACCGTAACATTATAACGCCCCCACGGCTGGGAGGGCGAGCATGTTTGGCGCGAACCCGCGACCCTCAGATTACGAAGCGCACGCCTTAACGCGCTAGGCCATGCCAGGCCCTTACGGATAGCCCATTGTATAGCTTTATTCTTAATTTCATACAAACACTTATTTTTATATAATATTGTGTAAGCACTGTGAACTTATGAGACGTGACTAGAACTGTTTTTACTTTCAAGGAATAGCGGAGCTTTATCAGTGGAAGAGGTTAATTCATCAGGACTGTTTCTGCTTTCTAGCCATAGCGGATTATCAGTTGAAGGTGATAATTCATCACTTTTTTTTTTCATAAGTTGCTATGGCATGACCCATTTGACTTGATCCTTACAAAGCGCGAGCGGTTCTCTTTGTAATCTGAATAAACAGCAATAAAGTCATGAGGTACCTTGATACAAGGGCACAAATAGAAGTATGGGGTACAATGGATACAGTACTCCAAGATCCAAACCTAGGGAGCCCTAAAATACAATAACGATTTGGTTTAAACCGTGGATTTTGTTGTTGTTTTTTTTGTAAAATAAGTACATATTCCTAAACATACGATGTTGCACTTATGAATTAACCCTCTTCTTTCCGGCACCATTTTGCCATATTTAAACATACCATATCTTATTTCCAAAATTTAATTATTGATTATTGTTCAAACCACATGACGTGATATCCTGCTTGCAATCAAAGCGCATATTAGTGAAAGTAGAAAGAAAATCACAAGATAAACAAAACATGAATAATGTTTTCAAGGAATCACGATTTCTTAGCAAATAGAAATGTATTTGTCAAGAGCAGAAGAATTCTAAAACAAAATGATTTCTTTACAAACTAGGAATATCTGAGCTGAAGAGATTTGATGAAGTGTTCAGCAGATGTTCCAACATGAAAGCACACCGTGCCATGTTTAGCACTTCAAAAGTAAGTACATCATACTAGTTTTTTTTACTTATTCGTCAATTGTATCATCGGATACTGAAAAAAAATGTTAGTAATATATTCTTACTATTTTTGCTTCAAACGTCCAAAATGATTTCTTGAACCTCTAAAAATATTAGTTGCATTATATGATGTTAAAAGAAATGAGTACTTCATATCAGGTGTGATGAAACAGTTGTTTAATGTAAACGTGGGTTCTCTCAGACGCTGTTTAATCTTTATGTAGATGTTGAAGGTGATTTAATAAAGCTCCAACTTGTGAATTACTTAGATGAATTCTCTTCTTTCACGTATCAGACGTTGCGCAATAATATTTGATTGCTGTATTGGAGTCTATTTAGGTTGTGTTAGATGAAATACTTTTTTATTAAAAAGTAAAGACTTGAATATTTTAAACGAAATATAACATTCTATACCACTTTAACATACTTTAAATACTTTAGTAAGTAATTATCGAGCATTATGATACGAAATTCTAAAGGGGTATGTCACATGAAATAAATGCTATTTGGTAGACTTAGAAAGGTGTGTGCCACCTGTTTATGTTTTAGTATTTAAAAGTTAGAAAGCTAGACAGCCATGATTTGAAGTATATGAAGTACGAGACGCTAAAAAAATGGAGATTTTGTGACATGAGGACAAGTTTCAAAATGAAAAGTATTTGGTAAGATGAACGGCATTCGTGTCGTGTAATAAACGTGAATTCAATTAAATTTTACTAGCAACGAAATAGAAAATTGGGAAATATAAAAATAAGTTTCACCATCATAAGGTATAGATGAACAGAATGTTACACTGGATCTTACAATCATGGTATGAAGTGTAACAATGGGATTAAAATAATTGGTTGTTTTGAAATGTTAATGTTTGATGTGATTGATAGTAATTATACTCATGTTTGTTTGTTTGTTTTGAATTTCACGCAAAGCTACTCGAGGGCTATCTGCGTCAATCGTCCCTAAGTTAGTAGTGCAAGACTAGAGGGAAGGCAGCTAGTCATCACCACTTACTGCCAACTCTTGGGCTACTCTTTTTTTACCAACGAATATTGGATTTAAGCGTCACATTATAACGCCCCCACGGCTGAAAGAGCAAGCATGTTCGGTGCGACTACGATTCGAATCCGCGACCTTCAGATTATGAGTGGAGTGTCTTAACCTCCTAGTCATGCTGGGCCAAATCACAACTAGGGCCAAAACAGAAAACGAACAAGAAAGACTAGGAATATATACAACAGTGACATAAAATAACAAGAAGGTTTTTGAAAAACTAAAACAGGGCTAACTCGGTATTGAGTTTTCGTACTTGTCCTGAAACTTTGTTTTATATGTGACTGTTATGTGGCCGGGGCAATAAATTCTATCTACACTAAGTTTTATGTAAAATAATGTCTGTAAATGACTACTTTAAAGAAACATACGAAATTAAAATAATTAATCAAACATTTAGCTATTTAAACGATGCTAATAATTACTTTACGAGCTATTTAAACAATTATAATTATTTTAATGAAAAATTAAGATGTAGGAATAGGCGCACTAGAAAATAAGGAAACAAAAGTTCGTGGTTTCTGACAGTGTGAAACCTCAACGTGGATGTGTAGGTTGTTCCTCTCTTTCCTATTTTGTAACGTAGTAATTGCTCAAACTAAATAAAAGGTGTGTGTGTACCTAAATTTTTCTCTTCTTAACCTTGTTTCAGAAACTAAGTACAGATAAAACGTATGTAATCAAAATACTGATCCTAACGAAAGATATAACTCCTACTTCCTGATTTCTTTATTTAATTTTTTGTTGCAAAAGTTACACATTGGAATGGAAGATATACAAACACACTAATATTGTCATCTTTAGCTTGTTTGCAAGCTTCAGCAGTGGTTGCATTCGTTCTAACTTAGGAGACTCCGGCATTGACTAGTGTTATATAATTGCTTTACCCATCACAGAACCCTCAAGTCAAATGTATAAAGTTGAAAACATTTCTTTCAACGGTTAGACCATAGTATAACGTAAATTTAGAGAATCTATGTAGTTCACATTTTTTTTCATTTTTGGTGATCACGTAGTGCGTGCACATAAGCAATCATGCACCAGCACGTGATATGAGGACTGGTTGCTACTTGGCAACTCACAGAGCGAGCTCGTGACAATAGAATATGGCTATTAGCATATTACCTTGTTAGTAGTGTTTCAAAATGGTTACTGTTATTACTTATTAAGAAGTAAGTAAAAATAAGAAAAACGCTTTTAGCCAAGATAGTATAATTCAATTATGTGCATTTAGATTGACATAAAGTGAAAACAGGAGAGACTTATGCCTTCAAAACAACGTTAGTCAATCAGTCAGTCATATAGTTAGATTAACAAATTTGTGATTTGTGAAATTTTTGTTCTTATTCTCCAAACATTCTCAAGTGCTTTGATAGCTTGCTACTCTGCACTTGATTTGATTACTACTCAACAGTATGTATAAAGTATTTACATACTGTTAGCAGCGTGTTTGATATTTTTATTTGTATGTACATATATATTGCACATCTACTGTACTTATGATATGGGGTTGTGAAGTTCAACAATTATTTTCTGAATTCCAACCTTCATCATAAAAGCGTATAACATTCTCTTATGTTTTCCTAATAACATAAGTTGTTAAGTTTCCTTTCTTTCATATAACTGTCTAAGTACTAAATTATAAAACCTGCCTTTGATGGGAATATTTCACTTCGACTGTAAGGTGTTACATGGATAAATATTACAGCGAAATAATGTTCGTCAAGATACATTGGTTTTGACGTATTGTGCTATTAACTCAAATAAAACTATCGGAACCATACTAGTGCATTGAACTGTTAATAAAACTATAGTGAAACACATCTTGGTGATACATTGAATAGACTACAGAGGTTTGAGTATGTTAAATTAAATTCAGAAAGGATTATATACTGATAAAACTCAATTAACCGTAGTTCAAAGTAAAATACGAACTATGGATGGGCAGAATGATGACTACATCCACAAATGGTTATGTTAAATTAACATGATTTTCAATATTGAAATGGGCAAGTCATGTAATAACTACAGCTGACATAAAATCAGTATGGTTTGATTATTGAATTTCACGCAAAGCTACTCTCGACCTACTGCATTATATATTCATTAACTTAGAAATGACAAACTACAGGAAATACAGCTAATTAACATTACCTACTGCCAATTATTAGTCTAATATTACCAAGGAATATTGGTATTGACCATTGCCTTATAATATCCCCCCACACCTCACAGAACCAAGCGTGATTAGATCCTACGACACGCAATTAACGAGACGATCGCCTTAACGACCAGAACATGTCAGGGCCATAATGTATTTCAGCAAACGCAGGTAACAACAGCTTACATTTTGTAGATGTGTATATATTAAAACTTACATTTTCATGAATAATAAACACCAGTTAAAAATATTATAACAAAGCCTTGTTCCGTGCTTGTAAACAGATATAGTGAAAATATTCGTTTGGAGAATTATCAATGTTTTCTTGATACTACCAAACATGTCTGTCAGAACAAGCTTCTTTCGCTGAAAATAAACCTCACTGTATGGTTTGAATTTTGAAGTTCGAAATTTCCAATGAAACAGATACTTTTAAGTTTTAAATAAATTTTCCATTTCCGACGAGAAATATTTCAAATTATTTGTACTACAATGTTTGCTATTCACAGATTATTACATACAGTAACACTTGTTCAATATTAAGAGATTTATTCGGTTTCATGGTAGATTATTGTTGTTATTTGTTATTAAGCACAAAGCTACACAAAGAGTAGTTATCTGTGTTCTACCCACCATGGGTTCTAGCAGTACAAGTCTGCTGACACATCACTGTGCCAGTTGGGGCTTGAGATAAATTCAATGATAGTCTTCTTAACGATTATAGAAATAAATTTTAGTTAATATCGCAATCTTTCCAAAACTGTCTCGTCTACACCTTAATTTCTTAACTAATAGTTTAATATTATAATGAATCCGTTTAATACAACACTCACCGTTAGCTTTATTTCACGTTATTTTAACTTCTCACTCTAGTTAATGCAAATTGGGTAACAGTTTGTTATGCAGTTTCGTATTATCGTATTTGGTGTAGCTGTTCTTTCTTTAACTTTCATTTCAGATGTGATCCTTTTCGCCTCTTACTATCGTTTATATGTTCCAGTTAGTTCTTAGATTTGAACTTTATCACTTCCGTCTGCCCGCTTTGTAAATTAACTGTGTGTATGTGTGAAGAACGCGATGAGAGAATAGCAAAAGTTGAGTACAATGTGTTAAATACAACTCTAGTATGCGTAGCATTTTCTCCATTTCCATTACATTTAACTTAGTTGTTTAAGATAAACCATTAACAGTTTGACTATTTTTATGCGATTTTATTTATTTTTTTGTTTTCCTTCATCAACATTGCATTTTCTGAAATATCGTATCTTTGAGCTACTTTACTGTATAGTTAAATATTAATATATGATTGTTTATTATTTTTAATTATTTATTATGTATATTTTAATGCATAATATATTTAGCTTAGTATATGGACTTAGAACTAATCAATATATCTCACTCTTATAGAATCTTGTGAAATATTACTGGGATGATATTCCTATTATCAAGGATATCCAGCTGTCAAATCAACATCGTCTAACCACTTACGATTATGATCAGATTTTTTAAAAATTTTATGACATTATCATGAACCAACATATTGTAGCATGAAAAACTAAAAGAAAATAACATTTTTGTTGTTGTTGCTAACATTTCAATTTCAACCTAAACGTTTTGTACGATTCTAAATTATCATTAAACACACATATATAACAATACGTGTTCAGATGAATATTTTGTTTTTTATTGTCTTACTGAAATGAATACAAGAATATGTTGAAGAAGGAGGCACGACAAAACTGAAGAAGAATCATAGTCAATACAACAATATAACAATACTACTGCACTGTGCGTGTCATAAATCTACTTTCGTCTACAGTCTACGGTAAGGCAAATATCCTATTGTGTTGTACGGTTTCGAATCCTGCTCGTTAAGTCCGAAGCCCAAAATTCTAACACAGCGGCAACTCGCACCTTATATTTATGACTAGCATAACGTGTGTACCTATCTGAATAAATGTAAAACATAAACAATGAGTTAATGAGGGTCAACAGTAAGTTTCCGGACATACAACACTACATCCCTACTATGGACACAATGCAGGTAGCTTATTGAGTCGCTTTGCGTGTGTGTAAGTTTTTCTTATAGCAAAGCCACATCCAACTATCTGCTTAGTCCATCGAGGGGAATCGAACCCCTGATTTTAGCGTATAGGGTCGCTTTGCACTAAAAAAACCCAATTAATAACAGTAGATGGATAAGAAATATGTGTTCTAATAAATAACCCAGTCAGTAAGGTAAATGACTCTCGCAGCCAACTAATAATTCAGGATGTGCGTTTGCACTAAAGAGATAATAAATAGGATACGAATTCAAACTACAATTCTCATATATTACAAACCTTACTAAGACACACTATATTAAAGCTTTGCATATTGCTCGCGCTTGTATATATATAGATATATATATAGATGATGGTTTTATACCAAAATATTACAGCCGAACAAACTCATTCAACGTAACTCATCACTCAAGAAAATATCTCTTCCACTGAAAACAAAACACAATGCCTAAATTTAGGTTTCGGCTTCATTTATCGAAAGTTCACGTTTAAAGTTTTTAACTTTGAAGCTGTAAATTTTCCATTCCTCAGTGCACGTATTCCAAACAGGTTGTGTTAAAATGGTTATAAATCTCAGCTTATTAAATACAGTAGCATTTGTTTATCATTTCAATACTTTGTAGATAGATCTCATAAACTTATTCAGTTTTTCATAAACACAAACTCTTTCAGTTCTGCGTGATAGTCAACAATATTCTTGCTACATATTATGAATTAGAAGTTTATAAAAATCGCAACCATTTGAGATATTTCAAATATTTTAATTCTTTGAAATATCGATTATGGTTGTAGTGAACCGCTTTAGTGTGCTAGTCACCACTGGTTTTACCTCCAATAATTTAACTTACTTTTACACGTTGTTAACATCAGATATTTAACACTATCATATATAGTATGACATTAAGTTACTAGTTCAATTACAATACTTTCTGATGCTTTCTTTCTTTGCCAAAGTAATGAAGGTTATAACATTTTAAAGTGTTATGGCTTTTACAGCATTTTCTACTTTTTAGTTTCATTTTCGGCTTTTACAGATCATTCAACGTTATTTCTTATTTCCTGTAGCCAGTTATTATAATTGTCATAAAAGTTATTATTGTCTGACGTTACGCAGTAGAAGTACCTTCGGTTTGGTTTGTTTTGAATTTCGCGCAAAGCTACACGAGGGCTATCTGCGCTAGCCGTCCCTAATTTAGTAGTGTAAGACTAGAGGGAAGGTAGCTAGTCATCAGCACCCACTGCCAACTCTTGGGCTATTCTTTTACCAAAGAATAGTGGGATTGACTGTAACATTATAACGCCCCCACAGTTGAAAGGGCAAGCATGTTTGGTGTGACGGGAATTCAAACCCGCGACCCTCAGATTACAAATCGAACGCCTTAACCCACCTGGCCTTTCCGGGCCGTAGAGCAGCTTAATAAAATGTATTTGATTGAAAGACTTATTACACTAAGATTCTATTTTTCAAAGAAACTTACTTCTTCGAGAGATATTTAAGCCAGTGACTGACGTTTCTGTGTTCCATAAGTAAGGCAGGCATACAATATAAATGTTTATCGTTATTTTTATTAACAGTATGACTCACATTATTTAGCAAGTCGAATGCCATTACTTTTTAATTTAGAATTTTTTATTATTGTACTTTGTTATAGAGACTACGTTATATTGTTAGAGCAACATATGTTTAGGACTAACCTAGATCTCCTTAGGTAAATGAACCTCATGATATATTATTGGAAGTATTGCCAAAAATGTCATTAACAACGCTGATAACTAACTTATTAAACAAATTAGCATTCTAACTTTCACAACCGGAACGGTAAAAAGAGTGTGTTTAGTCAGCTCTACTAATTGCAGGTTAATTTTTACTTTTGCTCTAATAACATAACTTGTTCGGATTGGAGGTTAATATTAATAATTATATTTTGAACCAGAAAAGCGAAAAATTTTAGTAAAATGATAAATCGAAATTTCTACCGTCATAATGCCCAGTTTAGCCTCTTAGTACGATTAGTGTTTTAACTTCTCTATCGTATTCAGGTAGTAAGTTTTATAGGTCTCTTAAACCTGCAGCATTCGTAACGTTCTTTCTTCACCACAAGCGACCTATGTAAGCATGGGAATTTAAAGAGAAAATAACAATGTTACAACTTAACAATTCATGATCAGTCAACAGGCACATTGCTTAAGAATAGATTTTTTGGCACCAAATGTGAATACGTTTAGACGGGATAAAACGTGAGATCCACTTACTCTTTCGATTTGTAACATGCCACTGGTGTATTTAATTATTGTCTGATTATCAGTAAACACCGATATTATTTTAAGTTCCTAATAATGAGTTAAAATCATAAAATGTTTTCCCTTCGACCAGTGTTTACTGTTTTGAATGGTATTTCCTGAAAACCGCTTTAACTTACTTTATTTTTCTATTTTAGTAATGTGGAAAAAAAAAGAATATTTCTAACAGTTTATCGTGTTTGCCGCTTAAAAGTTGCTTTGAAGTGACAATGTGTATTTGTTTTATTATTTAACAATGGCATACCTAAACATTCCAGCATGATTAAAAATCCATATTGTTGATGACATATTTTCGGTATTGTTGCACACACAATAAATGGTAGAGCCTTGAGCTCCTGCTGAGTTATTACGCTACCATATCGACTGTCAGGTAGATACATGCTCAGGGTGCGTTGCTTTGGATATAAGCATCTTCCATGAAAATGAAAATTAATATCCAAATGTGAAGCAATGCGTAAAAACATACGTCAGCGTCACGGCTGGATTACTTCTTACTGCGGAATTTTACATTTCTAATTCAAAATTACCAGAAATAATTTATATACAAAATACTTGTTCTTCTTGATAAAGTCCGTTTTTCTCTCATCTTTCTATCAAAAGTTACCAGCTAAAAATACTGTCTAAAAAAAACAGAATGCATCAACTTTCATGAAAATTTCTTATGTAATCATTTTAGCTCCTTACTGACTCGTAGCATCACAAGATATATTTTGCAGTAGGAAAAACAAATAATGGTCGACTCTATACAAATCTGAGTCTCAAAGATTATTTATTATGCTCTACATCAAATTCTTTACTATATTTGATGCAAAGATTATCGTATCTTTTAAAAGAGCGAAATATAATGCAGAAAAATAAGTAAACCTATTAGACATAGCTCGTGGTATGTATATTAATTTAATTATATTTATTTTTATTACACGTAACTTCTGCAATCAAAGTAATAATATTTTTATTTTATTTTATTTATTTTTTTATTGTTTTGTTTTCTTATCGTTAGACTGTTATATCAATATCATCATGCTTAACCTACTTTATAATTAAACAGTGAAATTCCCATGGTAATTTTCCTCGGACTTCTGAAAACGTACGAAATAAAGTAAAGTAGAATGTGTAATTATATATCAATCAAACTATGTTTGCTGTATCCAGTGCCGATGAGTCCTTTCTTTCAATACTAAGAGTTCATCAGGCCGACTTTAATGTATTGCATACAATCTAATCTAAATTTCCTAAACTTACTGAACCTCTTGAGATATTATGGGAATTTCATAGCCAAAAACATCGTTGATACATTTTGATCTGTACGATAGGTATACTAGATACCTATAATTTTACATATATTTGGTTTGAACGACATAGTTTTGATCCATCCAGCTAGCTAGCTGTGATTACACTATGTAACACATTTTTTTTTTTCCTGGACAGTAAGTGTTATTTCTTACTTGCTTATGTTGCAAAAGTACAGAAAATGTCCATTATGTCCTTCAAACTTTAGTTTTGTGACCTGGATAATGGAATTTAGAAATTAACCTATTTTCTGTGTAAAACCGGGGAAATTTGCAAATTTTAATTTACATAAGGTCTGAATAAAACAACATATGAATCAAGATTTACATGTATTTATACTATGTTATACAAAAGTGAACAAAAATGTTTAGAAGTGAGTGGTTTTTCGAGATTTGCAACTGTAATGTAAATCACTTTCAAGTATCAGACCCCAAATATAGTCTCCCATCATGTTTTTGTTACACGCTTCCAGGCCACAAAAGCAAAGTTTGAAGAAAACAAAATAGGTCTTTTCCATTTACTTTAGGCATAAGCAATTGGGAAATAACGCTTTCTGCCCAGGAACAAGAAAAAGTAAAAATGTTGTTACATAGTGTTATAAGTTAATGATAACACGCTGATGTGATGTTTACAGGTTGTTTCTGTAATGGTGGTTTGTTTGTTTTGAATTTGGCGCAAAGCTACACGAGGATTATCTGCGCTAGCCGTCCTTAATTTAGCAGTGTAAGACTAGAGGAAAGGCAACTAGTGAACACACCCCACCGCCAACTCTTAAGCTACTCTTTTACCAACGAATTGTCCGTCATTTTATACTGCTCCCATGGTTAAAAGGGCGAGCATGTTTGGTGTGATAAAGATTCAAACCCGCGATCCTTAGATGGCAAATTGAGCGACCTGACCACCTGGCCATGCCGGGTAGTATAATAATGAAAAATAAAGTAAAGCTAACAACTCACACTGGCAATACTTTAAAGAAGGAATTGACACTAATAACACTATTGTATGTATATTTTAAACTTTCACTCATCGTTTCAAATTAATTGAGCTGGATAAATATTCCTCGTGTAGACAATAATGAATTAAATCAAAATGCGCGCAGTCTCCATATAAAAGATAAATTTGCTGATTAATAGACTGAGACCTGATCGGCTTTGAATTAGTGCTATAAACAATTTAAAAGTAATTATTCATATAGTTTTAGTTGTATAAAATGTATTAGTGTGTTTTTAAACCCACACGTGACGAAAGAGTTTGTTTCAAACTGTCGTTCCCTCCGTGTCATCCTCCAGTGACACAGTGCTATGTGTGCGGACAGCTAGAAACTAGGTTTCGATATCTGTGTGGGAAAAGTACGGATAGCCCATTGTGTAACTTTGTGCTTAATTCCAAACAAACAAACAAAATCACCGTATCCTAAGGGGTGAATCATGACGTGTAAGCCTTACACCATAATCATTTCAGAATCACAGCTTCGAGAAATGTCATCCCTTATCGGCCCTGGTAACCCAGTATTAAAAGATGCCACCTAGTGTACCTTTATGTAGCTTTAATTATGGAAAACTGACATGTATGTACACACAAGCGCACACTTTTATGCTATTTAATTCCAAATACAACTAGGGATATCTCGTTTTATAATAAACTTTGGTATTTAGGTTTCTTTCGCATCTTTATGGGCAAATTGTACAATGAAACACTAAGCCTAACTTAGCAGTATAACCCGAAACATTCACCGTGTGAAAGATATGATTTCGAGCAATATTTGCTCTTGTCATCAGTTAGATTTCTAAATATTATATCACTTTAGAGGGCAGTTTGCTCATAAACAGAAGCAGAAAATATTCCCCACTAGAAAATATACATCTGTTCAAAACAGAATCCAAGTTGTTTTTGTGGTGGTATAAGACAAGAGCAAACGAAATCATAAAAAGGAAAAAAGACGTCAAAATGGAGTAACGACAAATTCGAAGAGTTGCACTCGTTATTCCAACAAACGTCTGGCCTGCTATATAAAGATCTGTTCGCGCATTATTTACCATACAACGTAACACTAGGTAAGTCGGAAACAGCATCGCTATATCTGTTCAATTTATCTTCATAAGCTATTTGTGGAAGCGCAGCCCTGAGGTAAATCTTGAATCAAGCAACGTTTTCAAACAATACGGTTTGATTGATCCTCTGCTGTCGTATAAGGTTGATTGATGAAAGCATCTTACCTACACCTTCTATGTTCTAGTTTGTAACGCTTAATCTCTGAACTAGTTTTCCCTTAGGGTATGTTCAGTCATCCATTAAGTTCGGCCCGATATCTATTCTTTTTGTCTCTGTTTTCATTCAGATTCAAAAATAAGTCTTCTCTATTGAAGAAAGCAAAGAACCTTTTTCTGTAATCTCAGCATATGATTTTTTTATAAGTCTTTCGATAGACGCTTAACGTCTTCACTTAACTTTTTTGGTTTTACTAAGCCACTTATCCGTGAAATAATATTTCATTTTACTACGAACCTTGACATGCTTGTAAATCAGTTAACTATATTCGTATCAGATGGTTTTCGGATTATATTTTCAACTGATTTAATTTGTGTTTAGTTCGAACTTTTAATTCTTGAAACTACTTTTCACTCTCTCTTTACAAAAAGTAAGTACCCACACAGAGGTGTGTTTTCTTATAGTAAAGCCACATCGGGCTATCTGCTGAGCCAACCAAGAGGAGTCGAACCCCTAATTTTAGCGTTGTAAATCCGGAGACATACCGCTGTACTAACGGAGGGCGTCCACAAATATTCACGTAGACTTATTCCTGGTTTATACATTTGAGGATTAAAGTTTCTAAAGCGAAAACTGTGAAAATGTTTTGCATACGAAGTAACAGTGTAACAGCTCTGAAACAGTTTAAACAGCAATGCATTTATTGAATTGTATTCTAAAACCACTGCCAAAGGAAATGTGTAAAAAAACAAATGGTGTAGTACGTAAAATACAAAAGATATATAAGTTGTTTTGAACATGCTCAAAAGAAAAATATTCCTTTTTCGTTTTATTTGTCATGGTTGGTCAAGTCTTCGAATTTCAATTCCTGCGGCTTCGAAATGGCATGTTCGGTTAAGAAAATGTAACAAAAAGGAAGAGAACACTATACCATGTGATTTGTCTTTGTCAAGTGATACTTAAATTAAAATGTGAAAAGGTTTGGTATAAGGTATACAGAAATTAAAGCAATTTAATATTTTTACTGTTTCTGATCAGAACAAAAAATAAGCAATAAAAAATGGATGTCTGGTAACAATATACGCACGTTACATTTTCACTTGTGGAAAGATGTTACGCCTCTGTTAAACAACAGCTATTTAAAGACTGTGGGTAAATTCGGTTTAAATATGTGGATATGTAATTAATTGTGATGAAAGTCAGATTCACTCATCTGTGATTTTACATCTATCGCGGGTTTCCAACATCCATGACGTTGTGTATGAGTGAGCGCCTACAACTATTTAAAGGAATTTTACGAACCACAGTGGCAGAAGCTCAACACGTTCAGCTTTAGTTACATAATTTTAGAATCTCATGTATACTACGAAGGCAATGAAGTTCGAAACTGAAAAGTGAAATTACAAAATAAAAGTCATGGGTTTTAGAATTTACTTTTTTTTACAAGTTTTTAAGTGTAACGCTTGTTGAAAACTAAGGTCATGTCTTAAACCGTTCTTAATAAATAAGCAGCGTAATGTCTTTAATTCTGACTAAATGTGCTTGTAATAAAATGTTTTATATCTTGGATATAATGTGTTTTCACAATCCCCGAAACATTATTAAAATGAAGTAACCAAAGCCCTAAAACAATGTAATTATTTATCTGCAAAATTATACCTAACACAATTGTAACAGATAAAAACAGCTATATTTTCTCACGTCTTTATGAAAGTTCAACGAAAGTTTGTTTTGTTTTGTTTGTTTTTTGAATTTCGCGCAAAACTACTCGAGGGCTATCTGCGCTAGCCGTCCCTAATTTAGCAGTGTAAGACTAGAGGGAAGGCAGCTAATCATCATCACCCACCGCCAACTCTTGGGCTACTCTTTTAACAACGAATAGTGGGATTGATAGTCACATTATTATTACGCCCCCACAGCTGGGAGGGCGAGCATGTTTGGTGCGACCGGGATTCGAACCCGCGACCCTCGGATTAAGAGTCGAACGCCTTAACACGCGTGGCCACGCCGGGCCCTCAACGAAAGTTCCAGGAAAAATGACCATCAAACTCAAATGCATTTTCTATTCAGGAACTGCGCAGAACTGGTCTCCTCAGCAAATACTGATGTCCCAAAAGGCAAGAATGTGTTACAGCATTTGTATTACCCTCTATTAACAACGAAAGGAGTCGCGTCTGTCAAGCTGTTCTGCCATTATATTCCATGCTATGAAGCTATCCTGTAATAGCTTTGGAGCATTGCAATAGCTGTAGCCGTTTGTATACTTCTTCTTACAGGTCGACGAATCAATTCTGTTGGTTTTCGGGACATAGGCCGTGTAGAAATTGAAACTTTCCAAATCGACTAGAACTGCATCATTACAATATTCATTGGGGACAGCGGTGTTGCGAGTGACCTTCGATTTATCTCTAAATTTACCTACTCCACCATCGTCCAGCTACGTGATCTCATGCAAATATGGTTAATTTCCTTTTTTTTTTTGGCATGGCCATTTGTGTTGTCTTGTCCTTACTGAGATATACCTATATTTCTACTTCTTTGAATACTTGCATTTGACGTCATGAAGATGATCGAGGAAAGATCTGTTTATGTAATGGCTGGCTGTAAAGTTCTAACAGCATTTGTTGTGTTGCTTAGAAACTTTTGTACACCCCTACACATCAAACTATATGCCATAACAATAAGTTATACTGTTTGTTCGTATAGGTAAATATAATAGAAATAATAAAGAAGAATTTGAGTTGAACTGTCATTTTAGTATAGAAGCTTGTTCTAATTGTATATCAATATAACAGTTATAGGATTGGTTAAGAGTGGAATAATGATCAACGTTTTACTTGTTTTGCTAACTTCAATATTATATTAGTGAATTAGAAGTTCAAAAAGAAGAATAGTTTACAAATATTTGTAATTTCAAGATGTTTTTTTCTGTGGAGATAAATGACACTGAATATTAAAAAGATTATTTTTCTTTAGAGATATGGCCTGACATGGCCAGGTGGTTAAGGCACTCGACTCGTAATACGAGGGTCGCGGGTTCGAGTTCCCGTTGCACCAAACATGCTTGCCATTTCAGTCGTGGAGGTGTTATAATATTATGGTCAATCTCGCTATTAGTTGGTAAAAGAGTACCCCAAGAGTTACCGGTGAGTGATGATGACTAGCTGCCTTTCCTTTAATCTTACACTGCTAAATTAGGGACCGCTAGCGCAGAGAGCCCACGTGTAGCTTTGTGCGAAATTCAGAAACAAACCAACCAACCAAAACAGTAAAATGTGACTTATTTCTTCAACACATTTATTATAATATTATATTTGTGTTCAGATGTAGATCCACAATGTCTATCAGATCTGATATACAGCATGAACTACCAAAACTGTTTCTACTAGTAGAATTAGTAGAGACCACTCTGCCTAAAGCTATTATCAAAGAACTGTTGCAAATAGTAACTTTTGAGCACTGGCGTAGAAACTAAATTTTTCTCAATAATGTCAAAGCTCAAATCAAACCATCTCTTTAATTAGGAAGTTCGGCGTTTTTGTTGTTCAAGCGAAAAGCTACACACCGACTAGCTGTGCATAAAAATGTGAAATTTAAGAAAAGACACAATTAGAATTTTGCCATATTTTGTCCTTAATAATTAATTAAATCAAATAGAGAGATACAGATTTTGAAAGACAGTAACTTAACTTATAAAAAGAACTACAGACTCGATTCCATCGACTCTAAATCTTCACTGTATATATAAAAAAAATCCTACGACACTATATATCCATTAATATTTCTAGTGCTAAAGCGTTTTATTTCATTAATAGCAAATGGAAAATTTTAAAGAAAACATTTTGATCACGTCATTATAAAAGTCTTAATCAAAAAATTCTTATATAAACATCTACTTATATCAGTTCTTGTAATTTGTCCTCTCAAGAGATTAATCATGATTTTAGATTAATTCATTTCTGAGCTGCCAAAAATCGCCGCTTGATGTTTTTGTTTCTTTCAGTTCACACAAAGTAATATCTGATGAATCACGATTAGTTCCATGAACTGTAGTTCCGATAAAACTACCATATAATTATGCTAGGTTTAGATGTAGTTTGATATGAAGTAGACCAACCGTCCACTCAAATAATGTATAATAATTATTACTTGTGAGAATATCTACTCTGATCGAAAATTCGACCGCTACTTCGCTAAAGCTTTTCTGCCTTCCAACGAAATCTCCAAACCATACAAAGAACATATTCTGAGATTCTGTATTTGTAAACCAAAACTAACTGAAAATACAATTCTTTGTCTCTGTTTTCTTGCGTGATATATATATATATGTGTGTGTGTGTGTGTGTGCATACCGAGACCCAAAAATAACACAACTATAAAACATGTATAGTGTGTGTGTGTTTTCGTATAGCAAAGCCACAAAGGTAATCGAACCCCTGATTGTAGCGTTGTAAATCCGGAGACATACCGCTGTACTAGCGGGGTTCCTGGAACATCTATAGAGAAATATATTTCTCAACAGCAGTATCACTATAAATAACATTCAGTAAACATAAACACAAAACAGTTTATATCGTTATCAGCCATCAGACTTACCGCTGTGTCACTGATTGAGTTATATTAAAATAATAAAATTCTAAAATGTGATGTATATTAATTTAAACTAAACAATATATCTCATTTATCTAATTTCACTGATGAGCGACGAAATAGAATCTTACAATACTTTGAAACGAATGTAGAATACTGTTTAAAGTTCATTTTTATATTGTATTTTGTTATATAACAATTGTACGCTCACAGTGGTACAGCAGAATGCCTGTATACTTATAACTATAGAAACCGGGTTTCGATACCCTTTGTGAGCAAAGCACAAATAGCCCATTGTTTAGCTTGATGTTTAATTTCTAGTAATGACGATTGTATGTCAATTTGGGCATTAAAACATTGCATATGCTAATTTATGATTATTTCTAAATAACAGTTTGCTTCAGCAATCGAGTATCCAACCATTGGATATACATTTAGTTCATTCTGTAACGTTTTCATCGATTTCAGATTTGTTTATTTGGGTATTCATTCAGCTTGCTGATGTTTCTATAATCACCACACATTGAAAAACACTTTGGCCTATTTTTTCGGTAGATGCAACGACCTGTCAAACAATTGGATTCGCATGTGATCACTTGTTTGTTTGTTTGTTTGTTTGTTTTTTTGAATTTCGCGCAAAGCCGTCCCTAATGTAGCAGTGTAAGACTAGAGAGAAAGCAGCTAGTCACCACCACCCACCGCCAACACTTGGGCTACTCTTTTACCAACGAATAGTGGGATTGACCGTAACATTATAACGCCCCCACTGTTGAAAGGGTGGGTATGTTTGGTGTGACGGGGATTCGAACTCGTGACACTCAGATTACGAGTGGAACGCCTTAACCACCTAGCCATGCCGGGCCGACGTGATTACTTTGATCACATTGTCTGGTGCCGAGCATATCACATCCCACCAACGCACACACCTTCTATTAATTCTTCTATTGTTTGTTTTATTTACCACATTAAAAGTGCACGTTGGTTTTCATTTCTTCATTTCAAGTTTAAAAAAAAACGTCACAGGTGTTAAAATAAACACAGTAGCACGACATTACAAATTAAAAATATTTACCATCCCAACAAGGGGGATGCCTGGTATGGCCAGGTGGTTAAGGCACTCTACTCGTAATCCGAGGGCCGCGAGTTTGAATCCCCGTCGCAACATACATGCTCGCCCTTTCAGAGGTAGAAAAATTATAATGTTACGGTCAATCCCATTATTCGTTGGTAAAAGAGTAACCCAAGAGTTAATGGTGAGTGGTGATGACTAGCTGCCTTTCCTTTAGTCTTACACTACTAAATTAGGGACAGCTAGCGCAAATAGCCCTCGTGTAATTTTGCGCGAAATCCAAAACAAATCAAACCCAACAAGAGGACTTCATTGTTGCTCACATAACAGCTGTTGTTATACTTAGAACATATGCGTAGCTTTCTGCATGATTCTTCTTGATTCCATAGGAATTCACTGTTTCATTAAACATGCTTATCAAGCGTTGCGTACGTTGGTGGCTAGCCAGAAAAATATCCTTCTTCATGTTCATGACAATGTCAATCACTCATAACTTGATTTTATTTCCTATATTTAACATGATTCGTCTAAGAAAGGGCAGCATCTTTCGTTGTTGATGCATCTGTGTGATCATAAAATACACTTAGTATTTTATATCTGCATTTATGGATGATATTCCATATGTAGATTATACATTCCTTAAAGGCCATGCCGTATGCTGCAATAATCATCTTCTATCTAAAACCTACTAGATATCTGTGGATAGTTCCGAAGTCAACAAATATTTGTATATAAGAAAAATATATATATTTCATAATATTCATTCTATTTTGTTGCGGTTACTACCGAAAAAAAAAAAAGTATAAATATTTTCCGATTTCTAAAAGATGTGAAATTACCCCACTTATTTAGTTAAAAAATGTCATGTCTTATACAATTATTACGTGTTGAAATATATATATAAGCTGAACATATTAATATTTTAACGTTTATATTATCAGAATAAATATATTTTTGTAATTAATAACCTGATCTCGCTGTAGCACGGTGGGTAACATCGATATGTCGTTTATACGTTTCAATAATAATACTCAAAGGCTATCTTCCTCAACCAGCAACACCACCCTAAAAATCAATGTTTGTATCCTTCAAGTTTTCTATACTTTCATCATGTATTGAAAGAAACAATGAGAAAGTTTCTGTTGCAATTAGTTTTGGGTCGTGCCACATGTTGATTGATCTGCTTATGTGTATGCTTACGTGAAAGTATTTTTCCCAGCTGATTGACTTATTCTAACAATTGCCAATTCGTCTTCCTGAAGCCAAAATCAATATTGGAAACATTTAAAACTTACAGCTGTAAAAGTAAACTTTGCGAAGTGGAATTAAGAGTTCTTTGGAGTTCAGGTGAGTTCACATGAAGAGTTTCAGTTTTGGCACACCATCTTATGAATATTGCACATTCTACAAAAATCCGTAATTAGGAAATAAAACTCCACTGCCTTGATCCGCCGGAGATAACGTAGTGAACACAATATATATAGAAATTTGTGTATATTTTATTTAACTACACATATATGCCTTTTTTTGGCGAAAGTGCTTAAGGCTATCTAGCTTTGCTATTATTTTAAAAATAAGATTTTATTCAACTTGAATTAAATTTTCTTCTATTGGATAACAACTTCCATATTGATTACTTGAGTGCCTTAGTTTTGAGTTACATCAACTGTCAACAGCCAAGCTACACTTCGCAAATAAGATAATAATAAGAATTTATAATATTTTAGCAGAGGCAAAGCAAGTGGAATTATCAAACAATGTTAATTACCCTCTCCCAGTTTAGCTTTATACAAATCACGACATTGGTGATAAGTTGTGTGATCTGAAATGCAATAGCTGGTCATTCAGCCTACGCTTGTAAATAAGCATCAGATACAGGTTGATGTACATCTTTAGAAATCGCAAAATTTCATTTTAATACAGTACAGTGACGAAGATATTGAAGAGTTCTGATACTGATGTAGAATGCTTAAAATCAGAGCGTTTATAAGGTCATGAAGTAACCTCGACCTCTTCAATGACAGCTATTTCTGGGATTTTTTTCCCCTCAAGTTGCTTGACGGAATTCTACACATCTCTAGAAAATCATACTATACATTCTCAATGGGAGTAAAGTGTTTGCTTTGTTTGTTTCTGAATTTCGCGCAAGGCTACACGAGGGCTATTTGTGCTAGCCGTTCTCAGTTTAGCAGTGTAAGACTAGAATGGAGGCAGCTAGTCATCACCATCCATCACCAACTATTTTACCAACGAATAGATGGATTGACCTTAGTTAATTTTGTAATTAATGTGCATGTTTAACACAGCAAATTCCGTACAAGCTCACTGAAAAGGTAAATTCATTCAGTAGTTTACACATCATTAACGGCTGGAAATGAAAATTAACAGTATTAATACGGAAAATACGATCGATATTACCAGAAGTATATAAAACGATTGAATTTAATCTACCTTTTTAATCATGAAAATGCTACGTTGGGAGAGAACTGTTGGATGAAATAAGTACCTTTTTATATACATGATTACAAATTAACTGTTTCTTCCCTTTCGAGTAGCTGTTTGTTGGCTCCTTGTTTTTTATAGATGTTATTGCTTTTAAACTGGCCTACTTTGTATCAGATAACTCCACTATAACCCGTGTTAAACGCCATGTCTTGGTGTAATTCATACAAGTAAAGTTCAGGCTGTCCAGTTCTCTTGATAGTCTTTATTTATTAATTTATATGCGCAAAGCTCGAAGTTTTAGATGTTTTCTAATATATATATATATATTGTTCTTGTTTCACTTCTCTAAGTTTACATAAACACAAAAGTTGTGTTAGAACTAATCTGATTTCCTTGTCATGTCTCTCCGGTTGGAAACACCAATATGAAAGAGCAATGCCATTCACTGTCGGCAATTTTATCTATTTTTTTCCCTAAAACGTGAAAATCAGTGGAATGTTGTTTTTAAAAGGAATTCATAACGAAGGTTTGTCGGGCGTTATAAGTGAAATGTAAATTTTGATAGGAATGTTAGACTGACAGAAAGAATGATACAAATGCAGAAAGCAACATTATTCCAAAAGTTACTACGTCCTCGATATTTATATGACAGTAATGCAAGATAAGTATTCAAATTAGTCCTATCTCTCAAGTAATGAATAAAAGAACCGTAAATAGAAGATACGGCATTTGTTTTGGGTATATTCAGTAGTGTGAAGTCGATAGTTAAAATATATCAAGAAATTTTGTGTTTTTTTCCAAACAACATAAAAACACATGCATAACTTTGGAACTTAATAAACTCTCACCAACAGAACATATAATTGTATATGTGTGTATAAAGCGTTTGTAAATTACATGAAAACCCCGCGATAAAATCAGACTATTAGAAACTAAAGCAATCATTGCAATAATACTTAAACACAAAATTATTATTTCCACAGCAAGCTACAGAATATCGGAAAAGATTAGTGACCAAATTTTCGTGACGAAATCCTGACTATAATTCTTCACAGTGCGAGAAAATATTTCAGTTAATACTGGACCGGGTGTTGCCTGGTTGCCGCTGAACACACTAGGAACTTGAAGCTGTGGCGCGTTTTTGAGGTAACTGTCATTTCCGTTATTCTACTAGTTGATTACCCTTCTCTGGTAAGAAATTCTAAATAAGAGACGGTTATGCCTAAACACCGTAAACTCTGAGTTGTTTATTAGTCAAGGTGACGCATAGTTCGCATTAAGATTGGAAATACCACGTGCCAATAATTTTTTTTAAAGTATAAAACTATTTTGGTTTTAACTTTAAAAAAAAAGGTGTTCTTTTAAATATAAAAGGTAAAACCCTGGCATGGTATAACCCTGCCTAAATTATGAATCAATGTCCGGCATGGATAGGTGGTTAAGGCACTTGATTCGTAATCTGAGGGACGCCGGTTTGAACCCCATCATACCAAACATGCTCGCCCTATCAGCCGTGGAGGTGTTACGTGACAGACAATCCCAGTATTCGTTGGTAAAAGAGTAGCCCAAGAGTTGGCGGTAGGTGGTGATGACTAGCTGCTTTCCCGCTAGACTTACCCTGCTAAATTAGGGACAACTAACGCAGATAGCCCTCGTGTAGCTTGTCGCTAAATTTAAAAAAAACAAACAGACAAACTTTACGTTCCGTTACCGAAAATATGCGCTCCACACTTTGGAGCCGTGATTAAGCCATAACAGCGGAAATCAAATGTCAATATTCAGTAAAACAAAACTAGCCTACAAGTTTGCAGTGTATACTGTTTACTAGCTATCTTTCCTTTCTCAAGTTGAATATTCAGAATAGCTATGCGCGAACTTTTTAAACAAAATTAAAAAACATCCTCTAAAATTTATACTGTGATTCATGTGCCTCCACGATTTGAACGAATAGGGTCATAAATATAATTAATTTAATCATCGGTTAGGTGACACCATAAAACATTAAATTTGAGTGTGTTTATATGTTAATCTTTATCAAACAAGAATAATAAAATTCCATAAAGATAAGTAAAAATCGATATATGCGTAATCTAACTCCCTAGTTATAGTAATATAGAAAGTTCTGCTATGAAATAAGAAACTTCAAAGTACAAAAATTAAAAATTAGGAAAAAAAATATACTTTACTTTGGTTCAGACTTATTTACTGGAAAAGTAATTTCCATTGTAGCACATTTGTCGAAGGACGCTGGATATTGCTTCTGAAACGAGATCTAAGCATGCCAAAAACATTGGAGGACTTTACAGTTCTGTAGTCCAATAGAATTTATGTGATTCCAATTTCTTTGTGTGTTTCTTTTACCTTTCTAAGGAAAATAAACGTTAAAAAGTGAAAGCAATGGTTTATTACGTCCAAGTTGAAAATAATGATCGAAATAATACTTATATTAAACAGCTTCATATTTTTACCGTTACTTACATATATATTCTACAAACAATATAAATATATATATATGTATACTAATATTACAAACAAATGTAATGCAGTTTTATATTGCCTATAAACTTTATAGATGCCCATACATATTGCTTCTGGGAATAACACTTTCACATAGGCAAACATTCATATAACAAAGTAGTCTGACACAAGATATCTGTATGTGTAATACAAAGCCTACTTTGTTATTTGTGTTTTCTGAGATGAATCTAACTTTAACCGATTACTATCTTCCACGTTAAGCAACTTCTGTATGAGTTATTCTTGACATTTTCAACATTATTAATCACTATACAGTTATCAATATTGTTGAAAATGTCACGAATAACTTCAAAATATGCCACACAGAATATAATCACTTAAATACTTCCAGAGAAGCCTACATATTTAGTATACATTAAAGTCAGGAGCAGCGCCACTGAGGTGTTTAATTAATCACCAGCAAATAATTAATATACCTTCCCTAACAGTAGTAATCGAACATCCCAAGCCCACAAGGTGATACCATAAGATCAAACCATATTATGGGCTTCAATCGTATACAAAACCTTCTATTTTTTTATTCTACGGCTTTCAACCAACTGGTTACTTTGCCTTCTTTTGGGAGGGAGAGATCCCCTTACGAAAGCGGTTTAGAAGAATGCTTTCCTTGTCTTCTGCTTTTTAGTGTGCTGCTACTCAGTACCTTGTAGCTAATATGCTATTGTGAGGATTAATCACACATTACCAGTTGTTCCTTGCTGCCTTTGTAACTAGTTTCTCCACCATCAAAATTGCCCAGCCCAGTCTTATATGCTATCTATTGGAAGAGTAATTTCCATTGTAACAAATTTGTTGAAAGACGCTGAGTGTCGCTTCTAAAACAAGATTTAAGCAGGCCAAAAGCACATTGGAGTACATCACAGAACTTAATAGTTACGTATCCCAATGTGATTTTGTTATTCCAGTTTCTGTGGTTATCGTTCTTATAAAAATACTTGTCGATATCAAAATATAGTTGGAAACTTGGGAGCCTTTGTCGGTTTGAAATCCTTGTTATCTTTCTTACAGTATTATGAGATAAACACAGCTCTGTTGCAGTGGTTTTCAGAGTTGAAAGTGTTTCTTTCATACCCATAACTTTCACGTTCCAGAAGAAAAGAGTGGGCTCAAGAGTGGTTTAGGGTTTCGGACTCCTGAGATGCTCCAGTTTGCGACTTTTGTTTTTACCGTTTCTATGGATAATATTGAAAAATCCTTTCTTCTAAACGTTGCGCTTTTGACCCCACATTATTTAATAATCTCCTTATGCGAATATTCTTCTTCGGAAATAGCTGCGTCATCTTCCTTCAGACATAAATCTACTTATGACAGAATTGGACAGGAATGGTCGGACAGCTGTTGTGAAGCAAATACATAAACGCTAAAAATGTTGCTCGTAACGCTATGACTTGCATTTACAGCAATATGTCACTACATTGACATACACAAATCATTCTCATAAAACACAATTAATTATTAGTATTTGGAGGACACATTAATTTCCAAAATTTTTAGAGGAATGACAAGAGTTTGGAACCATGGACAATGGGGTGTGCTTTCATGTCGATCTAAAACGTTAAATCTATATTTTGCTGAATAGTGGATTTGGAAATACATTGAGATGTTATAGAAAACTCTTAAAATTAAATGTCTTATTCTATCTGTAAATCAAAAACGTATAAGGATATGTTAACCTTACCATTGTATTATTAACACAGATCTAATGTGAAATGAATGTATATCATAACCCTTTCGAAGAGCCAGAAATAATTAAAATGTCAACATAATGATATTCAGTTTTCTTTACATTGTGATTACTTATAGTAGTTCAAAATCTGAAAATAAAGGTAACATTATAAATTATTTTACAAATAAACTTGATTGGTAATTAAAAGTTGACTCAATCGAGCTGATTCATTCGTCCTTTTCATGAGTAATTTTTAAAAGTAGTAATAGCATAGAATTGTGTATAATTTGTATTTCTTATTGTAATTTGATACTTTATATGTTAGTAATGTATCCAAGAAGGGTATCTTTAGAATACTTCCTTATATTGGAACAATAAATTCAAATAATCTTGACTATAAAATGATTTCTCTTTATAAATACCAACTTTAACAATTCTAGTTACAATTATTATATAAGAAATGGTACGAAGAGCCTGACATTATCTGGTGTATAGTTTTCCCACGCTGTTGATCTAGGGATGAATGGTTAGCATCCTGTTACTGCATAAACACGTTTCGTTATCTTGGGGTGTTAGATGTGGACCATACGTGACGATCAAATTTTACTTTGCAGTGAAATTAAAGTAGCAAAAGCGTGGGTCGTTGGTGCTCTTGATTAACTACGTTTTCTCTAGTTTACCAGTTCAAAATGTTTACATAGCTGTGAGCAGATAGCCTTTAGTGTAGTTTTGCGTAAGATCTCTGAAAACATACAATAAATGACATTTAACACATAAAAAGATGTTCATTAATTTCCTCTAGCTTTTCGTAACTCAGTAAAACTAGGTTCTCTGTCCTAGTTTCTCCTTGCTCATCTTAAACTGATTTTATGCTTGAAATTTCAAGAGTTGAATTTCGCTTAAAGTTACGATTTTTTCTATGAATGAATATTCACTCACAAATTTCCAAAGGAATTTGAATGTTGATATAACAAGAAACCACACCTGCGCTAATATCATAAATCTTATACTTTAAGTATATAACGAGTTAAATTTATGATTTTATACATAAAAATAAAACAAGGTGTCGCTGTACAGCAACGTTTCCTTTTAACGTTAAATATCTTCTTAATTTCATAAATCTATATAATGAGTATTTCAGTATTCTTCAAGACAGTTTGAAAACGTACAGAGAAAATTATCTCACCTTATAACAGGATACTGATTAGGCAACTCGAGACCGGAAACTTCTATTCACTATACTATGTTTCTTCATGTTTGTGTGTGTATATATATATATGTATTTATATTGAAACTGTTAATTTGAAAGCTTTAATTCAATTGCTAAGTTGTTTCCATTCTTTTAAAATGAATAATTGTTTTAAAAAAAAGGCATTGTACGCATATGGTAAACTTTGTATTTTTATCGTAAGTTTCAACTCTTCAGTTCAATAGAGTTGGTTTTCTTTGGCATGCATAAAATCTAAATAATTTTTTGCCAGTTTTATCTGTTATCTTTTTTTCAGAACTACGAAATCGTTAAGTGTATTTCGGCTGTACTTTAACTCATCTGCTTTGTCTCTGATCAACAACTTCCGAGATGGTAATCCTGGGGTAACGACAGGAAGCTGGGAGTAGCTAATTCCCCAAAACTGCAAAATACAAAGACTGTCGGCTCCTCAAAGGAAAACACAACACCATTCACTGAGTATAGTACTGCGCGTGCGTATTTATCAGTTTCTCTGAAACACTTCGCACGCAAACTGCCCACTCACTGTTCAACATACACCTTCCAGTCTCCCACTTCTCCATGTCTCTTTCTGGCCCTTGCTTATCACAGGTGAAAGAACGAAGGAAAAGAAACTCTGCTGTTTTGGTACTCTTAAAACAGGTAGGGACGGACTCTTTTCTTTCACTTGAGAATAAACGGATGGTCCTCGCAAAGTCAGGAATGGAGTTATTTGTTTTACGTACGAACATCTGTATCTGAAAATAAATGTTTAATTAGTTTTCAGTCAATCCCTCATACTAAGAAATACCCATGTTCTCTATAACCTGAGCACTATACGTGCTAAAGATCAAATATAGTTGTGGACTGACTTTAAACATCCAGCTGTTAAGAAAATGCAAAAACTGGACTTCGCAAGTTTTTTAAAATTTAAATTACCTTGTTCAGAAGAATTATTATCTTTGAATGAAATACATTTATTCTATTTATAATATTATAATCGATTAAAATTTTAAAATTATATTTCAAGAAATCACAATAGACAAGATGATGATTGAAAACTACACCATTTACGAAAACGACACTTCATCGGATGCTAATGGCACTTTGGCTTCTGAGATTCCAACAGGAAACGTTTATATTCTGCCATGGTGGCAACAGACGTTGTGGAGTCTTGCCTTTGGAGGGATGGTTCTGGTTGCAACAGGCGGCAACGTCATCGTCATCTGGATCGTCCTGACCCACAAAAGGATGAGGACCGTTACAAATTACTTCTTGGTAAACCTCAGCCTAGCAGATACCATGGTGTCCACCCTAAACGTCATCTTCAGTTTCTCTTCCATGTTGAATGGCGACTGGCCTTTCGGCAGTGCCTACTGCAAGATATCCAACTTCATATCTATCTTATCAGTAGCAGCCAGTGTTTTCACGTTGATGGCCATCTCTATCGATAGGTAAGTAGTATGCTTAACTGATATTACCAAAATACTTTTTCTTTCCTTGGCCTTTCCTTTCCTTGAAATAAACTTGACCATCATTTAGGTGAAAACAGTGAAACCTAAACTGTACTGATATTTTGAAATTTACAGTATTTAAGTTGTTATATTAACTTTTCTAATTCTTCAGCGGTATTGAGCCTTATATGGCTTATTTATCTAAATTATCTTAGGTGACAAAACAACTATTAAGCATCTATATTCTCAGATTTTTAATTAATTATTTATTTTAAACCTAAATATACAATAACTTGCGCTCTTTTGAAGCTTCAAGAAAAGTATTAGGTTAAAGGTCATTATTATTTACTGTTTATTCTTATTTATATTCCATTCAATAAAATAAATTTTATTTTCAATACTTCTGATCAAAACGAGATAACTATATAAATTAGAAATCAAAATTAATTCATTGGATAGTGTAGCTAAATATACATGTATTGGTCTAATTAACAGAATGAACTGTCATAAAACAAATACTTATAATAATTATATTACACTAAATCGTCAGTTGCTATTCATGACATTTCCGACCGTAATCCTAATAACGTTACACGTGATTCAGTCAACTCTGGAGATTCAGGTTAGTTCTAAATCTATATATTCTAAGCCAACAATTAAAAATAACTCTCATAATATGCAGTATGAAATATATTAATATATATATATATATATATATATATTAATTCTCCCAAGAATTTAAATAACATTAAAAAAACAACATGAGATTTAACTGTCGTAAGGAGAGACGGCTAGATTCAACAGCTTATTTGTATGCAGTTTAATAAAAAACTATGTTCTAAAGTTAGGCTTATTATTATTATTATAAGGATCCCAGTCTGTCATCTAAGCAGTGCAGTACCAAATACATAGCAATAACTTAATCGATCTAGAAATGTTATGTTTCTGTTGGTGTTTATGTATAATATTATTTAAGAAAAACAATATCCTGGGTAACGTTTTAGAAATCTCCTTTTGTGATTATCGCTCAGAATATTTACTAGCTTCGCGGCATATCGCAAGTATAATGCATATAATAATTGGATAAACATTAATAAGAGTAAGCCTCTTAAGTCTATAATAATAAAAGGGCGTGTTTGTTGGTCTGTGTGTGTGACCGCCATAACTCCAAAAGGAAAGAACATAGAAACCTGAAATTCTGCACCCATACTAAGTGAACCCTGAGGGTGTGGACTTGTGTATTATTACTGATATTATCTACGTGCGCGCGCGCATCGTTTTAATGAAGCAAGCTATAGTAAAGAAGTACTTCCATATATAACAACTTCTAATATATACAAAAGCCAATATGTTTTGGTTACAATGCGTTCCAACAACAGCTTTTATGTCCTGTTTCTTAAAATCAAAAGTACATAGGCTATACGATTATGTTAAAATGGATTCAAAATACATAAGCACCATCAATTATACACTTTCTTGATGACGATAAACCAACTTTAAATAAAAATGTATCTCAGAACAGCTGGTATGAGTATTAACATTTTTATTGATAAGCAAAGAACAGCGTTTCGACCTTCTAAAAATAGTTTTTTGTTTACCTTAAAATGACCAAGGAGAAATCATAAAACCCAAATTCATTTATCCAGATAGAATAGTTTTATTACTGTTTGCCCATTATGATTATAGTGACAGGGGTGTAAAGTGGCCGCGAAACCTTATAAATGTGATGAGCGTTGGTATAATAAGCCTAAAGTAAACATGTTTTGTGGGATCATCTAGCCTAAAACCAAGTGCATAAAATTTATCATGAATGTAAAAATATCGATCCAGTTTCCCGAATTAAGCTACTTTCTGTTATATCACCAACGTTTTTATTAAAAACAAACAAACCTATTCAATCAACGGAGACTCTAGATTAAGAAATCAACAAATACATATTTTTGTCATTTTCTCTGTCTACACGTTTCGGTTTATACTTTCAATGCACAAACGAACAAAAATATCCGCTTGTACCTTTTGTCGTTAAGCAACATGATATAAAAGCCTTTATTGAAACATAGTGTTACCAAAACACACTGGCTTTTCTATATATTAGAAGTTGTTATTCTAACTGATTTCTACCAGTATTTATTATATGAATACGCAACAAATTAATTTCATGAATTACATTAATTTTGATTGGCTAACGAAAGAACTTAACCTACGATTGACTGTCTCGACTACACTTTTCTATCTCATTGTTGGTCAAATTTGATTTCACAAAATGCATTTGTTTCAGGTATCAATGAAGTGTGAGGTTAGGGTATACTATGAAAGAGAGTTGGGTGGTAGTACTTGGCCCGTCATTTTTGACGGATTATACGCTAGTCAATCCCGGATTAAGGCATGGGCTTACCGGGCTGAAGCCCATGGCCTCACACTAATTAGGAGGCCTCAAGCTATGAATATAAATATATTGCACGTAGAGGTTTCGTCTCGAGGGGAATTTTACAAGTTGAAAAGCCTAGAGCCAATGAAACCCTTAATCCGGCCTTGACGCTAGTTAAATATATTGCATGAAGACAAGCATCATACACGCATTTTTCAAATTGTCATATTTTTATGTGTACATATTAGGATATAGAGAAAAAAGAGCTATAGTTAATATTCTTTACCACTTGAAAAGCACACGAATCGGAGTGCTAACGTTGTTGATTCAGAGTAAATAAAAATGTATAATAACACTAAATTTTGTAACACTTAAACGCCTAACATTTGGATTCTAGCATGTATTTTGAATAGCATGATTGAGACGTAACTGAACAATTGTATTTGTCAGCAGGTCATTCAATTTTATTTATTTATTTATTAAACCTTACAGTTTTATTATTCTGATGGGCAATTCGACCTGGAATTTTGTAAATTCAGATTCACGTTAAATCTTTCTTATAGATTTGTTAGATTTCACCAGCATTATTTATTTATAGTTGACTAATTTTTTGTAAGAATGTAACGGATTATTTTATATAAACTAAACAGTCTTTAATACCACACTTCATCAACCTATGAACAACACTTGTGCAGAAATATTCTGGAAATCAAACGAACAAGTTCGTCTCGTTCCAAGAAAACCTCTTTTCAACAAATTTTAAAAGCTGTTGTTCACGTAATGTGATTATGAGGTTAAATCAATATCTATGTTAAGCAATAATCAGAAATTTAAATCAGCTATCTGCGTTATCGATTATCGAATTCTGCTGGCCGACTACATTCGTGGTATCAAGTTAAATTAATTCGACTATTTTAATGATTATGAATTTAAATTAGCCGAGGTACTTCATTGATTATCATGTTAAACCTGTCGAATATATTAATAATTATTACATTAAATATATTCGTCATATCCATGGAAATGGCCGACTGTATCTATTAGCGACAGAACATTTCAATGTAAGTACGCCATTCTATCCACTGTAAGGTTTCCTCTAAGTTACTTTAAAAGTGATTACCTTTTAAGATTTCCTTACATACATCCGTATTCGGGATTTAGATATAAAAGAATTTCTATAGTTATATGTCTTTTTGTACTTAATTACAAGAGCCAAGAGAGATGGAGAATGATAGATCGCTTGTATTATTGATAGCCACCCCAGTGTAACTGTCTTTTCTCCACACTTTCTGTGCTGCACAGCAAAAGAAGTTTTACGGCATCAGTAATTTTCCATTGTACAAACGCCATTACATTTTCTTTCTTGTGAGCATTTGGTTCATACATATGTAATTATTACTCCTGTCGTGCGTGTTATATAAGACAACAAAAATACAGTTTCTGAACCAATACAAAATGTTAAGTACTAAACAAGACGTGTTTGTTTGTTTTGGAATTTCGCGCAAAGCTACATGTGTGTGCTAACCGTCTCTAATTTAGCAGTGTAAGACAAGAGGGAAAGCAGCTAGTCATCACTACCCACCGCCAACTCTTGGCTACTATTTTACCAACGAAAAGTGGGACAGACCGTCACATCATAACGCACCCACAGCTGAAAGGGCGAGCATGTTTAGTGCGACGGGGATTCGGACCCGCGACCATTAGATTACGAATCGAACGCTTTAACCCACTAAACAAGATACTGGCATTACAAATATTAATATTCAGTCGAAATATGTCTCGCTTGAGTTATGGAAGAGCATTAAAGTCCCCTTGCAAGTATTTTCAAGAAAAGAATTCTAAGCTATTGTTTCTCCTCTTTTGTTCTTCAGGTTAGAGATATTAAGGCAAATGAAAATCAGTGATGTCAAAGAAGCCTTACTTATACAACAACTTAAACCCAAAATAAACCAATATAAAGGAACACCTTTATACCTATATTAATATAATAAAATAAATAAAATTATATATTCAAACATCTAATACCGCCCTCTACATTTCGACACACAGTTACACAACCCCTTTCAAACATGTGGTCAGCTTCCGGTCAGTTACCTCTTTCTTTGTGAACCTGACGATGACCGAAGAAGGTCGAAACGTTGTTCGCTCTTCTATGTAAAATATTTTCTCAACCCAAACGAGCCGTTTTTGCATATAAGGCAAATGAAGTTGTTAAACTAAATATCAAAACGTAAAATCATGTCCAAAATATGTTTGTCTTGTGTTTGTGATGTTTATCATTATGTCCAAAGTATGTCTTTCACGTGTTTGTTGTGTTTATTTGATTGATATGCTTTTGTATGTAAAAATTAAGATGTTCTTAAAATACGTTTATTTCATTATTACGTCCATGACCATGGCGTTAAAATGTCCAGCAGTGTTTGTGAATGACATGATATTTCATTGTAATTACGCCACTGAAAACTGTCTTTTAGAGTAAGATATGAGTTATATACATTACATATATATATATATATATCCGTATACTTGTAAAAAGTGGTTTGTTTTGAATTTCGAGCAAAGTTATACGAGGGTTATCTGCACTAGCCGTCACTAGTTTATCAATGTAAGATACGAGGGAAGGTAGCTAGTCATCACCACCATCGCCAACTCTTGGGCTACTTTTTTACCAACGAATAGTGGAATTGTTCGTCATATTATAATGCCCGCAGGAGTGAAATGGCAAGCATGTTTGGTGTGACGGGGATTAGAATCCACGACCCTCAGATTGGAAGTAGAGTGTCTTACCCACCTGGCCATGCTGGGCCTTGCAAAAACTGTGAAATCAAAGTACTAATACAACATTATATATGGAGGAGAAGTGAAATTCAAGCTTTTAACCTGAACGGCACATTACATGATACAAGGTTCAAATAGCTTGGTTAGGGCCACTAAGAGCTTAGGTATGTATAACTATGTAGTTTTAAACTACTGACTAAAGCAGCGTCTGCCGTCAAAAGAACTTTGAATCAAATAACGAGGTTCATTGTTACATTTATAACGGGATTACAGCCATAAGTGCGGAGTGCTAAGAGTAAGACGTCTCAAACATCGGTCTCTGGTCTGAATCTTTACAAGAAAAGCATTAGACTAAATACAGCTTTACTGCGTGAATGACGAACACTTCAGATTTTGATATATTGAATTTTAAATTCCAGATAGTCGAAACAACCTTTTAAATTTTGTCGAATATCGTGAATTATTAATGATTTACTTTTTTGATGCAATTTAAAGACATATTTCACATAACTTACAAAAAATGTCCTCTCGAATGTAAGAACTAATGTTTATTTAAGCCTAAAAGTTTGATATAAAATATTACGAGGTAGTTAAAAGGAAAGGGATAAAGCCTTCTGTTAACTTGGCTTTTCTGGATTGTTTGTTCTCAGCCTCTTTCCATTTAAGGTGCAGTTAGTTCCAATTCCAAAATTTCATGGACCACTTTTAAAGTACGTTTTAAATTACACTCTAAATTGATATGTTTCAACACTACATTTTAAACCACACCTTGAGTTACTGCCTTGTAGAACGGCGAAAATTTCCTGTAGATAACACTGGCTAAATGTTATTGTATTTGCGTAAGCTTATATCAACAAGCTGTGATTGTTAACAAAATAGGTTACTTACACGGTTAACTAATAACAAAGAAAATGAACAATTACGGTTGTATTCTTTACTCACCTTCGGTTGGACTTGATTTCTGGGATTGTTTTTATGGTTAAAGATGACTTCGAACTTAATTATCAAAATAGATCAGATACTCTAATACTACTATCAAGTTATGTGTCGCTTGAGCTGCAGTTTAAGGGGCTTATAAGACTTATCAGACATAAATCTAAATTGATCACAAAAGCGGTTAAGGAACTTTACAAAACAAGAAGAGGTTTCACCAACTTGGATCAATAGATCAATGATACTTTCTCAAGTCATCAAAATTTCAAGCAGATTTTTGTTTCATTTTACTTTGTTGGAATATATTAGTTACCAATGGTTTGATGTCACAATTTTGTATATACGCTTCACGTGCCAAGAAATAAAAAAAAATTGTAGAGTTATGATATTATGTTGACACTTTCGTGCAAAATTTACTTTAACAATAAACTGTGAGGCGGCAAAATAACAAAACTTACACACATTTGTTTGAAAATAAAGCGTAAATATTTTCAAACTAAATCTATATATCTTTCTGAAATATATATTATTAATTTGTATCCACATATAACGTATAAAAATGTATTTATATCAAATGAGAGAAAATTGGGCCAAGATCCAAGCGCAAAGGCAGTCACTAAAACCTTCACTACCACCTTTAAAGATACTCTAAAATGAAGAAACATTTTATACAAGCTAGTTGCAGTTTGTACTTTGGTATTGTTTAATATTGTTTACATTTAGCTCTTTCTGTTACAGGTTCGCCTACCTTTGACTTTGTTTAGGAATATTTCATGAAACGTACAAACACACACGCATATGTTAATTTATAAAAGTTACTGGTATAGCATCTTACCCCCAGCAAAGTGACAAGGCTATTACCGCTAAGTTTAGGGTAATTACATTTATGCTCTTTTTCGTAAAAAAATACCAAAATTAGCAGATGCCAAAGAATGTACTAATTATTGGATGTAGCATTTCTAGGATGAGTGTACAAGCCATTTACTTTCATACTCATATCTAACACTGGTAATTTGCTGAAAAAATAAACGCCCCGTGATTATGTTAATGTGGAATATTGAACTGATGTACAGAAATTAACCACCCAAACAAAACGTGTCACAGAAACCAAAACTGACAATTTGGGATTAAACACAACATGTAAGATTTTAATAAGACCTCAAGATTACAGCCCAATTACTTAGCGTACGAAATGAGCTCATGATGTGGGATTTCGCAAATACTCTACAAACCATATGTTTCTCATTATAGCGGTGAATATTGTGTGTCGGCTCTCAGTATGTCTAAATTGATGTTAAAAACAATAGAAAGCCAAGTGGAGCGATAAATCCTACTATGCATTGTATATATTTCGAATGTATAGCTCTGAGTTTAAAAGCACCTTGTGAACACCTCGGGCGTGACTATTGTAACAGACGTAATGAATGGTAAAGAAGGATTATAATGTGAAACTGTTTTGATAAGCTTATGTTTGGTCTTTTGTTAAAAATTAGATTAGAAAGTTATGACTACCTTGTGGTATTGTGACATTCTGGATAATATTACACTGCTTACATTTAGGACATCACAAAGAAAGAATGTTTGTTTGTTTTTGAATTTCGCACAAAGCTACACGAGGGCTATCTGCGCTAGTCCTCCGTATATTAGCAGTGTTAGACTAGAGGGAAGGCAGCTAGTCATCACCACCCACCGCCAACTCTTAGGCTACTCTTTTACCAACGAATAGTGAGATTGACCGTCACATTATAACGCACCCATGGCTGAAGACCATACCTCTTCTTATATAATGAAAATTCATCAGGCAAAAACTACGCCAGCAGTGGTTTGAAACAAATAGCATATATAGTCCACCACTTTGGTTGTCAGGTTACAGTATGTAACATTCGGTTGCACTGCTTCCATATATGAAATTATGAGGATAATACGTCATCCCTTTTATAAAAAGAAAACATTAAGTACGCCGCACTCTGCAATGATTAGAAACAAATAACATGTAGAAACCCACCTTTGCCCTTTCACAACCTAGAAATTAATCTCTTGAAATGTTCTGGAGAGCTGCTTCGGGATAATAAACCTATAACCAGGTATTTCACTGTATTTGGAGATGTTTTGTGAAATGAATGACCGTCTATTAATGGCAAGTACTAGTAACAGAAACAAAGTTATGACGAGCACCACAATGGTTTGTCTTTCGTTTAATGTGGAGAAACACTTGTGTTCTTAAGGTCAATGGTTCCAACATCTTTATATATGTATATATAATTCAGTTTCTTTCATCAAAAATAAATTTAGCTATGAAACTACTAACGTTCACACAGCAACCATACACCTCTAAGATGTTTAATTCCTTTAAGTAATTAAAACCTTACTTCATTCGACATGTCGAATCTCAAATGCTTATAGATATAAAACACATTTCACTAAGATAACACAACAAACATATCATACCTGCGTCTCCAATTCCAAATATGTGTATGTATACTCCGCCAAAAGACGTGAATGAAACATTACAATGAAAGGCATTTTTGTATATACGTAAGTAACAAATCATCAGTTTTGTAAATACATCTAATCAGCTTAAAGTTATTCATCAACTATGAAAACAGGATAGTCCGAAAGCAAATTCATTCTTTTACACATTATATATCTTATAATAAATACTGAACAAATATTATAGTAATAATAATTATAAAAATAAAACATAAATGAATAATAGATCCTTTCACAGTGTGGACATCAGTTCAAACACATTAATTCATGTCTTGACATTTTATATATAATAATATTGAGAAAAAGGCTAGAACAGAATAAAAGGTGGTCAAAGATATGTTCTAAAAACTGTTTTATCTTTTAACAATCGGCAGTGAATGAAGCCGGCGCTCTAACAAATTTAAATCTCATAATAAACCTTAAGAATACTTAGAACTTCTTGGTCTCGAACCCCACCTAGACCATAACAAGATTTTCCTGTGTAGCTAACATGACCGAAATCGTAAGTGGGAGGAAAAATAATGAAACTTGAGGAATAAAGAAAAAAAAAAGAATAGAAACTATTATTCCTACATTCTGCGTAGAAGAAACTATATAAGTCACAAAACTAGCTTTTTGGTTTTGGCTTCAATTACTACCTCACCAAAATAAATAACGAAGTAAAACGGATTAATCAACCACATACGTTTTAGAAACACTGGAATTGCAGGATGATATGAAAGTATTCCTTATCCCTTGGGTACTTACGAAAGAATAAGTTCGTATTTTTTGTAGGTGGAACTTCTTAGAACATGGGCATTTCAATGAGAAAGATAGAAAAGTGACAAAAAATTTCTTCCTGAAAGTGTTTTTTCAAGTGAACGATAACGTATCACTTTTCTAGAAGTGGAAACACGAAAACAAAGTGGATTATTGCTTTTTCTGATTCTTTTTTTTTTACACTTTAAGAGAACACGAAGCCATAATACTTTGATGACCAGAAAGCTTGAATTATGGACATTTTTAGAGGAAATTTCATCATGAACAATATGTGTTCTTGTTCATTTTTCCTTAAGATGGGAGAAAGTGTTCTTATTTCAAAGTTTATGGCAATATTTAATTTCGATGTGTTTTATAGATAAAAATCTAAACAAGAATATTGCCACTTTGACCGCATTTCGTCAAGATATTTATTGATGACTTGTTAAGAGATTTTTAACATTTTTCGTAAATTTTGCGATGTCAATTCTCCAACTATGCAAATTTATTAATAATGGCTACTAAATAAATCCTAACTATACTATAAAATCATAGCAGGTTAGCTTGAGAGATTCAATGTATTTGATATTTTTAACCTTATGCGACAAATGAGTTAAAAGGCGAAGTTAGACATCAGGCTCAGGCATAGGTATCTCTCACTGATTCAGAACTGCTAACTAGTGGAAGGGCAACACGCCAGTATCACCCGCTGCCTGTATGACTACCCTTACTCAAACAGAAAAAAGACTGAGATTTTTGGATACAAAGCTCGAAACACTAATCGCCACGCCTAGCCCGAAAGGATTGACATTTAAGCGTGGAAACGAAATAAAGAATTTTCTTTAAACTATTTATGTTTAAATAAAATATTTTTGTGTTAAATTCACTTTGAGATTTCTTCAGTTCTAAGTTGTGGTATTTATTTAATATTTAGTGAGAAATGTGACCGAAGTTGCTGTCAATAGATACCCCTTTTGTTTAATAATGTACATATTACTTTTAAAAGAGAAAAATACTGTTCAACACATTTCGTTTCACTGAGTAGATTATACGTAAAGATCCGTTTGTCATTTATTTAGTCAAAATAAATTATCTTAATGCGCAAGGGTTTGATTAAAAGATCTTGCTTAATGCTAAGTTAACGTAAAGCTTCTTTATGACTTCAAATGTAAATTTGATAAGATATTTCTAAGATTATTCAGCTCAATCTCGTTTCATTGCTTTTTGTTTTTTATGTGAAAGTGACAGGAATTTTCAATAACACTTTTGTTTTATTAACCTGTTCACGTTCATCTGTGTAAACCTCCAGACTGAAAGTCCAATGAAACATTCTTGGCTTGCATTACACTTTTAAATAGTTCTAAATAATTTTAAAAGAATCTTTCAAAAGACGATGCAGTCACACTATGGTCAGGGGTATCCTTAAAGATACATATGCTTTTGACTGCAGCTCCCTAGAACCAAAGAACTACAATAACACTTAATAATTCTGGAACAATTGTGTAAAAAAATATATCTAAAGCTATTCGCATAATTCTACACCATCTGTATCACACGAATCTTTGTATGGAACTAAAGTTAAGTATTAACGCAACAATTATGCAGATCAGTTTTCACATATCCTTCAAACCTCTATTGTTATGGAAACAGCGCAAAGATTTCATTTTTAGATAAGTAAAGTTCAACTTGGTTTTTTAATTGCTGATAAAACGTTGACAGTTATAAGTAAAAAATACTCAATTCTGAAAGATTCCTCGATTATACTATTGGACCATTCCTTTGTTTGTATGAAAATTATCGATTGAATCTTTTTATGCCAGCGGTTAGTTTGAAAGGGAAGTTCTGTATTAATTTCTTCTGCCATTTCTGCCGCTGATATTAAGGCCAATATAATCCACTTTCTTGATATTCTTTTAGGAATGAGATGTCGTGTTTCATATGTTTTGGAGTTACATCTATTTGCATTTTAGAGCTCTGAATCAATTTGCTTACAGTAATATGTCATACAGAACAACTTAGTCAAAACGGAAAATGATTTAGTCTATGATTTACCGTTGCCGCTTCTTTGCTCTCAATGTTTGAACCATTTCTTGTTCATATATTTGATTCAATGAATTTTGTACACTATAAAAGTGATATTGACCTGTTTCATTCTATCAATTCAACAGTCCTGTCCCTCAAGTAATAGTAGCTTGTTTAACAAAAAAAAAATGCATTTTCTATTTGACTGGAGAAAGTGAAACTATACATATACATATATACTTTACAGAGTTTCAAATTATGTGACTTGTCTTGTTGATTAATTATCAAATCCCCAATAAATAAATTTAGGTGATGACAGCCACACAGAATGTAAAACTCTGAGGTTTTTCTTCAATATCCAATATTCTGGTTCTTGACACTATCCCTTCAGTCTTACCCTGTTTCTAAAGGCCTAACGTTGCACTCTTTAAGATTTAATTCGGGACAGTTCAATTTACTTTGTAGAGCTTCCGTTAATCCATATAAAGAAAATTTATAAAATGCTCAGGTACTTAATTGTTCACGTCTTCAATGTTAACAAAATGGGGACTACGACATCAATGCCTCTGATGACTAACATCAGACATACAATACAAAACCCCGAAATCTTTTTTTGTTTAATATAGACATTTTTTATATAATTTTAATGTCTTAAACATACATCATATTAGCTCATTTTATATGACATGTGCTCAGCATTGAGCATGAATATTTTTTACTATTCTTCTTATATGCTCTGGTATTGTAAGTTGTAACTACTAGTGTTTTAACTACTAGATTGGCCAGGTGGGTTAAGGCGTTCGACTCGTAATGCGAGGGTCCCGGGTTCAAATCCTCGTCACACCAAACATGCTTGCCCTTTCAGCCGTGAGGGCGTTATAATGTGACGGTCAATCCGCCATTCGTTGGTAAAAGAATACCCCAAGAGTTGGCGGTGGGTGGTGATGACTAGCTGCTTCCATCTAGTCTTACACTGCTAAATTAGGGACGGCTAGCGTAGATAGCCCTCGTGTAGTTTTGCACGAAATTCAAAAACAAACAAACAAAACTACTAGATTTTTAATTGCCTCCCCTGAAAATGAAACAAAACACTAGAATGTTTTCACATAGGTATTGGATTTCTACACTGTTCTTTTTCCTTTTTTATTATTGTTGCGTTTTCTTTATCATTTGCAGTCTACGTCAGTAAATGACTTTCTATATTATGCCATTTCTACACATCTTCGTGTTGAAGTAATCATCATCAATGCTCCTTTAACCGCGTCTCAACCAAAAAACACTTTTCAGTACACAAACAGGATTTTTTTCTGTTTCATGCACCGATTTTATTGTAAAAAAACTGAATGTAGTTTTTAATAAAGATTTGTTAACTGTAAATTTAAAATTTGGAGAAGCGACTTTTGAAAGGTTTGGTTTGAATTTCGCTCAAAGCTACACGAGGGCTATCTGCGTTAGCCGTTTAAGACGAGAGGGAAGGCAGCTAATCATCACCACCTACTGCCAGCTCTTCGGTTACTCTTTCACCAACGAATAGCGGGATTGATCGTAACATTACAGCGCCTCCACGGCTGAAAGGGCGAGTGCGTTTGGTGTGACCGGGATTCGAACCCGCGACTCTCAGATTACGAGTGAAGCGCTCCTAACCATCTGGCCATGCCGTGTCTGATTTTTAAAAGGGAAAATGGGAACATATGTTTTTTTAATGTTTTGATTAGCGTTTTTTTAAATAAACATTTAATTATTTATTAATTATCATAACTTGATCTGTGTATACTCAGCGAATTGAAAGTACTTGGATAGCGGTTAAGAGACGTAACAAGTTACACTGGAGAACCAATCGTCACATCATTGACTCGTTTGGCGTCGTAGGCATGAAAACGGTGTCTTTTCATGTTTAATTTTAAATTAAGCGCACAATTACACAATGTGCTATCTGTGCTCTGCCTACCACGGGTATCAAAACCCGGTTTCTACGAGTGTGAGTCCTCAGACATATCGCTATGCCACTGGGTGGCATGTGATCTTTCCAAGCAAATAATGATGAATATTTATGAATTTTCACATTTGAATTCGTTACACTGTAACTAGTTACATTTTACTGTCGTGATGTTTCGGAATTCTTTTAAATATTTACTTGTATATGTAATACTTCCTTTCTTCAGTAAGCTAAAGAAAAAATACTAAAAATATTTCTTCTAATTTCTATAAATTTCAATTTATATTTCTCAAATCAGCATAAAAATACATTCGTTTTTTTTAACTCGGTGTATGAAACAAAAAAAGATCCGAGAAATGTCCTGTATATCGAAAACGGATAAATATCAAAACCGAGTACACTGCTTTTTAATTCTCGAGTTGGTTATCCATTTTCTGGTAGTAGCTTCGAGGATGTTTTAAATTATTTTTTAATAATTACGAGAAGATTATTCGTCTTGTGTAAACTTAAAAGTTTCAATATGAGTAGATAACTTTCTTATTAGGTAATCACATATTTTTGTGTTGCGAATTTTTTCTCATGAACCTGGATTATCAGATAGTGGTTCTTTTCTCATTTTTTGTATGGAAACCCACTTCTGCAAAAAGTTTTTCTCTTTGTTTTTTGTTATCTTTTACGTCTTCTGAATTCTGATAATCACAGTTTTGTTGGTGAATTTACCCACGGTATACCTTTAGCAGATGACGGTGTTTGTTTTTTGAATTTCGTACAAAGCTACACGAGGGCTATCTGCGCTAACCGTCCCTAATTTAGTAGTGTAAGACTAAAGAGAAGGCAGCTAGTCATCACCACCCACCACCAACTGTTGGGCTACTCTTTTACCCACGAATAGTGGGATTGACCGTTACATTATAACGCCTCCACGGCTGAAAGGGCGAGCATGTTTGGTTCGACGAGGATTCGAACCCGCGCCCCTCAGATTAGGAGTCGAACGCTTTAACCCACTTGGCCATACCGGACACGGATAAGTGTGTCTCCATTTTCTTTCTCTTTTTTTAGATTTGTTTTGGTATCGTTTACGAATTTTGTTAAATGTTCATGTTTTCACTACTGCCAATATTTTCTTTATTGCGTTATTTTATAACACTTTAAAGAAAAAAATTGTTATATATTTTCTATTTCTCTGCATCTTAGCCGCAACTCTGTTACTTATACGAAACCTTGATTCGAAAATTCGAAGTTTGAGACAGCTTAATGCTTAGGTAATAAAAAACAAACTTTTATGTTTCATTTATTTTTACAATTAAATTATTACAATATTAGGTAATTATTTTACACCTGACTTGTGAAATGACCGCTTTTGCACGAGGTCTTTTGTAGGCGCGTAAGAGGCGCGTGCTTCACGTCGGCCCTATAACTAATAATAATTGATTACCATAATATAAATTAATATTGTAATGAAGTGACGCTATTATATCTATATCAGAATGTCTAATTTTGATTTTAATAACACAGAATATTTTTACTTTAGAATCCTAGTTAAGGTTTGACAAAATAAGTTTATTTAAAAAAATAAGTCGCATGTTCAGAATAAATAATATACTTTATCAGGAGAAATTAGAACACTCAACTCGGCAACCTTCTTACTTTAGGATACAGGATTAGCTGTCCCTCATTCTGAGCTACTCACCAGAAGGAAAGCAGCCAGTCAACTGCAAAGGCTTTATCTGTCTGGATTTTTGAAATTTCATTTTTATAACGGGGCCCAGCATGGCCAAGTGGTTAAAGCACTCGACCGTAATTTGAGTGTCGCGGGTTTGAATCGCCGTCGCTCCAAACATGCTCGGCTTAAGCCGAGCAGGGGGCGTTATAATGTGACAATCAATCTCACTATTTGTTGGTAAAAGAGTAGCCCAAAAGTTGGCGGTGGGTGGTGATGACTAGCTGCCTTCCTTCTAGTCTTATACTGCTAAATTAGATACGGCTAGCGCAGATAGCCCTCGTGTAGCTTTGTGCAAAATTCAAAACAAACCAAAATAAACAAACTTTTGTTACGTGTGAACAGCTGAAATTACTGTGTTCGTCAGCATCACGTCTGGATCTCTGATCATTTGATCTGCAACCCAAAACTACACCGCCACGCCAAACCCATTTTGTTAAGAGACTAAAATACGTTTCCAGATATGTATCTCACAACGGCTGATATGTGTATTAACACTTTTATTGATAAGGAGAGAACAACGTTTCGACCTTCCTAGGACATCTTCAGGTTAAGAAAGAGAGAGTTTGAAAGTGACCGTAGCCGGACACATGTCTTAGGGACGAGAGTATAAACGGGTACGGGAATGTAGGGACGTTGCAGTTGGATGTCAGGTTATAAATTAGTATAGGTATAAAGGTGTTCCTTTATATTGGTTTAATTTTGGTTTTAGTTGTTGTATCAGGAGAGCTTCTTTGATTTTGACGTTTTTTAATATTTGTTTCCCTACTTATTATCTGGGTGTTTTCTATGATTATGTTGCATTTATTTAACTTACAGTGTTCAAAAACATGTGAAGGCGTTTTCTTTTAGTTTTTTGAATCTAGTTTCCATTTTTCTGCTTGTTTCTCCAATATAGAAGTCGTGGCAACTGTTGCATTGTATTTTATAAATTATGTTGGGGTTGTGTTTGTCAGTGTAGTTTTTATATACTATGGACTTTAGTCTTGTACCTGGTTTTTGATTAAATTTGGTGTTTACTGGAATGTTGTATTTTGTTATAAGTTTTTTCCAAATGTTGTTTATTTTTCGCTGATGTCGGAAACATATGGTATGCAGCACAATAAGGTTTTGTAGTTTATTGTATTTTGGGATTGTTTGTTTGTTGTTTGTCTAGGTGTGTGCGTATAATTTTTTCCACGGTTTTTTGAGGAAATTTGTTGATGTTGATGAGGTGTTGTTTTATTTTGTTGTTTTCATCGTTAATTTTATCGGGTAAGCATAGCTTTATTATTGTGTTTATTTGATTTCTTAATATGTTGAGTTTTTGCTTTGTTTCTTGTGCTGAATCCCAAGGAATGTATAGTCCAATATGAGTGATTTTTCTGTGGATTTCTGTTTAGAATTGTGTATCATTTCTAGTGGTTTTGAGGTTATGAAATGCTATTTAGTTAGTTTTTTTTTTTCTTTTCATAGGTGAAATTAATGTTGGGTTGTATCGAGTTGACATGATTGAAAAAACAAAGTGTGTGTTCTGTAGATGTGAATCCAGCAATTGTATAATCAGCATACCTGTACCAGTATAGTGGTGTGTGTAAGGCTAAATTGGTCGCTTGTGATTCAATCTGTGTCATAAAAATGTTGGCTAGAACTGCTGACACGGGATTCTCCATACTTAGACCATTTATTTGTAGGTAGTTTTGGTTATTGAACCTAAAGTTAAGTTTTGATGTTAGTAAATTCTATAAGGATTGTTAATTGAATACTGGGAATGTGTATCAATGGGTTGGGACCAGGTACGGCTGTACCACCTGGATTTATGCTTCTCCAACTCTTTATTTTCATTTCCAGGTTTAGCAACGCCATGCCCTCCCATTTGCTTTCAGTACTGATTTGTTTAGTCTCACCCGGGAGCTGTACGACCATACCAATTTTCCACTTGTCTGTTTAACGTTCGTAAGCTCCGCACCTTTTATGCTACCATTTTTTTTTCTCAAATGTCCTCTTCTCTGATGCCATTTTCACCATCCTGCATTCCCTATGGAAGGTTTTACCACTTGCTGATCATTTTTTGAACTTATATGTCAAGTCCGTTCCACAGGGTGATCTCAATTATGATGTCCATATATCACATCTATTCGCTTTTATTTACCCTGTAAAGTAATATCCATCGAATTCATTTTTTGAAGTTTGAGCCTATCTGGTAATTCCTGAACCCATCATTTCGTCTTTCTCTCATTTTCTTTCCTTCTCACTCGTAGTCTCTCTGTTTGACCTCACACTTTTATCCACCACTTATATCTTCCGTTCATTCCTTCTTTGTTGTGTTTTCGGTTGTTGTCCGAAAAGAGAGCATGGCCCTCTAACGGCTGCCCAATCTTTCTCTTGGGCTGAAATGAAATGGCACATAATAAAATGTCATACATATAATGACAGCCGACAGAGTTTGAAATGAAATCCCTCAATAGACTTAGTATTGAATTTTTTTTTGCGTTGTTTGCTTAATATAAAAAGGCTGTACGTATTTTGAGGACTGCGAATTGGTTCGTCATACATTCGAGCCCTTGATATGACGCTGATAATACTCTGCTCTTTCAGCACATGGCGGGTTATAAAAGGTTTAGTCAGTTCCGATATTCGGTCAAAAGTAGTTGTAGAGGCGATGGATGCTACTGAATGGTTATTTTCTTTCTTGCCAGCAACACAAAATTGATTTCTGTGGCATATCCCTTATGGTTGTGGGCGCTCAAATTAATAATTCAGAGCTTCTACCTCTAACGTGTATAACTGGAAAGTTTTCCTGAATTAGAGAGCCACTAATAGCACTGTTTAATAAGTATTACTTAAAATTACCAGTGTTGTCATTGATCACGCATACTGTAAAACATATTAGTTGCCCGTAAGATTTATTACTGCTCCCTGTTCTACAAATACCTTATTTGCTGACTTGTATATGTCTTCTTTTTTTATGTAAGAAAGTATTAGCTGATATCTGCATTTTTAGTCTTGAAGGTAGATATTTAAAGCAGAAAGTGAAAGATAATGTAATTACGATGATATTGGTAAAGAAAAAATACCAATCTCAATTACGAACCTTTCATCTCGAGAGAACCGGTTGAGAACGAATAAATTGGATGATAATCATTTCCAGACAGCTGTTTTTTATTAGTTCATACAATATTCTTTGTTGTCCGGAATGCTAAGTGAAGTGCTTTGGAAACATATTCTTTGATTATTTGATGGCAACAAATCCAGTAACAAAAACAAAACAAAAAAATAATTTTTTTATAGTTAGTTAGTAAACGTTATTAATCGTGTGATACCATTTTGTAGCCACTAATACCCCCAATAGCTCGGAATAAGTCTTAAAAATTATAACGATGCTCGTGATGGGCACAGCATTGATAGCGCATTGTGTATCTTTGTATTTAAAAATAGCAACTAATTAATTAACTGCTAGGCCCGGCACGGCCAGGTGCTTACGGCACTCGACTCGTAATCTAAGGGTCGTGGGTTCGAATCTCCTATCACACCAAACGTGCTCGCTCTTTCAGCCATGGGGCATTATAACGTGACGGTCAATCCCACTATTCGTTGGTAAAAGAGTAGCCCAAGAGTTGGCGGTAGGTGGTGATGACTAGCTGCCTTTCCTCTAGTCTTACACCTAAATTAGGGACGGCTAGCACAGATAGCCCTCGAGTAGCTTTGTGCGAAATTCAAAAACAAACAAACAAACTTACATTTTAAATTAGGGACGGCTAGCACAGATAGACCTCGTGTAGTTTTGCGCAAAATTCAAAAAACAAACGAACGAACTGTTAAAAATTTTGAAAATACTTGATTTCGGTTAGAAATTTGAAAAACTATAGTTATGTTTAATTATATTTACTTTTTAGCTTACCACAGTTTCACTTATGGTTACATTCTATAAATTTAAGTTTATTAGACACCTTTTACAAAATATTTTTGCTCCTCAGTCAAGGGACAAGTATAACTAAGAAACCTGTTTCATTCACTTTATGGGAAACGAATTAACACAAAATGAAAATACATCTCTCAACTCTTATTTCCTTTCTATAACAAGCACAGTGTATGAAGTTATCATGGTACGTACATATGTTCGTTATACCTTGGAGATTTTCAGAAGGTTTGTGATGTATCGACTAGGTTCACACTGGCTAGATCTTAGGGTTCTTGTTCGCAAGACCTCAGAGAAAGAGGATAAACCAAGAATAATATATCCTAGATATTTCATGACTGCTAACACTCTTGAGAGTACAGTACTTGTATCTTGGTTCTGACTTAAATTTTGGAAAATTTCTTAACTCAACTTATTGTGTTATGGCTTTCGTTCTGTGCCATAAATTATATTAGTTGTTTTTTTCTAGTTTGGAAGTTTCTTATTTTCAATACAATTATATCGTTTATCTGATCATTAATCAGTGATGTCATTGACTATGTACTGAATTAACTATTAAAAATATTTTTTTCGATATTTTCCACTGTTTACAACTCTGATTCTGTATTTCCAGTTTAGGTTTAATTATTTTTCTATAACGTTTGATTAATCAAACATTTTCGGTTTGGTTCGATAGGTAATTAGAGCAAAGTAAAACTGTTGATTTTCCTGACATTAATTTTATCGTTTCATTAAGCGTCTTATCTTATTAGATAAAGAACAAAAATTTAAAAGTAGAGTATAAGTTCCCACTTAACTGTTAAAACAGTAAATCACTTTACTTTCTTCTTCGTAATATATGTATATTTTATATAGTGACAAAGGGGGTTCATGACTCCACCGTTTCCTTAAATAATTAAAAAAGATTTTACGATTCCATCCTTTCACGTAACAATAACGATTTAATGGTCACCAAGTTCCATTAATCATTAAAACTACTTAACGCTTGTGCATGTTCTATTGCAGGATGGCGTACAGGCTACACCATGTGGGTAATAGCACCAATCACGAAAAACATAATAAACGTGTGCCTATCTTAATTTGTTTCGGATCTTAACCACGTTAAAAGCCTTTGTTCACTTTTTAAGTTAATCTTTAAATCATCAGAATATGCTCTGTTGATCCGGTTAAGGAACATAACTGTGTGTTTCAAAGTGTGAAGGCTGTGTTACTTGGCTTTGTCTCCGTATATAATGATAATATCACACATTTTCAGCGATCGCTGTCCACAGTCTAGCTTACTGTATGTTCTATAAGAAAGTATAAAATCAGCAATAGCTGTGCCTGGTCTTATAATTATAGTTTATAGTTCTATAACAGTAATTACTGCCATCGCGACGTGAACGATTCACAGTTAACCACTTGGATCAAAAATTTTAATGCGTCATCAAATATTTATCGTTTCTAAACAACATCTCATGTCAAGTCAATCAGCTTTTTGTATGCAGGTGGATTTCCTTACTGGATCTAAATAAAATAGATTAGTTTTCATTTTGAGCTCATACATAATGTGTAACTTACGTGACACATTACATGAATGGAGGTAAAACTTACCAACAGCTTTGCTTGCTATTACAATTACAGAAACATTTTTTATTAAAGTTGAGAAAAAGATAAAATAATTAACATAATCCACAAATTTTGGTTAAGTAACCCAAACCTGTAAGTTATTATAAAATAATAAAAAATATATAAAACCTACTGATCAACATTGATCAACTACAACAAGTTTGTTTTTGAATTTCGCGCAAAGCTACACGAGGGCTATCTGCGTCAGCCGTACCTAATTAAGTAGTGTAAGACTAAAAGGAAAGCAGCTAGTCATCGCCACCCACCGCCAACTCTTGGGCTACTCTTTTACGAACGAATAGTGGGATTGATCGTCAATTATAACGCCCCCACGCCTGAAAAGGCGAGCATGTTTGGTGCGACGGAGATTCGAACTCGCGACCCTCAGATTACGACTCGAACGCCTTAACCCACCTGGCCATGCCGGGCCAAACTACATTAAGTAACATGATGTACCAAGCAAAATTCCTGCATTTCCTAATTCATATACCATAATTAATATTAAACACACTACAACCTCGATAAAATAAACCTTCTGGAAGATCGAGGTTACATTCTGGTAATTGTTATTATAAATGACAGAATTTAAGTATGAAATGACATTAACTATATAAACAACATGACGATTTGATTTCGTTAGAGTACTTGCATCATTGACAGCTTCGTTCTTTGTTCCTTTTTTTATAGTTGAGACATTTGTGTGACTAGGTGACTTAGTTTGGAATAATTACTTGTTTTTTGTTTACCTATCACTCTGCATTTTGCATTCTTTAATCCTAGGAGTACATCAACTCACTTGAGTACAGTACTAAACCGAATAAAAAAGATATATTTCTTTATTTTCTCTAATCACCTATTTATATAGCACATTGCTAGTGTCGATCACTTAGCAATTTGCAATTTGGGTAATAATTACAATTATTGAAAGGCTTCGTGATTTAGATGCTCGGTTTGGCCAGGTGGTTAAGGCACTCGACTCGTAATCCCATATTCATGAATTCGAACCCCTGTCGCACCAAACATGCTCACCCTTTCAGCCGAGGAGGCGTTAAAATGTGACGATCAATCTTACTATTCGTTGATAAAAGATTAGCCCAAGAGTTGGCGGTAGATGGTGATGACTAGATACCTTCCCTCTAGTCTTACACTGGTAAATTAGGGACGAATAGCGCGGATAACCGTCGTTTAGCTTTGCGCGGAATTCAGAAAACAAAATAAAACACAAACAAACAAGTTTTGTGATTTACAATTGGTTGGCATTTCTTAAACATTACTTTGACACTGAAAGCCAAAAATTGCGATTCAAAAACGAATATCGTTATGCTTACACACCAGTCCATTTCATACAAGACTTTTGTTTGACCAAATATTTTCATGTATATATATATATATATATATATAACTGAAAACTGAAATTTTCTGATTCGAGTATGAAAAAAAATATTCCTCTGATGAATTTATGTGATAAGAATAAAACGTTTACCAGGGGTATAAATACTCTAAATTTTCAGCAGGACACATGTCCTGCTGGACAGTGAAACTTGCCACACATTTGAAATTTTAGTAGGACACCTCAAAATTGTCACCGGACATTACCGTAAACAAAAAATCAAGTAGAGACAACTATTATATAAAACAGAATGATTTTATTTATGGCACTGAAACATTATTTCAAAGCAAGTGGCAACAAGCCTTATAGCTATTAAAAATGACATCAATCAAACTGGTAGATTTAGTCATCCAGCTCTAAGACATCAGCTGATGTAGACTCATTGTATCTTTATTGTCTCTACGTGTGTGAGTTCCATGTAGACTCACAAATCGTCTGGTTTTTTACTGTCCTTCCACCAGGATTCTACAGACTTGCACAGTAATTCTGTGATTGCAAGATAACACGTCATTAAGAGAATCATTTATTAGTTTGGACCGCCACTCATCCTTAATAACTGCCATCTGGGAAAATCCATGTTCTGGTTCAGCAGATGACACGGAAATTACTTGCATGAGGCATACCAAGGCCAACACTGGTGATGGAGGGAAAGGTTTACCGTCCTCAACAGTAATTTGACTTAACATGTGGGCCCATAATTCACTTGCACTACTAGCCAGGGACTCATCTGACTGGTAAATCTTGTGGCTTTGAGCAGTGTCTTGTGTAAGTCAGCTTGGCAAATATCAGCTGCAATGTTGAAACCCTTAGCTTTAGCAGAGCACCAAAGTGGTCCAATAGTGTCTGGAGTTCATTATGGCCATAAGATGACAATGCTTACTTGCTTTTAGGCCAGTTGCTTAGTTCAAAAATTTGAAAGGCACCAATAAAATCCTTATCAAATTCTCAAAATTTCTCATTCAGATACGTGACAATTTTACCTATGAAGTTGGCAGTTTCTTCAGCCACGGATTGAGCAACTGTCTCTTTTGTGGCACTTTTTGAACCTCTGGCCCTTGTCTGACCACCAATAGCAATCACCTTTCCCCTAAGTAACCACTTGCTAGTTTATTCACATGTTGTGAGCTCTATAACAATTTTCTTGGATCTCTCAACATGATTCAGATTGTCCAGCTTCTCTTTGCAAACAGTGAGTTTGTCAGAAACAATATTCACAGTAGCAGAATTGTCTTGCATTTTGAGACTAAGAGATGTAAAAACAGGCAGAACTGCCAAGAGTATGTCCATGTACAGGATGAATTTAAGGCTTGTCAAAGTACTGTATAATCCTGCAGCTTTCTGTCCACGTTCCCCTTTGTCATGCAGCTTTACTTGATACAAATGCTCCGCTAAAGATGACCAGTTATGAGAAACTGACTCCAGAGTGCGCTCTTTGTAGGCCACCCACCGGGTTCCTGTTCCTTTAGTTGGCTTTCTAACAACAATGTTGTTTGCTTTACCATCTTCTTCAGGCCAGCCCAGTTCTGTGGCGAATTGTCATAAAACTTCCATAGGTTTTCTAAAAAGGTTTGGAAACTATCAAGGTAAGGGATATCCTTGATGGTCTTCTTAATTGCAAGTTCCAATCTGTGATTAACACAGTGGATCCCTATCAAATAAGGTTTTTGCTGTCCCATCAGCTGTCAGGCACACAATTGATTCAAGCCAGTCGGGAAATTTGCCATATATGGACAATACTGCAAGCACAAAAAATTAGTACTCAATATTAGTTACTTTCTGTAAAAAAAAAAAATGTGGATTTGTACTTTGGAAAATTCAATTGCTCCATCATCTATTACGCTAGTTGTGCTAGGTTAAGCTCCAATTCTGTAAGTGGTTAATACATGGTTTTTCTTGGTTTAAATCAATTAAAAAATGCTTGAGTTTACCTGAACTAAGTGCCTGTAGCAAGTGTTCAGAATCAGCCTTCTCAACTGACTGCAGACACAGGAAGTGGCTTACTAGCTAACAGTCACTGTCCGAGTATCTTACATAGACTATCTCCTGTTCAATGTTGGTAGCGTCTGTTGAGCTGTCAGTCATAATGCGAAAGAATAATGGGGTGTGCAGACGAGATCTGACATTAATTGTTTCTGCAATATACTTCGTAAAGATAACTGCTTGTTTGTCATTGGCATAATGTTCTGTTAAGTTCATACCAAAGTTGTGCTCCTGCAGCAACAGAAGCTCTTGAAAATTGCTGAATGGTTAGGTATTCAAAGCCATATAAAGGGCAGTCCTGAACAGCACAAGAAACGATCTTTCTTAGTCTGGTTAAGTTTGCTCAATTCTTTCATCATGGGAGTTAAATCAGGTATTTCCTTTACTGTCTTAGCTTGACAACTTAGACTGTGGGCACGACTGTTTTCATGCTCCTTAACAGCACTTGCTCTCAGGTTGGAAGAACCTGTTATGAAGGTGTTCTTCTGCCTTCCACTACTTTGGTCATATTTCTGACAAATTGAGGAAAACATCAGCCCGGTAGCGTTATTATACTCCAGCCATGGTTGGTCTCTATTGCACTCATCTTGCAACAACAAGTAGGCTTAGCGCCAGTATGAGCAGTAATAGTTTTTGCTTTAACACTTGGGCTTGGGTCAACAAGCTTGGTTTTTTTCACTCGGGGTTTCATAGTATTGTCTTCTGATTCATTAGTCTTGCTTGTGAAGCCAAACTGAAATAGATCGTTTCCCGTTTTTTTACTATCAGTCGCCATGGTCAGATCGTTTGGCAGTCACGTACTTTCCGGGACGGCACGGATAAGGCGACCTAAAAATCGCATTCTGTGAGTATTCACGACCGTTATTTGAAATCTGCTTTTTTTTGTCTTAAATCAAATCTTAAATTTTGCAAGTTATTTTCCACTCATTATAGAATATACTTTTAAGCAAAATATTTGGACTGTGCATACACAGCTTTTGCCTCACTTATTTTTGAGGGGACGATGTATTTGTGTCCGATATGTTAGAAATACGATCACCGGTCACGATGTCCGGTGATAGATGGGAAAGTACCGGTCAAACTTGATTTTTTAACGAACATGTCCGGCTTTAAATAGAAAATTTCGAATCCTGTTTACTAATGTGAAACAGTCGCAAACTCAAAACACAAGACATCACATAAAACGCTCTGCATTTCCTATTTAATGCACAATTCGAATTTGAATTTTCGAAACATTAGCTTTAATCATATTAGAAAATCTCGTTAATGAGACATATACATTTACGACCCCTGAGTAGAACTAGCATTCTGTACTGATATAATATATTAATGATCTTATTAACCGTCTCTTTGTTAGACTGAGATGCGAAGTCATTTCACTGAAGTAAGATTATTATCAGAGCAGAAATTAAATAAATTTCATTTGATTACAATCAAAGCTCAAAAGTCCAAGATTAACTTTTGAAATATTCTCATAAGCTATAACAGATTGAAATTCTCTAAAGGCGTAACTGTTTAAAACTCATTTAATATGTTTGTCTTTGCTTAGGGCCGACTCGTAATCTGAGAGTCTCGGGTTCGAATCCCCGTCGCACCAAACATGCTCGCCCTTTCAGCCATAGGGGTGTTATAATGTGACGGTCAATCTCACCATTCGTTGGTAAAAGATTAGCCCAAGAGTTGGCGGTGGGTGGTGATGTCTACTGGCCTTCCCTCTAGTCTAACAGTGCTAAATTAGGGAAGGCTAGCGCAGATAGCCCTCGTGTAGCTTTGCGCGAAATTCAAAAAACAAACAAACAAAACTCTTTGCATAGATCCGATAATTAATCAAACCTACAGTGAAACGTTGGAAGATTAAAAAATTCATAGGAGTTCGTACAAGGTGCTGCAAGATATAAAAATAACAAAAAAAAACCATTTGATACAACTTGACTCAAGTAAATGTACCAAAATCCCGTAAGACAAAGTATGTTCTAAATACATATCTTCATTGATAATTTGATGGGAAGTACTTTGGAAAGTATCATATCTGCAGTTCATTAGATGTTGTTGCTAGAAATAACTTGCCGTAATTGTAAGTATATATATATTTTTTGTAATCAAACTTCATGAGTCAGTGAACTGTATTGCATATCAGTAGTAAAAAGATGTTCTGTATAGAATGATATTAATGGTAATAAGATGTTCAATATAACACTCATATAGAATATAGAGTAGTAAGTTGTTTTATATAAAATAATATCAGTGATACTAAAAGCACTTGCTTACATCATTTTATCACTCCTATAAAATACTAACTGGAATAGCCAAAACTACTCGTAATCCGAGGGTCGCGGGTTCGAATCCACGTCACACCAAACATGCTCACCCGTTCAGCCATGACAGCATTATAATATGACGGTCAGTACTACTATTTGTTGGTAAAAGGGTAGCTCAAGAGTTGGCGGTGGGTGGGGATGACAAGTTACCTTCCCTCTTGTCTTTCACTGTTAAATATTGGATGGCTAGCAGAGATAGTCCTCGTGTAGTTATGTGCTAAATTCAAATCAAAGCAACTCTTTTAAACTAACAAAGGAAAAGTTTCCGATATGTCAGTGATGAGGATTTTGACTCATAGTGTTAAAATTTGCGGCTCGTTCCATCGCGGTGAATAAAACGCAACAGTTCGTTGCACTTAAAAAAACAAACAAAAAAAAACAGAAACAATAACAACAAATAAAATAAAACTAACGTGTGCTTTCAAAGCTACTAATTAACGGCTTTCCTAAATATACATTGTTACTCAAAAGTATGTCCTTTTGTCCGAAATAAAAATTTATAATTGACGTGTTTCTGTTAAATTGTTCAGATATTATCATTAGCCCGCAAAAACTTTGTGATGTACTATGAAGATTAATAATATATTAATGTAGAAAGCAAAATATAAAGATAAACCTTTTTACAAATGTCTGATAATGAATAATCATTATTTTGCTTTACATTGCAACCAATTAGTGGATTTTGTTTATTAGTACTTATGTCTACATCTGAAACTAGAACAAGAATGACAAATACGTGACTGTCAATCTTAAAAAGTATAACTAAGTTCCATAAGTCTTAATTACGACTTCTTTAAGAATACAAAAATTACACTTTAAAGGGATAAGTAATCTCGAGGTATCTCCTCCAATTTTATCTATTTGACACATTAATATTTCACTACAGCCCCAAATGAATGTTACCAGAAACTGAGGAGAATGGAAATCAGTATCACACGCCTGTTTGTAAGTTTTGATGCCATAAGAGTTGGTTGGTGTAGCTGGAGTAGAATTCCAAGAGTTAATGTTTAAAAAGACGCGTGGCCGTTCAAATTCGCTTCGCACTGAGATGCCATGGTTGTTATGTGAGAACAATAGTTAAATATAGTTAGAGGTGGTTGTTTTTGACTAGTTGCCTTCCCTATAGTATTTCAACTTAAAATATGTGATGACTAAATGTAAATAGTGTTTTGTATGAATAGCTGTAAAAAAAAAAATCTAAAACAAAAAAATCAGTGCCATACTAGAAAGAAAAGTTTAAAAGAGACATATTCTTTCACTACCGTTTCTTCAGTTATGTCTCCACAGACATATTGTTTTACTATCGTTTCTTTAGTAATCACTCCACAAAGACATTTTTTTACTATCGTTTCTTTACTTATGTCTCCACAGAGACATATTGTTTTACTATCGTTTCTTTAGTTATGTCTCCACAGAGTCAGTTTTACTACCGTTTCTTTACTTATGTCTCCACAAAGACATTGTTTTACTATCGTTTCTTTACTTATGTCTCCACAAAGACATTGTTTTACTACCGTTTTTTTCAGTTATGTCTCCACAGAAACATATTGTTTTACTATCGTTTCTTTAGCTATGTCTCCACAGAGACATATTGTTTAACTACCGTTTCTTTAGTTATGTCTCCAGAGAGACACATTGTTTTACTATCGTTTCTTTAGTTATGTCTCCACAGAGTCAGTTTTACAACCGTTTCTTTACTTATGTCTCCACAGAGAGATTGTTTTACTATCGTTTCTTTACTTATGTCTCCAGAAAGACATTATTTTACTATCGTTTCTTTAGTTATGTCTCCACAGAGACACATTGTTTTACTATCGTTTCTTTAGTTATGTCTCCACAGAGACATGTTGTTTTACTATCGTTTCTTTAGTTATATCTCCACAGAGACACATTGTTTTACTACCGTTTCTTCAGTTATGTCTCCACAGAGATATACTGTTTTACTATCGATTCTTAAATTATGTCTCCACAGAGTCATTGTTTTACTACCGTTTCTTTACTTATCTCTCCAGAGATTCATTGTTTTACTACCGTTTCTTTACTTAGGTCTCCACAGAGATTATGTTTTACTATCGTTTCATAACTTATGCCTCCAGAAAGACATTGTTTTGCTATCGTTTCTTTAGTTATGTCTCCACAGAGACACATTGTTTTACTATAATTTCTTTAGTTATGTCTTCACAGAGACATGTTGTTTTACTATCGTTTCTTTAGTTATGTCTACATAGAGACATATTGTTTTACTACCGTTTCTTTAGTTATGTCTCCACAGAGTCAGTTTTACTACCATTTCTTTACTTATGTCTCCACGGAGACAATTGTTTACTACCGTTTCTTCAGTTATGTTTCAAAAAAGGCATATTGTTTTACTATCGTTTCTTTAGTTATGTCTCCAGAAAATCATTGTTTTACTACCGTTTCTTTACTTATGTCTCCACAGAGAGATTGTTTTACTATCGTTTCTTTACTTATGTCTCCAGAAAGACATTGTTTTACTATCGTTTCTTTAGTTATGTCTCCACAGAGACACATTGTTTTACTATGGTTTCTTTAGTTATGTCTCCATAGAGACATGTTGTTTTACTATCGTTTCTTTAGTTATGTCTCCACAGAGACACATTGTTTTACTACCGTTTCATTAGTTATGTCTCAACAGAGACACATTGTTTTACTATCGTTTCTTTTATTATGTCTCCACAGAGACACACTGTTTTACTACCGTTTCTTTACTTATGTCTCCACAGAGAGATTGTTTTGTTCTCGTTTCTTTACTTATGTCTCCACAAAGACATTATTTTACTACAGTTTTTTCAGTTATGTCTCCACAGAGACATATTGTTTTACAAACGTTTCTTTAGTTATGTCTCCACAGAGACATATTGTTTTACTATCGTATCTTTAATTATGTCTCCACAGAGTCATTGTTTTACTACCGTTTCTTTACTTATGTCTCCACAGAGAGATTGTTTTAGTATCGTTTCTTTACTTATGTCTCCACAAATACATTGTTTTACTACCGTTTCTTCAGTTATGTCTCCATAGAGACATATTGTTTTACTACCGTTTCTTTAGTTATGTCTCCACAGAGACACATTGTTTTACTATCGTTTCTTTACTTATGTCATAACAGAGACACATTGTTTTACCATCGTTTCTTTAGTTATGTCTCCACAGAGTCAGTTTTACAACCGTTTCTTTACTTATATCTCCACAGAGAGATTGTTTTACTATCGTTTTTTTACTTATGTCTCCAGAAAGACATTATTTTACTATCGTTTCTTTAGTTATGTCTCCACAGAGACACATTGTTTTACTATCGTTTCTTTAGTTATGTCTCCACAGAGACATGTTGTTTTACTATCGTTTCTTTAGTTATATCTCCACAGAGACACATTGTTTTACTACCGTTTCTTCAGTTATGTCTCCACAGAGACATATTGTTTTGCTATCGTTTCTTTAATTATGTCTCCACAGAATCATTGTTTTACTACCGTTTCTTTACTTATGTCTCCACAGAGACATATTGTTTTACTATCGTTTCTTTAGTTATGTCTCCACAGAGACATAATGTTTTGCTATCGTTTCTTTAATTATGTCTCCACAGAATCATTGTTTTACTACCGTTTCTTTACTTATGTCTCCACAGAGAGATTGTTTTACTATCGTTTCTTTACTTACGTCTCCACACAGACATTGTTTTACTACCGTTTCTTCAGTTATGTCTGCATAGAGACATATTGTTTTACTACCGTTTGTTTAGTTATGTCTCCACAGAGACATATTGTTTTACTATCGTTTCTTTAGTTATGTCTCCACAGAGTCAGTTTTACTACCGTTTGTTTACTTATGTCTCCACAGAGAGATTGTTTTACTACCGTTTCTTCAGTTATGTCTCCACAGAGACATATTGTTTTACTATCGTTTCTTTTATTATGTCTCCACAGAGTCATTGTTTTACTACCGTTTCTTTACTTATAATTCCACAGAAACATATTGTTTTACTATTGTTTCTTTAGTTATGTCTCTACACAGACACTTTGTTTTACTATCGTTTCTTTAGTTATGTCTCCACAGAGACATATTGTTTTACTATCGTTTCTTTAGTTATGTCTCCACAGAGATATACTGTTTTACTATCGTTTCTTAAATTATGTCTCCACAGAGTCATTGTTTTACTACCGTTTCTTTACTTATGTGTCCAGAGATTCATTGTTTTACTACCCTTTCTTTACTTACTTCTCCACAGAGATTATGTTTTACTATCGTTTAATAACTTATGCCTCCAGAAAGACATTGTTTTGCTATCGTTTCTTTAGTTATGTCTCCACCACAGAGACACATTGTTTTACTATCATTTCTTTAGTTATGTCTCCACAGAGACACATTGTTTTACTATCGTTTCTTTAGTTATGTCTCCACAGAGACACATTGTTTTACTACCGTTTCTTCAGTTATGTCTCCTCAGAGACATTGTTTTACTATCGTTTCTTTAGTTATGTCTCCACAGAGACATATTGTTTTACTATCGTTTCTTTAATTATGTCTCCACAGAGTCATTGTTTTACTACCGTTTCTTTACCTATGTCTCCACAGAGATATTGTTTTACTATCGTTTCTGTAGTTATGTCTCCACAAAGATATATTGTTTTACTATCGTTTCTTTAATTATATCTCCACAGAGTCATTGTTTTACTACCGTTTCTTTACTTATGTCTCCACAGAGAGATTGTTTTACTACCATTTCTTCAGTTATGTCTCCACAGAGACATATTGTTTTACTATCGTTTCTTTTATTATGTCTCCACAGAGTCATTGTTTTACTACCGTTTCTTTACTTATAATTCCACAGAAACATATTGTTTTACTATTGTTTCTTTAGTTATGTCTCTACACAGACACTTTGTTTTACTATCGTTTCTTTAGTTATGTCTCCACAGAGACACATTGTTTTACTATCGTTTCTTTAGTTATGTCTCCACAGAGACACATTGTTTTACTACAGTTTCTTCAGTTATGTCTCCACAGAGATATATTGTTTTACTATCGTTTCTTTAGTTATGTTTCCACAGAGACATATTGTTTTACTATCGTTTCTTTTATTATGTCTCCACAGAGTCATTGTTTTACTACCGTTTCTTTACTTATGTCTCCACAGAGACATATTGTTTTACTATCGTTTCTTTAGTTATGTCTCCATACAGATATATTGTTTTACTATCGTTTCTTTAATTATGTCTCCAGAGAGTCATTGTTTTACTACCGTTTCTTTACTTATGTCTCCACAGAGAGATTGTTTTACTATCGTTTCTTTACTTATGTCTCCAGAAAGACATTGTTTTACTATCGTTTCTTTAGTTATGTCTCCACAGAGACACATTGTATTACTATAGTTTCTTTAGTTATGTCTCCACAGAGACACATTGTTTTACTATCGTTTCTTTAGTTATGTCTCCACAGAGACATATTGTTTTACTACCGTTTCTTTAGTTATGTCTCCACAGAGTCACTTTTACTACCGTTTTTTTAGTTATGTCTCCACAGAGTCAGTTTTACTACCGTTTCTTTACTTATGTCTCCACAGAGACACATTGTTTTACTATTGTTTCTTTAGTTATGTCTCCATAGAGATATATTGTTTTACTATCGTTTCTTTAATTATGTCTCCAGAGAGTCATTGTTTTACTACCGTTTCTTTACTTATGTCTTCACAGAGATTATGTTTTACTATCGTTTCTTTAGTTATGTCACCACAGAGACATGTTGTTTTACTATCGTTTCTTTAGTTATGTCCCCACAGAGTCAGTTTTACTACCGTTTCTTTACTTATGTCTCCACAGAGACACATTGTTTTACTACCGTTTCTTCAGTTATATCTCCACAGTGACACATTGTTTTACTATCGTTTCTTTAGTTATGTCTCCAGAGAGTCATTGTTTTACTACCGTTTCTTTACTTATGTCTCCACAGAGAGATTGTTTTACTATCGTTTCTTTACTTATGTCTTCAGAAAGACCTTGTTTTACTATCGTTTCTTTAGTTATATCTCCACAGAGACATATTGTTTTACTATCGTTTCTTTAGTTATGTCTCCACAGAGACACATTATTTTACTACCGTTTCTTTACTTATGTCTCAAAGAGAGATTTTTTTGCTATCGTTTCTTTACTTATGTCTCCACAGAGTCAGTTTTACTACCGTTTGTTTACTTATGTCTCCACAGAGATATATTGTTTTACTATCGTTTCTTTACTTATATCTCCACAAAGACATTGTTTTACTACCGTTTCTTCAGTTATGTCTCTATAGAGACAAATTGTTTTACTATGGTTTCTTTACTTATGTCTCCACAGAGACATATTGTTTTACTCTCGTTTCTTTAGTTATGTCTCCACAGAGACACATTGTTTTACTACCGTTTCTTCAGATATATCTCCACAGAGACACATTGTTTTACTACCGTTTCTTCAGTTATGTCTCCACAGAGACATATTGTTTTACTATCGTTTCTTTAGTTATGTCTCCACAGAGACATATTGTTTTACTATCGTTTCTTTAATTATGTCTCCACAGAGTCATTGTTTTACTACCGTTTCTTTACTTATGTCTCCACAGAGACATTGTTTTACTATCGTTTCTTTAGTTATGTCTCCACAGAGACATATTGTTTTACTATCGTTTCTTTAGTTATGTCTCCACAGAGAGATTGTTTTACTATCGTTTCTTTACTTATGTCTCCACAAAGACATTGTTTTACTACCGTTTCTTTAGTTATGTCTCCACAGAGACATATTGTTTTACTATCGTTTCTTTAGTTATGTCTCCACAGAGACATTGTTTTACTACCGTTTCTTTACTTATGTCTCCACAGAGACATATTGTTTTACTATCGTTTCTTTAGTTATGTCTCCACAGAGACACATTGTTTTACTATCGTTTCTTTAGTTATGTCTCCACAGAGACACATTGTTTTACTATCGTTTCTTTAGTTATGTCTCCACAGAGACACATTGTTTTACTATCGTTTCTTTAGTTATGTCTCCACAGAGACATATTGTTTTACTATCGTTTCTTTAGTTATGTTTCCACAGAGACATATTGTTTTACTATCGTTTCTTTTATTATGTCTCCACAGAGTCATTGTTTTAATACCGTTTCTTTACTTATGTCTCCACAGAGACATATTGTTTTACTATCGTTTCTTTAGTTATGTCTCCACAGAGATATATTGTTTTACTATCGTTTCTTTAGTTATGTCTCCAGAGAGTCATTGTTTTACTACCGTTTCTTTACTTATGTCTCCACAGAGATTTGTTTTACTATCGTTTCTTTACTTATGTCTCCAGAGAGACATTTGTTTTACTATCGTTTCTTTAGTTATGTCTCCACAGAGACACATTGTATTACTATAGTTTCTTTAGTTATGTCTCCACAGAGACACATTGTTTTACTATCGTTTCTTTAGTTATGTCTCCACAGAGACATATTGTTTTACTACCGTTTATTTAGTTATGTCTCCACAGAGTCACTTTTACTACCGTTTCTTTAGTTATGTCCCCACAGAGTCAGTTTTACTACCGTTTCTTTACTTATGTCTCCACAGAGACACATTGTTTTACTATCGTTTCTTTAGTTATGTCTCCACAGAGACTATTGTTTTACTATCGTTTCTTTAGTTATGTCTCCACAGAGACATATTGTTTTTCTACTTATGTCTTCTTTACTATCGTTTCTATGTCTCCACAGAGACATATTGTTTTACTATCGTTTCTTTAGTTATGTCTCCACAGAGACATATTGTTTTACTATCGTTTCTTTAGTTATGTCTCCACAGAGACATATTGTTTTACTACCGTTTCTTTAGTTATGTCTCCACAGAGACATTTGTTTTACTATCGTTTCTTTAGTTATGTCTCCACAGAGACATATTGTTTTAATATCGTTTCTTTAGTTATGTCTCCAGAGAGTCATTGTTTTACTACCGTTTCTTTACTTATGTCTCCACAGAGACATTGTTTTACTATCGTTTCTTTACTTATGTCTCCACAGAGACATTGTTTTACTATCGTTTCTTTAGTTATGTCTCCACAGAGACATATTGTTTTACTATCGTTTCTTTTATTATGTCTCCACAGAGACACATTATTTTACTACCGTTTCTTTACTTATGTCTCAAAGAGAGATTTTTTTGCTATCGTTTCTTTACTTATGTCTCCACAGAGTCAGTTTTACTACCGTTTGTTTACTTATGTCTCCACAGAGATATATTGTTTTACTATCGTTTCTTTAGTTATGTCTCCACAAAGACATTGTTTTACTACCGTTTCTTCAGTTATGTCTCTATAGAGACAAATTGTTTTACTATGGTTTCTTTACTTATGTCTCCACAGAGACATATTGTTTTACTCTCGTTTCTTTAGTTATGTCTCCACAGAGACACATTGTTTTACTACCGTTTCTTCAGATATATCTCCACAGAGACACATTGTTTTACTACCGTTTCTTCAGTTATGTCTCCACAGAGACATATTGTTTTACTATCGTTTCTTTAGTTATGTCTCCACAGAGACATTGTTTTACTACCGTTTCTTTACTTATGTCTCCACAGAGACATATTGTTTTACTATCGTTTCTTTAGTTATGTCTCCACAGAGACATATTGTTTTACTATCGTTTCTTTAGTTATGTCTCCACAGAGACATTGTTTTACTACCGTTTCTTTACTTATGTCTCCACAGAGACATTGTTTTACTATCGTTTCTTTACTTATGTCTCCACAAAGACTTTGTTTTACTACCGTTTCTTTAGTTATGTCTCCACAGAGACATATTGTTTTACTACCGTTTCTTTAGTTATGTCTCCACAGAGACATATTGTTTTACTATCGTTTCTTTAGTTATGTCTCCACAGAGTCAGTTTTACTACCGTTTGTTTACTTATGTCTCCACAGAGATATATTGTTTTACTATCGTTTCTTTACTTATATCTCCACAAAGACATTGTTTTACTACCGTTTCTTCAGTTATGTCTCTATAGAGACAAATTGTTTTACTATGGTTTCTTTACTTATGTCTCCACAGAGACATATTGTTTTACTCTCGTTTCTTTAGTTATGTCTCCACAGAGACACATTGTTTTACTACCGTTTCTTCAGATATATCTCCACAGAGACACATTGTTTTACTACCGTTTCTTCAGTTATGTCTCCACAGAGACATATTGTTTTACTATCGTTTCTTTAGTTATGTCTCCACAGAGATATACTGTTTTACTATCGTTTCTTAAATTATGTCTCCACAGAGTCATTGTTTTACTACCGTTTCTTTACTTATGTCTCCAGAGATTCATTGTTTTACTACCGTTTCTTTACTTAGGTCTCCACAGAGATTATGTTTTACTATCGTTTCTTTACTTATGTCTCCAGAAAGACATTGTTTTACTATCGTTTCTTTAGTTATGTCTCCACAGAGACACATTGTTTTACTATCGTTTCTTTAGTTATGTCTCCACAGAGACACATTGTTTTACTATCGTTTCTTTAGTTATGTCTCCACAGAGACACATTGTTTTACTACCGTTTCTTCAGTTATGTCTCCACAGAGACATTGTTTTTTACTATCGTTTCTTTAGTTATGTCTCCACAGAGACATATTGTTTTACTATCGTTTCTTTAATTATGTCTCCACAGAGTCATTGTTTTACTACCGTTTCTTTACTTATGTCTCCACAGAGAGATTGTTTTACTATCGTTTCTTTACTTATATCTCCACAAAGACATTGTTTTACTACCGTTTCTTCAGTTATGTCTCTATAGAGACACATTGTTTTACTATGGTTTCTTTACTTATGTCTCCACAGAGACATATTGTTTTACTCTCGTTTCTTTAGTTATGTCTCCACAGAGACACATTGTTTTACTATCGTTTGTTTATTTATGTCTCCACAGAGACACATTGTATTACTACCGTTTCTTCAGTTATGTCTCCACAAATACATATTGTTTTACTACCGTTTCTTTAGTTATGTCTCCACAGAGTCAGTTTTACTACCGTTTCTTTACTTATGTCTCCACAGAGACACATTGTTTTACTACCGTTTCTTCAGATATGTCTCCACAGTGATACATTGTTATACTATCCTTTCTTTAGTTATGTCTCCACAAAGACATAATGTTTTACTATCGTTTCTTTAGTTATGTCTCCATAGAGACATATTGTTTTACTACCGTTTCTTTAGTTATGTCTCCACAGAGTCAGTTTTACTACCGTTTCTTTACTTATGTCTCCACAGAGACACATTGTTTTACTACCGTTTCTTTAGTTATGTCTCCACAGAGACATATTGTTTTACTATCGTTTCTTTAGTTATGTCTCCACAGAGATATATTGTTTTACTATCGTTTCTTTAATTATGTCTCCACAGAGTCATTGTTTTACTATCGTATCTTTAGTTATGTCTCCACAGAAACACATTGTTTTACTATCGTTTCTTTAGTTATGTCTCCACAGAGACACATTGTTTTACTACCGTTTCTTTAGTTATGTCTCCACAGAGACATATTGTTTTACTATCGTTTCTTTAGTTATGTCTCCACAGAGATATATTGTTTTACTATCGTTTCTTTAGTTATGTCTCCACAGAGTCATTGTTTTACTACCGTTTCTTTACTTATGTCTCCACAGAGACATTGTTTTACTATCGTTTCTTTACTTATGTCTCCAGAGAGACATTGTTTTACTATCGTTTCTTTAGTTATGTCTCCACAGAGACATATTGTTTTACTATCGTTTCTTTAGTTATGTCTCCACAGAGACATATTGTTTTACTATCGTTTCTTTAGTTATGTCTCCACAGAGACATATTGTTTTACTATCGTTTCTTTAGTTATGTCTCCATAGAGACATATTGTTTTACTACCGTTTCTTTAGTTATGTCTCTATAGAGACACATTGTTTTACTATGGTTTCTTTACTTATGTCTCTACAGAGACATATTGTTTTACTCTCGTTTCTTTAGTTATGTCTCCACAGAGACACATTGTTTTACTATCGTTTCTTTAGTTATGTCTCCACAGAGACATTTGTTTTACTACCGTTTCTTTACTTTTGTTTCCACAGAGACATATTGTTTTACTATTGTTTCTTTAGTTATGTCTCTACAGAGACACATTGTTTTACTATCGTTTCTTTAGTTATGTTTCCACAGAGACACATTGTTTTACTATCGTTTCTTTAGTTATGTCTCCATAGAGACATATTGTTTTACTACCGTTTCTTTAGTTGTCTCCATAGAGACATATTGTTTTACTATCGTTTCTTTAGTTATGTCTCCACAGAGACATATTGTTTTACTATCGTTTCTTTAGTTATGTCTCCACAGAGTCATTGTTTTACTACCGTTTCTTTACTTATGTCTCCACAGAGACATTGTTTTACTATCGTTTCTTTACTTATGTCTCCAGAGAGACATTGTTTTACTATCGTTTCTTTAGTTATGTCTCCACAGAGACACATTGTTTTACTATCGTTTCTTTAGTTATGTCTCCACAGAGACATTGTTGTTTTACTATCGTTTCTTTAGTTATGTCTCCACAGAGACACATTGTTTTACTACCGTTTCTTTAGTTATGTCTCCACAGAGACATATTGTTTTACTATCGTTTCTTTAGTTATGTCTCCACAGAGACATATTGTTTTACTATCGTTTCTTTAGTTATGTCTCCACAGAGTCATTGTTTTACTACCGTTTCTTTAGTTATGTCTCCACAGAGACACATTGTTTTACTACTCGTTTCTTTAGTTATGTCTCCACAGAGACATATTGTTTTACTATCGTTTCTTTAGTTATGTCTCCACAGAGACATATTGTTTTACTATCGTTTCTTTAGTTATGTCTCCACAGAGACATTGTTTTACTACCGTTTCTTTAGTTATGTCTCCACAGAGACATTGTTGTTTTACTATCGTTTCTTTACTTATGTCTCCACAGAGACATATTGTTTTACTATCGTTTCTTTAGTTATGTCTCCACAGAGACACATTGTTTTACTACCGTTTCTTCAGTTATGTCTCCACAGTGACACATTGTTTTACTATCGTTTCTTTAGTTATGTCTCCACAGAGACATATTGTTTTACTATCGTTTCTTTAGTTATGTCTCCACAGAATCATTGTTTTACTACCGTTTCTTTACTTATGTCTCCACAGAGACATATTGTTTTACTATCGTTTCTTTAGTTATGTCTCCACAGAGACATATTGTTTTACTATCGTTTCTTTAGTTATGTCTCCACAGTGACACATTGTTTTACTACCGTTTCTTTACTTATGTCTCCACGGAGAGATTGTTTTACTATCGTTTCTTTACTTATGTCTCCACAAAGACATTGTTTTACTACCGTTTCTTTAGTTATGTCTCCACAGAGACATATTGTTTTACTATCGTTTCTTTAGTTATGTCTCCACAGAGACATATTGTTTTACTATCGTTTCTTTAGTTATGTCTCCACAGAGTCAGTTTTACTACCGTTTCTTTACTTATGTCTCCACAGAGACATATTGTTTTACTATCGTTTCTTTAGTTATATCTCCACAAAGACATTGTTTTACTACCGTTTCTTCAGTTATGTCTCTATAGAGACAAATTGTTTTACTATGGTTTCTTTACTTATGTCTCCACAGAGACATATTGTTTTACTCTCGTTTCTTTAGTTATGTCTCCACAGAGACACATTGTTTTACTACCGTTTCTTCAGATATATCTCCACAGAGACACATTGTTTTACTACCGTTTCTTCAGTTATGTCTCCACAGAGACATATTGTTTTACTATCGTTTCTTTAGTTATGTCTCCACAGAGATATATTGTTTTACTATCGTTTCTTAAGTTATGTCTCCACAGAGTCATTGTTTTACTACCGTTTCTTTACTTATGTGTCCAGAGATTCATTGTTTTACTACCGTTTCTTTACTTAGGTCTCCACAGAGATTATGTTTTACTATCGTTTCTTTACTTATGTCTCCAGAAAGACATTGTTTTACTATCGTTTCTTTAGTTATGTCTCCACAGAGACATCTTATTTTACTATCGTTTCTTTAGTTATGTCTCCACAGAGACACATTGTTTTACTATCGTTTCTTTAGTTATGTCTCCACAGAGACATTATTGTTTTACTATCGTTTCTTTAGTTATGTCTCCACAGAGACATTTGTTTTACTATCGTTTCTTTAGTTATGTCTCCACAGAGACATATTGTTTTACTATCGTTTCTTTAGTTATGTCTCCACAGAGACACATTGTTTTACTACCGTTTCTTTACTTATGTCTCCACAGAGACATTGTTTTACTATCGTTTCTTTACTTATGTCTCCACAGAGACATTGTTTTACTACCGTTTCTTTAGTTATGTCTCCACAGAGACACATTGTATTACTATAGTTTCTTTAGTTATGTCTCCACAGAGACATGTTTTTTACTATCGTTTCTTTAGTTATGTCTCCACAGAGACACATTGTTTTACTATCGTTTCTTTAGTTATGTCTCCACAGAGACACATTGTTTTACTATCGTTTCTTTAGTTATGTCTCCACAGAGACATATTGTTTTACTACCGTTTCTTTAGTTATGTCTCCACAGAGTCAGTTTTACTACCGTTTCTTTACTTATGTCTCCACAGAGACACATTGTTTTACTACCGTTTCTTCAGTTATGTCTCCACAGTGACACATTGTTTTACTATCCTTTCTTTAGTTATGTCTCCACAGAGACATATTGTTTTACTATCGTTTCTTTAGTTATGTCTCCATAGAGACATATTGTTTTACTACCGTTTCTTTAGTTATGTCTCCACAGAGTCAGTTTTACTACCGTTTCTTTACTTATGTCTCCACAGAGACACATTGTTTTACTACCGTTTCTTTAGTTATGTCTCCACAGAGACATATTGTTTTACTATCGTTTCTTTAGTTATGTCTCCACAGAGATATATTGTTTTACTATCGTTTCTTTAATTATGTCTCCACAGAGTCATTGTTTTACTATCGTTTCTTTAGTCTCCACAGAGACACATTGTTTTACTATCGTTTCTTTAGTTATGTCTCCACAGAGACACATTGTTTTACTATCGTTTCTTTAGTTATGTCTCCACAGAGACATATTGTTTTACTACCGTTTCTTTAGTTATGTCTCCACAGAGACATATTGTTTTACTATCGTTTCTTTAGTTATGTCTCCACAGAGACATATTGTTTTACTATCGTTTCTTTAGTTATGTCTCCACAGAGAGATTGTTTTACTATCGTTTCTTTATTTATGTCTCCACAAAGACATTGTTTTACTACCGTTTCTTTAGTTATGTCTCCACAGAGACATATTGTTTTACTACCGTTTCTTTAGTTATGTCTTCACAGAGATTATGTTTTACTATCGTTTCTTTAGTTATGTCACCACAGAGACATGTTGTTTTACTATCGTTTCTTTAGTTATGTCTCCATAGAGACATATTGTTTTACTACCGTTTCTTTAGTTATGTCTCTATAGAGACACATTGTTTTACTATGGTTTCTTTACTTATGTCTCCACAGAGACATATTGTTTTACTATCGTTTCTTTAGTTATGTCTCCACAGAGACACATTGTTTTACTATCGTTTCTTTAGTTATGTCTCCACAGAGTCAGTTTTACTACCGTTTTTTTACTTATGTTTCCACAGAGACATATTGTTTTACTATCGTTTCTTTAGTTATGTCTCTACAGAGACACATTGTTTTACTATCGTTTCTTTAGTTATGTCTCCACAGAGACACATTGTTTTACTATCGTTTCTTTAGTTATGTCTCCACAGAGACATATTGTTTTACTATCGTTTCTTTAGTTATGTCTCCACAGAGACATATTGTTTTACTACCGTTTCTTTAGTTATGTCTCCACAGAGTCAGTTTTACTACCGTTTCTTTACTTATGTCTCCACAGAGACACATTGTTTTACTACCGTTTCTTTAGTTATGTCTCCACAGAGACATATTGTTTTACTATCGTTTCTTTAGTTATGTCTCCACAGAGACATATTGTTTTACTATCGTTTCTTTAATTATGTCTCCAGAGAGTCATTGTTTTACTACCGTTTCTTTACTTATGTCTCCACAGAGAGATTGTTTTACTATCGTTTCTTTACTTATGTCTCCACAGAGACATTGTTTTACTATCGTTTCTTTAGTTATGTCTCCACAGAGACACATTGTTTTACTATCGTTTCTTTAGTTATGTCACCACAGAGACATGTTGTTTTACTATCGTTTCTTTAGTTATGTCTCCACAGAGACATATTGTTTTACTATCGTTTCTTTAGTTATGTCTCCACAGAGACAGAGAGACATTTGTTTTACTATCGTTTCTTTAGTTATGTCTCCACAGAGATATATTGTTTTACTATCGTTTCTTTAATTATGTCTCCACAGAGTCATTGTTTTACTACCGTTTCTTTACTTATGTCTCCACAGAGACACATTGTTTTACTACCGTTTCTTTAGTTATGTCTCCACAGAGACATATTGTTTTACTATCGTTTCTTTAGTTATGTCTCCACAGAGACATATTGTTTTACTATCGTTTCTTTAGTTATGTCTCCACAGAGATTGTTTTTTACTACCGTTTCTTTACTTATGTCTCCACAGAGAGATTGTTTTACTATCGTTTCTTTACTTATGTCTTCAGAAAGACATTGTTTTACTATCATTTCTTTAGTTATGTCTCCACAGAGACATGTTAGTTTTACTACCGTTTCTTTAGTTATGTCTCCACAGAGACAGTTTGTTTTACTACCGTTTCTTTACTTATGTCTCCACAGATACACATTGTTTTACTATCCTTTCTTTAGTTATGTCTCCACACAGACATATTGTTTTACTATCGTTTCTTTAGTTATGTCTCCACAGAGACATATTGTTTTACTACCGTTTCTTTAGTTATGTCTCCAGAGAGTCATTGTTTTACTACCGTTTCTTTACTTATGTCTCCACAGAGACATTTGTTTTACTACCGTTTCTTTAGTTATGTCTCCACAGAGACATTTGTTTTACTATCGTTTCTTTACTTATGTCTCCACAGAGACATTGTTTTACTATCGTTTCTTTACTTATGTCTTCAGAAAGACATTGATTTACTATCGTTTCTTTAGTTATGTCTCCACAGAGACACATTGTATTACTATCGTTTCTTCAGTTATGTCTCCATAGAGACATATTGTTTTACTACCGTTTCTTTAGTTATGTCTCCACAGAGTCAGTTTTACTACCGTTTCTTTACTTATGTCTCCACAGAGACACATTGTTTTACTATCGTTTCTTTACTTATGTCTCCACAGAGAGATTGTTTTACTATCGTTTCTTTACTTATGTCTTCAGAAAGACATTGTTTTACTATCGTCTCTTTAGCTATGTCTCCACAGAGACATATTGTTTTACTACCGTTTCTTTAGTTATGTCTCCACAGAGACATATTGTTTTACTACCGTTTCTTTAGTTATGTCTCCACAGAGTCTGTTTTACTACCGTTTCTTTAGTTATGTCTCCACAGAGACACATTGTTTTACTATCGTTTCTTTAGTTATGTCTCCATAGAGATATATTGTTTTACTATCGTTTCTTTAATTATGTCTCCAGAGAGTCATTGTTTCACTACCGTTTCTTTACATATGTCTCCACAGAGATTATGTTTTACTATCGTTTCTTTACTTATCTCTCCAGAAAGACATTGTTTTACTATCGTTTCTTTAGTTATGTCTCCACAGAGACACATTGTTTTACTATCGTTTCTTTAGTTATGTCTCCACAGAGACATTTGTTTTACTACCGTTTCTTTAGTTATGTCTCCACAGAGACATATTGTTTTACTACCGTTTCTTTAGTTATGTCTCCACAGAGTCAGTTTTACTACCGTTTCTTTACTTATGTCTCCACAGAGACACATTGTTTTACTATCGTTTCTTTAGTTATGTCTCCACAGAGACACATTGTTTTACTACCGTTTCTTTAGTTATGTCTCCACAGAGACACATTGTTTTACTATCTTTTCTTTAGTTATGTCTCCACGGAGACATATTGTTTTACTATCGTTTCTTTAGTTATGTCTCCACAGAGTCAGTTTTACTACCCTTTCTTTACTTATGTCTCCACAGAGACACATTGTTTTACTACCGTTTCTTCAGTTATGTCTCCACAGAGACATATTGTTTTACTATCGTTTCTTTAGTTATGTCTCCACAGAGATATATTGTTTTACTATCGTTTCTTTAGTTATGTCTCCACAGAGTCATTGTTTTATTACAGTTTCTTTACTTATGTCTCCACAGAGACATTTTTACTATCGTTTCTTTACTACAGAGACGTTTCTTTACTTATGTCTCCACAGAGACATTGTTTTACTATCGTTTCTTTAGTTATGTCTCCACAGAGACATTGTTTTACTATCGTTTCTTTAGTTATGTCTCCACAGAGACACATTGTTTTACTATCGTTTCTTTAGTTATGTCTCCACAGAGACATATTGTTTTACTATCGTTTCTTTAGTTATGTCTCCACAGAGACACATTGTTTTACTATCGTTTCTTTAGTTATGTCTCCACAGAGACATATTGTTTTACTATCGTTTCTTTAGTTATGTCTCCACAGAGACATATTGTTTTACTATCGTTTCTTTAGTTATGTCTCCACAGAGACATTGTTTTACTACCGTTTCTTTAGTTATGTCTCCACAGAGACACATTGTTTTACTACCGTTTCTTTAGTTATGTCTCCACAGAGACACATTGTTTTACTATCGTTTCTTTAGTTATGTCTCCACAGAGACATATTGTTTTACTATCGTTTCTTTAGTTATGTCTCCACAGAGACATTTGTTTTACTACCGTTTCTTTAGTTATGTCTCCACAGAGACATTGTTTTACTATCGTTTCTTTATTATGTCTCCACAGAGACATATTGTTTTACTATCGTTTCTTTAGTTATGTCTCCACAGAGACATATTGTTTTACTATTTCGTTTCTTTAGTTATGTCTCCACAGAGACATATTGTTTTACTATCGTTTCTTTAGTTATGTCTCCACAGAGACATTGTTTTACTATCGTTTCTTTAGTTATGTCTCCACAGAGACACATTGTTTTACTATGGTTTCTTTAGTTATGTCTCCACAGAGACACATTGTTTTACTATCGTTTCTTTAGTTATGTCTCCACAGAGACATATTGTTTTACTATCGTTTCTTTAGTTATGTCTCCACAGAGACATATTGTTTTACTATCGTTTCTTTAGTTATGTCTCCACAGAGACATTGTTTTACTACCGTTTCTTTAGTTATGTCTCCACAGAGAGACATTGTTTTACTATCGTTTCTTTAGTTATGTCTCCACAGAGACATATTGTTTTACTATCGTTTCTTTAGTTATGTCTCCACAGAGACATATTGTTTTACTATCGTTTCTTTAGTTATGTCTCCACAGAGACATATTGTTTTACTATCGTTTCTTTAGTTATGTCTCCACAGAGACATATTGTTTTACTATCGTTTCTTTAGTTATGTCTCCACAGAGACATTTGTTTTACTATCGTTTCTTTAGTTATGTCTCCACAGAGACATATTGTTTTACTATTTTCTTTAGTTATGTCTCCACAGAGACATATTGTTTTACTATCGTTTCTTTAATTATGTCTCCACAGAGTCATTGTTTTACTACCGTTTCTTTACTTATGTCTCCACAGAGACATATTGTTTTACTATTGTTTCTTTAGTTATGTCTCTACAGAGACACATTGTTTTACTATCGTTTCTTTAGTTATGTTTCCACAGAGACACATTGTTTTACTATCGTTTCTTTAGTTATGTCTCCACAGAGACATATTGTTTTACTATCGTTTCTTTAGTTATGTCTCCATAGAGACATATTGTTTTACTACCGTTTCTTTAGTTATGTCTCCACAGAGTCAGTTTTACTACCGTTTCTTTACTTATGTCTCCACAGAGACACATTGTTTTACTACCGTTTCTTTAGTTATGTCTCCACAGAGACACATTGTTTTACTATCGTTTCTTTAGTTATGTCTCCACAGAGACATATTGATTTACTATCGTTTCTTTAATTATGTCTCCAGAGAGTCATTGTTTTACTACCGTTTCTTTACTTATGTCTCCACAGAGAGATTGTTTTACTATCGTTTCTTTACTTATGTCTCCAGAAAGACATTGTTTTACTATCGTTTCTTTAGTTATGTCTCCACAGAGACACATTGTTTTACTATCGTTTCTTTAGTTATGTCTCCACAGAGACATGTTGTTTTACTATCGTTTCTTTAGTTATGTCTCCACAGAGACACATTGTTTTACTACCGTTTCTTTAGTTATGTCTCCACAGAGACATATTGTTTTACTATCGTTTCTTTAGTTATGTCTCCACAGAGATATATTGTTTTACTATCGTTTCTTTAGTTATGTCTCCACAGAGTCATTGTTTTACTACCGTTTCTTTACTTATGTCTCCACAGAGACACATTGTTTTACTACCGTTTCTTTAGTTATGTCTCCACAGAGACATATTGTTTTACTATCGTTTCTTTAGTTATGTCTCCACAGAGATATATTGTTTTACTATCGTTTCTTTAATTATGTCTCCAGAGAGTCATTGTTTTACTACCGTTTCTTTACTTATGTCTCCACAGAGAGATTGTTTTACTATCGTTTCTTTACTTATGTCTTCAGAAAGACATTGTTTTACTATCATTTCTTTAGTTTGTCTTTAGTTATGTCTCCACAGAGTCAGTTTTACTACCGTTTCTTTACTTATGTCTCCACAGATACACATTGTTTTACTATCGTTTCTTTAGTTATGTCTCCACAGAGACATATTGTTTTACTATCGTTTCTTTAGTTATGTCTCCACAGAGACATATTGTTTTACTACCGTTTCTTTAGTTATGTCTCCACAGAGTCAGTTTTACTACCGTTTCTTTACTTATGTCTCCACAGAGACACGTTGTTTTACTACCGTTTCTTCAGTTATGTCTCCAGAGAGTCATTGTTTTACTACCGTTTCTTTACTTATGTCTCCAAAGAGAGATTGTTTTACTATCGTTTCTTTACTTATGTCTTCAGAAAGACATTGATTTACTATCGTTTCTTTAGTTATGTCTCCACAGAGACACATTGTATTACTATCGTTTCTTCAGTTATGTCTCCATAGAGACATATTGTTTTACTACCGTTTCTTTAGTTATGTCTCCACAGAGTCAGTTTTACTACCGTTTCTTTACTTATGTCTCCACAGAGACACATTGTTTTACTATCGTTTCTTTACTTATGTCTCCACAGAGAGATTGTTTTACTATCGTTTCTTTACTTATGTCTTCAGAAAGACATTGTTTTACTATCGTCTCTTTAGCTATGTCTCCACAGAGACATATTGTTTTACTACCGTTTCTTTAGTTATGTCTCCACAGAGACATATTGTTTTACTACCGTTTCTTTAGTTATGTCTCCACAGAGTCTGTTTTACTACCGTTTCTTTAGTTATGTCTCCACAGAGACACATTGTTTTACTATCGTTTCTTTAGTTATGTCTCCATAGAGATATATTGTTTTACTATCGTTTCTTTAATTATGTCTCCAGAGAGTCATTGTTTCACTACCGTTTCTTTACATATGTCTCCACAGAGATTATGTTTTACTATCGTTTCTTTACTTATCTCTCCAGAAAGACATTGTTTTACTATCGTTTCTTTAGTTATGTCTCCACAGAGACACATTGTTTTACTATCCTTTCTTTAGTTATATCACCACAGAGACATGTTGTTTTACTATCCTTTCTTTAGTTATGTCTCCACAGAGACATATTGTTTTACTACCGTTTTTTTAGTTATGTCTCCACAGAGTCAGTTTTACTACCGCTTCTTTACTGATGTCTCCACAGACACACATTGTTTTACTATCGTTTCTTTAGTTATGTCTCCACAGAGACACAATATTTTACTACCGTTTCTTCAGTTATGTCTCCACAGTGACACATTGTTTTACTATCGTTTCTTTAGTTATGTCTCCACAGAGACATATTGTTTTACTATCGTTTCTTTAGTTATGTCTCCACAGAGTCAGTTTTACTACCGTTTCTTTACTTATGTCTCCACAGAGACACATTGTTTTACTACCGTTTCTTTAGTTATGTCTCCACAGAGACATATTGTTTTACTATCGTTTCTTTAGTTATGTCTCCACAGAGATATATTGTTTTACTATCGTTTCTTTAATTATGTATCCAGAGAGTCATTGTTTTACTACCGTTTCTTTACTTATGTCTCCACAGAGTCATTCTTTTACTACAGGTTCTTTACTTATGTCTCCACAGAGACATTGTTTTACTATCGTTTCTTTAGTTATGTCTCCACAGAGACATTGTTTTACTACCGTTTCTTTAGTTATGTCTCCACAGAGACATTGTTTTACTATCGTTTCTTTACTTATGTCTCCACAAAGACATTGTTTTACTATCGTTTCTTTAGTTATGTCTCCACAGAGACATATTGTTTTACTATCGTTTCTTTAGTTATGTCTCCACAGAGACATATTGTTTTACTATCGTTTCTTTAATTATGTCTCCACAGAGACATTGTTTTACTATCGTTTCTTTACTTATGTCTCCACAGAGACACATTGTTTTACTACCGTTTCTTCAGATATATCTCCACAGAGACACATTGTTTTACTACCGTTTCTTCAGTTATGTCTCCACAGAGACATATTGTTTTACTATCGTTTCTTTAGTTATGTCTCCACAGAGACATATTGTTTTACTATCGTTTCTTAAATTATGTCTCCACAGAGTCATTGTTTTACTACCGTTTCTTTACTTATGTCTCCAGAGTTTCATTGTTTTACTACCGTTTCTTTACTTAGGTCTCCACAGAGATTATGTTTTACTATCGTTTCATAACTTATGCCTCCAGAAAGACATTGTTTTGCTATAATTTTTTAGTTATGTCTCCACAGAGACACATTGTTTTACTATCGTTTCTTTAGTTATGTCTCCACAGAGACATTTGTTTTACTACCATTTCTTTACTTAGTTCTCCACGGAGACACATTGTTTTACTATCGTTTCTTTAGTTATGTCTCCACAGAGACACATTGTTTTACTATCGTTTCTTTAATTATGTCTCCACAGAGTCATTGTTTTACTACCGTTTCTTTACTTATGTCTCCACGGAGAGATTGTTTTACTATCGTTTCTTTAGTTATATCTCCACAAAGACATTGTTTTACTACCGTTTCTTCAGTTATGTCTCTATAGAGACAAATTGTTTTACTATGGTTTCTTTACTTATGTCTCCACAGAGACATATTGTTTTACTATCGTTTCTTTAGTTATGTCTCCACAGAGACACATTGTTTTACTACCGTTTCTTCAGATATATCTCCACAGAGACACATTGTTTTACTACCGTTTCTTCAGTTATGTCTCCACAGAGACATATTGTTTTACTATCGTTTCTTTAGTTATGTCTCCACAGAGATATATTGTTTTACTATCGTTTCTTTAATTATGTCTCCACAGAGTCATTGTTTTACTACCGTTTCTTTACTTATGTGTCCAGAGATTCATTGTTTTACTACCGTTTCTTTACTTAGGTCTCCACAGAGATTATTGTTTTACTATCGTTTCTTTACTTATGTCTCCAGAGAGACATTGTTTTACTATCGTTTCTTTAGTTATGTCTCCACAGAGACACATTGTTTTACTATCGTTTCTTTAGTTATGTCTCCACAGAGACACATTGTTTTACTATCGTTTCTTTAGTTATGTCTCCACAGAGACACATTGTTTTACTACCGTTTCTTTAGTTATGTCTCCACAGAGACATTGTTTTACTATCGTTTCTTTAGTTATGTCTCCACAGAGACATATTGTTTTACTATCGTTTCTTTAGTTATGTCTCCACAGAGTCATTGTTTTACTACCGTTTCTTTACTTATGTCTCCACAGAGACATTGTTTTACTATCGTTTCTTTAGTTATGTCTCCACAGAGACATTGTTTTACTATCGTTTCTTTAGTTATGTCTCCACAGAGACATATTGTTTTACTATCGTTTCTTTAGTTATGTCTCCACAGAGACATATTGTTTTACTATCGTTTCTTTAGTTATGTCTCCACAGAGACATATTGTTTTACTATCGTTTCTTTAGTTATGTCTCCACAGAGACATTTGTTTTACTATCGTTTCTTTAGTTATGTCTCCACAGAGACACATTGTTTTACTATCGTTTCTTTAGTTATGTCTCCACAGAGACATATTGTTTTACTATCGTTTCTTTAGTTATGTCTCCACAGAGACATATTGTTTTACTACCGTTTCTTTAGTTATGTCTCCACAGAGTCATTGTTTTACTACCGTTTCTTTACTTATGTCTCCACAGAGACACATTGTTTTACTATCGTTTCTCTTTAGTTATGTCTCCACAGAGACACATTGTTTTACTATCGTTTCTTTAGTTATGTCTCCACAGAGACATATTGTTTTACTATCGTTTCTTTAGTTATGTCTCCACAGAGACATATTGTTTTACTATCGTTTCTTTAGTTATGTCTCCACAGAGTCAGTTGTTTTACTACCGTTTCTTTACTTATGTCTCCACAGAGACACATTGTTTTACTACCGTTTCTTTAGTTATGTCTCCACAGAGACATATTGTTTTACTATCGTTTCTTTAGTTATGTCTCCACAGAGACATATTGTTTTACTATCGTTTCTTTAGTTATGTCTCCACAGAGACATTGTTTTACTATCGTTTCTTTAGTTATGTCTCCACAGAGACACATTGTTTTACTATCGTTTCTTTAGTTATGTCTCCACAGAGACACATTGTTTTACTACAGTTTCTTCAGTTATGTCTCCACAGAGATATATTGTTTTACTATCGTTTCTTTAGTTATGTCTCCACAGAGACATATTGTTTTACTATTGTTTCTTTAATTATGTCTCCACAGAGTCATTGTTTTACTACCGTTTCTTTACTTATGTCTCCACAGAGACATTGTTTTACTATCGTTTCTTTACTTATGTCTCCACAGAGACATTTGTTTTACTATCGTTTCTTTAGTTATGTCTCCACAGAGACATATTGTTTTACTATCGTTTCTTTAGTTATGTCTCCACAGAGACATATTGTTTTACTATCGTTTCTTTAGTTATGTCTCCACAGAGACATATTGTTTTACTATCGTTTCTTTAGTTATGTCTCCACAGAGACATATTGTTTTACTATCGTTTCTTTAGTTATGTCTCTATAGAGACACATTGTTTTACTATCGTTTCTTTACTTATGTCTCCACAGAGACATATTGTTTTACTATCGTTTCTTTAGTTATGTCTCCACAGAGACATATTGTTTTACTATCGTTTCTTTACTTATGTCTCCACAGAGTCATTGTTTTACTACCGTTTCTTTACTTATGTCTCCACAGAGAGATTGTTTTACTATCGTTTCTTTAGTTATGTCTCCACAGAGACACATTGTATTACTATAGTTTCTTTAGTTATGTCTCCACAGAGACACATTGTTTTACTATCGTTTCTTTAGTTATGTCTCCACAGAGACATATTGTTTTACTATCGTTTCTTTAGTTATGTCTCCATAGAGACATATTGTTTTACTACCGTTTCTTTAGTTATGTCTCCACAGAGTCAGTTTTACTACCGTTTCTTTACTTATGTCTCCACAGAGACACATTGTTTTACTACCGTTTCTTCAGTTATGTCTCCACAGAGACACATTGTTTTACTATCGTTTCTTTAGTTATGTCTCCACAGAGACATATTGTTTTACTATCGTTTCTTTAGTTATGTCTCCACAGAGACACATTGTTTTACTACCGTTTCTTTACTTATGTCTCCACAGAGAGATTGTTTTACTATCGTTTCTTTACTTATGTCTCCACAGAGACATTGTTTTACTATCGTTTCTTTAGTTATGTCTCCACAGAGACACATTGTTTTACTATCGTTTCTTTAGTTTGTCTCCACTTTTGTTTTACTATCGTTTCTTTAGTTATGTCTCCACAGAGACAGTTTTACTATCGTTTCTTTACTCCACAGAGACATTTGTTTTACTATCGTTTCTTTAGTTATGTCTCCACAGAGACATATTGTTTTACTATCGTTTCTTTAGTTATGTCTCTACAGAGACACATTGTTTTACTATCGTTTCTTTAGTTATGTCCCCACAGATACATGTTGTTTTACTATCGTTTCTTTAGTTATGTCTCCACAGAGACATTTGTTTTACTATCGTTTCTTTAGTTATGTCTCCACAGAGACATTGTTTTATTTTCTTTAGTTTTACTATCGTTTCTTTAGTTATGTCTCCACAGAGACATATTGTTTTACTATCGTTTCTTTAGTTATGTCTCCACCATTGTTTTACTATCGTTTCTTTAGTTATGTCTCCACAGAGACATATTGTTTTACTATCGTTTCTTTAGTTATGTCTCCACAGAGACATATTGTTTTACTATCGTTTCTTTAGTTATGTCTCCACAGAGACATATTGTTTTACTATCGTTTCTTTAGTTATGTCTCCACAGAGTCATTGTTTTACTACCGTTTCTTTACTTATGTCTCCACAGAGACATTGTTTTACTATCGTTTCTTTACTTATGTCTCCACAGAGACATTGTTTTACTATCGTTTCTTTAGTTATGTCTCCACAGAGACACATTGTTTTACTATCGTTTCTTTAGTTATGTCTCCACAGAGACATTTGTTTTACTATCGTTTCTTTAGTTATGTCTCCACAGAGTCATTTGTTTTACTACCGTTTCTTTAGTTATGTCTCCACAGAGACACATTGTTTTACTATCGTTTCTTTAGTTATGTCTCCACAGAGACATTTGTTTTACTATCGTTTCTTTAGTTATGTCTCCACAGAGACATTGTTTTACTATCGTTTCTTTAGTTATGTCTCCACAGAGACATATTGTTTTACTATCGTTTCTTTAGTTATGTCTCCACAGAGACATATTGTTTTACTATCGTTTCTTTAGTTATGTCTCCACAGAGACATTGTTTTACTACCGTTTCTTTAGTTATGTCTCCACAGAGACATATTGTTTTACTATCGTTTCTTTAGTTATGTCTCCACAGAGACATATTGTTTTACTATCGTTTCTTTAGTTATGTCTCCACAGAGACATATTGTTTTACTATCGTTTCTTTAGTTATGTCTCCACAGAGACATATTGTTTTACTATCGTTTCTTTAGTTATGTCTCCACAGAGACATATTGTTTTACTATCGTTTCTTTAGTTATGTCTCCACAGAGACATATTGTTTTACTATCGTTTCTTTAGTTATGTCTCCACAGAGACATATTGTTTTACTATCGTTTCTTTAGTTATGTCTCCACAGAGACATATTGTTTTACTATCGTTTCTTTAGTTATGTCTCCACAGAGACATATTGTTTTACTATCGTTTCTTTAGTTATGTCTCCACAGAGACATATTGTTTTACTATCGTTTCTTTAGTTATGTCTCCACAGAGACATATTGTTTTACTATCGTTTCTTTAGTTATGTCTCCACAGAGACACATTGTTTTACTACCGTTTCTTTAGTTATGTCTCCACATAGACATATTGTTTTACTATCGTTTCTTTAGTTATGTCTCCACAGAGATATATTGTTTTACTATCGTTTCTTTAGTTATGTCTCCACAGAGTCATTGTTTTACTACCGTTTCTTTACTTATGTCTCCACAGAGACACATTGTTTTACTACCGTTTCTTTAGTTATGTCTCCACAGAGACATTGTTTTACTATCGTTTCTTTAGTTATGTCTCCACAGAGACATTGTTTTACTATCGTTTCTTTAGTTATGTCTCCACAGAGAGACATTGTTTTACTATCGTTTCTTTAGTTATGTCTCCACAGAGACACATTGTTTTACTATCGTTTCTTTAGTTATGTCTCCACAGAGACATATTGTATTACTATCGTTTCTTTAGTTATGTCTCCACAGAGTCAGTTTTACTACCGTTTCTTTACTTATGTCTCCACAGAGACACATTGTTTTACTATCGTATCTTTACTTATGTCTCCACAGAGAAATTGTTTTACTATCGTTTCTTTACTTATGTCTGCAGAAAGACATTGTTTTACTATCGTTTCTTTAGCTATGTCTCCACAGAGACATATTGTTTTACTACCGTTTCTTTAGTTATGTCTCCACAGAGACATATTGTTTTACTACCGTTTCTTTAGTTATGTCTCCACAGAGACACATTGTTTTACTACCGTTTCTTTAGTTATGTCTCCACAGAGACACATTGTTTTACTATCGTTTCTTTAGTTATGTATCCATAGAGATATATTGTTTTACTATCGTTTCTTTAGTTATGTCTCCAGAGAGTCATTGTTTCACTACCGTTTCTTTACATATGTCTCCACAGAGATTATGTTTTACTATCGTTTCTTTACTTATGTCTTCAGAAAGACATTGATTTACTATCGTTTCTTTAGTTATGTCTCCACAGAGACACATTGTTTTACTATCGTTTCTTTAGTTATGTCTCCACAGAGACATATTGTTTTACTATCGTTTCTTTAGTTATGTCTCCACAGAGACATATTGTTTTACTACCGTTTCTTTAGTTATGTCTCCACAGAGTCAGTTTTACTACCGTTTCTTTACTTATGTCTCCACAGAGACACATTGTTTTACTATCGTTTCTTTAGTTATGTCTCCACAGAGACACAATATTTTACTACCGTTTCTTTAGTTATGTCTCCACAGAGACACATTGTTTTACTATCGTTTCTTTAGTTATGTCTCCACAGAGACATATTGTTTTACTACCGTTTCTTTAGTTATGTCTCCACAGAGTCAGTTTTACTACCGTTTCTTTACTTATGTCTCCACAGAGACACATTGTTTTACTACCGTTTCTTTAGTTATGTCTCCACAGAGACATATTGTTTTACTATCGTTTCTTTAGTTATGTCTCCACAGAGATATATTGTTTTACTATCGTTTCTTTAGTTATGTCTCCAGAGAGTCATTGTTTTACTACCGTTTCTTTACTTATGTCTCCACAGAGACATTGTTTTACTATCGTTTCTTTACTTATGTCTCCACAGAGACATTGTTTTACTATCGTTTCTTTAGTTATGTCTCCACAGAGACATTGTTTTACTATCGTTTCTTTAGTTATGTCTCCACAGAGACATTTGTTTTACTATCGTTTCTTTAGTTATGTCTCCACAGAGACATTTGTTTTACTATCGTTTCTTTAGTTATGTCTCCACAGAGACATTTGTTTTACTATCGTTTCTTTAGTTATGTCTCCACAGAGACATATTGTTTTACTATCGTTTCTTTAATTATGTCTCCACAGAGACATTGTTTTACTATCGTTTCTTTACTTATGTCTCCACAGAGACATTGTTTTACTATCGTTTCTTTACTTATGTCTCCACAGAGACACATTGTTTTACTACCGTTTCTTCAGATATATCTCCACAGAGACACATTGTTTTACTACCGTTTCTTCAGTTATGTCTCCACAGAGACATATTGTTTTACTATCGTTTCTTTAGTTATGTCTCCACAGAGATATACTGTTTTACTATCGTTTCTTTAGTTATGTCTCCACAGAGTCATTGTTTTACTACCGTTTCTTTACTTATGTCTCCAGAGAGACATTGTTTTACTACCGTTTCTTTACTTATGTCTCCACAGAGATTATGTTTTACTATCGTTTCTTTACTTATGTCTCCAGAGAGACATTGTTTTACTATCGTTTTTTAGTTATGTCTCCACAGAGACACATTGTTTTACTATCGTTTCTTTAGTTATGTCTCCACAGAGACATTTTTTACTACCGTTTCTTTAGTTATGTCTCCACAGAGACACATTGTTTTACTACCGTTTCTTCAGATATGTCTCCACAGTGACACATTGTTTTACTATCGTTTCTTTAATTATGTCTCCACAGAGTCATTGTTTTACTACCGTTTCTTTACTTATGTCTCCACAGAGACATTGTTTTACTATCGTTTCTTTAGTTATGTCTCCACAGAGACATTGTTTTACTATCGTTTCTTTAGTTATGTCTCCACAGAGACATATTGTTTTACTATCGTTTCTTTAGTTATGTCTCCACAGAGACATATTGTTTTACTATCGTTTCTTTAGTTATGTCTCCACAGAGACATTGTTTTACTACTCGTTTCTTTAGTTATGTCTCCACAGAGACACATTGTTTTACAACCGTTTCTTCAGTTATGTCTCCACAGAGACATATTGTTTTACTATCGTTTCTTTAGTTATGTCTCCACAGAGATATACTGTTTTACTATCGTTTCTTAAATTATGTCTCCACAGAGTCATTGTTTTACTACCGTTTCTTTACTTATGTCTCCACAGAGATTGTTTTACTATCGTTTCTTTACTTATGTCTCCAGAGAGACATTGTTTTACTATCGTTTCTTTAGTTATGTCTCCACAGAGACACATTGTTTTACTATCGTTTCTTTAGTTATGTCTCCACAGAGACATTTGTTTTACTATCGTTTCTTTAGTTATGTCTCCACAGAGACACATTGTTTTACTATCGTTTCTTTAGTTATGTCTCCACAGAGACATTTGTTTTACTATCGTTTCTTTAGTTATGTCTCCACAGAGACACATTGTTTTACTACGTTTCTTTAGTTATGTCTCCACAGAGACATTTGTTTTACTATCGTTTCTTTAGTTATGTCTCCACAGAGACATATTGTTTTACTATCGTTTCTTTAGTTATGTCTCCACAGAGACATTTGTTTTACTATCGTTTCTTTACTTATGTCTCCACAAAGACTTTGTTTTACTACCGTTTCTTTAGTTATGTCTCCACAGAGTCATTGTTTTATTACAGTTTCTTTACTTATGTCTCCACAAAGACATTGTTTTACTATCGTTTCTTTACTTATGTCTCCACAGAGACATTGTTTTACTATCGTTTCTTTAGTTATGTCTCCACAGAGACATTTGTTTTACTATCGTTTCTTTAGTTATGTCTCCACAGAGACATATTGTTTTACTATCGTTTCTTTAGTTATGTCTCCACAGAGACATATTGTTTTACTACCGTTTCTTTAGTTATGTCTCCACAGAGACACATTGTTTTACTACCGTTTCTTCAGTTATGTCTCCACAGAGACATTTGTTTTACTATCGTTTCTTTAGTTATGTCTCCACAGAGACATTGTTTTACTATCGTTTCTTTAGTTATGTCTCCACAGAGACATTGTTTTACTATCGTTTCTTTAGTTATGTCTCCACAGAGACATTTGTTTTACTATCGTTTCTTTAGTTATGTCTCCACAGAGACATTTGTTTTACTATCGTTTCTTTAGTTATGTCTCCACAGAGACATATTGTTTTACTATCGTTTCTTTAGTTATGTCTCCACAGAGACATATTGTTTTACTATCGTTTCTTTAGTTATGTCTCCACAGAGACACATTGTTTTACTACCGTTTCTTTAGTTATGTCTCCACAGAGACATATTGTTTTACTATCGTTTCTTTAGTTATGTCTCCACAGAGACATATTGTTTTACTATCGTTTCTTTAGTTATGTCTCCACAGAGTCATTGTTTTACTACCGTTTCTTTACTTATGTCTCCACAGAGACATTGTTTTACTACCGTTTCTTTACTTATGTCTCCACAGAGATTTGTTTTACTATCGTTTCTTTAGTTATGTCTCCACAGAGACATTTGTTTTACTATCGTTTCTTTAGTTATGTCTCCACAGAGACATTTGTTTTACTATCGTTTCTTTAGTTATGTCTCCACAGAGACATATTGTTTTACTATCGTTTCTTTAGTTATGTCTCCACAGAGACACATTGTTTTACTATCGTTTCTTTAGTTATGTCTCCACAGAGACATATTGTTTTACTATCGTTTCTTTAGTTATGTCTCCACAGAGACATATTGTTTTACTATCGTTTCTTTAGTTATGTCTCCACAGAGACATATTGTTTTACTATCGTTTCTTTAGTTATGTCTCCACAGAGACATTGTTTTACTATCGTTTCTTTAGTTATGTCTCCACAGAGACATTTGTTTTACTATCGTTTCTTTAGTTATGTCTCCACAGAGACATTTGTTTTACTATCGTTTCTTTAGTTATGTCTCCACAGAGACATATTGTTTTACTATCGTTTCTTTAGTTATGTCTCCACAGAGACATATTGTTTTACTATCGTTTCTTTAGTTATGTCTCCACAGAGACATTTGTTTTACTATCGTTTCTTTAGTTATGTCTCCACAGAGACATTTGTTTTACTATGTTTCTTTAGTTATGTCTCCACAGAGACATATTGTTTTACTATCGTTTCTTTAGTTATGTCTCTACAGAGACACATTGTTTTACTATCGTTTCTTTAGTTATGTTTCCACAGAGACACATTGTTTTACTATCGTTTCTTTAGTTATGTCTCCATAGAGACATATTGTTTTACTATCGTTTCTTTAGTTATGTCTCCACAGAGACATATTGTTTTACTATCGTTTCTTTAGTTATGTCTCCACAGAGACATTGTGTTTTACTACCGTTTCTTTACTTATGTCTCCACAGAGACATTTGTTTTACTACCGTTTCTTTAGTTATGTCTCCACAGAGACATATTGTTTTACTATCGTTTCTTTAGTTATGTCTCCACAGAGACATATTGTTTTACTATCGTTTCTTTAGTTATGTCTCCACAGAGACATATTATGTCTCCACAGAGTCATTGTTTTACTATCGTTTCTTTAGTTATGTCTCCACAGAGACACATTGTTTTACTATCGTTTCTTTAGTTATGTCTCCACAGAGACACATTGTTTTACTACCGTTTCTTCAGTTATGTCTCCACAGAGACATATTGTTTTACTATCGTTTCTTTAGTTATGTCTCCACAGAGACATATTGTTTTACTATCGTTTCTTTACTTATGTCTCCACAGAGTCATTGTTTTACTACCGTTTCTTTACTTATGTCTCCACAGAGACATTTGTTTTACTATCGTTTCTTTAGTTATGTCTCCACAGAGACACATTGTTTTACTATCGTTTCTTTAGTTATGTCTCCACAGAGACATATTGTTTTACTATCGTTTCTTTAGTTATGTCTCCACAGAGACATTGTTTTACTACCGTTTCTTTAGTTATGTCTCCACAGAGACATATTGTTTTACTATCGTTTCTTTAGTTATGTCTCCACAGAGACATATTGTTTTACTATCGTTTCTTTAGTTATGTCTCCACAGAGACATTTGTTTTACTATCGTTTCTTTAGTTATGTCTCCACAGAGACACATTGTTTTACTATCGTTTCTTTAGTTATGTCTCCACAGAGACATATTGTTTTACTATCGTTTCTTTAGTTATGTCTCCACAGAGACATATTGTTTTACTATCGTTTCTTTAGTTATGTCTCCACAGAGACATTTGTTTTACTACCGTTTCTTTAGTTATGTCTCCACAGAGACATATTGTTTTACTATCGTTTCTTTAGTTATGTCTCCACAGAGACACATTGTTTTACTATCGTTTCTTTAGTTATGTCTCCACAGAGACACATTGTTTTACTATCGTTTCTTTAGTTATGTCTCCACAGAGACATATTGTTTTACTATCGTTTCTTTAGTTATGTCTCCATAGAGACATATTGTTTTACTACCGTTTCTTTAGTTATGTCTCCACAGAGTCAGTTTTACTACCGTTTCTTTACTTATGTCTCCACAGAGACACATTGTTTTACTACCGTTTCTTCAGTTATGTCTCCACAGAGACATATTGTTTTACTATCGTTTCTTTAGTTATGTCTCCACAGAGACATATTGTTTTACTATCGTTTCTTTAGTTATGTCTCCAGAGAGTCATTGTTTTACTACCGTTTCTTTACTTATGTCTCCACAGAGAGATTGTTTTACTATCGTTTCTTTACTTATGTCTCCAGAAAGACATTGTTTTACTATCGTTTCTTTAGTTATGTCTCCACAGAGACACATTGTTTTACTATCGTTTCTTTAGTTATGTCTCCACAGAGACATGTTGTTTTACTATCGTTTCTTTAGTTATGTCTCCACAGAGACACATTGTTTTACTACCGTTTCTTTAGTTATGTCTCCACAGAGACATATTGTTTTACTATCGTTTCTTTAGTTATGTCTCCACAGAGATATATTGTTTTACTATCGTTTCTTTATTTATGTCTCCACAGAGTCATTGTTTTACTACCGTTTCTTCAGTTATGTCTCTATAGAGACACATTGTTTTACTACCGTTTCTTTAGTTATGTCTCCACAGAGACATATTGTTTTACTATCGTTTCTTTAGTTATGTCTCCACAGAGATATATTGTTTTACTATCGTTTCTTTAGTTATGTCTCCAGAGAGTCATTGTTTTACTACCGTTTCTTTACTTATGTCTCCACAGAGATTGTTTTACTTGTTTTACTATTGTTTTACGTTTCTTTAGTTATGTCTCCAGAGAGACATTGTTTTACTATCGTTTCTTTACTTATGTCTCCACAGAGACATTTGTTTTACTATCGTTTCTTTAGTTATGTCTCCACAGAGACATTTGTTTTACTACCGTTTCTTCAGTTATGTCTCTATAGAGACACATTGTTTTACTATGGTTTCTCTTTACTTATGTCTCTATAGAGACATATTGTTTTACTATGGTTTCTTTAGTTATGTCTCCACAGAGACATATTGTTTTACTACCGTTTCTTTAGTTATGTCTCCACAGAGACATATTGTTTTACTACCGTTTCTTTAGTTATGTCTCCACAGAGACACATTGTTTTACTACCGTTTCTTTAGTTATGTCTCCACAGAGACATTGTTTTACTATCGTTTCTTTAGTTATGTCTCCACAGAGACACTTGTTTTACTATCGTTTCTTTAGTTATGTCTCCACAGAGAGATTGTTTTACTATCGTTTCTTTACTTATGTCTCCACAAAGACATTGTTTTACTATCGTTTCTTTAGTTATGTCTCCACAGAGACACATTGTTTTACTATCGTTTCTTTAGTTATGTCTCCACAGAGACACATTGTTTTACTATCGTTTCTTTAGTTATGTCTCCACAGAGACATATTGTTTTACTACCGTTTCTTTACTTATGTCTCCACAGAGACACATTGTTTTACTATCGTTTCTTTACTTATGTCTCCACAGAGAGATTGTTTTACTATCGTTTCTTTACTTATGTCTTCAGAAAGACATTGTTTTACTATCGTCTCTTTAGCTATGTCTCCACAGAGACATATTGTTTTACTACCGTTTCTTTAGTTATGTCTCCACAGAGACATATTGTTTTACTATCGTTTCTTTAGTTATGTCTCCACAGAGTCATTGTTTTACTACCGTTTCTTTAGTTATGTCTCCACAGAGACATATTGTTTTACTATCGTTTCTTTAGTTATGTATCCATAGAGATATATTGTTTTACTATCGTTTCTTTAATTATGTCTCCAGAGAGTCATTGTTTCACTACCGTTTCTTTACATATGTCTCCACAGAGATTATGTTTTACTATCGTTTCTTTACTTATCTCTCCAGAAAGACATTGTTTTACTATCGTTTCTTTAGTTATGTCTCCACAGAGACACATTGTTTTACTATCGTTTCTTTAGTTATGTCTCCACAGAGACATATTGTTTTACTATCGTTTCTTTAGTTATGTCTCCACAGAGACATATTGTTTTACTACCGTTTCTTTAGTTATGTCTCCACAGAGACAGTTTTACTACCGCTTCTTTACTGATGTCTCCACAGACACACATTGTTTTACTATCGTTTCTTTAGTTATGTCTCCACAGAGACACAATATTTTACTACCGTTTCTTCAGTTATGTCTCCACAGTGACACATTGTTTTACTATCGTTTCTTTAGTTATGTCTCCACAGAGACATATTGTTTTACTACCGTTTCTTTAGTTATGTCTCCACAGAGACATATTGTTTTACTACCGTTTCTTTAGTTATGTCTCCACAGAGACACATTGTTTTACTACCGTTTCTTCAGTTATGTCTCCACAGAGACATATTGTTTTACTATCGTTTCTTTAGTTATGTCTCCACAGAGACATATTGTTTTACTATCGTTTCTTTAGTTATGTCTCCACAGAGACATTGTTTTACTACCGTTTCTTTACTTATGTCTCCACAGAGACATTTGTTTTACTACGTTTCTTTACTTATGTCTCCACAGAGACATTGTTTTACTATCGTTTCTTTAGTTATGTCTCCACAGAGACATTGTTTTACTATCGTTTCTTTAGTTATGTCTCCACAGAGACATTTGTTTTACTATCGTTTCTTTAGTTATGTCTCCACAGAGACATTGTTTTACTATCGTTTCTTTAGTTATGTCTCCACAGAGACATATTGTTTTACTATCGTTTCTTTAGTTATGTCTCCACAGAGACATATTGTTTTACTATCGTTTCTTTAGTTATGTCTCCACAGAGACATTTGTTTTACTATCGTTTCTTTAGTTATGTCTCCACAGAGACACATTGTTTTACTATCGTTTCTTTAGTTATGTCTCCACAGAGACACATTGTTTTACTACCGTTTCTTCAGTTATGTCTCCACAGAGACATATTGTTTTACTATCGTTTCTTTAGTTATGTCTCCACAGAGATATACTGTTTTACTATCGTTTCTTAAATTATGTCTCCACAGAGTCATTGTTTTACTACCGTTTCTTTACTTATGTCTCCAGAGAGACATTGTTTTACTACCGTTTCTTTACTTATGTCTCCACAGAGACATATGTTTTACTATCGTTTCTTTAGTTATGTCTCCAGAAAGACATTGTTTTGCTATAATTTTTTAGTTATGTCTCCACAGAGACACATTGTTTTACTATCATTTCTTCAGTTATGTCTTCACAGAGTCAGTTTTACTACCATTTCTTTACTTAGTTCTCCACGGAGACACATTGTTTTACTACCGTTTCTTCAGATATGTCTCCACAGTGACACATTGTTTTACTATCGTTTCTTTAATTATGTCTCCACAGAGTCATTGTTTTACTACCGTTTCTTTACTTATGTCTCCACGGAGAGATTGTTTTACTATCGTTTCTTTAGTTATATCTCCACAAAGACATTGTTTTACTACCGTTTCTTCAGTTATGTCTCTATAGAGACAAATTGTTTTACTATGGTTTCTTTACTTATGTCTCCACAGAGACATATTGTTTTACTCTCGTTTCTTTAGTTATGTCTCCACAGAGACACATTGTTTTACTACCGTTTCTTCAGATATATCTCCACAGAGACACATTGTTTTACTACCGTTTCTTCAGTTATGTCTCCACAGAGACATATTGTTTTACTATCGTTTCTTTAGTTATGTCTCCACAGAGATATATTGTTTTACTATCGTTTCTTAAATTATGTCTCCACAGAGTCATTGTTTTACTACCGTTTCTTTACTTATGTCTCCAGAGATTCATTGTTTTACTACCGTTTCTTTACTTAGGTCTCCACAGAGATTATTTTTTTACTATCGTTTCTTTACTTATGTCTCCAGAAAGACATTGTTTTGCTATCATTTCTTTAGTTATGTCTTCACAGAGACATCTTATTTTACTATCGTTTCTTTAGTTATGTCTCCATAGAGACATATTGTTTTACTATCGTTTCTTTAGTTATGTCTCCACAGAGTCAGTTTTACTACCGTTTCTTTACTTATGTCTCCACAGAGATTGTTTTACATTGTTTTACTACCGTTTCTTTACTTATGTCTCCACAGAGACATATTGTTTTACTATCGTTTCTTTAGTTATGTCTCCACAGAGACACATTGTTTTACTATCGTTTCTTTAGTTATGTCTCCACAGAGACATATTGTTTTACTATCGTTTCTTTAGTTATGTCTCCATAGAGACATATTGTTTTACTACCGTTTCTTTAGTTATGTCTCCACAGAGTCAGTTTTACTACCATTTCTTTACTTATGTCTCCACGGAGACACATTGTTTTACTACCGTTTCTTCAGTTATGTCTCCACAGAGACATATTGTTTTACTATCGTTTCTTTAGTTATGTCTCCACAGAGATATATTGTTTTACTATCGTTTCTTTAATTATGTCTCCAGAGAGTCATTGTTTTACTACCGTTTCTTTACTTATGTCTCCACAGAGAGATTGTTTTACTATCGTTTCTTTACTTATGTCTCCAGAAAGACATTGTTTTACTATCGTTTCTTTAGTTATGTCTCCACAGAGACACATTGTTTTACTATGGTTTCTTTAGTTATGTCTCCACAGAGACATGTTGTTTTACTATCGTTTCTTTAGTTATGTCTCCACAGAGACACATTGTTTTACTATCGTTTCTTTAGTTATGTCTCCACAGAGACATATTGTTTTACTATCGTTTCTTTAGTTATGTCTCCACAGAGACATATTGTTTTACTATCGTTTCTTTAGTTATGTCTCCACAGAGACACATTGTTTTACTACCGTTTCTTTACTTATGTCTCCACAGAGAGATTGTTTTACTATCGTTTCTTTATTTATATCTCCACAAAGACATTGTTTTACTACCGTTTCTTCAGTTATGTCTCTATAGAGACACATTGTTTTACTATGGTTTCTCTTTACTTATGTCTCTATAGAGACACATTGTTTTACTATGGTTTCTTTACTTATTTCTCTACAGAGACATATTGTTTTACTCTCGTTTCTTTAGTTATGTCTCCACAGAGACACATTGTTTTACTATCGTTTCTTTAGTTATGTCTCCACATAGTCAGTTTTACTACCGTTTTTTTACTTATGATTCCACAGAAACATATTGTTTTACTATTGTTTCTTTAGTTATGTCTCTACAGAGACACATTGTTTTACTATCGTTTCTTTAGTTATGTCTCCACAGAGACACATTGTTTTACTATCGTTTCTTTAGTTATGTCTCCACAGAGACACATTGTTTTACTACCGTTTCTTTAGTTATGTCTCCACAGAGATATATTGTTTTACTATCGTTTCTTTAGTTATGTTTCCACAGAGACATATTGTTTTACTATCGTTTCTTTTATTATGTCTCCACAGAGTCATTGTTTTACTACCGTTTCTTTACTTATGTCTCCACAGAGACATATTGTTTTACTACCGTTTCTTCAGATATATCTCCACAGAGACACATTGTTTTACTACCGTTTCTTCAGTTATGTCTCCACAGAGATATACTGTTTTACTATCGTTTCTTAAATTATGTCTCCACAGAGTCATTGTTTTACTACCGTTTCTTTACTTAGGTCTCCACAGAGATTATGTTTTACTATCGTTTCTTTACTTATGTCTCCACAGAGAGACATTGTTTTACTATCGTTTCTTTAGTTATGTCTCCACAGAGACACATTGTTTTACTATCATTTCTTTAGTTATGTCTTCACAGAGACATGTTGTTTTACTATCGTTTCTTTAGTTATGGCTCCACAGAGTCAGTTTTACTACCATTTCTTTACTTATGTCTCCACGGAGACACATTGTTTTACTACCGTTTCTTCAGTTATGTCTCCACAGTGACACATTGTTTTACTACCGTTTCTTTACTTATGTCTCCACGGAGAGATTGTTTTACTATCGTTTCTTTACTTATGTCTCCACAAAGACATTGTTTTACTACCGTTTCTTTAGTTATGTCTCCACAGAGACAAATTGTTTTACTATCGTTTCTTTAGTTATGTCTCCACAGAGACATATTGTTTTACTATCGTTTCTTTAGTTATGTCTCCACAGAGACACATTGTTTTACTATCGTTTCTTTAGTTATGTCTCCACAGAGACACATTGTTTTACTACCGTTTCTTTAGTTATGTCTCCACAGAGACATATTGTTTTACTATCGTTTCTTTAGTTATGTCTCCACAGAGATATATTGTTTTACTATCGTTTCTTTAATTATGTCTCCACAGAGTCATTGTTTTACTACCGTTTCTTTACTTATGTCTCCACAGAGACATTGTTTTACTACCGTTTCTTTAGTTATGTCTCCACAGAGATATTGTTTTACTATCGTTTCTTTAGTTATGTCTCCACAGAGACACATTGTTTTACTATCGTTTCTTTAGTTATGTCTCCATGTTTTACTATCGTTTCTTTAGTTATGTCTCCACAGAGACATATTGTTTTACTATCGTTTCTTTAGTTATGTCTCCACAGAGACATATTGTTTTACTATCGTTTCTTTAGTTATGTCTCCACAGAGACACATTGTTTTACTATCGTTTCTTTAGTTATGTCTCCACAGAGACATTGTGTTTTACTACCGTTTCTTTAGATGTCTCCACAGAGACATTGTTTTACTATCGTTTCTTTAGTTATGTCTCCACAGAGACATATTGTTTGTCTCCACTATCGTTTCTTTAGTTATGTCTCCACAGAGACATTTGTTTTACTACCGTTTCTTTAGTTATGTCTCCACAGAGACATTTGTTTTACTACCGTTTCTTTAGTTATGTCTCCACAGAGACATACTATCGTTTTACTATGTCTCCACAGAGACACATTTTTACTATCTTTTCTTTAGTTATGTCTCCACAGAGACATATTGTTTTACTATCGTTTCTTTAGTTATGTCTCCACAGAGACACATTGTTTTACTATCTTTAGTTATGTCTCCACAGAGACATTATGTCTCCACAGAGACATTTGTTTTACTATCGTTTCTTTATTATGTCTCCACAGAGACATTTTTTTTACTATCGTTTCTTTATTATTGTTTTACTCCATCGTTTTACTATCGTTTCTTTAGTTATGTCTCCACAGAGACACATTGTTTTACTATCGTTTCTTTAGTTATGTCTCCACAGAGACATATTGTTTTACTATCGTTTCTTTAGTTATGTCTCCACAGAGACATATTGTTTTACTATCGTTTCTTTAGTTATGTCTCCACAGAGACATTGTTTTACTATCGTTTCTTTAGTTATGTCTCCACAGAGACACATTGTTTTACTATCGTTTCTTTAGTTATGTCTCCACAGAGACATATTGTTTTACTATCGTTTCTTTAGTTATGTCTCCACAGAGACATATTGTTTTACTATCGTTTCTTTAGTTATGTCTCCACAGAGACATATTGTTTTACTATCGTTTCTTTAGTTATGTCTCCACAGAGACATATTGTTTTACTATCGTTTCTTTAGTTATGTCTCCACAGAGACATTTGTTTTACTACCGTTTCTTTAGTTATGTCTCCACAGAGACATATTGTTTTACTATCGTTTCTTTAGTTATGTCTCCACAGAGACATATTGTTTTACTATCGTTTCTTTAGTTATGTCTCCACAGAGTCATTGTTTTACTACCGTTTCTTTACTTATGTCTCCACAGAGAGACATTGTTTTACTATCGTTTCTTTACTTATGTCTCCAGAGAGACATTGTTTTACTATCGTTTCTTTAGTTATGTCTCCACAGAGACACATTGTTTTACTATCGTTTCTTTAGTTATGTCTCCACAGAGACATATTGTTTTACTATCGTTTCTTTAGTTATGTCTCCACAGAGACATATTGTTTTACTATCGTTTCTTTAGTTATGTCTCCACAGAGACACATTGTTTTACTACCGTTTCTTTAGTTATGTCTCCACAGAGACATTGTTTTTTACTATCGTTTCTTTAGTTATGTCTCCACAGAGACACATTGTTTTACTATCGTTTCTTTAGTTATGTCTCCACAGAGACATATTGTTTTACTATCGTTTCTTTAGTTATGTCTCCACAGAGACATATTGTTTTACTATCGTTTCTTTAGTTATGTCTCCACAGAGTCATATTGTTTTACTACCGTTTCTTTACTTATGTCTCCACAGAGACATTTGTTTTACTACCGTTTCTTTAGTTATGTCTCCACAGAGACATTTGTTTTACTATCGTTTCTTTAGTTATGTCTCCACAGAGACATATTGTTTTACTATCGTTTCTTTAGTTATGTCTCCACAGAGACATTGTTTTACTACCGTTTCTTTACTTATGTCTCCACAGAGACATTGTTTTACTATCGTTTCTTTACTTATGTCTCCACAGAGACATTGTTTTACTATCGTTTCTTTAGTTATGTCTCCACAGAGACATTTGTTTTACTATCGTTTCTTTAGTTATGTCTCCACAGAGACATTGTTTTACTATCGTTTCTTTAGTTATGTCTCCACAGAGACATATTGTTTTACTATCGTTTCTTTAGTTATGTCTCCACAGAGACATATTGTTTTACTATCGTTTCTTTAGTTATGTCTCCACAGAGACATATTGTTTTACTATCGTTTCTTTAGTTATGTCTCCACAGAGACATTGTTTTACTATCGTTTCTTTAGTTATGTCTCCACAGAGACACATTGTTTTACTATCGTTTCTTTAGTTATGTCTCCACAGAGACACATTGTTTTACTATCGTTTCTTTAGTTATGTCTCCACAGAGACATATTGTTTTACTATCGTTTCTTTAGTTATGTCTCCACAGAGACATATTGTTTTACTATCGTTTCTTTAGTTATGTCTCCACAGAGAGTTTTACTATTGTTTTACTATCGTTTCTTTACTTATGTCTCCACAGTTTTACTACCGTTTCTTTACTTATGTCTCCACAGAGACATTATCGTTTCTTTACTTATGTCTCCACAGAGACATTTGTTTTACTATCGTTTCTTTAGTTATGTCTCCACAGAGACACATTGTTTTACTATCGTTTCTTTAGTTATGTCTCCACAGAGACATATTGTTTTACTATCGTTTCTTTAGTTATGTCTCCACAGAGAGATATTGTTTTACTATCGTTTCTTTAGTTATGTCTCCACAGAGACACATTGTTTTACTATCGTTTCTTTAGTTATGTCTCCACAGAGACATTGTTTTACTATCGTTTCTTTAGTTATGTCTCCACAGAGACATTGTTTTACTATCGTTTCTTTAGTTATGTCTCCACAGAGACATTTGTTTTACTATCGTTTCTTTAGTTATGTCTCCACAGAGACATATTGTTTTACTATCGTTTCTTTAGTTATGTCTCCACAGAGACATATTGTTTTACTATCGTTTCTTTAGTTATGTCTCCACAGAGACATGTCTCCATTGTTTTACTATCGTTTCTTTAGTTATGTCTCCACAGAGACATTTGTTTTACTATCGTTTCTTTAGTTATGTCTCCACAGAGACATATTGTTTTACTATCGTTTCTTTAGTTATGTCTCCACAGAGACATATTGTTTTACTATCGTTTCTTTAGTTATGTCTCCACAGAGACATTGTTTTACTACCGTTTCTTTAGTTATGTCTCCACAGAGACATTGTTTTACTATCGTTTCTTTAGTTCCATGTTTTACTTTCTTTAGTTATGTCTCCACAGAGACATTTGTTTTACTATCGTTTCTTTAGTTATGTCTCCACAGAGACATATTGTTTTACTATCGTTTCTTTAGTTATGTCTCCACAGAGACATATTGTTTTACTATCGTTTCTTTAGTTATGTCTCCACAGAGACATATTGTTTTACTATCGTTTCTTTAGTTATGTCTCCACAGAGACATTGTTTTACTATCGTTTCTTTAGTTATGTCTCCACAGAGACATTTGTTTTACTATCGTTTCTTTACTCCACAGAGACATTGTTTTACGTTTCTTTAGTTATGTCTCCACAGAGACATTTGTTTTACTATTTTCTTTAGTTATGTCTCCACTACTATCGTTTCTTTAGTTATGTCTCCACAGAGACATATTGTTTTACTATCGTTTCTTTAGTTATGTCTCCACAGAGACACATTGTTTTACTATCGTTTCTTTAGTTATGTCTCCACAGAGACACATTGTTTTACTATCGTTTCTTTAGTTATGTCTCCACAGAGACATTGTTTTACTATCGTTTCTTTACAGAGACACTATTTTCTTTAGTTATGTCTCCACAGAGACATATTGTTTTACTACCGTTTCTTTAGTTATGTCTCCACAGAGACATATTGTTTTACTATCGTTTCTTTAGTTATGTCTCCACAGAGACATATTGTTTTACTATCGTTTCTTTAGTTATGTCTCCACAGAGACATATTGTTTTACTATCGTTTCTTTACTTATGTCTCCACAGAGACATATTGTTTTACTATCGTTTCTTTAGTTATGTCTCCACAGAGACATTGTTTTACTATCGTTTCTTTAGTTATGTCTCCACAGAGACATTGTTTTACTATCGTTTCTTTAGTTATGTCTCCACAGAGACACATTGTTTTACTATCGTTTCTTTAGTTATGTCTCCACAGAGACATTTGTTTTACTATCGTTTCTTTAGTTATGTCTCCACAGAGACATATTGTTTTACTATCGTTTCTTTAGTTATGTCTCCACAGAGACATTTGTTTTACTATCGTTTCTTTAGTTATGTCTCCACAGAGACATATTGTTTTACTACCGTTTCTTTAGTTATGTCTCCACAGAGACATTTGTTTTACTATCGTTTCTTTAGTTATGTCTCCACAGAGACACATTGTTTTACTATCGTTTCTTTAGTTATGTCTCCACAGAGACACATTGTTTTACTATCGTTTCTTTAGTTATGTCTCCACAGAGACATATTGTTTTACTATCGTTTCTTTAGTTATGTCTCCACAGAGACATATTGTTTTACTATCGTTTCTTTACTTATGTCTCCACAGAGACATTGTTTTACTACCGTTTCTTTAGTTATGTCTCCACAGAGACATTGTTTTACTATCGTTTCTTTAGTTATGTCTCCACAGAGACATGTTTTACTATCGTTTCTTTAGATGTCTCCACAGAGACATTGTTTTACTATCGTTTCTTTTTCTTTAGTTATGTCTCCACAGAGACATATTGTTTTACTATCGTTTCTTTAGTTATGTCTCCACAGAGACACATTGTTTTACTATCGTTTCTTTAGTTATGTCTCCACAGAGACACATTGTTTTACTATCGTTTCTTTAGTTATGTCTCCACAGAGACATATTGTTTTACTATCGTTTCTTTAGTTATGTCTCCACAGAGACATTGTTTTACTATTTCTTTAGTTATGTCTCCACAGAGACATATCGTTTTACTATCGTTTCTTTAGTTATGTCTCCACAGAGACATTGTTTTACTATTTTCTTTTCTTTACTTATGTCTCCACAGAGACATTGTTTTACTATCGTTTCTTTAGTTATGTCTCCACAGAGACATTTGTTTTACTATCGTTTCTTTAGTTATGTCTCCACAGAGACATATTGTTTTACTATCGTTTCTTTAGTTATGTCTCCATAGAGACATATTGTTTTACTACCGTTTCTTTAGTTATGTCTCCACAGAGACATATTGTTTTACTATCGTTTCTTTAGTTATGTCTCTACAGAGACACATTGTTTTACTATCGTTTCTTTAGTTATGTCTCCACAGAGACATATTGTTTTACTATCGTTTCTTTAGTTATGTCTCCACAGAGATATATTGTTTTACTATCGTTTCTTTAGTTATGTCTCCACAGAGACATTTGTTTTACTATCGTTTTACTTATGTCTCCACAGTCTTTTACTTATGTCTCCACAGAGACACATTGTTTTACTACCGTTTCTTCAGTTATGTCTCCACAGAGACATATTGTTTTACTATCGTTTCTTTAGTTATGTCTCCACAGAGATATATTGTTTTACTATCGTTTCTTTAATTATGTCTCCAGAGAGTCATTGTTTTACTACCGTTTCTTTACTTATGTCTCCACAGAGACATTGTTTTACTATCGTTTCTTTACTTATGTCTCCACAGAGACATTGTTTTACTATCGTTTCTTTAGTTATGTCTCCACAGAGACACATTGTTTTACTATCGTTTCTTTAGTTATGTCTCCACAGAGACATATTGTTTTACTATCGTTTGTTTAGTTATGTCTCCACAGAGACATATTGTTTTACTATCGTTTCTTTAGTTATGTCTCCACAGAGACATTTGTTTTACTATCGTTTCTTTAGTTATGTCTCCACAGAGACATATTGTTTTACTATCGTTTCTTTAGTTATGTCTCCACAGAGACATTGTTTTACTACCGTTTCTTTAGTTATGTCTCCACAGAGACACATTGTTTTACTACCGTTTCTTTAGTTATGTCTCCACAGAGACATATTGTTTTACTATAGTTATGTCTCCACAGAGACATATTGTTTTACTATCGTTTCTTTAGTTATGTCTCCACAGAGTCATTGTTTTACTACCGTTTCTTTACTTATGTCTCCACAGAGACACATTGTTTTACTATCGTTTCTTTAGTTATGTCTCCACAGAGACATACTATCGTTTCTTTAGTTATGTCTCCACAGAGACATATTGTTTTACTATCGTTTCTTTAGTTATGTCTCCACAGAGACATTTGTTTTACTACCGTTTCTTTAGTTATGTCTCCACAGAGACATATTGTTTTACTATCGTTTCTTTAGTTATGTCTCCACAGAGACATTTGTTTTACTATCGTTTCTTTAGTTATGTCTCCACAGAGACATTTGTTTTACTATCGTTTCTTTAGTTATGTCTCCACAGAGACATTTGTTTTACTACCGTTTCTTTAGTTATGTCTCCACAGAGACATATTGTTTTACTATCGTTTCTTTAGTTATGTCTCCACAGAGACATATTGTTTTACTATCGTTTCTTTAGTTATGTCTCCACAGAGACATTTGTTTTACTATCGTTTCTTTAGTTATGTCTCCACAGAGACATATTGTTTTACTATCGTTTCTTTAGTTATGTCTCCACAGAGACATATTGTTTTACTATCGTTTCTTTAGTTATGTCTCCACAGAGACATATTGTTTTACTATCGTTTCTTTAGTTATGTCTCCACAGAGACATATTGTTTTACTACCGTTTCTTTAGTTATGTCTCCACAGAGACACATTGTTTTACTATCGTTTCTTTAGTTATGTCTCCACAGAGACATTGTTTTATTGTTTTACTATCGTTTCTTTAGTTATGTCTCCACAGAGACACATTGTTTTACTATCGTTTCTTTAGTTATGTCTCCACAGAGACATATTGTTTTACTATCGTTTCTTTAGTTATGTCTCCACAGAGACATATTGTTTTACTATCGTTTCTTTAGTTATGTCTCCACAGAGACATTTGTTTTACTACCGTTTCTTTACAGAGACACATTGTTATGTCTCCACAGAGACATATTGTTTTACTATCGTTTCTTTAGTTATGTCTCCACAGAGACATATTGTTTTACTATCGTTTCTTTAGTTATGTCTCCACAGAGACATTGTTTTACTATCGTTTCTTTACTTATGTCTCCACAGAGACATTGTTTTACTATCGTTTCTTTAGTTATGTCTCCACAGAGACACATTGTTTTACTATCGTTTCTTTAGTTATGTCTCCACAGAGACATATTGTTTTACTATCGTTTCTTTAGTTATGTCTCCACAGAGACATATTGTTTTACTACCGTTTCTTTAGTTATGTCTCCACAGAGACATATTGTTTTACTATCGTTTCTTTAGTTATGTCTCCACAGAGACACATTGTTTTACTATCGTTTCTTTAGTTATGTCTCCACAGTTTGTTTTACTATCGTTTCTTTAGTTATGTCTCCACAGAGACATATTGTTTTACTATCGTTTCTTTAGTTATGTCTCCACAGAGACATATTGTTTTACTATCGTTTCTTTAGTTATGTCTCCACAGAGTCATTGTTTTACTACCGTTTCTTTACTTATGTCTCCACAGAGACACATTGTTTTACTATCGTTTCTTTAGTTATGTCTCCACATTGTTTTACTATCGTTTCTTATGTCTCCACAGTTTTTTTACTATCGTTTCTTTAGTTATGTCTCCACAGAGACATATTGTTTTACTATCGTTTCTTTAGTTATGTCTCCACAGAGACATTGTTTTACTATTGTTTTTTACTTATGTCTCCACAGAGACATTTTTTACTATCGTTTCTTTAGTTATGTCTCCACAGAGAGACATTGTTTTACTATCGTTTCTTTAGTTATGTCTCCACAGAGACACATTGTTTTACTATCGTTTCTTTAGTTATGTCTCCACAGAGACATCGTTTCTTTAGTTATGTCTACAGAGTCATTGTTGTTTTACTATCGTTTCTTTAGTTATGTCTCCACAGAGACATATTGTTTTACTATCGTTTCTTTAGTTATGTCTCCACAGAGACTATTGTTTTACTATGTCTCCAGAGAGACATTGTTTTACTATTTTTCTTTAGTTATGTCTCCACAGAGACATATTGTTTTACTATCGTTTCTTTAGTTATGTCTCCACAGAGACACATTGTTTTACTATCGTTTCTTTAGTTATGTCTCCACAGAGACACATTGTTTTACTACCGTTTCTTTAGTTATGTCTCCACAGAGACATATTGTTTTACTATCGTTTCTTTAGTTATGTCTCCACAGAGACATATTGTTTTACTATCGTTTCTTTAGTTATGTCTCCACAGAGACATTTGTTTTACTACCGTTTCTTTAGTTATGTCTCCACAGAGACATATTGTTTTACTATCGTTTCTTTAGTTATGTCTCCACAGAGACATATTGTTTTACTATCGTTTCTTTAGTTATGTCTCCACAGAGACATATTGTTTTACTATCGTTTCTTTAGTTATGTCTCCACAGAGACATTTGTTTTACTATCGTTTCTTTAGTTATGTCTCCACAGAGACATATTGTTTTACTATCGTTTCTTTAGTTATGTCTCCACAGAGACACATTGTTTTACTATCGTTTCTTTAGTTATGTCTCCACAGAGACATTTGTTTTACTATCGTTTCTTTAGTTATGTCTCCACAGAGACACATTGTTTTACTATCGTTTCTTTAGTTATGTCTCCACAGAGACATTGTTTTACTATCGTTTCTTTAGTTATGTCTCCACAGAGACATATTGTTTTACTACCGTTTCTTTAGTTATGTCTCCACAGAGACATATTGTTTTACTATCGTTTCTTTAGTTATGTCTCCACAGAGACATATTGTTTTACTATCGTTTCTTTAGTTATGTCTCCACAGAGACATTGTTTTACTTGTTTTACTACCGTTTCTTTAGTTATGTCTCCACAGAGACACATTGTTTTACTATCGTTTCTTTAGTTATGTCTCCACAGAGACATATTGTTTTACTATCGTTTCTTTAGTTATGTCTCCACAGAGACATATTGTTTTACTATCGTTTCTTTAGTTATGTCTCCACAGAGACATTGTTTTACTACCGTTTCTTTACTTATGTCTCCACAGATTCATTGTTTTACTATCGTTTCTTTACTTATGTCTCCACAGAGACATTGTTTTACTATCGTTTCTTTAGTTATGTCTCCACAGAGACATTTGTTTTACTATCGTTTCTTTAGTTATGTCTCCACAGAGACATATTGTTTTACTATCGTTTCTTTAGTTATGTCTCCACAGAGACATTTGTTTTACTACCGTTTCTTTAGTTATGTCTCCACAGAGACATTGTTTTACTATCGTTTCTTTAGTTATGTCTCCACAGAGACATATTGTTTTACTATCGTTTCTTTAGTTATGTCTCCACAGAGACATATTGTTTTACTATCGTTTCTTTAGTTATGTCTCCACAGAGACATATTGTTTTACTATCGTTTCTTTAGTTATGTCTCCACAGAGACATATTGTTTTACTATCGTTTCTTTAGTTATGTCTCCACAGAGTCAGTTTTACTACCGTTTCTTTACTTATGTCTCCACGGAGACACATTGTTTTACTACCGTTTCTTCAGTTATGTCTCCACAGAGACATATTGTTTTACTATCGTTTCTTTAGTTATGTCTCCACAGAGATATATTGTTTTACTATCGTTTCTTTAGTTATGTCTCCAGAGAGTCATTGTTTTACTACCGTTTCTTTAGTTATGTCTCCACAGAGACATTGTTTTACTATCGTTTCTTTAGTTATGTCTCCACAGAGACATTGTTTTACTATCGTTTCTTTAGTTATGTCTCCACAGAGACACATTGTTTTACTATCGTTTCTTTAGTTATGTCTCCACAGAGACATATTGTTTTACTATCGTTTCTTTAGTTATGTCTCCACAGAGACACATTGTTTTACTATGGTTTCTTTAGTTATGTCTCCACAGAGACACATTGTTTTACTATGGTTTGTTTAGTTATGTCTCCACAGAGACATATTGTTTTACTATCGTTTCTTTAGTTATGTCTCCACAGAGACATTGTTTTACTACCGTTTCTTTATTATGTCTCCACTAGACGTTTTTACTAGTTTCTGTTATCCACAGAGACATTGTTTTACTATCGTTTCTTTAGTTATGTCTCCACAGAGACATATTGTTTTACTATCGTTTCTTTAGTTATGTCTCCACAGAGACATTGTTTTACTTGTTTTACTATCGTTTCTTTAGTTATGTCTCCACAGAGACATATTGTTTTACTATCGTTTCTTTAGTTATGTCTCCACAGAGACATTTGTTTTACTATCGTTTCTTTAGTTATGTCTCCACAGAGATTGTTTTACTATTGTTTTACTACAGAGACGTTTCTTTAGTTATGTCTCCACAGAGACATATTGTTTTACTATCGTTTCTTTAGTTATGTCTCCACAGAGACATGTCTCCACAGAGACATTGTTTTACTATCGTTTCTTTAGTTATGTCTCCACAGAGACATTTGTTTTACTATCGTTTCTTTAGTTATGTCTCCACAGAGACACATTGTTTTACTATCGTTTCTTTAGTTATGTCTCCACAGAGACATTTGTTTTACTATCGTTTCTTTAGTTATGTCTCCACAGAGACATATTGTTTTACTATCGTTTCTTTAGTTATGTCTCCACAGAGACATATTGTTTTACTACCGTTTCTTTAGTTATGTCTCCACAGAGACATTTGTTTTACTATCGTTTCTTTAGTTATGTCTCCACAGAGACACATTGTTTTACTATCGTTTCTTTAGTTATGTCTCCACAGAGACATTTGTTTTACTATCGTTTCTTTAGTTATGTCTCCACAGAGACATATTGTTTTACTATCGTTTCTTTAGTTATGTCTCCACAGAGACATTGTTTTACTATCGTTTCTTTAGTTATGTCTCCACAGAGACATTTGTTTTACTATCGTTTCTTTAGTTATGTCTCCACAGAGACATTGTTTTATTGTTTCTTTACTACTATTTCTTTAGTTATGTCTCCACAGAGACACATTGTTTTACTATCGTTTCTTTAGTTATGTCTCCACAGAGACATATTGTTTTACTATCGTTTCTTTAGTTATGTCTCCACAGAGACATATTGTTTTACTATCGTTTCTTTAGTTATGTCTCCACAGAGAGTTTTACACATTGTTTTACTATCGTTTCTTTAGTTATGTCTCCACAGAGACATATTGTTTTACTATCGTTTCTTTAGTTATGTCTCCACAGAGACACATTGTTTTACTATCGTTATGTCTCCACAGAGACACATTGTTTTACTATCGTTTCTTTAGTTATGTCTCCACAGAGACACATTGTTTTACTATCGTTTCTTTAGTTATGTCTCCACAGAGACATATTGTTTTACTATCGTTTCTTTAGTTATGTCTCCACAGAGACATATTGTTTTACTATCGTTTCTTTAGTTATGTCTCCACAGAGACATATTGTTTTACTATCGTTTCTTTAGTTATGTCTCCACAGAGACATATTGTTTTACTATCGTTTCTTTAGTTATGTCTCCACAGAGACATATTGTTTTACTATCGTTTCTTTAGTTATGTCTCCACAGAGACATTTGTTTTACTATCGTTTCTTTACTTATGTCTCCACAGAGACATTGTTTTACTATCGTTTCTTTAGTTATGTCTCCACAGAGACATTTGTTTTACTATCGTTTCTTTAGTTATGTCTCCACAGAGACACACTATTGTTTTACTATCGTTTCTTTAGTTATGTCTCCACAGAGACATTTGTTTTACTATCGTTTCTTTAGTTATGTCTCCACAGAGACACATTGTTTTACTATCGTTTCTTTAGTTATGTCTCCACAGAGACATATTGTTTTACTATCGTTTCTTTAGTTATGTCTCCACAGAGACATTTCTTTATTATGTTTTACTATCGTTTCTTTAGTTATGTCTCCACAGAGACATATTGTTTTACTATCGTTTCTTTAGTTATGTCTCCACAGAGACATTGTTT